>NC_053495.1:99425688-100082688 GCF_905171775.1 Rana temporaria | reverse complement strand
CCCAATGTATTAGGCATTCAGCTGGTAAGAACTACCCATAGGCATAGATAAAAGAGGAAAATCTCGTAGAGCAATATGTTTAGAAAAATATATTTTTTAAAGCACACAGATTACACTTATGAGAATGAAGACACAAATCAGCGTTGTTATCACATTAGTAACACACAAGGTGGCGGTCAGCACCTAGCCTGTTTGTGCGGTATGATGTCACAAATATGGCTTCACCGACACGTTTCCCCATAACAGGCTTTGACTGTGATATGCAGTGGATATGGATATGCAGTAATATTTGTCAGCTTACCTCTCCATGTGTTCTTCTTAAGAGGCCAGCCACTCTCACCTGGCTGCTTAAGTTATCTCTCCAAAGCATTGCTCCACCACAGCTCCTATCAGAGAACTCTATATTAACCTGTGCACTGCAAGCCAGCTCTGCTGATCAATATTGTGTGTTTGGCTTTCGTGTGCAACTTGCTGTGTCTTCTACGTCTCATTCCAGTTGCCAATCTTGGCTTGTTCTTGACTATACTTACCTGCTTGTTACCCCGACCTTTGGCTATCTCCTGACTATCCTTACCTGCTTGTTGCCCAGACCTTTGGCTATCTCCTGACTATGCTTTGTTGTTGCAGTCTGCTGCTTCCATTCTACCTCCCTGTAGCCTAACCTGAGCGTGAGCTGGGAGGCCCTAGGGGTAGTGACCTGGAGCCAGACTCCAGCTAAATCCATCCCCACCACTAGGGGCCTCTGGTGAACACCTGCTGGCTCTTAGATTCTGTGCCCTGGGAAATCTCATGCTGTAGCTCCCAGTGTCATCCGTGTTGGTACTACAGAGTACCTGCTCTCCTGTATCACCTAGAGCTCCATCCACAGCAGTCAGCCGTAGGGTCCACTACCTTGCGGTGCACTCCAGACCCAAACGGGGTGCATCTGTCACCTGGACTCAGGTGACCTGACAGACTGGGAGAGGAGGCTCGTAAGTGTAATCTGTGTGTGTTTTAAATAAATGTTTTTCTAAACATATTGCACTAGGAGATTTCCCTCTTTTACCTATGCATATTGGTATTTATTACCAGCTGAATGCCTTGCCCTTTGACTCCATGGAGCTATTTATGTGAATGCCAGTGGAATGGACATCTTTCCCAGCTTGGCCACTGAGTCTATCTGGATTAATTGAGGCGTGCGTGATCTCTATAACTTGAGATCTACAATTTCTGGTAATCGATGTGTATTTGTGGTGAAGGGATTCGTCTGAGCACTTTTCTATTCCAGTATAAACACAGATATACACTTGTAACCCAACACTGAAAAGGATCAAAATTCACGTTAAGGACTTTCACCGTTGCAACGTTTTTTTAGATGGACACTGTTTTATCGAAGATTGTATGCAATGTTTATGTAGACTAATAAATTTTTGTTTAATTTTGTTTATATGATTAGCTTTCCCCTTTTTCCCTGATTTACAGTGCAACCTTAGATTGCGAGTAATGCATTAACGAGCGTTTCGCAATACGAGCAATATATATTTTTTTAAATCCTGACTCGATTTGCGAGTGTTGTCTCGAAAAACAAGCATGATTCAAGCCTCTGTGGTGTGCAGTACTGCATTTGGCCAGAGGTGTGGGGGCTCTGGAGCCGATCTGAGCCACATGCGGTATTACATGCCATAGAAGTCAATATGGAACTAATTATTTTCATTTCCATTGACTTCTACGGGGAAATTCGATTTGATATGTGAGTGGTTTGGATTATAAGCATTCTCCTGGAATGGATTATGCTCGTTATCCAAGGTTCCACTGTATTTGCCTTATGGTTCTTGTGTTCGGACTATATGGCTTTGAGCTTTTCTAGATATATAGTTTTTGTTCACAATGTGCATTGATTTGCCCTAATTTTACCACTGGTTGATTGATTTTTTCCCAAAGTGGTAACAGTGCAGGATTTATATATATATATATATATATATATATATATATATATATATATATATATATATATATATATATATATTTTTTTATCTACAGTAAATTAGCCTGAAGCCTCGTACACACGGCCGAGGAACTCGACGTGCCAAACACATCGAGTTCCTCGGCCAGTTCAGCCCTGAAGCCGCCGAGGAGCTCGGCGGGGCGAGAGCTCCCATTGAACAACGAGGAAATAGAGAACATGTTCTCTATTTCCTCGCCGAGCTCCTCGTCGGCTTCCTCGGCCGAAAGTGTACACACTACCAGTTTCCTCGGCAGAATTCAGCCAGAAACTCGGTCGGAAGCTGAATTCTGCCGAGGAAACTGGTCGTGTGTACGAGGCCTTACTGTATTGCTTTTATGTTAATGGCCACATGAAAAAAATATATATAAAAAGGTGCTCCAGAAGACCACTAGGGATGTGAATAAAATATACACTAATCAGACATAATATTATGATGACCCACCTAATATTGAGTGGGTCTGCCTTTTTCTACTAAAAAAGCCCCAACCCATTGCATGGATGCCACTTGACCTCTGAAGATATGCTGTGGTATCTGGCCCTAAGCCTTTAGTAGCAGATCTTTTAGGTCCTGTGAGTTGTGAGGTAGGGCCTTAATCTATAGCATCCCACAGATGCATGAGTGGATTGAGATCTGGTGAATTTGAGCCAACACCTCAAACTCCTTGTGTTTCTCAAACCATTCTTGACTGATTTTTCAGCATGGCAGGGTGCATTGCTGAAAGAGGGCACTGACATCAGGAATACTTTTTACATGAAGGGGTGTACTTGGTCAGCAACAATGTTTAGGTAGTTAGTACGTGTCAAAGTAACATCCATCCTTGCTGAACATTACCCAAAGCATCACACTGACTACACCTGCGTGCCTGCTTCCCATGCTGCATCCAGGTTCTTTCTCTTCCCTAAATAAGCACATACATGCGCCTGGCCATTCTCATGAAGTAAACGGAAAATGTGATTCATCAGACCTGGTCAGGCCAGGCCATGTTCTTCCATTGATCTGGAGGTCCAATTCTGATGCCCACTGTAAGAGCTTTTGGCTGTGGTCATGGGTCAGCATGAGCACCCTGACTGGTCTGCCAGTATGTCGCCCCACACACATCAAACTGTAATGCCCATTTTTTTCTGCTTTCATCATATCAGCTTCATGGACAAGATGTTTATTGTTTACTTGCTGCCTAACAGATCCCACCGACTTTCAGATGTCATTGTAATGACATATTCAATGTTATTCACGTTACCTGCCAGTGGTCTTAATGTTATAACTGATCAGTGTATATAATAAATGAAAGGGAACAAAGTAAACACAAAGTATGTGTGCAATGGGTTTGCATATCTGGAAGCTTGCTCATTTTTGAAAAATGAACTGAGTTTTCCAAGGTGGAAGCTGATTTTTTTTTCCTAATAGCCTAGAATTTACACAGGTACTGTATGTGTGTCTTGAAATGTTTGCCTATCTGTGGCCATTAATCATAGTCTTTGTTCACCGCAGTTTAGTCTATCCAGTGCTGAATTTACCAATAATTAGTATACCAGCAAGCACATGAATCTGTCTAATATCTGACATCACTAGTATTTCCAGGAATTCTCTAGCCAACAGCTGACTGGGGCTAGGTATAGAGCACTGTGCTGGAAGCTGCAACATTCTTGACAGCTTACCAGCACCAACATTCCTACCACTGGCAAACCTCTGCATGCCAGCTCACAGCTGGTCTTCATTACTGCCATTTTCCTAATCTGTGAACTCTCTGTAATTCGTAAAGAATCTGTTGTTTCCGTAGTGACCGGTTTTTAACCCCTTGCAGACTGCTCACTATACACAGTGGCGATCCTGACCTCCCTGGGGCCCTAAGCAAAATGACATGTCACATTAAAGTTTAGAAGTGGGGGGGGGGGGCACTGCCGACAGTGACATGTCACATTAAATATTAAAGTTGAGAAGCAGGGGGAGGGGTGTTCTGCTAACGGAACTGACATCTTACATTAAAGTGAGAAAGCGGGGGTGCTGACTTCTTACCTCTTCTCCCATGCAGCCAGCGAGTTGAGAAGCGGAGTGAGGGGCCAAAAAATACTTCTCACCAGGCAGGGCCTCTAGTAATTTGGGGGACCCCCTGCAGCTTTGCGGGGCCCTAAGCGGCTTGCATAGTGAGCCTATAGGGTGGATCGGCCCTGACTATACATACAGAGAGACGGCATTTATAGGTAAAGTTGATCCAGGGAATATCCGATTGCCTCTCGGGGGATCAGGAAGGAATTTTTTCCCCTGCTGTAGCAAATTGGATCATGCTTTGCTGTTTTTTTTTTTTTTTTGCCTTCCTCTGGATCAACTGTGGGTATAGAATTGGGTATATGTGATTGTACGATACTTTTATTATTTTATTCCTTATGGTTGAACTTGATGGACTTGTGTCTTTTTTCAACCTGACTAACTATATAACTATGTAACTGCATCCCTAATTGATCCAGGAGGACATACTGGAACTGCGCTCCTGTGCATGTTTACATGTGCATAATAATCATGTGTGTAGCGTCTGGCTGTTTTCAGAGCCGATGCTATGTTAAATTTAGGGGGAGAATTCAGAGAAATAGTTAGCTCTGAATTAGTTTGATCGGTTAAATTTGGGTCTCTGCTCTAGCTTGGCTGTGCTGTGGGCTGTGCTTTTGTCCGGGGACTCCAATCACCCCCGGACGGCAGGTGGCAGCAGTGTAGTTAAGTGTTCTGAGTATCACTCCTTAGCAGCCTGTCAGGGGTTGTCTGCCTTGCTGTGCATGCTGGGGAGGGCTATAAAGGGGGCAGACGCCATTACCTCAAGGTTCTTCCTCGTGTGGCACCCAGCATTGGGGTAGCCATTTCACGACACCCACACATATGGCCCTCCCGGCCTGGGTGTGCGTGGGTAGCAGTGTTCCTGGTTCCGGGACCACGTTGGCCCGGAGCAATTGATCCACTGTGAGGGCCCAGTAGTCGACTGGGTCCCCAATTTGGAGGGGGTCTCGAGCTGTCCGTCCAATTGGAGGAAGCTGACCGATGAGGAGTCTGTCTGAAGGATACCGAGCACGAGGCTGATGTTCCAGGAGAGGCCTATCCATTCGTCGGGAGACCACCTGAGTTCTGACAGGCTGGATGTTGGTTGCTTGTCAGTTGCTAATTCTCCAAAACTATCTGAAGGAGATCCAGGTGCTGAATCTACTGAGAGAGAATTCCGGACCATAATTGTCTCCAATCTTGTAGGAGGGTCTGTGGCAGAGACTTAATCCTAAGTCCGGG
This sequence comes from Rana temporaria, assembly GCF_905171775.1. NCBI lineage: Eukaryota > Metazoa > Chordata > Amphibia > Anura > Ranidae > Rana > Rana temporaria. The sequence continues at coordinate 100,077,439 of NC_053495.1, read as the reverse complement.
TGACACTCTGGCTGCCAGGCTGGTGAGAGAGGCCTGTCCGGATGCACTATACCCACTCCAGCTGGAGTGGTGAAGTAAAGTATCATTGTAAGCAGGACTGTTTCCCGTATTCAGTTACACTTGGATCTGCTGTCTCCTATTTGCTATCCCCTCACCTTTCTACTGTTTAATCGTTTTTATCCAGCTGGGTAATAAAAGCACATTCCCTTTACTACAACTCTCATCAAGAACCCTAGACGGCGGAGATACAGAGGTAACATGCCACCCAAAACAAACCAGCAGCTCCTTCGGGGGTAGTGCTACATGTGATAGTGCTGACATTGGCCACAGCGGATCACAGGCTAAAGGTGATCAATCACAGTGCATCAAAGGACTGCGGTTGCCAGTCGGCTCTCTTTTCTCTCATACATAGAGGAAGACCATAATAAGAGCTTTACAGTTTAATCTCCACTCCAGCCAGCATAGGTGAAATGTACTAGTACCAGTGCAAGCCAGCAACAGTGCCCTGGTGGCCAACCAGCACAAGTGCAAGTGTTCTCATACTGGTGTCAGCTACTGCTAGTGTATTGATTGCCAGTCAGCACCAGTACCAGTGTTCTAATGCCAGTACTTGCCAGTGCCGGTGTCCTAATTCCCAGCCACACTAGTACCAGTGTTCTAATACCAGCGTCAGACAGACCAGTGTTCTGATCACCAGCCAACACCAATTTATATTCTTTTACCAGTGTCAGTGTCCTGATTGCCAGCCAGCACCAGTAAAAATGTATTTTTACTAGTGTCAGTGTTCTGATCCCCAGGCAATACCATTAGCAGTGTTCCAGTACCATTGTTAGCCATCACCAGTTTCCTGATCCTTAGCCAGAATAGAACCAGTGATCCAATTCCAGTGTCAGCCAGTTCCAGTGTCCTGATCGCAAGCCAGCACCAATGCAGTGTTCTAATACCAGTTTATGTGAGCAAACATGTCCTGATCATCAACGATCATCAGTACAGCATTTTAGTACCAGTGTCAGTTAGTGTCCTGATTGACAGCCAGAACCAGAACCGGTGTTCTAATACTAGTGTCAGTAAGCAACAATGTCCTGATCTAAAATCAGCACCACAGCAGTACGGTCTTTTAATACCAGTTGTGACGGGAGTCACTTTTGGGCGCAGGTTGACCAAGAAAATAATGAACACTGAGAATATGTTTGGATTACTTCAAATAGGACAGAAATATTCTTTAACAATAGCTCTCAAGAAATATGAAGATTTTATCCCCGTACACTGTGAGGTCTATGACCAGGAAGTATAACTCCTAATGTGGGCATTCCAGGAAGTTCAGTATAAGAGACCGACCGTCTATTGCTTACGATGTTGCTTTTGTCTGTGTAGCGCCCCCTTAGTTTCAGTATGGGCACTACGCTAAAGTTAGTGGGGAATGGGAGAGTTACTTTGCTCCCATTCAAAATCCAGTTAAATTAGGACTCCTGTCATTTGAGAAATGTCCACTGGGTCAGTTTGTACTTCAGGGATGCAATATCATCCCTGGCCAGCAGTTGGCGCTAGTGGGGTTCTGACGGAGCAAGTTTTTCCCCAGCAGCCAATTAGAGGAGTTTTTCCCTCACGGGGCATGCTGGGGAGGAGTATATCTGGGACAGGTGTCATGTCATGTGTTCTAAAATCTTCGTGGGGTCCCCGTTCCAGGTGCGGCATCCACCTTTAGGGTGCATGCATCCATGGACCCCACGGCGCAGCCCACCTGGCAAAAATTGCAGACTACTTGAAACCTCATCCGGAGGTACAAGGGGACCCCAGTGACTTGCTGGGTTCCCGGTTCTATTGAAAGGATCCCAGGCTGGGTGTCATTCGATTGGGGAGTCGGTTTGAGGAGGACCTGGAGGCAGGTTGTCCAACAGAGCCTGAACAAACCAATTGGGGATCTGGTGACCAGAGTACTGACAGGTATGCTTGCTGTCATCTGGTGACTAATGCAGAAATCTACTGGGAGGATTCGCTCCATTTATCCATCTAGCTCAGTTATTGTAATTGGCCTGGGGCAGAGGCCCTAGAGCCAGGCCTGTGAGAGAGGCCTGTTCCTGCCAGAAATCCTAAGTGACATCTCGGCTGCCAGGCTTGTGAGAGGGGTCTGTCCGGGGGCACTTTACCCACTCTAGAGGAGTGGCGACGAGTTACAAATTGGTACTTCATAGAGCAGGACTGACTGCTCCATTAATATCCAGGCCTGATACTGCAAGGTTTTCTCTCTCTCTTTCTTCATCAACCTTGTCCTTCCCAATTGATGTTGATGTTGGCCGTGTTGGCCTGGAAAATATAGCTTTGGAAAAACCTTTATTCACTGTCTGGACCTTCGCTCACTGTTTTGTTTCTACAACTGCACCCCTGGGCCATATCAAGGTAACTCAATATGCCGATCCCAAAAACAAACCAGCGGCTCCTGCGGGGGTAGCGCTACATCTGGATAAGTAAATTGTGTTAATCTTGTCTGAGGCAGCTTTCCATTAAACTATTTTTATGTGTGCTAATGAACTCACCTGTTGTCTGCTAAGGAATGTGTTGACACTCAGAATAATGTGTATTGGGGGCTCGTTATGTAAGCATTGTGTGATTTTGTGGGTGGATCCGGGTCATTGTTCATGTGGTGACTGTAGTATTCTCAAGTTTATATAAAGAGCCTGTATTCCTTTCAATAAAAAGTCTGATTCCTGCTTGACCCCCAATACAGAGCCTCGTCTCGTACTTGGAGAAGGGGAGAATTATTCATATGGGTTTCTTGTTCGGCTGATTTGAGTGTTTGGTAGCTGCCTTTGTGTTTGGGAGTGGAATGTCCTAAACGACTTTAACCCCTTTCATACTCAGGGTGTTGTTACACCAGTATCAGCTAGCACCAGTGTCCTGATCACCAGCCAGCAGGCCCAGCACCAATACCAGTGTTCTAGTCCCAGAACCAGCATACAACATATGTTAAACTCACCGGCCTGTAGTTGCCAGCTTCTTCCTTACTACTATTCTTGTGGATGTTAGAAGAGATTGGTTAAAATGATCCTTTAACCTCTCCCGATAGTGACCAAGGGGGCTTTATCCCCGGCAGGTCCAGAATGAATATCCGCAGGCTGTTTCAAAACCTACAATATCCACACGACTGTCCTCCCACTTGTGCTATTGTGTCTTTGGACACTTGCACTTGCAAGGCATTCGACAGTGTGGAATGGCCATTTCTTTTTCGGGGGTTACAGATGTATGGCTTTGGCCCCCGTGCTGTAGCATGGATAAAACTCCTTTACACCTCCCCGGTAGCTCGGGTGCGGGTCAATTCCTCTATCACTGGCCCTTTTCCGATTACTAGGGGCACACGACAGGGGTGCTTGTTGTCACCCCTCTTGTTTGCCCTGGCCATGGAGCTGTTTGCGGTTCAAGTTCGCTCCTCCCCCTTGATTAAAGGACTCCCAATTGCTAATATAGAGGAGCGCATTTCACTTTATGCGGATGACACATTGGTGTATCTGGCTGATACTAATGAATCACTTCAGGCCCTGTTGGTAGATTAATGGGAGAGAAGGGGAACACAAATAACCTATCTACAAATACCCCTCTGTGGAGGAACCCTGAATTACCACACCTGGATTTGGTTCAGGACCCGGGAGCATGGACTAGATATGGGGTGAAGAAACTTTCACAGTTGATACAGGAGGGAAAGTTTTTATCATATGTGGAAATGAGACAGCTTTGGAATATTCCCAAGAGTTATGCGTTCAGGTATAGGCAACTCAGCCATGCCTTAATAGCCCAGTTCCCAGAGGGGACTCCGCAATTGATGGAATCAGATGTAGAACAAATGGTAAAAGGTGGGAAGAGGACAATTTCAAAGTTCTATGGATATTTGATAAACACTACACCTTATGATATAAGTAAATTAAGGGAGAATTGGAAGAGAGAATTCCCGGGTTTGGAGAATTGGGAAGAAGTATGGACGTTCCCACTGCAGATACTGGTATCACTCCGAGATAAACTGATACAATATAAAATTATACATAGAAGTCATTATACATCATACAAACTGCACAAGATCTCACCAACCAACTCTCAGAATTGCTGGTGTGTAGTTGCTCCAGGAGACTTTATGCACATATTTTGGCTTTGTCCAAAAATAGTAGTGTTCTGGAGTGAGATTCTGAGAATGATAGCAAGAGTGACATCTGTAATGCTGGAACAAGAAGTGGAGATCTGTCTCTTAGGATTAATAGGGGGTAATGTTATTTCAAAAGAAAGGAAAACGCAGATAGGTCTGTTGCTTTTCTATGCCAGGAAAGTAATAGTGCTAAACTGGAAAAAGCCAGAGGCTCTTTCAATAGTGCAGTGGAAAAACTTAGTAAACAACAACCTGATATTATACAGAGAGACATATTGTAATAGAGGATATGGGGAGAAATATAGGAGAGTATGGGCAAATTGGATAGAGAACCCTATAACAGCGTCAGGATAAAGGGGGAAATTGGAAAATTAATCACACCATTGGGGGAGGGGGGCAAGGGGAGAAAGAGGAATGTATTGTATTGGATGGAAGGATAATGTATGGATGTTTTTGAAGAAATAGAGGAAGGTTAATGTCAATGCCATTGGAATTTAAGTGAAATATGAATGTAATGTATAAGTATGATTTTATTTTTTGTATGAAAAAAAAAAGGAGAGAAAATTTAAATAAAGAGATTTATAAAAAAAAGATTAATGGGAGACTATTCTGGCTTCCGGGTGAATTGGTATAAGTCTAGTCTTTTCCTCCTAGATGTGGCTGAGCCTCCTCTGATTCACCCGGATTCCAAGCTTCAAGAGTATCCTCCTTTAAGAACCTTGGGGTTCTGGTGCAGACCCCTTTATCTTTATATGTCGCCAATAACTTAGATCCTCTATTGGTCCGCCTTCAGGAGCAGACCAAGCAGTGGATGGATCTGCCTCTGGATCTTATGGGGAGGGCCAACGTCCTCAAAATGATCTACCCAACGAGATTACTCTATATCCTTGCCAATTCCCCTTGAAAAATACCTAAATCTATTTTTAAACGCATAGATTTAATATGTACTACTTTCCTGTGGAAGGGTGGCTCCCCCAAGGTAGCACTTGAAACACTATGGTTGCCAGCGCACTTGGCAGGCCTGGCATTTCCCAACTTCTTTCTATATTATTTGGCATCCCAGTTGGTGCACATCCACGATTGGCTGTGCCCGGTTCCGGCCAATGCCTGCACCTGGCTGAAATCTCCCAACATACTCCCTTCCTGATCCTAATCGCTGGTACTCCAGGGAGGTTAAATATTTATGTCACCTGTACAATGCTCAGGGTTTTAAATCTTCTCAGCTACGTTTAGACTTTGATCTACCAAGATCATACCTATTTTATTACTACCAGCTCAAGCACGCTATTCGTGCCCAATTTGGCTCCCTGGATGATCCCACTGACCTCCCCACGTTGGAAAAACTGCTCAGACAGCCAGATCCCACTAAACTTGTCTCCACCTATTATGCAGCCCTAATGACTAACCTAAGCTAAGATTTCACAAAACTCAGGTAAAATGGACCTCTCTGGACATATCCCTGGTAGACGAGGACTGGTCATAATTTAGTGATACGTATAAAAACTCTGTTATTGCTTCCCGGGACCACATCATACGGGTCAAAATTTTCCATCAAACCCACTTCACTCTGGCTAGGTTACACAAGATGGGTCTCCTGCCCTCAGCTGCCTGTTTCAGCGGCTGTGGCCAGGAGGCTGATATCTTACACTGCTTCTGGTCATGCCCGGTAGTCTGGGACTTCTGGGAAGAAGTGGGTGCTTTCATCTCATTGGCGCTAGGCCTCCCAAACAAAATCCACCCCAAGAACTGCCTATTAGGCATTTTTGGCGAATTACACCTATCATCACATGCCAAGAGACTGCTCCGTATACTCTTCTTCTTCTATATTAAAAAAGCAATTTTACTGTCCTGGAAGAGTGCACAGACCTCTCTGAAATCCCTCTGGTTAAAACGTATTAATGACGCTATTCCACTGTATAAACTTACTTTTGAACTCCGGAAAACGGAACAAAACGTTCCATAAAATTTGGGGTAGATGGTTGGCTAGTCCCTCTCTCTGGCTATTTTCAGAGCTGGTGCTATTGTAAATTTAGGGGAAGTTCAGAGAGATAGTTGACTCTGAACCTGTTATTTGGTCAAATTTGGGGTCTCTGATCCAGCTTGGCTGTACTGTGTGCTATCCTTTTGTCTGGGGACTCCCGTCACCCCCAGACGGCAGGTGGCAGCACTACGGTCAAGTGTAGTGGATATCTCTCCTCAGCAGCCTCTCAGGAGGGTGGGCCACCTCGCTGTGCATGCTGGGGAGGGGTATTTAAGCGGCAGACGCCATTAGTTAAGGGTCGCTGTGTTCCCACCCTTGAGCTGGGCAGTCGTCCCACCACCCCCGTGTGTCGCCCTCCTGGCTGGGGTGTGTCCGTGTGTGTCCCTGGCTCTGGGACCCCGTTGGTCTGGAGCGCATTCACCTAGATTGTTGACCCAGGGATTCTACTGGGTTCCTATTTCGCCAAGTGGTCCTGGGCTGTCCGTCCAATTGGAGGAAGCTGACTGATGAGGAACCTGTCTGGGAGATACCAAGCACGAGGCTGGTGTTTCAGGAGAGGCCTGTCTATTCATTGGAGGACACTTTGGTTCTGAGAGACTGGACATGGGTCGCCTATCAGTTTCTGATCAAACCTAAGCTATGTGAAGGAGAACCTGGGTGCTGAATCCAGTTAAGAGGGATTTTGGACCGAAATTGTCTCCAATCTTCAAGAGGGTCTGTGGCAGAGACATAATCCTATCCATCCGAGTGACACTCTGGCTGCCAGGCTGATGAGAGAGGCCTGTCCAGATGCACTACACCCACTCTGGCTGGAGTGGCGAAGTAAAGTTGTCGTTGGAAGCAGGACTGTTTCCCATATCTAGTTACACCTGAATCTGCTGTTTCTATTTGCTATCCCTTCACCTTTCCTATCGTTTTTATCCGGCTGGGTAATAAAAACACAGAAAAGACACCTGTCGAGTGGACATTGACTTTACTGCAGCTCTCATCCAATACCGTAGACGGCGGACAAACAAAGGTAACGTGCCACCCAAAACAAACCAGCAGCTCATTCGGGGGTAGTGCTACATATATATATATTAAAAAACAGCTAGATTTTAATGAATCAAGCAGCATCTGTTCACCACATGCTGAATGTTATAACTGCACAGGCTGTGTTACACTCTTTCTAAAAGCAGTCAGCATTTCCCTGTTCTTTAGTTCTTTGGTGAATCCCAATACTTCACAGCAGGGGGCTACACTATACCATACATGCTGAATTGTGCTTTTGACTTTCAGAATGTGTCAGGCAGGGCCGGACTTACCATTGGGCTTGGCACAAGAGTGTGCCAAGCAGTAATCAAAGCAAAAGGTGGCTACTTTGAAGAACCTAGAATATGAAATATATTTTCAGTTGTTTCACACTTTTTTGTTATGTATAATTCCACATGTGTTAATTCATAGTTTTGATGCCTTCAGTGTGAATCTACAATTTTCATAGTCATGAAAATAAAGAAAACTCTTTGAATAAGAAGGTGTGTCCAAACTTTTGGTCTGTACTGTATATATATTTTTCTTTATTTCTTCTTTTTTTTGTAAAGCCCCCCCCCCGCTTCTCAATTTGCGGCAGCCCCCCCGCTTCTCAATTTCAGGCGGCAGCACCCCCCCCCCCTCCGGGTTCTGCCCATGCCTTAAGCTGTGTAAGGGGTAGAGTTGCCACCTTTTCTTCAAGCCAAACCCCGAACACTTTAGCGGCACAGGGCACATTTTTTTCGTAGTATACACAATAGGATTATAAAAGACCTGGGGCACCTTTGGGTGCCTCAAGGAGAGTGGTAATGCAGCGCGCTGCGGCAAACAGTGGGTGTGGCCAAACTGCTCTTGCTGACATCATGGCTCCCCCTCAGTGATGCCAAACCTGCCCCCAGACAGCGGCCCACATCTCCCGAATGGAAACAGATTTTTGTGTGACTACCTCAGTTACTTGGGGAGCCACAGCCCAGTCTAAATAATGTGTCCGGGTTTCAGGCAGACTGAAACCCGGACACAAGATCCCAAACCCGAACTGTCCGGGTGATTCCTGGACAGGTGGCAACCCTAGTAAGGGGCCCCAAAATTCCTGATCGCGGCCCTGCGCATACCTCCCAACACGCACGGATTCTGCAGGACTTTCCCGCACAAACAGCTTCCTCCCGCAGTCCCGCAAAAGGGTTAATTTTCCCGCACTGCAAGAGGAGGCAGCACGAAAGCAGGAGGAACCGGAGCGGTGTGTGGAGGACTGTGGCTGCTGAAGGGAAGAAAGCCGACAGCCGGGCTAATGACAGTCTGTGGCCCCGGCTGCCAGCACAGGTAAGAGGCACTCCCCCCCGCTCAACAACTGCAAAACCCCCCAGGAGGAACTGGAGCGGTGTGTGGATGTCTGCTTAAGAGTGCCGGGAAGAGAGCCGACACATTCCGTGCACAGGTGAGAGGCACCCCCCCTGCTCAACAAATTTAATGCGCCCCCCGCTCAACAACTTTAATTCGCCCCCCACTCAACTACTTTAATGCTTTAATGCGCCCCCCCCCCCCCCGCTCAACAACTATGATCCCCCCCCCTCGCTCAACATCTTCGACCCCCCCCAATTCTCAGCTCCAGGGGGCCCCTTCAACACTCAAGCCCAGGGGCCCCCACCACCCTAAGTCCTGCCCTGGTGTCAGGTGATTGTGCATTGATAATTTTATCAGGTATTTTGAATTCCCATACCACTGGGTGATTAGTCCTATAGGTTTTGTTCTCAGCAATGCCATACAGGTGCATATTAATGTATAAAATCATCATACAATAAAAATTGTATTTATTTTTTATATATTCTTTATATATTTTGTATGTTATTTGCAGTTTTCTGTGAAACTTTTAGCTATGCAATATTACAGATTCTGGAATCTAAACGGATTCTTCATCCTTTGAACTGTTTTTATTAAATGTCAGATGTCTTCATAAAATGATACACAAATGTACATACAAGAGCCTTATTATTACTTGCACAATCTTCCACTTACCTAAAATGAATTACCCTTATGTTACGTTAAAATAGTTTGACACACATTGTTTAGCCTATAATCTGTTTAAATTATTAATGTTTTAATAAAGAAATTAGCCGATTTACGTTAATTCAAAGCAACAGTGTCATTAACATGAAATTTGCGGTAACCTCCTTGATGTAACTCTGATGTCAGTCTAATGTAGGCTGACGGCACTCTAAATGTCAGACAACTTTATGAACCAATAAATGTTTTGCTCACTAAACCTTATGAGAGTTTTGAATGATTTGATTTGAATAACTGCAGATTTCATGGTAAAATGTTGCAAGTGCCTGTTGTCCTAATTGTATTCTATTTAAAAAGTTATTATCTTGCCTAAAAAACCTGCACGTAATGTGTTGCTTGTGATGTAATTTCCTAATTGGATGGTACTTCACAGCAATCATGTTTCACATGGAATGATATATTAATTTTCAGTTGTATTAAAGTGGGTTAGTTATTTGTTTGTTAATTAGTAATGAGGAAGTATGGTAACAGTAATACAGTCCAAAAATTTGTAACATGATAATAGTTTACAAGAATAAAACTATACATACAAGACTAAACTGTTCGCTATATGTTTTGTTACTTAATGCATGATCTGTGTGCGGTTTGTTGTGTATGCTATGTGCACTCTATGGCCCGTATTCACAAAGCACTTATGCCGACGTATCTCGATATACGCCGCGTAAGTGTAACTATGCGCCGTCGTATCTGTGCGCGGTGCCCACACAACTAGATACGCCTGAAAATAGGATTCATCCGACCGACGTAACTTTCCTACGCCGGCGTATCATGGACGCATATTTACGCTGGCCACCTCATTGCAAATATGTAAATGAGGGAGATACGTCGATTCTCAAACGTAGTTGCGCCCGGCACATAATATACGCGGTTTGCGTAAGGCTTAAGTCCAGCGTATAGTTATTCACCATCTATGAGGCGCAACTCAAGCAAAGGTATGGACCAGGGAACAGCCGTCGTATTTTACGTTGTTTACGTAGTAGTACGGGAATAGGGCTGGGCGTAGGTTACGTTCACGTCGTAGACAGTGATCCGTTGTATCTTAGGGAGTAGTTTCGACGTGATTCTGAGCATGCGCACTGGGATACGTCCACGGGACGGTGCATGCGCCGCACGTTTTAAGTACTTCTATGACGCTTGGCCCATCATTTGCATGGGGTCACGCCTCATTAGCATGGCTCACGCCCACTACCACCTACGCTGGCTTACGCCGAGAAAACCCAGCGTATCTTTAACAGCGAGTGGGAGCGAGTGCTTTGTGAATACTGTGCTTGCCGCACTGCGCTGTGCCGGCGTAGCCTAAAAAAGATACGCTACGCCGGCATAAATATGCACCAATGTATGTGAATCCGGGCCTATGCGTCTATGTTGTGAGTGGCGAGTGTGATATGCACGGTGTACTGCATCTGCCGTGTACTGTGTATGTTCTGTGCGTGTGTGTATATGGTGGGAGAGCTGTGTACCCTCTGTACTCTGTGTAGTTTACTTTTTGTACCGTGTGTTGTGCTTTGTATATTTTATGCTGTGTAAAGGCAGCCCATAGATGAGTCTTTTTTTTCCTTTAACCAACAGATTGAACAGGAGGGTTTTATGAATTCAGTGGGCCTGTGTGCAGGATCATAAGTTGGGCCCTAGACCCAGAGGAAAGAAAAAGTCGATGTGGTTTACAATGCGCTAAATACTGGGCGTGGCTTAAAGGATATGGTTAAATAGAGTCTGAGATGACTTACAGTGCAAAATGTGGTAGTGTACTGGTGTAGATTATCCCTTGTCTGGACAACATGGGAATGAAACACAAAAGTAGCAGCTTGTTCATACTATGTGCCGTAGCCTTATGCCGCGTACACACGGTCATTTTTCGGCAAGAAATAACATGCCATTTTTAAAAACGTCATTTAAAATGATCGTGTGTGGGCTTCACATAATTTTCCGTCTTCTGAAAAACGACAAAAAAAAAAATCGGACATGCTTCAATTTTTTATGTAATTTTTGAAAATGTTGTTTTTTGTGTTGTAAAAAATGATCGTGTGTGGGCTAAAACGAAGTTTTAAACCTGTGCATGCCCAGAAGCAAGTTATGAAACGGGAGCACTCGTTCTGGTAAAACCACCATTCATAATGGAGTAAGCACATTCATCACGCTGTAACAGACAAAAAAGCGCGAATCGTCTTTTACTAACAAGTAACCAGCTAAAAGCAGCCCAAAGGCGAATAGAACTTCCCCTTTAGAGTGCCGTCGTACGTGTTGTACATCACTGTGCTTTGTTCATAATTTTTCAAAAATTATGGGGTGTGGGAAACGTCGTTTTTTTATGATGAAGTTGGAAAACCGTTGTTTTTTTTTTATGTGAAAAATGTCATTTTCTTTCATGATAAAAAGTGATCGTGTGTACGGGGCATTAGTTTTTCCATGCTAGATATATGCAGGTCACTGAAAGGTCTCATGGAAAACAATTGTTTTCTATATGCGCCTTTGAAAGCTTAACTCCACAATTCCGATTAAATGTCTGATTAAATAGTTTGCGTAGGCCAAGCTGGCTTAAACAAACTATTTACTGCATTTGTGATCTTGATGGGTGAGCTGTATCAACTGTACAGTATGTAGCCTCCAGGACCACTGATAGGCCAGTACAACTGGCTCTGTTGTACCGGACCCGGCCAGCAGGGGGCCTGGGCAACCTGAACAGTGAATTAATTAATTAAAAAAAAATGTTATGCTGATAGCTCAATAGGCAGGGGGAGGGACTATTTTTTTTTTTTCGAAGAAGGAAGATTGTCTCCTCCGCGTCCACTCCTCATGCTGGCTCAAGTGCCGGCCAGCACGTCATCTATATTGCCTTCCCTGGCGCGGATAATTGCTCCCCCTCTGCTCTGCTCTGTTCTTCACTCGGGCCAGAGACTAGAGGCTGCGGCGGCAGAAGAAAAAAAAGAAGCAGCTGGAGCTGGCATCTGACTCAAATAGTTTGTGGACACTAGTACTCCAGTCCAGGCAGCAGCAGGATCAGAGAGGAAGTGACTCCTGGGGCCTGGCTAACACAGAACACAGGTGTGTGCTTGCTTGGGGGGGAGGGGATTCAAGATCTACTACTACTGCAGCAGCATTTTTACATAATGCATGTGCTGCATGTGCTGCCTGCAGAGACAGTGCCACCCATGCCGCCAATGCCGTAATGTACTGCAGACAGTGCCACCCATGATGCTAATGTCATAACACATGTGCTGCCTGCAGAGACAGTGCCACCCATGCCGCCAATGGCATTATGCCATTAGCGGCATGGGTGGCACTGTCTACAGCACAATGTGGCATTGGCGGCATGGGTGTCACAATCAGCAGGCAGCACATGTGCTATGGCATTAGCATCATGGGTGGCACTGAAACAAAGAAAATTAAATTTTTTTACAGAATTTTCAGTCTTTTTTTCTCTTATAGCGCAAAAAAAATAAAAACCAACAGTGATTAAATACCACCAAAAGAAAACTATTTGTGTGAAAAAAGGACACAAATTTCATTTGGGTACAGTGTTGTATGACTGAGTAATTGTCATTCAAAATGTGAGAGCACCGAAAGCTGAAAATTGGTCTGGTTAGTAAGGGGGTTCAAGTGCTCAGTGGTCAAGTGATTAAAGAAAAGCCTGATTAAAATAGTCAACAACTGTTTAGCAACCAGCAACTGTTAAGACAATAAATACTTTGGTGAGAAGTATATAATGTAAAATATAGTGTATATAGTGGAGGAGTCTGTAAGACGGAGTACAGGGGTCCGGGGTATACAATGCACAGAGTTTTGCAGTCTGTGTTGGGTTTAGGATACATACAGTGCCTTGAAAAAGTATTCATACCCCTTGAAATTTTCCACATTGTCATGTTACAACTAAAAACTTAAACGTATTTTATTGGGATTTTATAGACCAACACAAACTAGCACATAATTGTGAAGTCGAAGGTATATGACAAATGGTTTTCTTTTTCTTTTTTTTTACAAATAAATATCTGAAAAGTGTGGTGTGCATTTGTATTCATCCCCCAAAGCATATTCATGTGTTAGAATGGGCCAGTCAAAGCCCAGACCTAAATCCAATTGAGAATCTGTGCCAAGACTTGAAAATTGCTGTTCACAGATGCTCTCTACAATCTGACACAGCTTGAGCGATTTTGCAAAGAAGAATGGGCAACAATGTCACTCTCTAGATGTGCAAAGCTGGTAGAGACACATACCCAAAAAGACTTGCAGCTGTAATTGCAGCAAAAGGTGGTTCTAAAAAGTATTGACGTAGGGAGGGCTGAATAAAAATGCACGCCAAACTTTTCACATATGTTAATTGTAAAGAAATTCTAAAAACCATTTATCATTTTCTTTCCACTTCACAATTGTGTTTGTAGCGCTGGTCTCCCAACGAGTCAGGCGCTATTGTAAATTTAGGGGTGTCTAAGCCAATACTTGGGCTAAGACTCTGTTAATTCTATTTAAATTAGCCTCTGTTCTGGCTATGGTTGTGCTCGGTAGAAGTTTTCCCTTGTTGCCTGTAGGTGGCGTTACCACTTCAGGCCCATGTTGGAACTCGAGAAAACCATAGTGTGTTGAGTGACCCCTCTCGGCAGCAGCCCAGTGGGAGTGCTGCCCCACTGTGCATGCTAGGAGGGAGTACTTAAGGGGCAGACACCGTTTTTAGGTTTCCTTCGCCTCGTGGCCCTCCTGGCACAAGGTGGGTGTGCGTGATTTCAGTCTCGGGACCACGTTGGTCTGAGGCTGTGTTCCTGTCTAGTAGGCCCAGCTATGCTGGCTGGGGCCTATGGTTCTACAAGGGATCCCAAGCTGTCCGTTCAATTGGAGGAAGCTTCTTAGCGAAGGAAACCGGGGGAGGACCTGCCCTGGAGGAGACAAGCAAGGCAAGCTGATGTCTCGGGATAGGCCTGGTAACCTTGTTAAGGAAAAGGGTTCCACTCTTACAGTCCACCGGATTTGCTTAAAGGCTCTTTGGCTGTAAGGCAGGAAGTCAGGGACTTTAAATCCTGTGGCAGAGGATTCCTGACTATCCATTCTGTGTTCTCAGACGGTCTGTGGCAGAGACTGTTTCTATACTGTCTGTGCATCATTCCGGCTGCTAGGCCATGTGAGAGGGGTCTATCCGGGTGAGTAATACCAATATCAATATCATGAAGTACAAGCTGTACTGTGTGATCATCATAATAATGATCACAAGTGTTGTGGCTGTATCATTCATTCACATCTGCAGACAGTGTCTGCACTGTATACAGGGCTGGTGCAAGGATTTTTGACACCCTAGGCGAAACCTAATTTTGCCGCCCCCCCCCTCTCACACACACACATTGACTCCGCCCCTCACTAAAAAATTTGCGGCACCTATTTCTTCAGCAGTGGTCCACAGGTTTGCACCTGTGCCTCTGGACCTTCTCACCCCATCACTGTATCACTCTGCATGCCTGTTCCCCTCTGCACACACCCCTCCCCCTGTACATCTGCCCCCCCACACACACATCTGCTACCCCTCTGTAACCCCCTTGCACATCTTCCCCCCCCCCCCACACATATGTGTTCCCTCTCTGTATTCCCTGCACATCTGTCCCCCCCCACACACACACACACACCTGCTCCCCCCCTGCACACCTGTCCCCCTACACACATATCTGTTTCCCCTTTGTACCCCCTGCACGCCTGTCCCTCCTACACACACACACACACACATCTGTTCCCCTCTGTACCCCCCTGCACATCGGCCCCCCCGCACACACACACATCTGTCCTTCTGTCCCCCCCACACACATTCAGTACCCCCCTGCACGTCTGCCCCCCCAAACACATATCAGTACCCCCCTGCACGCCCCCCCCCCACACACACATTCAGTACCCCCCTGCACATCTGCCCCCCCACACATATCAGTACCCCCCTGCACATCCGTCCCCCACACACACATATCAGTACCCCCCTGCACGTCTGCCCCCCCCAAACACATATCAGTACCCCCCTGCACACACCCCCCCCCCACACACACATTCAGTACCTCCCTGCACATCTGTCCCCCCCTCCCACACACACACACCTGTTTCCCCCTGCACACCTGTCCCCCCTACACACATATATGTTTCCCCTTTGTACCCCCTGCACGCCTGTCCCTCCTACACACACACACACATCTGCCCCCCCCCCCCCCCACACACACATATCAGTACCCCCCTGCACGTCCGTCCCCCACACACACATATCAGTACCCCGCTGCACGTCTGCCCCCCCCAAACACATATCAGTACCCCCCTGCACCCCCCCCCAACACACACATTCAGTACCCCCCTGCACGTCTGCCCCCCCAAACACATATCAGTACCCCCCTGCACGTCCGTCCCTGTGCCCCACACACACATATCAGTACCCCCCTGCACGTCCGTCCCTGTGACCCACACACATTCAGTACCCCCCTGCACGTCCGTCCCTGTGCCCCACACACACATTCAGTACCCCCCTGCACGTCCGTCCCTGTGCCCCACACACACATTCAGTACCCCCCTGCACGTCTGCCCCCCCACACACACATTCAGTACCCCCCTGCATGTCTGCCCCCCCACACACATATCAGTACCCCCCTGCACGTCCGTCCCTGTGACCCACACACATTCAGTACCCCCCCTGCACGTCCGTCCCTGTGCCCCACACACACATTCAGTACCCCCCTGCACGTCCGTCCCTGTGCCCCACACACACATTCAGTACCCCCCTGCACGTCTGCCCCCCCACACACATATCAGTACCCCCCCTGCATGTCTGCCCCCCCACACACATATCAGTACCCCCCCCCTGCATGTCTGCCCCCCCACACATATCAGTACCCCCCCCCCTGCATGTCTGCCCCCCCACACATATCAGTACCCCCCTTGCATGTCTGCCCCCCCACACATATCAGTACCCCCCTTGCATGTCTGCCCCCCACACATATCAGTACCCCCCCTGCATGTCTGCCCCCCCACACATATCAGTACCCCCCCTTGCATGTCTGCCCCCCCACACATATCAGTACCCCCCTTGCATGTCTGCCCCCCCACACACATCAGTACCCCCCCTGCATGTCTGCCCCCCCCCACACACATCAGTACCCCCCTGCATGTCTGCCCCCCCACACATATCAGTACCCCCCCCCCCCCCCACACACATCAGTACCCCCCCTGCATGTCTGCCCCCACACACACATCAGTACCCCCCTGCACGTCTGCCTAAGCCGCCCCCCACATAACAGTTCCCCCCTGTGTACACAGTGCAATGCACTATTAACTAAACAGAGTCCAAGCAGAGTGAGTGTTTGCTTTTTTTTTGACTGGGCGCAGGCTACAGCACGGAGCGCTGCCTGTGCTTCCACTATACCTGAGCCAGCCACGGTGATTACTTTACTCCGGCTCCAGGAGAGTGGCGCTGCCCCTGCCTGTCCTTCCAAACCAGATCCCCGAGCGCCCAGGAGGAGGGGGGAGCGGATATCACGGCAAGCCCGCCGTAGTTACACTACATGCAGCCACAGGGCTCCCATCTCATCCTCCCCCTCCACCGATCATGCGGCACTTCCGGCCGGCTTCTTCTCATCCCGGCTCTCTTCCCTCAGATCATGTTCTCACTGCCGCCGCCGTGCCGCTACTGCAGGCTGGGGATAGAGCGGTCCGTCTGTATTCACAGGCGCAACCGCCGGTCCTGGTGGGATTTTAATAATCTGATTCCCGAGTGGCTGGGGATCCGGATTTTGGCGCTCCCCCTAATCTGGCGCTCTAGGCAGCCGCCTGATCTGCCTATTGCTAGCGCCGGCCCTGACTGTATACTATTACTACTCCTGACAGCATTAGTAATAGTATACAGTGCAAACCAGGGCTCAAGTCCTGCGGGAATGCTTACCTGTCCTGGAGTCCAGCGCCGTCCGCAGCAGAGGACGAGCGATCGCTCATCACTCTGCTGCCCCCCCGCCATCCTCGTGAGGGAACCAGGAAGTGAAGCGCTCCGGCTTCACTGCCCGGTTTCCTACGGCGCATGCGTGAGTCGCGCTACGCCTGCCGATTGGCTCCCGCTGTGTACTGGGAGCCGAGTGTTCCCAGAACACAACGGGGGGGACGGGAGGTGACGTCATGCCCGCAGTTTATCCGAAACTGTGTGGCCAGAAGTGGGCGTAAATACCTGTCTTTAGACAGGTATCTGCACCCCCCTCCCCCCTGAAAGGTGTGAAATGAGACACCGGAGGGGGGGAGGGTTCCGATCAGGGGGAGTTCCACTTTAGGGTGGAGCTCCGCTTTAAGATAAAAAAAACCTTCTGCCTTTACAAGTCCTTTACGTCAGCAGAAAGGGATTATAGGAACATATGAACACAGCAAGGAGAATTAAAGGGTATCTATAGTCATAATGAATAATCTTATATTTATTTCCACAATTATTTTTATCCAACTCCTATTAATTGGAATGGTCTTTAACCACTTCCTTACTGGGCACGTATACCCCTTCCTGACCAGGTGAATTTTTTTTTAAAAAACTTTTTTTTCTCAGTCTAGGCCGATACGTATTCTTCTACATATTTTTGGTAAAAAAAAAAAAGCGACTGGTTTGCGCAAAAGTTATAGCGCTTACAAAATAGGGGACAGAATTATTATTCATTTTTATTATTAATTTTTTTTACTAGTAATGGCGGTGATCTGGGATTCTTATTGGGACTGCAACGTTATGACGGACACATCGGACACATTGGACACTTTTGACACATTTTTGGCGCCATTCACATTAATACTGCGATCAGTGCTATAAAAATGCACCGATTACTGTATAAATGTGACTAGCAGTGAAGGGGTTAACACTAGGGGGGGCATGGAAGGGGTTAAATGTATTCCCTGGGTGTGTTCTAACTGTGGGGGGAGGGGGTGACTGGAGGAGGTGACCGATCTGTGTCCCTATGTACAAGGGACACAGATCGGTCTCCTCTCTCCCATGACAGGACATGGATCTCTGTGTTTACACACAGAGATCCATGTTTACACACAGAGATCCATGTCCTTGTCCCTGTAACCGCCGATTGCGAGTGCCTGGCGGACATCGCGGCCGCCAGGCACGCACATCGGTATCTCAGGAATGCGGCGGGCACGCACGCGCCGCCCGCGGCGCTCGCGCGCCCTCTAGTGGCCTGGAAGAGGGGAGGACGCATATATGCGTCCTGTCAGAGATTTAGAACCACCCTGCGGCCGCACATATTCGTACGGCCGTCGGGAAGTGGTTAACCACTTGCCTACAGGGCACTTTCACCCCCTTCCTGCTCAGACCAATTTTCAGCTTTCAGCGCTGTCACACTTTGAATGACAATTGCGCAGTCATGCAACACTGTACCCAAATTACATTTTTATATTTTTTTTCCCCACAAATAGAGCTTTCTTTTGGTGGTATTTGATCACCTCTGCGGTTTTTATTTCTTGCGCTATAAACAAAAGAAGAGGAAAAAAAAAAAAGAAGAGGGACAAGTTTAAAAAAAAACACAATAGCCCGGATTCACAAAGCACTTGCACCGACGTATCTCGATATACGCCGCGTAAGTGCAAATATGCGCCGTCGTATCTGTGCCCCGTGCCCAGAAAACTAAGATACGCCTGAAAATAGGCTTCATCCGACCGACGTAACTTGCCTACGCCGGCGTAGAGTGGGCGCATATTTACGCTGGACGTATTTGGCGCCCCCATTGATTTTCTATTCACATATGCAAATGAGGGAGATACGCCGATTCACGAACGTACGTCCGTCTGACACAGTGCGCGTAAAGTTATGCCCCATAAAGGAGGTGTAACTCAGCAGCATCCATGCAAAAGGCTGCACCAGGGAACACAAGCCAAAGTATTTTACGTAGTTTACGTAGGACGTGAATATGACTAGGCGTAGGTTACGTTCACGCCGTAGGCAGTGATCCGACGTATCTTAGGCAGTTGTTCCAACATGATTGTGAGCATGCGCACTGAGATGCGCCCACGGGGCGGCGCATGCGCAGTTGGCGATACGTATCTGTCTGGCGCTTGGCCCATCATTTGCATGGGGTCACGCCTCATTAGCATGGCTCACGCCCACTTCCACTTACGCCGACTTACGCCTTGGAAACCCAGCGCAGATTTGGAGGCACTGGCTTTGTGAATTAATTGCTTCCCTCTCTGCGCTGCGTCGGCGTAGCGTAAAGGAGATACGCTACGGCGGCATAAATATGCGCCAGTGTCTGTGAATCCGGGCCAATATTTTTTACTTTTTGCTATAATAAATATCAATTTTTTTTTAAAACCAATTTTTTCCTCAGTTTAGGCCGATACGTATTCTTCTACATATTTTTGGTAAAAAAAAATTGCAATAAGCGTATATTGATTGGTTTGCGTAAAAGTTATAGGGTCTACAAAATAGGGGATAGATTTATAGCATTTTTATTATTATTATTTTTTTATTAGTAATGGCGGCGATCAGCGATTTTTTATCGTGACTGCGATATTGCGGCGGACACATCGGACACTTTTGACACATATTTGGGACCATTCACATTTATACAGCGATTCCTACTATAAAAATGCATCGATTACTGTATAGATGTGACTGGCAGGGAAGGGGTTAACACTAGGGGGCGATCAAGGGGTTAATGTATTCCCTAGGGAGTGATTCTTACTGTGGGGGGGGGGGGGTGATTGGGGGAGGTGACGATGGTTGTCCCTATGTACAAGGCACACACCATCGGTTCCCTCTCCCTGACAGGACGTGGATCTGTGTGTTTATACACACAGATCCACTTTCCTACTCAGTTACTGGGCAATCGCGGGTGCCCGGCGACCATCGCGGGCGCCAGGCACGCGCATCGGGTCCCCAGTGACGCGACGGGGGCGCGCGCGCCCTAGTGGCTTTTAAAGGCGCAACGTCATATGACGTCCACCCAGAATAACAGAGTCTTCCTTCTTCTTTTGACGGCGGGCAGTTGACAAGTGGTTAAAAGGTACCATAGGATATGTAGTCCTTAGAAATTGAAAGTAAACAGCAGAAGAAAAGCTGTAAAACATGCAGGGAATCCATGCAGGGAATCCAGGAAGTTGCGGAAAGAGATGGCCAGCAGACAGACAATGCTCACAACAATTTTTCAAGGAAGCTTATATTAGATTGTCAAAAATACCTTTCTTTATCGTACTGTACATCACGGGACACAGAGCAGCCATAGTAATTACTAAGTGGGTTATAGGCCCCCTTCAGGTGATTGGACACTTGCATTATCAAGGACAGGAAGTTCCCCTCTATATAACCCCTCCTATTCAGGAAGTACCTCAGTTTTTTTGCCAGTCTAATTCCGCGTATACACGATCATTTTTCGGCATGAAAAAAACGTTGTTTTAAAAAAATGTCATTTTAAATGATCGTGTGTGGGCTTCACATCATTTTTCAGGTTCTGAAAAACGACAAAAAAATAATTCAAACATGCTGCATTTTTTAACGTCGTTTTAAACGATGTAGTTTTTTGGGTTGTAAAAAATGATCGTGTGTGGGCTAAAACGATGTTAAAAACCCGCGCATGCTCAGAAGCAAGTTATGAGACGAGAGCGCTCATTCTGGTAAAACTACCTCATAATGGAGTAAGCACATTCATCACGCTGTAACAGACAAAAAAGGGCAAATCGTCTTTTACTAACACGGAATCAGCTAAAGCAGCCCAAAGGCGAATGGAACTTCCCCTTTATAGTGCCGTCGTACGTGTTTTGTACGTCACCGCACTTTGCTAGATAATTTTTTAAAAACGATGGTGTGTGGGCAACGTCGTTTTAATGATGAAGTTGGAAAAACGTTGTTTTTTCAACATGCTGAAAAACAAAGTTTTTTTTTTCATGCTGAAAAATGATCGTGTGTGCGCGGCATAAGGTGTTGGTCACTGTTAGTAAGTGCTAAGAGAGCTCCGCAGGAAGATCCTTCACAGGATCAGTGGGGCTATGCAGGCAAATCCATTCAAAATGCCAAAAAGGGCTACCACGCAGCCACCTCGCACATGCGCACAATATACACAGCACATGTGCAAGGTGGCTGCCTTTAAAACACTCACTCTGTAGTGAGTCTGATTGAGAGAGACACTGCAGCATATCTGGACACGTAAGCAGTATATGGGTGTTGTATAAAGGCATTATCAAGGCACATCTACTTAGCATCAGCCTGGGCACTAATAGCAGCATATTAAATATTGCTTGACTAAAGCTCAGCAGCAGATGCATCTTGTTAGTACCTCTGCTTTGTGCTAAGTGCCTTTAGTTCACGTTTGTAGTGCTATACAAGTTACTCATTCATTCATGTATTTCCAAAGAAGGAATGTAAAAACAGTAAGGAGGAGTGTAAGGGTGCTGCGGTCATAGTCTGAGGATCCTAATCTTGCTTCCACAATATCATCCTCCCCTGAAAGACCTGAAATGGCTGACCAGGCTGAGACATTATTTGCGTCAGGCATTGTAGCTACTTCCAACTCTCCAGCCTCTGCATACATCACTAAAGACAATTTGGCTGCCTCATTTGCTGGTTTGAAGGGGAAGATAGCTGGTATGTTCACTTCCTCCCAGGCCGGAAGAAAGCACGATAGGTCCCTCTCTCCTGCCCCAGGTCCCTCATGGGAGCAGGAATGGGCAGAAGATGTTGAGTCACTCTTGGGGGACCAGGTAAAGAGGGAAGAAGGCTCCTCTTTTGGGGGTTTAGCCTCAGAAGAACCCTCCTCAGTCTTGCAATCCCAAAGATTGCTAGTTCACCCCTTACAGAGTTGGTCCATTCGGGATACAAGTTTCCCCTAGCAGAGACGGCCAAAGTTCCCTTTTTGGGTTCTCTAAAGCCTCCTCAGGGTTCACATGCTTTCTCTATGCACCCATTACTGAAGCAACTTATATATGCAGACTGGGATCACCCATACAGGCATTGTATTCCTCCTAAGAGATTCTTGCTTCTTTTTCCCATGGAGGAAAGATTCACTAAAAGGGTGGAGTGTACCAGCAGCAGACACTGATATCTCTTCCGTGAATTGGAGTCTCACTTGTCCAGTAGACAATGTTCAGGTGTTTAAAGATCCAGCGGATAAGAGGCCGGAATCTTTGCTTAGAGCCTCATTTGCTGTGACTGGCAGAGTAGAACAGCCTTCAGTAGCAGCAATCGGTTTTTGTCAATTTGTAAAATGACAAGAATAAGCAGGTCACCAATGAAGGACCTGCTCAAGTAGAGGAGGCCCGCGAGTTAGCTGAGCTACCAAGGTCCTTATGTTTTGCGATTGACGCTATTAAGGATTCTTTTCACCAGGCGTCACGTCTTACTCTCCTTTTGGTGCATATGCGTAGAATTCTGTGGCTAAGAGCATTGGTCAGAAGAAGCTATTGGCTGGTTTCCCCTTTCACTGAGAACAGTTATTCAGGGATGATTTGGATAAATATATCCAAAAGATTTCAGGTGGCAATCTGCCAGTTAAGAAAATGAGTAGACGTCCTTCATTTAAAACGTTCTGTCTCTCCAACGTCAAGACCAACAGCCTCTAGGCAGTCGCGATGGCCTCCGCCGTCAGGCTCAAGAGCTAAGCCTCAAGGCCAAGCCCAGGGCCAGAATAGGTCCTGGGGGTAGAAGTCTGCGAAGCAGAATCCCAAGGCCTCCCTGTGAAGAGGCACCCCGCTTGATCGAGTGAGGCGAAGGCTCCTGCAAGATGCAGGGGCTTGGCAGGGAGAGATCCAGGACAATTGGGTCATCTCCACAGTATCTCTGGGGTACAAAACTAGAGTTGCAAAAGTTTCCACCATTTTGATTCCTAAGATCTAACGTTCCCAAGGACCGAGTGAAAGGAGGATCTTTAATCCCATCACTGGACCGGTTGATGTCTCAGGGTGTAATCATAGAGATCCACTTAGAAGAGCAGGGATGTATTAATGGTTTCCTTCAGACTGTATGTTTGGTAGTAATATGTTAATACATATAAGATATATGTTATGTGAATTCTCTGTAACCTTGACTATTTAAAATAAAGAAAATTTTAATACGAAAGAAGAGCAGGGATGTGGTTTTATTCAAATTTCTTCACGGTACGAAGACCGAATGGAGATGTCAGACCAATTCTAGATCTCAAAGACCTGAGTCAGGTCCTAAACATCCGCTCTTTTCACATAGAATCAATCTGGTCAGTAGTATCCACCCTGCAGGGAGGAGAACTTCTAGCGTCAATAGACATCAAGGATGCATATCTGCATGTGCCAATTTTCCCCACTCACCAGAGGTTCCTGTGATTCGCAGTAGAACGGCGTCACTTTCAGCTTATGGCCTTGCCCTTCGGATTGGTTACCGCCCCCCCGAGTATTTACAAGGGTCCTGGCCCCCGCTTCTGGCAAGACTAAGGGCCAGGGGCATAGCGGTAATGGCATACTTAGACGACCTATTGCTGACAGATCAATCCGTGGCACGGTTAAACAGAGTGTCGCCAGTTCGGTCAAGTATCTGGAACGCCTAGGTTGGATTCTCAACCTAGAGAAATCAGTCTTACAGCCAGTAAGGAGGCTGGAGTATTTGGGTCTTGTTATAGATTCAGCCCAAAAAAGAGTGTTCTTGCCCCACACAAAGATCAGCGCCATAAGAGAGCTGGTTCAGGTAGTCAAGGCAAAGAAGAGCCCCTCCATTCACCTTTGCATGAGGTTGCTAGGGAAAATGGTGGCTTCATTCGAAGCTGTTACCTGTGCACAGTCCCATTCAAGACTGTTCCATGCAGACAGGATTCTGTTTTGTAACAAGAAGAACCAGGCCTTGGATTACTCTATGAACCTGGTTCCAAGGGTACTCTAGAGCCTCAGGTGGTGGTTGATAACCAAGAATCTGCAGAACGGGAAATCTTTAAGGGTCACCTGGAAGTTAGTTGGAAGAAGAGCTTGCCCATCAACATTCTAGGGATTCGGGCAGTACGTCTGCCTCTAAGGGCCTGGACGTTCAGATTACGGAATTGTCAGGATTCAATCCGACAACGCCACAACAGTGGCCTACATCAATCACCAGGGTGGCACCAGAAGTCGCACAGCCCAGGTAGAGTTGAACCATATTCTGGGCTGTTCCTTGCCTATCGGCAGTCTTCATTCCAGGAGAATTGGCAGGCAGATTTCTTGAGCCACCAACAATTGCTCCTAGTAGAATGGTCTCTGAACCCCAACATTTTCTGGCCATCTTCCAGAGATGGGGCACCCCAGACAAAGATCGATTGGTGTCCAGGTTCAAAAAGAAGTTGGACAGCTTAATGTCAAGGAAAAGGGATTTCCTTGCAGATGGGACAGATGCTTAGTGACCCCCTGGGATCAGTTTTCACTGATTTAATGCGTTTCCCCCAGTGCTGCTACTACCGTGGCTCATACGCAGGATCAAGGGGGAACGGAAGCCAGTGATCTTAGAAGATCCGGTGTGGCCCAGAGGATCCTGGTATGCAGAGATCATAAGGATGGATTTTCTCACAATCTGAACGTGACACACACTGTGAAAAGGCCGCCACCAAATGGAAAGAGGCTTGCCAGAAGTGTTGAACCCTGAGGAGCATTTGCGCAAAGGGTCAACAAAGCTTGGTATAATTACTTGGTATTTTCGCTGTGAGAACGAATCTTCAAATGCAATGAACAGATGGCATCCAACACACCGATCAATGGAGCAGATGTACGTGCTTCTTTCAGGAACCCAGGCACAGCAGTTAAGGAAAATCTCGATCATACAGATCATGAGCTTTGTATGACTGTATGACTGTATCATCCCCACAACCCTTGCCCAGTAGTTGTGGGGGTCTGCAGGCGGGGGGCTTATTGGAATCTGGAAGCCCCCTTTTACAAAGGGGACCCCCAGATCCAGGCTCCCCTATGTGAATTGGTAAGGGATACATTGTACCCTTACCATTTCACCCAAAAAAGTGTCAACATTTTTAATAAAGACAAGAGCCAGCTTGGGACAAGTCCTTTACTAAAAAAAAAATTCCAGCGATGTTATCCATCTCGGGACGATATCAAGAAAAAAAAATAGAAACAGTTCCGCCTCCATGGGAGGTGGCCGCCAAGTGTAACAGCTGTTATATAGCTGTGGGCGATGCCACCCGATGACGTGTATGGGTGACCTTGTCCCCTTCTGATGCCATGGAGGTTTCTGGGGTCACCTGTATACTCACTGGGTGGCCCTGCAGAGTTTGCCCGTGGTGTCAGAAGGGGGCGGGGTCACCCGTGCACCCCCACCGTGACAGCTGTTATATAGCTGTGGGCGGGGCCACCCAATGACGTGTATGGGTGACCCCTTCCCCCATCTGACACCACGAGGAAACCGCAGGAAACGGCCATGGCATCAGAGGGGGGCAGGGTCACCCGCGTACGTCATGGATAGCCCCGCCCTTGGTTCATTAAGAGCTGTCACGGCTGGTTTAGCGTCATTCAATGGAAACCTCCTATGGAGGCATTAGTAGCGTCTTTTTTTCGGTATCGAAATTTTGTTTTACTTTAAGCATTATTAAAATCACTGCTTCCGAAAAAACAACCATTTTTAAAACTTTTTTTTGCATTGATACATGTCCCCTGGGGCAGGACCCGGGTCCCCAAACACTTTTTATGACAATATCATGCATATAAGCCTTTAAAATTTGCACTTTTTCATATCCCATAGACTTTAACAAATGTTTTGCCTGTTCGCAAGTTCTGGTGCAAACCAAAGTGGGGGGTGTTCGGCTCATCCTTACTGACGACCATCGTTGGTTTGGGTAAGGGTGGGTGCTGAGGCAAAATTAAATTGAGCCACAGACCCACATCTTTCGTGCCCCATTGCAAACTTGGATACATGGATAACTTCCATCTAAACGACTCGTCATATTGAAACCAGCCCAAGCCACCGAAGTTCCCATATGCTTCCAGTACATGTTCCCCATGCTGAAACAACCGCAAAATGTATCTGGATTCTTCTCTCCCGATACACTATCAAAAATGCAAAATGCTTGAAGTCAATTATTGAAAGATCTCAGTACCGGCCTGCACCTGTCATCCTCGCCCAGCTCATCCAGCTTCTTATCCACCCTGGAAAGAAATTCATTTTTTTTACATTCCAGTGGTGCCAGGGAGCTGTCCTTTGACACAGGAATAGCAGAGGGAAAGTATCATTGTGACAGTGGATCGTGTTAGCAGGTCAACATTAGGCAACCCTCATCATGATTGACATGGGTCTACATAAAAGACCATATCCAGGCATCCAGGCATCAAGCGTGGCTGGCCAGTGAAGGAGTCCATGAGCTTACAACCCTCTTGAAAAACTGCTGCGCAAATACTGTGTGACATAAAAAAAAATTGCAACACCCATAATTTTATTCTCTAAGGTCTCGGCTTCAAAAAATATATATACTGTTTGGGGGTTCTAAGAAATTTAGTGAGAGGTGTCAGAAAGGGCCTGGTCTTTAAAGTGGAGAATGGGAAAAGGAAGATGGACAGCCGCACTCCGAAGTAACTTTAAAAAAGTTGTCTTTATTTTCAACTGAACATGTACAGTCACCGCAACCACAAGACAGGACAGCCGACGCGTTTCGCACTCTGAACTAGTGCTTAGTCATGGCTAAGCACTAGTTCAGAGTGCGAAACGCGTCGGCTGTCCTGTCTTGTGGTTGCGGTGACTGTACATGTTCAGTTGAAAATAAAGACAACTTTTTTAAAGTTACTTCGGAGTGCGGCTGTCCATCTTCCTTTTCCCATTCTCATTGCTACGTGCATTGCCAGCACCTTGGTAATCCATTCGTCCTTGATCATTCATAGGACTCACCTGGAGCGGTGGAAATTTCTTCTTGTCTTTAAAGTGGAGGTCCACCCTAAAAAAAAAAAAAATTATACTTACCGGAAAAGGATGTTACTAGTCAGATCAATCGAATCTGCCTCTTCCTCGTCCGCGGTAAGGTTCTGTGTTCTCCTCCTCGTGTTGCCTCCTGGGAAATGGAGGCGTGCTGCCTACTTGGACTTACAGGACGGTGTGCCCATTCACAAAAAGGTGCACGACTCGCGAATGCGTGGTAGGAAATGGGCGGTGAAGCCGCAAGGCTTTACTGACTATTTCCCTTAGTGAGGATGGTGGTGCTGAGACCCGGTCCGAGGGACGGATCGGCCTCGGGCAGCCGACATCGCGGGCAACCTGGACAGGTAAATGTGCTTATTAAAAGTCAGCAACTACAGTGTTTGTAGCTGCTGACTCTTTTTTTTAACGCCGGACTTCCGCTTTAATTGGATACTATTCAGTCTCAGTTATAATGTAAGCAAAAGATCTTAGAACTGGTATGCGAATTAAAGTTAGCTCACTAAGGCCCCTTTCACACTGAGGAGTTTTTCAGGAGGTTTAGCTCTAAAAATAGCGCCTAAATCCCGCCTGAAAAACTCCTGCCCAGCAATCTCAATGTGAAAGCCTGAGGGCTTTCACACTGAGGCGATGCGCTGGCGGGAGAGTTGCAAGCAGCAGCATCTTTGGAGCGGTGAGAGGAGCGGTGAGAGGAGCGGTGTGTATACCGCTCCTTCACCAATCTTCCCATTTAAAACAATGGGAAACTGCGGTAATACCGCCCACAATGCGCCTCTGCAGAGGCACATTGCGGGCGGTATTAACCCTTTTTCGGCCGCTAGCGGGGGGTTAAAACCGCACCACTAGCGGCCGAATCCCGCGGAAATTCCAACGGTATAGCGCCGCTATTTTTAGCGGCGCTATACCGCCACCGCACCTCCCACCCCAGTGTGAAAGGGGCCTTAGAAACAAAAATTATTCCAACAGCCCATCCTTTTTACTGGAGTCATTTGCACATAACCCCTCTGGATAGATGCAACCTTTTGGTACAAATATTCTTTTAATACAATATAATAAAATCATGGGCTGTCCTGAGTAGAAATGAACTCAAGATAGTAGCAGTAGAAATACAACTTCTATATGTGACAGCCTCCTTGCTGTCAATGATTGCTAACAAGTGGGATACAGTATATATCACGGGCCAGATTCACATAGGAGAGCGGCGGCGTAACGTATCGTCTTTACGTTACACCGCCACAACTTTTCATCGCAAGTGCCTGATTCACCAAGCACTTGCGATGAAAACCTTAGCCGGCGGCCTCCGGCGCAAGGCGGACCAATTTAAATGGGCGTGTGCCATTTAAATTAGGCGCGCTCCCGCGCCGGACGTACCGCGCATGCTCCCTTTCCAAACTCCCGTCGTGCATTGCGCGCCGTGACGTCATTTTTTCGAACGGCGACGCGCGTAGCGTAATTCCGTATTCCCGGACGGCTTACGCAAACAACGTTGATTTTTAAATTTCAACGCGGGAACGACGGCCATACTTTAGACAGCAATACACTTGCTGACTAAAGTTAGGGCAGCTAAAACAACGACTAACTTTGCGACGGGAAACTAGACTAGCGGCGACGTAGCGAACGCGAAAATCTGTCGTGAATCGCCGTAACTCCTAATTTGCATACCCGACGCTGGTTTACGACGCGAACTCCCTCCAGCGGCGGCCGCGGTATTGCATCCTAAGATCCGACAGTGTAAAACAATTACACCTGTCGGATCTTCTGGCTATCTATGCGTAACTGATTCTATGAATCAGTCCCATAGATAGAAACAGAGATACGACGGCGTATCAGCAGATACGCCGTCGTATCTCCACTGTGAATCTGGCCCCAGATTATTAGCAACCAGTGACATAAATGTAAACGTTGAAATTGTGAAAGGAAGGAAAGAGGGATATGTTATGCTGCACTGTAACATATCCCTCTTTCCTTTCTTTCACAATTTCAATATTTTTGTTTGGGATTAGGTGCCTAGATTAATAGGTGATTCTATAAGTGTTTGGACTACTTTAAAACAAATAAATGTAAATGTGTTTATTTTCTAATTACTTTTTATGTGAATGAGTAAGGGAGGTATCTGGGAGCATCCTTATTGTTGTGGGGGGTCTGCAAGCAGGGGGCTTTCAGATTCCAATGAGTCCCCTGCCGTCAGACCCCCACAACTATTGGCCCAGGGTTGTGGTAAAGAGACCCTTCCCCTGATTAATATGGGGACAAGGTGCTTTGCCAGGTTCCTCCCTGACAAGGAACTCTCCCCATGTTGAGGGCATGTGGTCTGCCAGGCTGCATTGTGAGATGAGGGTCTGCTATGGGATCTAGGATGGACCCCATTCTGCTTTTTTTTGTTATTTTGTTTACCCCTTAACATCCATACTAGTCAGGGACATTGTTTTTATTATTTGCATGGAGTCCTCTATTAACATCAATGCCAGACCGTCATCATGGATAAGAGAAGATTGTGCTTTTCCTTATGCAGTGGATTACGAAACTCCACTGTGAATAAATCCGGTCATACATAGATGGAATTTCGACCGGTTCAGCAGGGACCAGCTGAATTTCGATCCATGTATGGGTAGGCTGGTTGTACACAGGTTAATCTACCAATCAACTTTTGTACAGCCGCCCTGTCAGGTTTTTGCAGCTCAATCAGCTTCGCTGGCTGATCAGGGTATTCTGATGGTGGGAAAGTCTCATCGCTATCAGAATACACTAGCTCAGTGGGGAGGATTCCCCCATCCACATTGAGCGTGTGGAGACGGGGGAATCAAATAATGTTTTACTTTTTTTGTTCAACGCGCTGGTTGAATGAAAAAAAAAAGAAAGTCCCATCTATGACCAGCTTTAGAGAGCCGAGTTAATGTTCCCTTTGGCCAATAATCAGGCAGGGCGTATTTGGAGTCAGGCTGCACTAACATTAACGTTTTTACTGGTTCTGTCTTTACTTTATTTTGGTGTTACCTCACAGGGTCAAGGTTGTTGTGGTTACAGCTGTGTCAGTGTTGTTCACTGAAGCCTGGTGTGTTTTGGCTGAAGGCAAACAAACTGTATTACAGCACCCTGGATTGTGTCCTTTGTGTCCTTTTATACTGAATCTGTATTGTATTGAAATAGCCGTCTAACTTATTTTCCCTTACATGCTTTTGCCTTTGATAATAAAGCCCAGTGCAAAGTTCCAGGTGTGAAGGTGATCACCTAGGTCCAGGTACAGGGTGGATCATCACTTGAGCAGAGCAGGAGAAGCCAAACAATACAGTCATTAATTGTGTTTGGGGGGGGGGGGGCTTGGGGGTGAGCACTACATAAATAAATTAAAATAAATAAAATGTACCAAGAAGAAAAGTATAAAACCAAATCACAAATCAGCAAAAACGCAACCGGTTAACACCAGCCCTATGCTTTTCAGCTATACAAAAACAAAAAAACAAAATGCATCTAAAAATAGAACAGTCTTTGATGCATTTTTTCTTTGTTTCTATATGTCAATGTATTTTATCTCTTTAACCACTTGCTGACCGCTGCACGACTATTTACGTCAGCAGAATGGCAAGGCTGCATATATGGACATACCTGTACGTCCCCTTTAAATCGCGGTATTGCAGGCACGCGCCCCCGCGAGCTCCGTGAGTGTGACCGTGGGTCCCGCGGAATCGATGTCCACCAGGTGCCTGTGATCGTGTCACGTAGCTGCAGAACAGGGAGATGCCTACGTAAACAAGGCATTTCCCTGTTCTGCCTAGTGACAGGACAGTGATCTACTGCTCCCTGTCTTTGGGAGCAGTGATCACTGTCATGTCACTTGTAGCCCGGCCCCCCCACAGTTAGAATCACTCCCTAGGACACACTTAACCCCTTCCTTGCCCCCTAGTGGTTAGCCCCTTCCAGTGTCATTTACACATTAATCAGTGCATTTTTATAGCACTGATCGCTGTATAAATGACAATGTTCCCAAAATAGCGTCAAAAGTGTCCAATGTGTCTGCCATAATGTCACAGTCACACGCTGCCATTACTATAAAAATACATTTATAAAAAAATTACATAAATCTATCCCCTATTTTGTAGACGCTATAACTATTGCGTAAACCAATCAATATAAGCTTATTGCGATTTTTATCAAAAATATGTAGAAGAATACATATCGGCCTAAACTGGGGAGAAAAATCGTTTTTTTATAAATATTTTTGGGGATATGTATTATAGCAAAAAGTTAAACTATAGCTTTTTTTCAAAATTGTCACTATATTTTTGTTTATAGCGCAAAAAATAAAAACCACAGAGGTGATCAAATACCATCAAAAGAAATCTATATTTGTAGGAAAAAAAGGACGTCAATTTTGTTTGGGTGCAACATCGCACGACCGTGCAATTGTCAGTTAAAGCAACGCAGTGCCGAATCGCAAAAAGTGCTCTTGTCAGGAAGGGGGTAAATTCTTCCGGGGCTGAAGTGGTTAAAATGGTGTTCTTACTTTTTTTTTTTTTTATATATCACATATCAGATTTAATTTTATTTGAAAAAAGTTTTAAACTTATAAACAAATGAAACAAAGTACACCACTAAACTAGATTTTTTATTTTTATTTTTTTACAGAAACGAGTAGAGCATACCTAAAGGCCACCGTAACAGTAAATTAGTAAAACGCCAAATATTAATAATACCTAGCCTTGCATATTAGCTCCAATTTTAATAAAGTAACCATACACCTAATCCTACAAGAGCCCAAATCCTAACGTAATAAAGAGCTCATATGGTCCAGCCAACGCGACCAAATGGCTCTATTTTGATTTCCTTGTCCCTCTCTGTAAAAGTTCTCAGTAACTGGTCTTTTGTCTTCCAGTTCATCTCTGTCTCTTTCGACTGTCTGTCTCTGTGTGCCTCTCTATCACTCGCCAGTCTCTTTGCCATCTCCTCTCTATTCTTTAATGAATTTCTATGAAAATAAGTGTGTCTCCCATAAGAAACACACCTAATAAAGGTCAAAGATTGAGCCGGAAAAGGTTGAGGGTGTCGGAAGTCCCCTTTAGAGCAATTTGTTGTCGAGCCATGAACAGCGCACATACAAGAGTAATCCGCACTGGTGGCTAATGGCTCATGCATACAGGATGTTTTAGAAATGCCAGCGCTACAGCAGCACTAAAAACACCCATTATTACACGTTTTTTGGCATTATCGTTTTTCATTAAAAACACTCTTTAGAATGTAAAAAAAAAAAAAAAAAAACTTCAAACGCGGCTAAACGCAGCTTGACACATTTAGCAGCGTTTAGATGTGTTTGTTGATGTTTTTCGTTTTTACTGCTCCTGGAAGCACAGGCTGTCGTTTTTTTTCTACTGCCCCTAAATGCTTATGCCTTCAAACGCCTGACAGTTTATGTGTGCCTGAACATATAGGCTAACATGGAGGGGCTTTTAGAGGTAGTTTAAAAAAACGTCAACAGCCCGCAACAGCAGCTTTAAAAACGCCCTATGTGCATGTGCCCCTAAGCACATGCACACAGCCAACGTAGTCCAATAAGCATGTAAGTGGATCCACTGAAAGATTTACATCTAAAAGCCCACTGAGTATGCCCACAACCTCCTCCTAATAACTCTGGAGTTTCATACACCTCTGGAGGTGTTGATACTTACTGCACTATTCCCTGGGTACTTTCTGCTATTGAACGATGGTATCGGTCTGTGGATTTATCAGTCTGTGGATATATCGGTCTGTGGATATATCGGTCTGTGGATATACCAATGCAGCCATCTACCCAGGGCTTATTTCCATGATCTTCTGTGCAAGCAAAGGCCTTGGCTGGGCTATAGCCACATGCCTGGTTTTGCTTGCCATCTGGTAAGCACATTTTTCTATAGGTGGTGACACATTTCATTGAGTGATTCACTGTGGTGTCAACAATAGAAGAATTTATCTTATCATCTCACCATTTTCATCATTGAAGAAGGATACATCATTTTATAACTAAATATTTTCACTGAACTATTTGGACTATACAAGAGCGGTTTCTCTTATTCATTCGTATTTTGTGTATATCCTACATTAAGCTGCTGCTTTCCTGGATTGTTATTTCTTTTAATAGAGACATTAGCGTGTTTTTTCCCCCTATACTTTCTGCTATTTGCCTACAGCATTAAACATATACTACTAACAAAGGAAAATACAGATTCAATAACCTAATTATAGTAAATGAATTCAAACTATTTCAATTTACAATGTAGAATTCCTTTCAAAAATATTATTGTTTCCTTTGCAGTCAGAAAAAAAAGAAAACAGATTCCATAAGAATTGTTAAGTATTTTCCATGGAAAAAATTACAATTGATGAGAATACAAAAGAAGCGCAGAAGTTAAATATCAAGGTTGAATTCCTTTATCATTGTGTTATCTGCTCTTTCTTGAATATGCAAGAATGAGCTCATACTCCTTAATCTGGGCTGATATAAATTCTGTGCATTGACTTTGTTTAACCACTTGACAACCGGGCCTATTTTGGCACTTCCTTTGGCACTCTCCTTCATGTAAAAATCACGATTTTTTTGCTAGAAAATGTATCTGAACCCCCAAACATTATATATTTTATTTTTAGCAGACACCCTAGGGAATAAAATTGCGGTAATTTTAACTTTTCTTTCCCGCACTGTATTTGCGCAATCATTTTTCAAACGCCTTTTTTTAGGGAAAAAAATTGTTTCATGAATAAAAAAATAACAAAAACAGTAAAGTTAGCCCAATTTTTTTGTATAATGTGAAATATGATGTTACGTCAAGTAAATAGATACCTAACATGTCACACTTTAAAATTGCGCACACTCATGGAATGGCGCCAAACTTTGGTACTTAAAAATCTCCAAAGGCGACGCTTTTTTTTTACAGGTTACTATTTTCGAGTTACAGAGGAGGTCTAGTGCTAGAACTGTTGCACACGCTCTAACACACGCAACGATACCTCACATGGTCACCAGCCATCTCTATGCTTCCCGGACAGCGCCGGCCAATTCGCTCTCCGGGCCCCCGATGGCACGGGAGAGCCCGGGGAAGCACCGGATGGCGGCGGGAGGGGAGGACGTC
The DNA here is from genome assembly GCF_905171775.1 of Rana temporaria. Classification (NCBI taxonomy): domain Eukaryota; kingdom Metazoa; phylum Chordata; class Amphibia; order Anura; family Ranidae; genus Rana; species Rana temporaria. Next base: position 100,043,363 of record NC_053495.1, on the reverse strand, counting down.
CCCTCCCGCTGCCTATAAGAATGATCAAGCAGCGGAACTGCCACTTTGATCATTCTTATAGTGCACAGAATCGGCGGCTGAAGATGGTGATAACTGAATGATGCCTGTAGCTGCAGGCATCATTCAGATAACACAGCACAAAGCCGAGGATGTTAAAAGACGACCTCCGGTTGTAAAGTGGTTAAAGAAGACCTATTTTAAATCTAACATTTGACAGACTTAGGCCCCATACACACGAGAGAATTTATCCGCGGATACGGTCCAGCGGACCGTTTCCACGGATAAATCCTCTCAAAGATTTCCGCAGATTTCTATGCGATGGAGTGTACTCACCATCGCATTGAAATCCGCGTGGAAATCCTCTGGCGATGACGTGTCGCGCCGTCGCCGCGATTATGACGCGGCGACGGGCGCGACGCTGTCATATAAGGAATTCCACGCATGCGTCAAATCATTACGACGCGTGCGGGGAATCCCTTTGGACGGATGGATCCGGTGAGTCTGTACAGATGAGCGGATCCATCCGTTGGGATGGACTTCAGCAGATGGATTTGTTGAGCATGTCAGCAAATATCCGATCTGCTGGAATCCATCCCAGGGGAGAATTATCCGCGGAAAAAGATCCGCTGGCGTGTACACACCATAGGATCTATCCGCTGAAACCCATTTGCTGGGATTTATCTGCGGATGGATTCTATGGTGTGTACGGGGCCTAAGAGATTCATTAGCACAGTTTAAGACTCTGGGACTTTTGCCATTTGCATACCTCCCAACATTTTGAGATGGTAACGAGTAGACATGTGCATTCGTTTTCGTCCGAATGCATTTTCGTCCGCAATTCAGGTATTTTCGTTATCGTTTTAACAAACGATAACGAAAGCGCAGAAAACGAAAACCTAGAGATCCGTAATAAAAAATTTGTTATTTTCGTTTTCGTTGCGAATAACAACAATTCGATATAGAAGGAGATTCGACATGACGCTGACTGAATAACAATCTGTCTATCGAACCTGATATTCTACTACACACATACGGTACTTTTCGACATTATAGAGCAAAGATTCGACATTATAGAGAAAAGAAAAGATTCGACATAGAGAAAAGATTCAACATTATAGAGAAAAGATTTGACATTATAGACAAAAGATTCGACATTATAGAATAGATTCGACATTATAGAGAATAGATTCGACATTATAGAGAGAATAGATTCGACATCCACATTATAGAGAGATTATAGATTCAAGTAGTCATACAACATTAGAATTCTCGTAGGCGGAGTATTCGACCGGAAATGTACGATTCGGCGTAAAATTTCGATGTTCCGTCGAATATTCTTTTACCATTCGATAGAAACCAAGTATATCTGGATTTTCGGACGAAAGCTATTCCCAACAAAAAACAAAATAAATCCAAACGATTTTCGGGAGTAACTAAATAAATTTATTTTGATGACGAAAACGAAATTACGAAACAAAATATTTCAGTGTGCACATGTCTAGTAACGAGGGGCACTTACTAACAAATGTATGTAGGCATAGGACACGCCCATTGTCACACCTCCTTAAAGGAGAATTAACCAAAAAAAGGTTAATTAAATCCACAAGAACTTTTTTTTACCACTACTAGTCCTTTATATTGGCTTTTAAAATGCAGCAATTTAGTCCTCGTACACACGACCAAGGAACTCGTCGTAAATGAAACATCGTTTTCCTCTACGAGTTCCTTGTTAGGCTTGTCGACAATCTTGATGAGCTTTCTTTGCGTACACACTGTCAAGACCAAATCTCGTCGTTCTCAAACGCGGTGACGTTCAACACGTACAACGGCAGGGGAAGTTCGATTCCACTGGCACAACCCTTGGGGCTGCTTTTGCTAATCTCATGTTACTGCGTGTTAAGTAAAAGTTTGGTAACAGCGTCTGTTACAGCGTGACAAATGTGCTATCTCCATTACAAACGCTACACCGAAGGTGCGCTCCCGTCTCATACTTTATTCTAAGCATGCGCGGGTTTCTAAGCATACACACGAACGTATTTCTCGTCGAAAACCAGCCCGACGAGGAACACGACAAGGAAATTGAGACTCCCGACGAGGAAAAAGAGAACTTGTTCTCTTTTTTTCTCATCGAGTTCCTCGACAGTTTTCTCGATGAAAAACATACATACAACCGTTTTCCTCGGCAAAAAAGCTCTGCCACCAAGTTTATTGATGGATTCTGTCGAGGAAAACGGTCGTGTGTACGGGGTCTCAGAATTTGGATGAAAAGTTTAGCACTTTTGAAAGCTAAAAAGTGCATTTTATATACAACTATATAGATCAGACCAAAATGAGGGACAATGAGGAGGAAAGAGGGACAGAGGGACTTTGCTCCAAATCAGGGACAGTCCTTCAAAATCAGGGACAGTTGGGAGCAATGTAAAACAAGATTAATTAAGGATGGGTGTCCTGATTGCTGCATTTTGTAAAGCTGTACTTTTTTTTCAGCCTATCCACCACTGTATTTGGAAAATACTAAATCCTCCAAGTCCCATGCAAATCTATACTGTAAACGTGTACAAAAATGGAAGGAGTCATCAGTATATATTAAATTGTCACACTAAACCCAACCAATAAAAACCTAGGTCAGACTCTACTCCACAATAATATATAATACAACAAGTAACACCATACAAAAATTACAAAAAATATACATTATAATTTATTCAGAAACAAAGTCCACAGAGGAATATATACATTTCAATTAAAATGGTTTGGGCAACAAGTGTTGACCCAGTCCCCACTCTTCACTCTCCCAGAAGTGCTGTGTCAAGGGTGCTGGTTTTGGATCCATTACCAAGTCAAAGGACCCTATCCCCCAAAACTGTCCTCCCAGTTCACCTAGCTTGACCTAGCCCAGTGTACACCTATTTAATGCCATATTGACTATCTACTCATGTACAGGTGAAACTCGAAAAATTTGAATATTGTGTAAAAGTTCATTTATTTCACTAATGCATCTTAAAAAGGTGAAACTAATATATGAGATAAACTCATTACATGCAAAGCAAGATAGTTCAAGGCGTGATTTGTCATAATTGTGATGATTATGGCTTACAGCTCATGAAAACCCCGAATCCACAATCTCAGAAAATTAGAATATTGTGAAAAGGTACAATATTATAGGCTCAAAGTATCCCACTCTAATCAGCTATTTAAGCCATAACACCTGCAAGTGTCCTGAGACTTTAAATGGTCTCTCAGTCTGATTCAGCAGGAATCACAATCATGGGAAAGACTTCTGGCCTGACAGTTGTGCAAAAAAACATCATTGACACTCTCCATAAGGAGGGAAAGCCTCAAAAGGCAATTGCAAAAGAAGTTGGATGTTCCCAAAGTGCTGTATCAAAGCACATTAATAGAAAGTTATGTGGAAGGGAAAGGTGTGGAAGAAAAAGGCGCAGAAGCAGCAGGGATGACCGCAGCCTGAAGAGGATTGTCAGGAAAAGGCCATTCAAAAGTGTTGGGGACTTTCACAAGGAGTTGGCTGAGGCTGGAGTCATCAAGAGCCACCACACACAGACGAATCCTGGACATGGGCTTCAAATGTCGTATTCCTCTTGTCAAGCCACTCCTGAACAACAAACAACGTCAGAAGCGTCTTACCTGGGCTAAAGAAAAACAGACCTGGCCTGTTGCTCAGTGGTCCAAAGTCCTCTTTTCTGATGAGAGCAAATGTTGCATCTCATTTGGAAACCAATGAAGCCAGAGTATGGAGGAAGAATGGAGAGGCACACACTGCAAGATGCTTGAAGTCCAGTGTTTCCACAGTCTGTGTTGATTTGGGGAGCCATGTCATCTGCTGGTGTTGGTCCAGTTTGCTTCATTAAGTCCAGGGTCACCACAGCCGTCTACCAAGAGATTTTGGAGCACTTCATGCTTCCTTCCGCAGACGAGCTCTATGGGAATGCTGACTTCATTTTCCAGCAGAACTTGGCACCTGACCACACTGCCAAAAGCACCAAAACCTGGTTCAATGATCATGGGATTACTGTGCTTGATTGGCCAGAAAACTCGCCTGACCTGAACCCCATAGAGAATCTATGGAACATTGTCAGGAGAAAGATGAGAGACATGAGAAGAATTGAAGAATCCTGGTCTTCCATAACACCTCAGCAGTGCCACAGGCTGATAGCTTCTATGCCACGCCGCATTGAGGCAGTAATTGCTGTAAAAGGGGCCGAAACCAAGTACCGAGTACATATGCATGCTTATATTTTTTAGAGGTCCGATATTGTTCTATGTACAATCCTTGTTTTATTGATTGCATGTAATATTCTAATTTTCTGAGATTGTGGATTTGGGGTTTTCATGAGCGGTAAGCCATAATCATCATAATTATGACAAATCATGGCTTGAAATATCTTGCTTTGCATGTAATGAGTCCATCTCATTATTAGTTTCACCTTTTAAGTTGCATTAGTAAAAATAAATTAACTTTTGACCGATATTCAAATTTTTCGAGTTTCACCTGTATGTACAGGTGATGATATCACTGCTACTTTTTGGTGCCGGCAAACAGGATTTATATGCTTTGGGGCTATTAGGGAATATATTTAAATGAAAGTTTTTGTACCCGGAGTTCATTTTTACCTTTACATTTTTTCCTCTTGATACAGGTCCACTTAAAGTGGTTGTAAAGCTAGAAGGCTTTTTTATGTGAAAGCATTCTCTGCATTAAGGTAGAAAACCTTCTGTGTCCAGCTCCCCCAGCCCCTTCAAAGGCTTTATGCACATAGGGCATATTTACTGCCTCTTTTAGCAGCACCATGCCTTTTTTGTGTTTTTTTACAGCTTCAAAACACCTTTCTGTGTTTTCTATGTGACCATACACAGGCTTTTAGGAGCTTTTAGTGGCATAGGCAACAGTAGCATTTTGGCAGAAAGGACACTGACCGCTCCTTAAAGCTACTAAACTCTTCTAAACACTGCTAAATACCGGTATCCAGGGTTTAGCAGAGTTTTTATTTATTTTCTATGCGGTGGCCGCCAACGTCCTTAACAACCAGTGATTAGCTGGTCGTTAAGAAGCAGGCTGGGAGTAGAGGCACATCAGGAGGGAAGCACGGCTTTGCACTTTCTGCATATTGTCACCAAGTTGACACAAGCATGCACTGCACTTTGTGAAGATTTACTCACATTGCCAGTTTATGAACACAAATTTTTGGTTTTGAATTTTTTGAAACAGCATGTTTATTTAAATGTTATTATTGTTGCACTTGGTTTATAAGGCATGGTTAGTGAGCACATCGCAATTAGGCCCCTTTCACATGTGCAGACCGTATGTCCGCATTTTCATCCATCCATTGCGGATGAAAACGGGACATACATTGGTCCCTATGTGATTGCGGGTGTCAGCGGATGACCATCTGCTGACACCCGTAATCACCCGCCTCCGCAACAATCCGATTTTTCGGACGGAAAAAATCCTATTTTTCTTCCGTCTGGCGGATCGGATCGGGTGAACACGGACATACGGTCCGTGTTCATCTGATCCCCCATAGGGGAGAGCAGAGGAAAGACAAGACGGTCACTGCACAGTGTGCGGGGACCACCCTGTCAGCCGACGGCTCAGCGGGGATTTTACGGAGGTTCTCGCTGAGCAAAACGGACACGCGGAGGCGGATAATTACTGATCCGCCCGTGTGAATGGGCCCTTAATGTATGTTTTAGTTTGTTTGGGACAAAGACAGCGATGTGGTCACACTTTAAATCGAATATATGATAACAGTATAAATACAATATTAATTATAATAAATACAAATCCCAATAATTTGAAAATATTTTAAAACTGGCCACCAAACCAAAAAAAAATGGAAGAAATAATGGGAGAGTTGTCTGTTGTAATTTCTCAGATTCTAGCTGCATTTTTGATTTCTTAATTTGCATTTTTCAGGCACACCTATCTACTTGTTTTTTTTTTTTTTGCCTTTAATCATTTTTCCCTGATAAACATAAAAAAAATATAAGTAAAAATATAACAGTCTCTTTATGTAGATTGAGGGCCAGATTCACAAAGGACATACGCGGCCTATCTACTGATACGCCGTCGTATGTCCGAATGTGCGTCGTCGTATCTATGCGCCTGATTCTTAGAATCAGTTACTCTTGAATTCGGCCAAGATACGACTGACGTAAGTCTCCTACGCCGTTGTATCTTGGGTGCATATTTACGCTGGCTGCTAGGGGCGCTTCCGTATATTTCCGCTACGCCGATTCACGAACGTACTTGTGCCCGATACGCTGTTTACGTAAGTCGTACGTCCGGCGTAACTTTACCCCTCATAAAGCAGGGGTAAGTCATGTTAAGGTATGGGCGCTGGAACAGCGTCGTATTGTACGTCGTTAGCGTAAGTCGTACGCGAATAGGGCTGTGCGTAAGTTGCGTTCACGTCGTAGGCAGTGTTCAACGTATCTTAGGCATTCTATCCGACGCATGTGCACTGGGATACGTCAACGGACGGCGCATGCACCGTTCGTTCGGCCCCTCATTTGCATGGGGTCACGGCTCATTTTAATACAACACGCCCACCTCTTCCAAATTTGAATTACGCTGGCTTACGCCGGCCAATTTACGCTACGCCGCCGCAACTTACGGAGCAAGTGCTTTGTGAATACTGCACATGCCTGTCTAAGTTGCGGCAGCGTAGCGTAAATAGGATACGCTACGCCCACACAAAGATGCGCTCAGGTACGTGAATCTGGCCCCTAAAGTCCAAACATATGTGCCAAAGTATAAAGTGCTCCATGCTAGTGAAGTCTAACATGCATACTGTATATGGCATCATCCAGGATTGCAAATAGGCTCCAAATGAAGTCTTTAAAGGAGAAGTCCAGCCTGAGTCTGCTCTCTGCTGACGTCACTGCCATCAGTCAGGGCAACTTCCAAGTCATGATCCGCCAGCTGCCCTGAATGATGGCAGTCTCAGCGAGCCACTGAGACAGCCTCTCCCCGCCCCTCCCACTGCTCAGCGCTCCAATGAGTGCTGAGAAGTAGAGCAGAAGCCATGCTGACTGGCAGTCAGTATGGCTCTGCTCGGGGAGGAGTGAGAACCAAGCCATTGGCGGTGTTCGGTGGCTCGGTTCTCAGTGCAGAGACGCAGGGAGACAGCCTGATGCTCCATCCACAGAGATAAAGTATGAAAAGCAAAACAAAACAAAAAAACATACTTTCTCTTTTAAATTCTCCTCTGAGCTTATCCTCCTTTATTGTCAGTTTCCTTGTAATTGCACCACACTTGTTTTCCTACCAGTGGCTTGTGACCAGGGCAGGACTTAGGGTGGTGGGGGCCCCTGGACTTGAGTGTTGAAGGGGCCCCCTGGAGCTGAGAATTGGGGCGAATTGAAGTTGTTGAGCGGGGGGGCGCATTAAAGTTGTTGAGCAGGGGGGGGGGGGTTTGCAGTTGTTGAGCGGGGGGGAGTGCCTCTCACCTGTGCCAACAGCCGGGGCCACAGACTGTCATTAGCCCAGCTCTCGGCTTTCTTCCCTTCAGCAGCCACAGTCCTCCACACACCGCTCCGGTTCCTCCTGCTTCCGTGCTGCTTCCTCTTGCAGTGCAGGAAAATTAACCCTTTTGCGGGACTGCGGGAAGAAGCTGTCTGTGTGGGAAAGTCCCGCAGAATCCGTGCGTGTTGGGAGGTATGCGCAGGGCCGCCATCAGGAATTTTGGGGCCCCTTACACAGCTTAAAGGATCACTAAAGGAAATTTCTTTTTTTAGCTAAATAGCTTCCTTTACCTTACTGCAGTACTGGTTTCATGTCCTCATTGTTCGTTTTTGCTTTGAAGTTGCTGTAATTCTGTAATTATATATATATATATATATATATATATATATATATATATATATATATATATAAAGGGGGGTAGCCACCCGGGGCCCTGGGGACTTCTGGGCCCTTCCTTTAATAAAAATAAAAAATAAACCTCTGGGCCCTTTAATAAAAAAATAAAAAAAGATAAACATTTATAAAAAAATACATAAAAAAAGGGAGGTTGCCTCTGGGCCCCTGGGGACCTCTGGGCCTTTTAATAATAAAAAAAAATATATATATATATATATATATATATATATATATATATATATATATATATATAAACAAAAATAAAAAAATAAACATTTATAAAAATAAATAAAAAAAGGGGGGGTTGCCACATGGGGCCCTGGGGACCTCTGAGCCCTTTAAAAATAATAATAAAAAAAGAAATATATATATATATATATATATATATATACATTTTTTTTTTATAAAAAAAAAGGGGGGTTGCCGTCCGGGGCCCTGGGGACCTCGGACCCCTAAAAAAAAATGTTTTTTTTTTTTTTAAAGGGGGCCCCCTATTGGGCGGGGCCCATGGGCTTGAGCCCAGTCAAGCCCAATGGTAAGTGCGGCCCTGCTTGTGACTACCATCATGTGAAGATCCCATCATAGTATATATTTCACTGGACTGTCCTCGGTACATGTTACCCTGTAGCCTATGTGCCGCCTGACATGTAGCTACACCCTCCTCTCCTTCAATGAATGTGAGTGTATATGTATGCATGTATGTGTATGCAAATCTTGAAGCTTTAATATGAAGAACAGGAAGGGTGAAACTGGGAAAAAAATTAAAAGAAGACATACAGTATTAAACATAAAATAAGACAATAAACAGCATTTTGGAGCTGCTCTATGTGTGGTAGATGTTGAATAAATATGAATCCTTTTGCTCCCCAGTGGTGATGCCACAACGGGATGGATGTTCTGTAGTGTGCCCAAGATGGTGGCTCAAAATGAGGACTGACTTTCCAGGATGCACCTGTATTGTCCTCCTCAGGGATGATGCAAGAATGGGATCCTTACAGGGACAAGCTTTGCTATGCAGTATTATGTACTTATATGGGAAACTACAGTTTGGCCACTGGGAGATAGGGATGAGCCGAAACCCCCCCCCCCCCCCCGTTCGGTTTGCACCAGAACCTTCGAACGGACCGAACGTTCACGCGAACATTTGAAACTCCATTGACGTCAAAGGGACTCGAACGTTCGAATTCAAAAGTGCGAATTTTAAAGCCCAATATGCAAGTTATTGTTGGCAGGGCCGGTACAAGGGGTGGGCGGGCGGAAATTCTGCCCTGGGCGCAATGTGGGAGGGGGCGCTAGGTTGTGAGCAGAAAAAATCTGTCCACAAAATGTAGCTGTAAAACTTGTATGCCCCTGTTGCCTGCCTAAATCAAGGATTATGCGCTCCTGCTCACTACTCTGCGGCAGCAGTTGCACCCCTTTCCAGGCCCCCTTCTGGAGTTCCTGAGTCCCCCCCCCCCCCTGGAACGGAGCTGGTACAGTCCCAGCGAAAGTGCATGTGGGCGGAACAGGAAGAGAACCTCACACTGCAGCATCGATCTTTGGTTCCCGCCCCCGAAACACAGCAAAGTGCTCCTCCAGAGTAGAGTGAAGATGTGTAAATCACGGATGACAGACTGGATCCTCTTCTACTGTGAGTCCTGACTGCTCTGCATTCCATACTGTGATTATAAACGTGCCCTGCACTTTTCAGTACAGGTTTATTGAAAGTGAAAGTAAAATTCTTGAATTTCAGGTGCTACATATATTAGGGTGACCAGACATCCCCGGTTTCAGGGGACAGTCCCTGGATTGAGGACACTGTCCCCGGACCAAGTCTGTCCCTGGTTTTGTCCCCGGATTTGATTTGAACAGGGGCTGGGGCAATTTCAAAGACAGTCAGTGCAGAATAAAAAAAAAAAAAAACGAAATTACGCACCCCCGCTCCTACTAGCTTAGGGGGGTGAAAAAATGCCAAATTTAGAACATGCTCTAATTTTTCTCTGCGTTTTTCACGTCGTGAAAAACGGTCGTGTGTAGGCTTTAACGAAGGGGAAAAAACGTGTATTCTCAGAAGCAAGCTATGAAACGGGAGCGCTCGTTCTGGTAAAACTAACATTTGTAATGGAGATAGCACATTTGTCACGCTGTAACAGACTGAAAAGCACGAAGACTGAAAAGCGTGAATCGTCTCTCACCAAACTATTACTAACATGCGGGAACACAAAATCAGCAAAAGCAGCCCAAAGGGTGGTGCCATCCGAATGGAACTTCCCCTTTATTGTGCCGTCGTTGCTCGAGCATTTTTTTTCATGATCGTGTGTACGCTTGACAAGTATCGCGTCGAGAAAAACTTCGTTTTTTCCCATGACATGAAAAATGGTCGTGTGTACGCGGCTTTACTCTTAGGGCCCCCAGCTACTACTGTCGTCATTACTAGTAAAAAAAAAAAATATGTCCCCAGATTTCATTTAAAAAGTCTGGTCACCTTAACATATATGTAATCCACATACACATTATATCTTCTAAAAAAATGATTTTTAATAAGATATGTGTATGTGGAATACATCTATGTAGCACCTGAAATGTCATACTAATTCCTAACCTGTTCAAGAATATAAGCATTACACAGCAAAGGATGTGGTTTCTTATCCCAGCCCAACTTCAAGAAAGTCCACTCTTGCAGTGTGGGGGAGGGGGGAGAATGGGGGTACTGTATAGTCTTTTTTTACTGGATACTATGCTTCAGCCAGCTCCAGTGCTCTCCTCCTCCTCCCTATCACATAGTGAGGAAGATTAACCCTGTATGGTCCAAATTGGAGGCTGGAGTGTGACCACTGTCACTTCTAACTGACACAGGAGCTGCAGGGGACCAGGAACAGAACTGCAGAGATCCCGCTGAAGAAAAGTACAGGGTAAAACTGAGTACACAGATCAGAATTCATTGGGTTCAGCAGGGGCTGAATTTTTGATCGGTGTGTAATCCTCTCTGTTAGACAGAAACCAATTGTTATATCCACTTCTGCTGGAAATCCTTGTTCAATTTGCAGCCAAATAGAAGCAGTGCTGATTAGAGGTCGACCGACATGGGTTTTTCTCTGGCCGATGCCGATGCTGATATTTAGAAATCGCGGCGGCCGATAGCCAATATTCACTTCCTGGTTCCCTACTGTGCATGCGCGAGTCGCGCTGCGCGATCACACTGGTCCCTGCCGTCTTCTGGGACCTGTGTGTCTCCCAGAAGAAAGCTGGGGGCGGAGTAGGCGCCAGATGTGGTGTAGGTCACCACAGTCACTGTGGTGATCTATGCCCGGAAGAGGGAGCAAATACCTGGGATTACGCAGGTATCTGCTCCCCCCTCCCCCTGAAAGGTACCAAATGTGACACCGGAGGGGGGGGGAGCAATCGGAAAAGCGGAAGTTCCATTATTACACTGCTAAGTAATACAGAAAACTTCTGAAATTGAAACATTTATTTTAAACACAACAAGCCTCCAATCAGTGCACTTGTATGTATAATTTAGATATATAAAAAAAAATATTATATATTATCTAATACACAAAAACAGGTAATGAAAACTTTTGGACGAAAAAAAAATATGGGCTAACTTTACTGTTTTTAGTTTTTTATTTTATTTGTTAAAGCATATTTTTTCCCCCAAATTTTTTTGTTTTAGTGCACTTTAATAGTACTGTGTGTTTGATTTGCAGCACTGGGAGTTTGATAGTAACTCCAATACCAAATTGTGTACAAATGAACCATAAGAATTTGACTAGAGTTACTTGAATATTTGGGAGTTATTCACATTATATATTATAGTATTTTACAGTTTTTATTTACAGTACCAGGAGTGTGGTCTTATCTAATGTAAAGGAAAGAGATCGCGCTAAGGTTACAACAGTGAAAATAAATGGTGAAAAATTTCAAATCAATAAATGAGTAGTCCCGCCACACAGGCAAATTCATAAGACAATCTCCCAAGTGCACCAACGAATCCACAAGAAGAGTGCTTGAAAGGAAAGATCCTCCACCAAGGTTATAAAGGGCCTCTTACCGGATGGAATTGATCTCCAGATAATAAGAGATCACACACAGCATGATAAGAGGTACTGGGATGGTATCACATAGGCAGCCACAGCAATGGAATCCTTATCAGAATGTATCCTTATTTAGGCAGGAACTCCCATTAGAACATCCACAGGTATGCAAGAAACAAAAGGGCTCACATAGTGTAAAATCCTTTTTTAATAGTTCAAAGTAAATGAAATTGCACTTACATGAATTCTGATAAAAACAAGCACATAAAAGCCGGCCAGCTTAAACAAAACAGCCCGTATCCGGGTAGATGGTACGCGGTGACGTCAGCACGCCGCCTCCCAACGTTTCGTTGCGATAGGACTTGATCACAGGATACGGGCAGCGCTCTGAGTCACCGCGTATATACAGAAACAGACGGATGCAGCCTCGATGTGGAAAAGCACCCGAGATCGAATCCGCCATCTTAGTTGCTGGAAAAAATCCTTACTGCTGCCACAAGCACACACATTGCGAGGGCAACCAGACGGACATACAAAACTTCGCTGACGCGAAGGTTGCAATTAACCAGGTTCAAAATCTCGTTGCAGGGACATCTGAAGACATACAATATATATTAAATATGTAAAAAACGAAGCCACTGACAGATGTCAAACCACTGCCGGACGACTGCCCGCAACGGCGCACTAACACTGCCAGAGGACTGCCTGCAACGGCATACTAATACACTGGGCTATAAACAATATTTATAAAAGGTTGAATCAATCAAACCAAAAATTATTAACTATTCCGCAGCCATATAGACTGCGTAATATCTTGCAATGTCCTAAAATTCATGGAGTGAATGTAAGAACCATATTAATTAATTATATAAACGTAACTTTAAAAAAAGGGGACAAAAACCTTTGTACCCGGAAGGTACTGCACCATAATGGTTGGGCATCGAAACACATAAAGCTATTTAAAAAATTACCAGAAGGGGGCCATAAATTCGAAAATAGTGAATCGGGCTGTTTTGTTTAAGCTGGCCGGCTTTTATGTGCTCGTTTTTATCAGAATTCATGTAAGTGCAATTTCATTTACTTTGAACTATTAAAAAAGGATTTTACACTATGTGAGCCCTTTTGTTTCTTGCATACCTGTGTACCATGTTCTAATGGGAGTTCCTGCCTAAATAAGGATACATTCTGATAAGGATTCCATTGCTGTGGCTGCCTATGTGATACCATCCCAGTACCTCTTATCATGCTGTGTGTGATCTCTTATTATCTGGAGGCCCTTTATAACCTTGGTGGAGGATCTTTCCTTTCAAGCACTCTTCGGCCCCGTACACACGGGAGGATTTATCCGCGGATACGGTCCAGCGGACCGTTTCCACGGATAAATCCTCTCGAGGATTTGCGCGGATTTTCATGCGATGGAGTGTACTCACCATCGAATCCAAATCCGCGCCAAAATCCTCTGGCGATGACGTGTCGCGCCGTCTCCGCGATGACGCAGCGACGTGCGCAACGCAGTCATATAAGGAATTCCACGCATGCGTCTAATCATTACGACGCATGCGGGGGATCCCTTTGGACGGATTGATCCGGTGAGTCTGTACAGACCAGCGGATCAATCCGTTGGGATGGATTCCAGCGGATAGATTTGAAGACATGTCTTCAAATATTTATCTGCTGGAAATCCATCGCATGGGAGAAAAATCCGCGGAAACAGATCCGCTGGATTGTACACACCATAGAATCTATCCGCTGAAACCCATTCGCTGGGATTTTTCAGCGGATGGATTCTATCGTGTGTATGGGGACTTCTTGTGGATTCGTTGGTGCACTTGGAAGATTGTCTTATGAATTTGCCTGTGTGGCGGGACTACTCATTTATTGATTTGAACTTTTTCACCATTTATTTTCACTGTTGTAACCTTAGCGCGATCTCTTTCCTTTACATTTGTCTTTGTGTAGTATAACACTTTTGATCGCAGCTTCACATATTTCTGTTAAACAAGCACAATATTTCTTTTGTACTATGTGGTCTTATCTCCCTCACAAAATGCTTTTGCAGCACAGGGATTTTGGTCCCACATACATGTTATATGTAATTGAATATTTATGAGTTGTTTGCATTATATGTTTTGTTTGCAGCACTGGTATTTTGGTTCCATATTCATGTGTTATATAATTCACTTGGTCATATTTGATAATGACATACGCTAAATTTGATATAATTTATAGGGGTACTGCTATGCACTAGGGTGTATATACTCCTGGTCTCTGTACTCTGCAGTTTACCGCTCTTGACTCCTGCACATTGTATATTACTGTACATACTTTACCTCTGCACACTGTACACACTGCTCCTGATCCTTGCACTTTGTAATTTATCCAATTCTGATCACTACACTATATATATATATATATATATATATATATATATTGTAGGGGGTTAGCTCGGTAGCGGGGGTGTGTGACCTCCTGAGTGGGTTCACTACACACTGAATTATACAGAGAGGCAGCCGTGGGTGGTTGAAAAAACAAGGGTTATGGTTTATTCTTCCATATTGCTGGAAACAAGTGCAAGCATCCAAACAGTATAAACAAAACAAAACATAAAATAAACCCTGGCCACTTGGGCCATCTACCTTCACAACACAGGAACCTACCTATGGAGTCTGGCACAGCCTACTGCTAGGCAGACACTGCTGGTCTTCCAGCAGAAAACAATAGTCTTTTTGATTTTCTTATCACACAGCAAAAATATCAACAACCACTTCACCTTCAGAAATCTTCCTCAGCTAACTGCTCTCCTTAACTCAACAAGCCTCAGGATGCAGCATTCAGTAGTAATCCTCTGGACAACTTATAGAGGCCTTAATTTTCTCATTCTGAACAGCTGAAGCTATCCAACGTCCTTAAACCTTTCTGGCTACCTCTGCAGCCAACACCTGATAGTAATTGGTGAATTTTCTAAACAAGGAAGAAATGTATCTCCCGTCTGTGACAACACCCCCAGATTTACCTGACTTCCTGTCACAATATATATATATATATATATATATATATATATATATTTAGCATGTGTGTGTAAGATAATTGGTTATGGGGGGGGGGCACAGCTCGGCATGTTCGCCCTGGGCTCTGGTTGAGCTTGTCCCGGCACTGAACATGGGAACATGTATCAATGGGAAAAAAAAGTTTTAAAAACGGTTGTTTTTTCTGGAGCAGCGATTTTAATGATGCTTAAAGTGAAAAAAAATATGAAAAATTCCTTTAAATATCTTACCTGTTGGGTGTCTATAGTAGTGGCACGTGTTTAGAACTGTCCCTGCACAAAATGAGATTACTATAAGAAAAAAATAATTTAAGACTGCTTGCGGCTTTAAAGTAATGTTTGGTCCCTGCAATATGGATGAAAATCACTGAAAAAAATAGCATGGGTTTCCCCTCCCCCAGGTCATTACAAGCCCCTTTGGCCCTTTATACTTTGAACAGAAAGTTGCAAACAAGACAGGGACTGTAGGTTTGTTGTTAAGTAGAATCTATTTGTAATTTTCAACTGGTGCTTCTTTAAAGTGTAAAGCTTTTCTGAAAACATAAAGAAGGGTTATCACCCCTGTAACATTTGTCTTGCTGTCTGTGTGCATCTGTTCAGAAGATTGCACCTCACTTTCTGTCCCAATGACAAATGATTTTTTGGAAAAAAATAATTTGTTTGTGAAACAAGGATTGTGATAAAGAATCAGTGAACAGGAGACACCTCTTACAGAAGAGAATTTCCCTTCCTAGGGGTAGATTTCCTCTCACATCCTGTTGTCTCCTTCCGTTTGTAAGTAGAAGTCGTTTGTAATTTGGATGTTTGAAAGTAGGAGCCTGCCGTATATACTCTGCGTATCTGTGTACCATCATTGGAGCCTTCAAAACGCTGCGCATCCTCATGCAGCATGTACCCAACACTGTGTCCAAACAGTTCGGGGGACTCCTCAGGAGGACATGGGGGGGCTAGGGAAGGAGTTAGTTACATGCCCCTGTTGAACAGGGGCATGTAATTGGGCCTTAGGCACTGGTGCTGGTGCCACAACACTGCAACCCCTCACAGATACTCTAGTTGGAGCGCAGCAAAGAGCCTGCTGCAAAGTATTGCATCAAAAATTGTAATTACACGCCCCTGTTAAACAGGGGCCGAAAAATTGGGCCTTAGCCACTGGTGGCGGTGCCCAGAACCAACAATGTTCTTACAAGCTATCAGCAAGATCATTGAGGAGGAAAAGGATATTCAGTCAGCATAACAGGATAGTCACTCAGCATCAGCATAGGCAGTCTCCAAGGGATCTGACATTTAAAAAAAATTATTCAGTTACATCAGCATCAGGTGCTTGGTAGCTGGTGGTGATCCAAGCCTGATTCATTTTTATGAAGGTCAGTCGATCGACCGAGTCGGTGGAGAGGCGCACCCTATGATCGGTCACAAAGCCTCCAGCAGCATTGAATGTGCGTTCTGAAAGAACGCTGGATGCAGGACAAGCCAGTAGCTCAATTGCGTACTGTGCAAACTCTGGCCAGTGATCCATCCTCAAGACCCAGTAAGCTAGAGGATTTTCGGTGGGAAAGGCGTCCAAGTCTGATCCTGCCCCTAGGTATTCCCGCACCATGTAAAACAGACGCTGGCGATGGTTGCTGGAACCGGTCATACCTTGGGGCTGTGGACTAAAACAATTCTGAATGCATCGGTCAGACGGCCACCTTCTCCACCGCTCCTTCTGTGACTCACCGAAGCCTCAGCAACACGTTGTCCAGGACCAGGATTTGGTAACCCCCCAGTCTCTGGGAACGCGTTGCACAAACCTTTCTGCAAGGCTTCCCGAAGAGGTTGCATCTTCTGCTCCCTCTGCGATGGCAAGATAAGGTCCGCAACCTTACTCTTGTAACGTGGATCAAGGAGATTTGCCAGACAGAAATGATCCCTCTCCTTGATAGCACGAATACGAGGATCCTTACGCAGGCTTTGCAGGATCAGGGAGGCCATGCAGCGTAGGTTTGCTGGGGCATTCGGTGCAGAGTCCTCTGGGTCACTGAGGACGACAGGATCCGCAGCCACCTCATCCCAGCCACGTACAAGTCCATGGGTTCCTTGGGACAGTAATTGATCCCTTGAAGACTGCTGCTGATGCCGAGTGCTAGGCTCCACCTCCATGCTGACACAATCCTCTTCGTCCTCTTCCTCTGTGTTAGGCGGGCAAGCATGTCACAGATTAGGCGGTTCTTGGGCAGGTTGTATTCCCTTTGGAGGTCTGCCAGCCGAGCAGTGGCATTATATGACCTTCGGAAATGCACACAGACTTTCCTGGCCTGCTTCAGGACATCCTGTAAGCCCGGGTACCTGCCCAAGAACCGCTGCACCACCAAATTCAGGACATGAGCAAAACAGGGCACATGGGTCAGTTGTCCCTGTCGCAGGGTGGAGAGGAGGTTGGTGCCATTGTCGCAAACCACCATTCCTGGCTTAAGCTGGCGTGGCGTCAACCACCTCTGAGCCTGCCCCTGCAGAGCTGACAGAACCTCTGCCCCAGTGTGGCTCCTGTCTCCCAAGCACACCAGCTCAAGCAATGCATGGCATCTCTTTGCCTGCGTACCTGCGTAGCCCCTTGAACGCCTATGGAGCACCGCTGGTTCCGAGGACACATCAGCACAGGAAGAGGCCACAGAGGAAGAAGAGGAGGGGGTGGAGGAGAGAGGTGTGTCACAACCAGTAGTAGTATTTTGGAGGCGTGGTGGCGGAACAACCTCCAACACTACTGTACCTTGTCCTGCGTCCTTCCCAGCTGCCAGCAGAGTCACCCAATGCGCCGTAAAATGATAGGTAACGTCCCTGTCCATGCCTGCTGGACCATGAGTCAGCTGTAATATGCACCTTACCACTGACTGTCCAGCAAAGCATGGGCGTTGCCTTCCACATGTCGGTAGAGAGCCAGAATCGCCTTCCCTGAGAAAAAGTGGCGTTTGGGAACTTGCCACTGAGGTACCGCACATTCCACAAACTCACGGAAGGGGGCAGAATCTACCAACTGAAAAGGCAGCAGTTGAAGTGCTAGCAATTTAGCTAAGCTAGCATTCAACTGTTGGGCATGTGGATGGCTGGGAGAGTACTTCTTTCGGCGCTGCAGCAGCTGGGGCAGGGAAATTTGCCTGGTACAATCTGCCATTGGTGTACCGATAGTAGATTGCCCGCATGTACTAGGCTGTGACACACCCAAGTCTACATCTTCAGTCCTATCAGTGTAGGCTTCAGAGAGGACTGAGGGTGTAGTGGGGTTGGAGATCCCAGCTGATGAGGGGCAAGGGGAGGTCCGCTTTGTTCTTTGGTGTGGGTCTTTGAGGTACGCTTGCCAACGAACTGCATGGCAGGTCGACATATGTCTGGTCAAGCATGTGGTGCCCAAGCGGGTGATGTTTTGGCCATGCGAGATACGCTTGAGACATATGTTGCAAATAGCAGCGGTGCGATCTGATGCACTCGTCTCAAAAAAGGCCCACACTAAAGAACTTTTGGAATAATGTTGAGACACAGCAGCGCCCTGCACATGCAGAGCTCTGCGTTGTGATGCAGTCAGTGTGCTGCCCTTAAGCTGGCCCCTGGAGGGCATCCTGCCTGGTTGGAGATGTGCCTGTGCCTCCTCCTCCTCCTCCTCTCTCCTATCAGGCACCCACGTAGAGTCAGTGAGCTCATCATCCCCTCCCTCCTCATCACTGTCGAAAACCTGGCAGTATGCTGCAGCTGGGGGAACATGACTGCCAGCTTGCTGTCCTTCTTGGGCACCCCCTCTCTCTGGGCTCACGTTACTGCCTTCCTATATCTGTGTACCATCATTGGAGCCTTCAAAACGCTGCGCATCCTCATGCAGCATGTACCCAACACTGTGTCCAAACAGTTTGGGGGACTCCTCAGGAGGACATGGTGGGGCTAGGGAAGGAGTTAGTGATGCCATTGAGCAGAGGGAAGAGGATGCCTTGGCAGCTACTTTGCCAGACAAAGTAACCTGAGCCTGGGTGAGAGAGGATGAGGAGGATGAGGACGGCTTGGTCATCCACTCTACCAAGTCTTCGGCATGTTGCGGCTCAACACGGCCAGCTGCCGAAAACAAGGACGAGCGTGTCCAACGGCCACGTGCTGATGAGGATGCACCGTGTCCACGACCAGCACTGTTGCCTCTAGACGCAGAGCCTGCTTGACCTTGTGACTCTCTGCCTCTCCTTGTTGTCCTTCCAGACATATTAATGGCCTGCAGAGGACAAAGGCAGTACACACACCTCGTAGCTTTATGTGCAAACTGCAGAGGACACGGGTAGAGTTCAGCGGACACCTGGATGTTTAAAAAAAAGTTCCGGTTCGGGAACCCGAACCCGAACCCGAACTCCGAACCCCATTGTAGTCAATGGGACACGGATTTTAGAAAAAAAATGCGCAGAGGGCCCCGCAAGTTCAATAACCAGACCCTTTAGGTCTGGTATGGATATTAAGGGGAACCCCGCTGTCAATTTAAAAAAAAAATGACGTGCAGTTCCCCCTAAATATCCATAACCAGACCCGTTATCCGAGCACGTTGACCTGGCCGGCTGCAGAAAAGAGGGGGAAAGAGTGCGGCCCCCCCTCTCCTGAACCGCACCAGGCCACATGCCCTCAACATGGGGAGGATGTCCCCATGTTGATGGGGACAAGGGTCTCATCCCCACAACCCTTGCCCGGTGGTTGTGGGGGTATGCGGGCGGGAGGCTTATCAAAATCTGGAAGACCCCTTTAACAAAGGGGACCCCCAGATCCTGACCCCCCCTGTGTGAAATGGTAATGGGGTACACTGTACCCCTACCATTTCACGAAGGAAGTGTAAATTCTTGTAAAAAAAAACACACACACCGTAGAATAAAGTCCTTTATTAATAAAAAAAAAAAAAAAAAAAAACTCCAGCGGTGATAATCCACTCGTTCCCGGCTTCCTGCTCCAACGTTGTCCTGATCCAGCGACGGGTGCGGGTGATCTCCAGCGATGAGAAGATCCAGCAACGGGTGATCTCCGGTCCAGCGATGAGAAGATCCATCCATCCAGAGAGCAGCATCGCCGACCTCCTCTCATCGCTGGACACAGCCCAGCGAATGACGCGCTGAAGCTGTGACATTACTTATATAGGGGAGGCAGGGCCACCCGTCACGTGACCCCGCACCCTCTGACGTACCCTCTGCTACGTCACTGGGGAAGCCCAGAGTCTTCCCTCTTCCTGGGCTTCCCCAGTGACGTAGCAGAGGGTACGTCAGAGGGTGTGGGAGATCACCCGCACCCGTCGCTGGATCAGGACAACGTTGAAGCAGGAAGCCGGAAACAAGTGGATTATCACTGCTGGAGTTTTTTTCTTTTTTTTTTATTAATAAAGGACTTTATTCTACGGTGTGTGTGTTCTTTTTTTTACAAGAATTTACACTTCCTTCATGAAATGGTAGGGGTACAGTGTACCCATTACCATTTCACATAGGGGGGGGGTCAGGATCTGGGGGTCCCCTTTGTTAAAGGGGTCTTCCAGATTCTGATAAGCCTCCCGCCCGCATACCCCCACAACCACCGGGCAAGGGTTGTGGGGATGAGACCCTTGTCCCCATCAACATGGGGACATCATCCCCATGTTGAGGGCATGTGGCCTGGTGCGGTTCAGGAGAGGGGGGGCGCACTCTGTCCCCCCCTCTTTTCTGCGGCCGGCCAGGTCAACGTGCTCGGATAACGGGTCTGGTTATGGATATTTAGGGGGAACCGCACGTCATTTTTTTTTTTAAATTGACGGCGGGGTTCCCCTTAATATCCATACCAGACCTGAAGGGTCTGGTTATGGATATTTAGGGGGAACCGCACGTCATTTTTTTTTAAATTGACGACGGGGTTCCCCTTAATATCCATACCAGACCTAGAGGGTCTGGTTATTGAATTTGCGGGGACCTCCGCGCATTTTTTTTTCCGAACTCCGATCCCGGACCCAAACTTTTTCCAATTATTCGGGTTCGGGTCCGGGTTCGGGAAAAACCCAAAGTCCGTACCGAACCCGAACTTTACAGTTCGGGTTCGCTCAACTCTAGACACGGGCAGTACACACCAAGTAGCTTAAGGCCCCGTACACACGAGAGGATCGATCCGCTGAAATTGATCCGGTTTCAGCGGATAGATCCGCTGGTGTGTACGATCCAGCGGATATTTAACCGCGGATATATTTCGGGCCGACCGATTTCCAGCGGATAAAAATTTCTTAGCATGCTAAGAAATCTATCCGCTGGAATCGGCTCCAGCGGATCGATCCGGTGGTCTGTACAGACTCACCGGATCGATCCGTCCGAACCCATCCCTCACATGCGTCGTAATGATTCGACGCATGCGTGGAATTCCTTATATGACAGCGTCGCGCACGTCACCCGCGTCATCATCGCGGCGACGGCGCGACACGTCATCGCGATGGTAATTCGGAGCGGATTTCGATCCGATGGTGTGTACACTCCATCGGATCAAAATCCTCAGAGGATTTATCAGCGGAAACGGTCCGGAGGACCGTATCCGCGGATAAATCCTATCGTGTGTACTAGGCCTTAGGTGCAAACTACAGAGCACACGTGCAGTACACACCAAGTAGCTTTATGTGCAAACTATAGAGCACACATGTAGTACACACAAAGTAGCTTTATGTGCAAACTACAGAGCACACGTGCAGTACACACCAAGTAGGTTTAGGTGCAAACTACAGAGCACACGTGCAGTACACACCAAGTAGCTTTAGGTGCAAACTACAGAGCACACTTGCAGTATACACTAAGTAGGTTTAGGTGCAAACTACAGAGCACAAGTGCAGTCCACACCAAGTAGGTTTAGGTGCAAACTACAGAGCACAAGTGCAGTACACACCAAGTAGGTTTAGGTGCAAACTACAGAGCACAAGTGCAGTACACACCAAGTAGGTTTAGGTGAAAACTACAGAGCACAAGTGCAGTACACACCAAGTAACTTTAGGTGCAAACTACAGAGCACAAGTGCAGTACACCACTTGAGAATACTGCAGCTAGCACAATCAACTGCCTGACAGTAAATTAGGAAGAACTGATCTAGCTAAACTATACAGTGTATAAATATATGTACAACACCTGGGATGTACTGTATATATATCCTCTACACACTGTGGCCCGGATTCTCAAACAAGTTACGCCAGCGTATCTCCAGATACGCCATCGTAACTCTGAGTGCGGCCCGTCGCAACTCGGCGCCTGATTTATAGAATCAGATACGCCTCACTGTTGCCTAGATACGAGCAGCGTAAGTCTCTTACGCCGTTGTATCTTAGGGTGCATATTTACGCTGGCCGCTAGGTGGCGCTTCCGTATATTTCCGTGTTGAATATGCTAATTAGCTAGATACGCCGATTCACGAACGTACGTGCGCCCGGCGTATCAAGATACGTCATTTACGTAAGACATAGGCCGGCGTAAAGTTACCCCTCATAAAGCAGGGGTAAGTCATGTTAGGTGGAAACGTACGAACAGCGTCGTATTTTATGTTGTTTGCGTAAGTCGTCCGTGAATGGGGCTGGACGTAAGTTACGTTCACGTCGACTAGGCATTGAGCGGGCGTAATTTCATTTGAAAATTCGACATGATACTGAACATGGGTGCGCATGCGCCGTTCGAAAAAAGCGTAATTTACGTGGGGTCATGATTAGTTTACATAAAACACGCCCCCCTGTTCCTCATTTGGTTTAGGCGCGCTTACGCCGGCATATTTACGATACGCCGACGTAACTTTGGACGCAAGTGCTTTGTGAATACAGCACTTGCCTCTCTAAGTTGCAGTGGCGTAGCGTAACTACGATACGCTACGCCCGCTTACATTTACGCCGCCCTACGAGAATCTGGGCCTGTAACTTTTTTTTTTTTTTTTTTTTTTTTTAACAATCAGGAGTGCTTTATTGAAGGAAAAACAGACACATAATATACCGGCAATATAGACAGTTCGATATTCAAGAATAATGCATTACAAAGCATGTCAATCACATATTTCACATATCATGCACGCTCAACAGTACAATCAGTAACACAACCCAGACCAAAAGAATGTATAAGGGAAGTGGAGTGTGCTCCCGGGAGCCAGGACCGGCGGAGTCCACACCCAGAGAGACTCCGCCACCCGGCAGATTAAAGTTCCATCCAGGGCAGCCACACCTTATCATACTTCCAGGGACACCCACGACTGATATAGGTCAATTTATATAGTGGCAACGCTGCATTAACCCTATTCTCCCACGCGGACACAGAAGGGGGGGCAGAAGAGGTCCAGTTGGTAAGTATCTCTTTTTTGGCATAGAACAACAGGTATAAGATCAGTAGCTTGCTATGATGGGTCCTTTGATCATCGTCCATGACGCCCAGCAAGGCCAGTGCAGGCGCCATGGGGACTGAAAGCTCTAGACGAGCATTCAGATGGTCAAACACACCCGTCCAAAATGGCCCCAAAGCCGGACACGTCCAGAACATATGTAAGAAAGAGCCCCGCTCCACCCGACACCGCGGGCATAGTGGGTCCCTGCCCGGGTATATCCTAGACAGGCGCACAGGGGTGAAATAAACCCTGTGCAAGAATTTTGTCTGCACAAGCTTATCTCCCGCAGATATTACCAACCTGGGGGCACGCTCCAGACACTCCTCCCAATCCTCCCTCTCTAGATCCGGGATATCCACCTTCCAAGCCTCCCAGAGCCTGTCCAATTTATGGGAGTCAATGGGAAGCAATACGCCATACAGGGCAGATAGGGGCTTTGGCAGGTCCTCACCAGATAGGAGATCCTCCACCGGGTCAAACCTGAGCTCCGGCGAAGTGGGAAATTGGGCCCTAGCTGCGTGGCGAAGCTGAGCATACCGGAAAAACATCCAGCCCGGTAGCCCATATGACTGCGTCAATTGCGAGAATGATAGCAAAGCTCCCAACGGCATGATATCTCTTAAAGTCTTAATACCAAATCTCGCCCAAACCTGAGGGTCAGGCATGGACCGAAAGTGAGGCAAGTTAGGATTCCCCCATAGAGGCTGTATCGGGGCCCAACACCCCGCACGAAAGAACCTGCGTCTCGCCGCCACCCACACCCTAAGGGTAGTTCTAGTTGGAGCCGGCAGACCCACATAGGCCCGCAGGCCCCTGAAAGCCAGGTTTTGCAGTGCCCGAAGGGAGCCCAGCCAGGCCGCCTCCACACAGACCGCAGCATTAGAGCGCTTGGCCGCAAACCACCAGTACACTGTGACCAACATTGCAGCCCACCAGTAGGTTTTAAAGTTCGGGAGTGCCAGACCCCCCAGATGAGTAGGAAGATGTAGCGTGGACTTAGCCAATCTAGGGACAGCCCCATTCCAGATAAAGGAAAGAATACACCCATCCACCTCCCGAAAGAAGGCAGCCGGAATCCAGGCCGGGCCGTTCCGGAACATGTAAGTGAATTTCGGCAAGAGAATCATCTTCAAGATGTTAATTCTACCGATTAAGTTCAACGGAAGGCCAGACCAAGACCGACAGCGTTCCCTAAGGAGCTGGAGCAGGGGGAGCACATTAAGCGTGTAATACTGGGCTGGGGACCTAGCCACCCTCACTCCAAGATACTTGAATTCAGTAACCCACTGCAGGGCGGTGGGGCTGGACAAAGCAATAGTCTGTGGGTCTAGGGGGAAAAGAACTGGACTTCGACCAATTAATACGGATACCAGACAGGGAGCCAAACTTATCGAACAGATCTAGAGCAGCAGATAGGGACGGGCCCGCGTCATTTAAGTATAGTAGGGTATCGTCGGCATAGAGGGATATCCTCTCCTCCAGTCCACCAATCCGCATGCCCCGAACCACCAGAGATTCCCTGACCAAGATCGCCAGCGGCTCCAGTGCCAGGGCAAACAGGCCAGGGGACAGGGGGCACCCCTGACGCGTACCCCTGTGGAGGTGAAAGGACTCGGAGACCCAACCATTCGTACGCACCCTAGCCCTCGGCGCCCGATATAACAGCCGAATCCACCGGAGGAAACCAGGGCCAAAACCAAAACGCCGCAGAACCCCCCAAAGGTACTCCCATTCCTGTAACTTTAACTGACTAGCCTGCCAGATACCCAAAGCCAGATACAAGTCCAAAGGAGATCGAAGATTTGCAGTCCAAGGACCCCGCCTGTGGAATGCACTACCAACCACCATCCGACTGGAGTCGGACCACTTGGCCTTCAGGAGAAAGATTAAAACCCATCTCTTCTGAGGTCAAGGGGTTCCTTACCCATGAAATGGATACAGCGCCCAGAGGCGATTCAGTTCGCATGTGTTGCGCTTTACAAGTCTCTCTCTCTCTCTGCTCTATCTACCTAGAAAAAAAAAGACACTCTCTCTCTCTCTCTAGGACTGATCTCTAACCAGCGCCGCAACACACTAAACAAGGCCGCCCTGCAGGCGGCCATTTATAGTGTGGGGCGTGTACTAAAGCCCTGAGCTTACGGCTCTCTGTACTGACGGTGCTGTGATTGGCCAAGCACGCGGGTCATAGTGCATGCTTGGCCAATCAACAGCCAGCAATGCCGCAGTGAATTATGGGCCGTGACGCGTCACTCGAATTTGGCGCAAACGGCCCGTACATTCGTCTTTCGACGAACGATCGAAACATACTATGTTCGAGTCGAACATGGGTTCGACTCGAACACGAAGCTCATCCCTACTGGGAGAGCCCAAAACTAAGTCAATAAGAACATAAGAGAGTACGTTTTCTATGCTGGAGGCATGGCAATGGTACTATTTTGCCTGAATGTGAGGGGGCCGTTAATAAACCTACCTCAGAGGAACCAGACAAGCTTCTGTTAGCAGCCATGGTTGGGATGTTAAAAATACCAGATTTTCCAGTGGCCATGGAGCTTTTGAGCCGCACAATTGCAGGATCCTTGTTCTGAAAATGCATACGTATCGCTCTCCCCGACCTCCACAGGCCTGGTGGTGACCCCCAGAGTCAGGGATGGCTGACATTCCTCCTCAGGGTGCAGGTTACTAGGCATGATGGGTGTAGTGCAAGATGGAAAGATGGGCACCAGTCACTTTTAAAAATGAACAAAGAGTTTTATTTCTCTTAACAGGAACAGTCCAATTTGCCATGGAGACTCTGAGATGCACCATGCTTCTCTCTCAGTAGGTGTATTGTAGCACATGAATCCATGATGGTGGTGCACACAACTGCGTTTCCGTCTCCTCTTCTGCAGAGTGGCAACTCCTCCCCCTGCCAAGGTATTGGTTCAGTGGCTCTTCAGAAACTTCAGCGTCCACTTCTTTTCTCCAGCATTGTGCCAAAACTGTTGTGGAGTCTGCCTTAACCCCTTCAGCACTGGCGTAAAGTGACAAAAGACAAGGGTAACACTCTCCCAAGAGCAAAAAGACACTTTGTTTTTTCCCCACATGGTTCACAAGCATAATAACAGTCTCTGAGGCACACAGATAGTATTTGCCACTTTCCCATGGAGCCAGATAAAACTTCTGTTTACTTGCAGTCCATTGCCAGGGGCATCCACAGCAACAAATAATGTTGCCAATAATAGGTGCCAAAATGTAGCTCTCTCCCCGACCTCCAGAGGCCTGGTGGTGACCCCCAGAGTCATGGAGGGCTGACATTCCTTCTCAGGGTGCAGGTTACTAGGCATGGAGGATGTAGTGCAAGGTGGAAAGATGGGCGCCAGTAACTTTTAAAAATGAACAAAGAGTTGTATTTCTCTTAACAGGAATGGGGAGAGAGGGGTTGGGCACAGGACACCCTTAGGCAAATGCAATAGCAATTTGGCAGACTCTCTGGACAAAGATAGAACTAGGCAGACAGCTATAAAGAATAAGGGTCTTTAAGCTGAATGCAGCAATCTGTATTTTGTAGCAAATGCTGTCTCCTATAGCAACAACATTACTCACAGTATGCCACTGTAGATCCTCAAGCTTAGCTCACAGCTACTTGCTGGACTCATCGGCCAAAGGAACTCTTGCTGGTTGGCTGAGAAAAGCATATTCACTCCTAACCTTAATTCACTATGATCTATCATTCTAATGCCAAAGGAAACAGTGCCACCTATTGACAGAAAAGAGAAATATCAGTTAAATTCAAGCTTAGCAGAAAACCATTTGATCCAAGACTACAAATTAGCTAGGCTAGTTACCACTAAGCACCACTAAATTTACCGGCAGCCCTGTTTATGACAAAGGTGTTAAATCTACCCCTGCCAAATAGACTACGTGCACAGAGTCTGCAAAACAAAAAGGCCATGCGCAAAATCCTTGGGACCTTGGTGCTGGGAGATAACTGCTCCAATGGCGACCTTGGATGCATCCACTTCCAGCACATATGGCAAAGAAGGATCAGGGTGGCTGAGGACGGGTGCTGAGGTAAACAGTCTTTTCAGAGTATCGAACGCAGCCTGTGTCTCAGCCGTCCATTGGAAGTGGAGGTCCTGCTTGGTTAGCTGTGTGATGGGGGAGAAGCCTCGGATGAACCTCCTGTAAAAATTGTCTGAACCCCCTTTTTGTCGGTAGGCCCGGCCAGTGCAGAATGGCAGAAACATTCTGGGGGCGAGATCACTAATCCCATAAATTGGATACTGCGCTGCTCAAACTCACATTTCTCACCCTTGGCATACAGTCCATGTTGGTGAAGCCGGCTCACCACCTTCCTGACATGATCCCAATAGGTATCTAGGGAAATAGAAAAAATCTAAATATCGTCCAGATACACAATCATAAAGATATCCAAAATATCCCCAAAAAAATAATTGACTAGGTGCTGAAAGAGCGCTGGGGCATTGTAGTGGCCAAAGAGTATCACCAGGTACCCGAAGTGGCTGAACCTAGAGTGAAAGGCCTTCCACTCTAGCTTCGGCCACTTTGGATACAGACCAGGTTGTAGGCCCCCTGTAGATCCAGTTTAGTAAACACGACTGCTGACCTCAATTCCTGGAAGAGATCAGGTACCAGGAGGGTACCGATTTTTAACAGTTATTTTATTTAAGTCCTGGTAATCAACACAGGGGTGTAAGGAGTGATCTTTTTCTCCACAAAAAAGATACCTGCACCAGATGGGGAGGTCGAAGGCTGAATGAACCCCTTTTTGAGATTCTCCTGGATGGAGTCTTTTAAAGCCTCCTGTTCCCACTTAGGATTTCAGCCCCTGGAAGCAGTTCAGTAGGGCAGTCATATGGCCAATGCGGGGGAAGAGCATCAGCCCCTCGCTTACTAAAGACATCCAAGAAGTCATGGTAGTATTTGGGTTCAGGCTGTCATACCTTAGGTTCAGAGTCCATGCAGACATAAGCGCCTTGAGGCAATTTAGTTTGCATTTGTTAGCGCTATATAAGTTACTCACTCACTCTCAGAATAATGTGGAGGGTGGAGCTAGGGACTCTGGTAGGCAATGTTCTCGACAGTAGGTGGAAGAGAAATGGATTCTCCCTGTGGCCCAGTCAATCCATGGGTTATGTGCCCATAGCCAGGGTAGGTCCAAGGTAAGAGAAAGCAAGAGGGAGCAATGGCGTAGAGGCTGAGGATCTCCTTGTGTTGGGAAGAGGTCAGTACTGGAAGAAGAAATATGTCTCGGGTTACAGGACTGGATTTTATGCATGACCCGCCAGCCAGGTAAACATAGAGTCCTTGTGATTTAGTCTCTAAGGGGATGCGTTGCGGGGAGGCAAAGGTCAGGTCAATAAAGCAACTACAAGCCCAAGAGTCAATAATGGCAGTGACAGGCACTTTCCTTCCCAGAAACTGGAATGATATAGGGAAAATTAGATGGGTGACAATAAGGGGCGAAGGAATGTGGTTAACAGATGATGAGGTTCGCCACTTAAGTGTCCTGACAGGGCAGGTGCATACACAATGGCCAGTTCTCCGCAATAAAGACAGAAATTGTTTTGCATACTTAAGGAGACAGAGGGAGGCGTACTTAGCCAAGCTCCGGTGCTTCGGCTGCAGCACTGGCTGAAACAGGCTGGCTAGGAGCAGGGCTGGGAGGAGTGGGACAGGTGGGAGCTGGGACTTAAGGCATTACCCAAACTGGACGCTGCTGCTGGGCGGATCTTTCTGATCTCCGCTCATGGAGCTGGCGATCATTCTGGATGGCCAGTGTAATGAGGGCCTCCGGGGTGCTTGGAACACCCACACGTGCCAGTTCGTCCTTCAGCCTCTCCGAAAGTCCAAGACGGAACTGGTGTCACAATGCTATTACATAGTCCTTGGCTGTCCTACTGCCTTGCTGGAGTGCATGAAGGGCAGCCTCTGCTGTGGAAGTCTGCTGTGGATCATAATAGATTCTCGCCATGGCATAAAGGAAGGCAGACATAGAGTGCAGCACTGCGTCATTCCTCTCAAGCAGCTGGTGGTCCCAAGACTTGGGCTCCCCCTGGAGTAAGGAGATGATAAATCCCACTTTAGTGGACTCCAATGAAAATGTTTGTGGTTGCAAGGCAAAGTTTAATTGACATGCGTTGCGGAACGCACAAAATTTTCCCCGGTCCCCCAAAAACCTCTCTAGTGCTGGAACTCTGGGTTTAGGGGATGGCATCATGATTGATGGCACTGTAGTAGCAGTCCAAGTGGTAGAGGGCACAGCAGTAGTCTCTGTTGTGCGCGTTAGTGCCAATAGGGCCTGAACTGACTGGTCCAACAGCTTGAAGCCATCCTGCAGGGAATAAACAGCATAGGTCAGGGCAGAAAGATGATGGCAGATGTCATCTCTGGAGGCCGACTTCCTACTTGCAGGCTCAGACATGGCTGTCTTATACTGTCACGTACCTGATGTGTGAGCCTGACATGTAGCAGGAATGCCTCGCGTACAACCACGGCTCAAGGACCACCGATGTTATGAACAGTGGCCACAAGAGCCGACTGTTGTAAGAGTGCCTGAATTGTCTCTTGTGCAGCTGATGAATTCCCAGTGTAGACCAACAGGTAACAGCAGGTGTAGTCAGCTCAGCAGACAGGAAGCAGGAAACAGGAAGCTTGATGATGCAGAGCTGTGGAGACACTGAATGTGTGATCAGACAAGCTGGGTTCAGTAACAGATGATCAGACATAAGTGGCAGGCAGAGAATGATCAGTATACGGGCAAAGGTTCAGCAACAGGATATCAGTCAAATGTAGAGAAAAGCATAGTCACAAGGCAAGGTGGGGGTCAGGATAACAGAAGTCAATAGTAGTCAAACACCCGAGTCAAAACAGGAAACAGATCCAGATCTCAGAAACAGGTAGACCCAGGAAC
The DNA here is from genome assembly GCF_905171775.1 of Rana temporaria. Classification (NCBI taxonomy): domain Eukaryota; kingdom Metazoa; phylum Chordata; class Amphibia; order Anura; family Ranidae; genus Rana; species Rana temporaria. Next base: position 100,013,172 of record NC_053495.1, on the reverse strand, counting down.
AGGTATGTGCTGCAGATCAGACAGTAAAGTCTCTGTGCAGCTGAGATGTTTAAATAAGGAAGCTTGGCGTCAATCACTGCAATTACTCGTCAGGTCACCTGAGTCCAGGTGACAGATGCATCCTATTGGGGTCAGGAGTGCACCGCAAGATAGTGGACCCTACAGCGCGGAATCTAAGAGCCAGCGGGTGTTCACCAAATGCCCCTAGTGATGGGGATTTATTTAGCTGCAGTCTGGCTACATGTTGCGTCCCCAAGGGCCTCCCAGCTCACGCTCATGGTAGAGGACAGGGAGGTAGAGAGGAAGCAGCAGACTGTGACAACAAAGGATAGTCAAAGGTTGGGACAACAAGCAGGTAAGGATAGTCAAGGAACACGCCAAGGTCGGGATATGAAGCAGACAAGGATAGTCAGGAACAAGCCAAGATCAGTAACTAGAATTGGACACAGAAGCTAAACACACAATATTGATCAGCAGGGCTGTCTTGCAGTGCACAGGTTATTATAGTGTTCCCTGATAGGGTCTGGGGTGGAGTCATGCTTTGAGGAGAGATTACTTAAGCAACCAGGTGAAGGGCGGCTGGTCTCTCAAGCTGAACACATGGAGAAGTAAGCTGACAGACAAACATAACTGTGGATCCATGATAGTACCCCCTCTTACGAGGCCTCCCCCTTTCCCGTCTGGGCCCAGGCTTAGAGGGAAACCTCAGGTGAAACCTCCTCAGACGAGGCGCAAAGATCTCAGATGCAGTGATCCAAGACCTCTACCTCAGGACCAAATCCTTTCCAATGCACAAGGTACTGAAGAATGCCTCTACAGAGTTGAAAATCCAGAATTTGACTAACCTTTTACTCCCGATTATCCTCAGAAACTGGGGCCGCAATAGGGAGAGGATGAAAGAACTTATTGAGGACTAAAGGCTTCAGAAGGGCAAAATGGAAGGAGTTAGAGATTTTGAGGCTTTTAGGTATCTGAAGTTTGAAACAAACCGGATTCAGTTTAGAGGTTATAGTGTACGGACCAATGAATCTTAAGGCAGACTTCAGAGAAGGAATTCAGAGCTTGATGTTCCTGGCAGAGAGCCAGACTTTGTCCCCTGGCTGTAGAGAAGGCGGTTTAGCCTGCCACGGTCGGCAAAGCCTTTGAATTTGTCAGCAGTCGCCCGGAGGGAATCATGAACGTCACCCTAAATGGAATTGAAAGACTCCTGAGCCGTAGCCAAAGCTGGAATATCTGGAGAACAGGTCATGGGAAGAGGGAGTTAAAGGGTCACTAAAGGGAAAAAAAATATTTTGCTGAAATGACTGTTTACAGGGTATAGAGACATAATAGTTAACTGATTCCTTTTAAAAACGATTAAAAATAGATAAAAATCAATCATATAATGTACCTGTAGTTTTTTAGTTTCGTTTTTGCATGTTATGCTGTATCTGTGCTGGACAGTGCCATAGAGCAGTATTGGTTTGAAAACGAAACTAAAATCTCCCAGTACTGTGGTGATCAGGAAGCAGACAACCAGGAAGTATCCAAAACAGAGGAGAATTACAGCAACATCAGAGCAAAAATGAACAATGAGGACATGAAACCAGGACTGCAGTAAGGTAAAGGAAGCTATTTAGCTAAAAAAATAAAAATTCCTTTAGTGACCCTTTAAGGGTGTTTTCAATAAACTGTGAAAAGGGTGTCTTCTGAGTACTGGTATGATTGTTGTGAGAGAATTATTCCCACGGTAATAGAGCGGACCAATCGTCATGATGAACAGAGACTAAGGTGCAGAGGAAGACCTCTAACTCCTGATTAACCCTCTCAGTCTGTCCATTGGATTGAGGGTGGTAAGCAGAGGAAAAAAATCTAAGACAATATTGAGGGATTTGCAAAAAGCTTTTCAGAAATGAGACGTAAATTGAACACCCCTGTTGGAAACAATATGAGAAGGAACGCCATGGAGGTGGAAGATTTCTCGAACAAAAATGGCAACCAAAGCAGGGGCATAAGGGAGACCAGGAAGAAGATCAAAATGAGCCATCTTGGAGAACCAATAAATTACCACTCAAATGACAGTATTATTCTCAGAGTGGGAGATCGGTGATAAAATCCATGGCAATGTGAGACCAGGGCTCCATAGGAATGGGCAAGGGCATGAGAAGACCAGCAGGGGCTTGTGTGGAAGATTTTGAGCACAGACATGACAAGCCTTAATGTAGTCTTTGACATCTGAGTGGAGATTAGGCCACCAGTAATGGCGACTGATGATCAGGAAGGATCAGAGGAACCCAGCATGATCTGCAACCTTGGAATCATGTCCCCAGCAGAGGATTTTAGCTCTTAGTTCAGTGGGGACGAAGGTCTTGCCAGGAGGAATTTTTTACTCTGGGTGGTAGAATGGGCAACAATGCATGAGGTCGGAACGATTGGCTCAGGTTCATGGGTGTCAAATGACCTAGAGAGTGCATCAGCCCAACCATTGCAGGGACCAGGTTTGTACGTTATCTGAAGTTCAAACGGGAAAGGAAAAAAAGACTCCACCTGGCCTGTCTGGGATTCAGACGTTTAGCATTCTTATGATCAGTAAAAATCATTATGGAGTAAAGGAAACCCTCAAAGAGATGACGCCACTCCTCGAACGCCAATTTAATTGCAAGAAGTTCCCGATCACCAATAGCATAATATCTCTCTGCCTGAGAATTTTTTTTATGAGAAGAACGCACATGGTTGACGTCTCTTTTCAAAAGGATTGAAGAAGCACAGCTCCCACCCCCATTGATGAAGTGTCCCCAGGATTAGGTCTCCTCAAAAGAGGTCCAGAGACTCATGCCGCATACACATGATCAGAAAATCAGACAAGAAAAGTTCGATGTGAACTTTTGGTCGAAAATTCCAACCATGTGTAGGCCCCATCTGAATTTTTTCTGTTGGAATTTCCCCCAGCAAAAATTTGAGAGCTGGTTCTCAAATTTTCCGACAGGAAAAGTTCTTGTCGGAAATTCCGATCATCTGTATGCAATTCCGATGCGCAAAAAAAAACACGCATGCTCAGAATCAATTCGACGCATGCTGGGAATCATGAACTTAATTTTTCTCGGGTCGTTGTAGTGTTGTCAGTGTTCTTGACAGTCTGAATTTTTTGTGTGACTGTGTGTATGCAACACAAGTTTGAGCCAAAATTCAGTCAGAAAAAAATCCCTGTTTTTCTTATCGGAATTTCCAATCGTGTGTACACGGCAAAAGGCCCGTTTAAGGTCGTGAAATGCAGAGACAGCTTCAGGGGGCCAGTCCTGAGTAGAAGATGAGTTAACTCAACATACTCTCATGACAACGGAAGTGGTAAGGTGGAATACAACTGCAGCTGTCGGTGAGCTGGCTGGTTAATTGGCCCTATATTATGCTGTGTATTGCTATGGAAAACCTTTTCAAAGACACTCATGTCTCAAAAAGGCATCTGGACTAACCTGTAAGGGTCTCTACGTTAGACTCTTGGTGTAATGGGCCAGAGTAAGCTTTATTGCCGCACCGATAAACCCTGGTCAGCTTCTGCACTCGTTTTTGTTTATTTTTATATATTTCTTTTGTTTATTGTTCTCTTAGTGTAATTAACTGGACTGCGATTCAGTGTTCACAAAATGTTAGATTAATATTGTACAAAGAAAAAGTTAAGATTATTTTTCTACTTCCTTGTATCGAAAACCTTTAATAAAAAAATATTGAAACACAAATACTACGCCTGAATCTGCTGTTCTCCTTCTTCCTTCATCTTTATCCTTTCACCACCAGTTAGGGCTCTTTCACACGTCAGTTCAGTTTTTTAGATCAGTTTTTTTTTCATCAGTTGATCCGTTTTTTCCATCAGTTTTTCGTCCGTTTTTTGTCAGTTTTTCATCAGTTTTTCCATCCGTTTTTTCATTCGTTTTTTTTTTTTTGGGGGGGCTTTTTACATACAGTGCCTGCCGCCGAGAATGTGTCTTTAGCACGACGGCATCGCACTGATTCTCGGCGACAGGGTGCCGACATCTCGCACTCGCTGGAATAGTAAAAGCACATTCCAGCAAGCACGTCATAGAAGCGACGGGAGATCCGACTTGGATTCCCGCCAATTCTACGCGTGTGCGGCGTTTGGTATGAATCCTGAGGGGAAAGTCCCCGCCGGATTTTAAATAAAAATCCGGCATGGGTTCCCACCTCAGGAGCATACCGGGCCCTTAGGTCTGGTATGGGTTGTAAGGAGACCCCCCCCCCACGCCGAAAAAACGGCGTGGGGTCCCCCTACAATCCATACTAGACCCGTATCCAAAGCACGCTACCCGGCCGGCCAGGAAAGCAGTGGGGACGAGCGAGCGGCCCCCCCTCCTGAGCCGTACCGGGCTGCATGCCCTCAACATGGGGGGGTTGGGTGCTCTGGGGCAGGGGTGCGCACTGCGCCCCCCCCCCCCACAGCACCCTGTCCCCATGTTGATGAGGACAAGGCCCCTTCCCGACAACCCTGGTCGTTGGTTGTCGGGGTATGCGGGCGGGAGGCTTATCAGAATCTGGGAGCCCTCTTTAATAAGGGTGCCCCCAGATACCGGCCCCCCACCATAAGTGAATGGATATGAGTTACATCGTACCCCTACCCATTCACCTGGAGGCAAAAATTTAAAGTTAATAAACACGACACAAGGGTTTTTAAAATAATTTATTAGTCTGCTCCGGAGGCCCCCCCTGTCTTCTTTATTAGCTCTTTCACCAGGGGGGGGCTTCTTCTTTGACGTCTTCGGGTGGGGGCCGCTCTTCTTCACCGCCGTCTGGTTCTCTTCCACCGCCGGGGGGGGGTCGCTTTTATAAAAGCCCCCCCCCGGCGGGTTTCCTCCGACGTCTTCGGCGGGGGGTGGTGTGCTTCTTCTTCCGCTATCCGGGGATCTTCTCCGCTCTCCGGGGGTCTTCTTCTATGTTTGCCGCTCTCCGCTGTTGACTCGGCGCACCCCGGTTCTTCCTCCCGCTGTCCGGTGCCTTCTCCTTCAGCGCTGAACGTCTTCTTCTTCCGTGCTGTGACGTCGTCGTCTTCTTCTTCTCTTCTCCCGATGTTGACACGTCGCCTCTTCTCGCTGCAATGACGGGTGCGCGGCTTGCATCTTACTTATATAGACCTCACAGTCCCATCATGCTCCGTACCTACCCACGTGATACCTACCCACGTGGGTAGGTACCGGAGCATGATGGGACTGTAAGGCCTAATATAAGTAAGATGCAAGCCGCGCACCCGTCATTGCAGCGAGAAGAGGCGACGTGTCAACATCGGGAGAAGAGAAGAAGAAGACGACGTCACAGCACGGAAGAAGAAGAAGACTTTCAGCGCTGAAGGAGAAGGCACCGGACAGCGGGAGGAAGAACCGGGGTGCGCCGAGTCAACAGCGGAGAGTGGCAAACATAGAAGAAGACCCCCGGAGAGCGGAGAAGACCCCCGGATAGCGGAAGAAGAAGCACACCACCCCCCGCCGAAGACGTCGGAGGAAACCCGCCGGGGGGGGGCGCTTTTATAAAAGCGACCCCCCCGGCGGTGGAAGAGAACCAGACGGCGGCGAAGAAGAGCGGCCCCCACCCGAAGACGTCAAAGAAGAAGCCCCCCTGGTGAAAGAGCTAATAAAGAAGACAGGGGGGCCTCCGGAGCAGACTAATAAATTATTTTAAAAACCCTTGTGTCGTGTTTATTAACTTTAACTTTTTGCCTCCAGGTGAATGGGTAGGGGTACGATGTACCCCATATCCATTCACTTAAGGGGGCCCCCAGATACCAGCCCCCCACCCTATTAAAGGGGGCTCCCAGATTCCGATAAGCCTCCCGCCCGCATACCCCGACAACCAACGGCCAGGGTTGTCGGGAAGGGGCCCTGTCCTCATCAACATGGGGGCAGGGTGCTCTGGGGTGGGGGGCCGCAGTGCGCCCCCCTGCCCCAGAGCACCCAACCCCCCCATGTTGAGGGCATGCAGCCCGGTACGGCTCAGGAGGGGGGGCCGCTCGCTCATCCCCACTCCTTTCCTGGCCGGCCGGGTAGCGTGCTTTGGATGCGGGTCTGGTATGGATTGTAGGGGGACCCCCCACACCGTTTTTTCGGCGTAGGGGGGGTCTCCTTACAACCCATACCAGACCTAAGGGCCCGGTATGCTCCCGAGGGGGGGAACCCATGCCGGATTTTTATTTAAAATCCGGCGGGGACTTCCCCCTCAGGATTCATACCAAACGCCGCACACGGCGTTAGCGGATCGGATGGTAAACGGATCATCCGTTTTTCGTCCGTTCCGTTTTTTTGACGGAAGAAAAATAGGGTTTTCTTCCGTCCAAAAAAACGGAACTTAACGCAGACGGATGCTAACGGACGTTAGCGGATGCTCATCCGCTAACGGACGTTAACCCATAGGGAAGCATTGCGGTCCGTTAACGGACGTCCAAAAAACGGACGAACGGAACGGACGTGTGAAAGAGCCCTTATTGTTTTTACCCGGCTGGGTAATAAAGAGCACAGCAAAAGACACCTGTTGCGGACAATCCTTTACTACTGCTATATGCACCATACACCCCTAGGAATTTGGAGGAGCCACAAGGTAAATGTGCCACCCAAAACAAACCAGCAGCTCCTTCGGGGGTAGTGCTACATAGCTGTGTTGGATTCTGAAAGTTACTCTTATATACCTCAATGTACCATCCTAAACAGATGGGCTAGTAGAACAGTTCAATAGAACCCTGGTCGGCATCAGAGAGCGGCGACATGTGATGCACGCGCGCTGAGGGAAGGGGCTGGACCGCGCCACGCAGGAGGCCAGAGAGAGCGAGGATGAAGCTCGTTCAGCTACCCGCAACCCGCTGTGACATCGCTGCCAGGAGCCCGTACTTGCTGGGAAGCAAGCAGCGAAGGAGAGGTGATAGAAGCTGACAGGGAACAGAGTGTGTGACGGTATCGGTATGATATCCCCGTCAACGTTCCCTTCTTCCCATAACGAAAATCACCCCAACATTCCACGAGGAGGGATATCCCTGGAATCGCACAGAAAGCCACACATGAGACCAGCTTACTGCTTGAACAACACAGACTTTTAATAGTAAAAAACAGAGCTTATATGTGGTTACAACTGTTACAATGACAAATCTCCGCCCCCCCTCACACAGTGGGGGGTCTTCAATACAGCTCCTTTGAAATAAAGATATTTCTTTGAACTACTCAGTATCTAGCCGGTTCGGCACCGCATATAGAGAGATAATTATCACAAGGAAGCAATCAGCATAATTAACATGAGCCACTTATCTAATCACAGTAACCAGTAAACACAGGGCTAGAACAATTAACATTTGAAACAGGGCTAGCTGCAGAAGAGTAAATACAATTAACAGCCTTAAACAAGCAGGGAGGATTAAACTGAAGCATATAGGTAAAAAGTCCATCACAATGGCCCCCCTTCTTCTCCCTGCTCCGGAAAAGCCGGTTGGACCTTTCCTGGTCCAGTAGGGTTGACGGGTTCAGAGCTTTTAGTCCGAGGTTAACTCCGTTTGGCATGACTGACCTGCCTTGGCAACTGCTTCAGACTCAGGTATGCCACCAGGTCGTCAGATCACACGCCGGTCAGTCCCCAAGTCTTTGTGCGATCTGCAAAGTCACCAGAAGTCAGTGTGAAGACGGCGAATGGGTCTGTGCGCCGCCATCTAGGTGTCCCGCTATGGGAGGGGCAGGTTATGGCTCTGAAGTGACAGTCACAGGAGATTCATAAAAAAAAAAAGAAAAAGTTATATTTGTTGAAATGCTGTAGCACTGGTGCTCAGAGTCCGGGGGGGGGGGGGGGAGAGGGGACTCAGAGCCCCATAAGGTCAGCCACCCCCTGCTCCCTCCGCAGCCGCCGGTTCTCCTCTTTGAGCTTCTCCAGCTCCATCTCCAGTTCATGGAGCCTGGGGGGGTCAGCCCGCTGTGACCTCAGGTGGTTGTTCTCCTCCTCCATGCGGCTTATGCACTCCTCCAGCTCTATGTACTCACGGATCAGATCCTGCTTGCTCATGTCCTGCAGGCTCTCCACGTGGTCCTTCATCATCAGGAACTGGGTGGTGGTGTAAGGGGCCACCGGTGGGCCCTTGGCGAACATCTCGGCCCGCATCTGGGGCGCCCGCTGCGATTCCATCTCTTCCAGTCGCTTCTTCTCCTCCCAGGTCCGCTGGTTATATGACTTCCAGGACCTCTTCTTCTTGGAGGGTAGCTGGCGGTGCCTCTTTCTGCCCAGCTCCCTCCAAGGCCCCTCCGGCTCATGGCTGTCGCCCATGACCAGCTGACAATGGTGTTCCCTGTTGTCCGTAATAACAGATTGTACCATGAGGGCTTCGTAAGGGGTGCCCAATGGTTCTTCCTGACCCAGCTCCTGGGGATCCCAAGCCGAGTCTACACAATGGGCTGCTGCTGGTGGGCGGTACCCAGGTTGAGACCAATTTGACCTGGTGTTGTCATTCATGGGGCAATTCTGCTTGAAGTGACCCAACTGTTTGCACCGGAAGCAGCGTTGTTCGTTGTCCTCCTGGCGTGGGTAGCGAGGGCTAGATGTCATCGGTCTGTTAGGCGGTTGGTATCTAGCGGCTGGTGGGTGTGAGGGCGCCGTTGGTTGTGGAGGTTGTACCCGTGGTGTGACCTGGTTTGTCTTGCGAGTATCCGCATATTCATCCGCCAACTTCGCGGCCTCTGGTAGAGTCATGGGCCTGCGATCTCTCACCCAATCTTTGACATCCGTCTGGATGTGATTGTAAAATTGCTCCAGGAGCATTAGTTGCAAAATGTCCTCTGCGGTGGTGGCCTGGCTGCTGTTAACCCAGTTAGAGGCCGACAGGGACAGCTGGCATGCCCATTCTGCGTAAGAGTCTTTCGTGGTTTTGCGTGAGTCCCTGAACTTCTGTCGGTGGGACTCTGGGGTTACTGCATAACGAGCCAGGAGCGCTTCTTTAACCCTGGCGTAGCTATGGATATCCTGATCTGGCACGGTCCGGAAAGCATCAGAAGCTTTGCCTGACAGTTTGCCTGACAATATTGAAACCCACTCTCCTCTAGCTATTCGGTGCAGGTTACATTGTCGCTCAAAATCCACCAGGTAGTTATCAATCTCACAGTCCTTTTCATCAAAAGCTTTAAAAGCGCTAAACGGAATCTTCCTTGCGTCTGCTGTGCTGTACTCACTGTTCGTATAAGGTGCGGCTGCTTGTTGGACTGCTGCCAGTTTTAACTGTAGCTCTGCATCTCTTATTTGTTTATCCTTCTGTAGCTCTGCGTCTCTTATTTGTTTATCCTCCTGTAGTTCTGCGTCTCTTATTTCTTTAGCCTTCTGTAGTTCTGCGTCCCTTATTTGTTTATCCTTCTGTAGCTCTGCGTCTCTTATTTCTTTAGCCTTCTGTAGCTCTGCGTTTACTAACATGTCCATCACTTTCAGCACCACATCCGGCGTTGGGTTCGGGCCGAACCACGCTAGCTTCTCTCTCATTAGCTTGTTGGTTGGTGACTCCTCCTGAATCACTGGTGTCTCCATCTCTTGTACTGCTGGCGTTGCTGCAATCCCGTTCTCCTGGTCTAGCTCCATTAATTCTGCTATGATGACCCGCTTGGTTTTGTTGCTAGCAATCCTTCCACGAACTTCCAGTAGTTCTTCCAGTGTCTGCTTGGAATCCTGGTGTAAAGGAGAGTAGAAGGGAAGATCCCGCTGCTGCCAACCAATTTGTGACGGTATCGGTATGATATCCCCGTCAACGTTCCCTTCTTCCCATAACGAAAATCACCCCAACATTCCACGAGGAGGGATATCCCTGGAATCGCACAGAAAGCCACACATGAGACCAGCTTACTGCTTGAACAACACAGACTTTTAATAGTAAAAACCAGAGCTTATATGTGGTTACAACTGTTACAATGACAAATCTCCGCCCCCCCTCACACAGTGGGGGGTCTTCAATACAGCTCCTTTGAAATAAAGATATTTCTTTGAACTACTCAGTATCTAGCCGGTTCGGCACCGCATATAGAGAGATAATTATCACAAGGAAGCAATCAGCATAATTAACATGAGCCACTTATCTAATCACAGTAACCAGTAAACACAGGGCTAGAACAATTAACATTTGAAACAGGGCTAGCTGCAGAAGAGTAAATACAATTAACAGCCTTAAACAAGCAGGGAGGATTAAACTGAAGCATATAGGTAAAAAGTCCATCACAGAGTGTATCCCCCCCCCCCCCCCCGGAACCACCGGACCTACACCCCCTCCCCATGCCCTGGGCAGGCTCAGGTAATCCAGCACAGACCCTTGGGTCTGTAGCTGTTTAAATCAGCAATCAGCATACACCAAGAGGAAAAAAAGTCTGAGTTGTTGTGGAGTGGTAAGAGATAGTTCATTTGAATATATAAAAGCCGTCACATGCAGATGACTGAGGGACGCTGCTTGATTTGTTTCTGGCTGTTTGAATGTAACTAATGACACTCGCTTTATGACTATTACCTATCGCTGTTTTTTGTTCAACTTAAATGGGATGCTGAGAAGATTTAATGCCACTATATACAGACGAATTATGGACGATGCTTGAACTGCTTCTAGCTGCTATCTGCAATCTAAGACACTCACTTCCTGATTATTACTAACAGATTGGTGTACGTTTAATTTAAAGTGGAGAATTCATTGCATAAACCAGCAGATGCTCAAAAATGGCATTTTGGCTACTCCAGGCTTGAAAATAAACTTTGTCTGTGGTCGCATCATATGGGGGTGCTAGGTGGGAATAAGGGGTATTTAAATTTAAGTACTTAATGGTGAAGGCCACTGACTTTAAAACGCACTCTAGGTCTGTATTGGGCTTTGTGCCCCCCCCTCCATCTGCGAGATCCCCTACAGGTCTCCCTATCTGGAGTGTGTAATTAATGCGCACACTTGGATGGCTAGAGCTTTAATTAACCGCTCAATCTTAGAGGGTCTTTGAGGTTTAACAGCTCTCTGGGTGTTCGGTTGGCCTCGCGTTTTGCGCTCCCATCGGTTTGCGGAGCTGGGTGGAGGGGAGCTGTAATCAGCCTCTCAATTGTAGAGGTGTACCGGTACTGAGTGGACCGCCTTGCATATGTGGGGTTGTATACTGTATACTGTATACCCCCTTTGTCTGTTCTCGTGACCGGTGTCTTTATTTAAAGGCCCTTAAAGAGAGGAAACCCTCCTTAGACGCCTCCTAAATTAGGGGGGCGAGTAAGATCTGGGGAACCTTAGGATGACAAGCACAAATAGGTTGGACACCGGAACACCCCACTGCTCTCCCTCAACATTCCCCTAACCACTGTCGAAACTGGGGAAACGGATAAGAGCCAGGAGAAAAGACAACATGAATACATCTACAAGGGGCTCTGCCCCTAAGATTCCTAAGGACAATGTTTCCACTTCCACAATAAAACAGTATCTAACACAGGAGGGAGGGGTTAAGAGCCCTGGTCCCTTAAAGAAAACAGAAAAAAAGGGGACGGTAAAAAAAGGGGTCAGTGATCAACCCTCCGTTTATACGGATACATCAACAGAGGGGGAGCAAGACACGAGCCATGTGGAAGTATCAAGGCTTGATACACAAGCTCTATCTAAGGGAGAGATGTGTGACATGCTCCGTAAACTGGAAGTATCAATAAATACCCAAATCAACACCCAAATTAATTTGCTGAGAGCAGACTTAGGCCATCTACTGTCACGGGTAGAGGAGACGGAAGCAAAGGTGGAACAACAAGCAGTAGAACTGAATCAATTAAAAGAGCAGTGCCTCGCAATGAAATTGAATCAGAGGAGATTACAGTATCGGTTAGAGGATCAGGAAAACCGTAATAGGAGAAAAAATTTAAGAATCCGCTCAATCAAAGAAGAAAGAGGGGAAAATCTGAGGGAGGTTATGAACAACCTCCCTCCCCCGGAGATTGCCTATCAATGGGGTTTCCCTGCCTGTCTAATAGGGAAGAAAGATGGCGTGTCAGCTAGGCTGACTTTCCCTGAAGATCTGGAAGTGTTCTGCCATAAGCTAGGCATGCCGGTCATAGATCTGCCTGAGTGGATAGAATAGAGTGTATTGTAAGGTCAGGAACAGATAGTTGCGGGGAGGTGGTGTGGGTGGAACATGGGAGTGGGGGGGTAATGGGGAGTTGGGGGGTGGGATTTCCGCCCTGGTCCCCTGTCACCCCAGTTTTCGGGGGGACCGGGCGAGGGAGGTGGCGCGGCCTAAATCCTACCTCAATCCAAGTGAATCGGCGGAAAAAGGGTAAATGAGACCACCCACGGTTCAGAGGTCGGCTTTAGGCCTATGGGGGGGGGTGGGGGGAGGGAGGGGAAGGGGGCTCATCGGGACATTGTACGTAAATTAGGGGAATCACCGAATAGGAAGCCATGGGCGAGTTAAAGTTTTTGTCATACAATGTTAAAGGGTTAAACTCCTGGGGGAAAAGGCACAAGATACTAGAAGAGATGGGTCGTCACAGAGCAAATGTAGTCTTCATACAGGAGACACATCTGACACTGGAGTCTAATGTCAAACTATATTCCCCCATGTTTCCAACGTGGTTTTACGGGGATTCTATTTCTAAACGTGCTAGGGGCGTAGCGATTGGGTTTGCAAGAGGGACAGGGTTCGCCCTAGAGGCGAGACTTACTGACCCGGAAGGAAGGTTCCTATTCCTGAAAGGGAAACTGGGGAATTCCAGGTATACACTGGCAAACATCTACGCCCCTAATACAAACTCAACAACATATTTAGAAATAATCCTCGGAAGGTTAAAACATTTTGCGGAGGGATATACGATTCTAATGGGAGATCTGAACTTGTGCATGAATCCGGCCGTGGACATTACGTCCCGAGTAAAGGAGACAAATAACGCTCCGCTTAAACAATTAAGACGTAAGTTGCAGGACTGCCAGCTGGTAGATGTATGGAGGGTGCAACACCCAAACATAAGGGATTACACGTTTTTCTCTCCCCCCCACGGGACGTACTCTAGGCTGGACTACATTATGATAGATCACAGGTTATTGGACAAAGTTACGGGGACCAGGATTGAAATCATGACTATCTCGGATCATGCCCCGATAACGATGATTGTAAAGTCCTCGGCTCAAATGGATCAATATCCCCCTTGGCACCTTAATGAAGATCTGATAAGAGATGAAGAAAGGGTAGGAACTTAAACAATTTTTTTAACTAATGACACGGAAGGGATCTCCAGTGCTACTTTATGGGAGACGCATAAAGCGTATATCAGAGGGATTTTAATTTCGGAGGGGGTGAGGGAGAAAAAAAGAGAACGGCCAAGCTTAATGCCTTGATTAAAGACATAGCGACTTTAGAACAAAAACATAAAGAACGGGGTCTAAAAGAGACGTATCTTAATCTAACGTTAAAGAGGGATGAACTTAAGGAGATTCTAGAACAAGAAGCAAATAAGAGATTAAATAGCATAACTAGAGAGAGATACCTATGGGGTAATAAGCCCAGTAAACATCTCGCCAAAATGGTGCAAAAAAAGAAAATGAGAAATTACAGAAAATTAAGAAGAAAAACAGGGAGTTGGTGTATACTAATAAAAAGATCGCAGAAACGTTCAAAAATTATTACGAAGAGGTGTATACGATTAGCCAGAACAGGTGGAAAATGGGAGAAAAAAAGGCTAAAATTCGAAACTTCTTAGAAGGGGCAGGACTAATGTAGATAGGAGACATTGATAGACTGAGCCTAGACAGACCAATAACTGAAGAAGAAATCAAAATTGCCTTGAAAAACACAGCGGGTGGGAAAAGCCCAGGACCCGACGGGTTCACCGCATTTTACTACAAAAAATTTAGTAATATTTTAATACCGAAATTGTGCAATTACTTTAATGGCCTCGGGGTAGAGTACGACATGAGTAAGGAAGCACTTGTAGCCGCAATCACATTAACTTTAAAAGAGGGGAAGGACGGCTCCTGTTGTTCAGGATATCGGCCAATTTCGTTATTAAATACAGACATAAAACTCTTTGCCAAAAAAAAAATATATATAAAATATATATTTTTGTGGGGAGGGCTTAAAGTTAGCTCGTCTTCTGTTAAGGAAAGGCACATGATTTTTTGTTAAAAAAAAATATATATATATATATATATATATATATATATATATATATATATATATATATATATATATATAAAACAAACAAGGCAATAAATAAATCATAATTCTACAGATGATGCGAAATTGCAAATGGAGATGAGGGCAAGCATTCAACCATGAGCTGGTCTCCAGTACTCGGTTGTAAGCTGATGTAGAAAAAAAAAAAAAAGAACCCTGGTCGGTATGACAAAACAATTAGTTAATAAAGATGGAAAAGACTGCGACTTTCTGTTACCATACTTAACAATTTTCAATAAGGGAAAAGCTACAGTCCTCCAGAAGGTTTCCTGGTTTGAACTTTTGACCGGTAGACATCCCCTTCTCTTTGTATCCAGGATATAGACAGCAAAGGAAAAATCACCGCTCCAGGTGAGAAACTCCAGGCACAATGAATAGTATGAGACCCCTCACATGGGTGCAAGCCCCGGTTAGCCTGACGTAGAAGACTGATTGAAGGACGAAATTGGCTGCACAACGACGTGATTGAAATCCATTTATTGAATATTTCATGCAAACAATGACAATGATCGGTAGGGGGTAATCAGCTTTTATTGATGTACATTTGATACTTCAAGTTAAATCTTTTTCTTTTGCTTAGTGTTAAACAAAATTAAATAATGTGTGTTATTTTTATTCTTCCCCCCAATCTATTTCTGAATATGCAGCTCTATATGTAATTGGGTCAGGGTGTGGGGGCCTTCTTAAGGAATGTCAGTTCTACACCTCAAGGTGATGAGTAAGCATAGTGTAGCTGTGCAAAACGAGTCCACCTCTGTTTCGGCTACTGCAATCGTGGTATGTGTCATTGTTTGCATGGAATATTCAATAAATGGACTTCAATCACGTCAGCGTGTATCCAGGATATAGCCTGGATAACATCAAAGGCATCTGTTTCTACAAAGGAATTCTTGACTGAAGTTGGGAGTGGTTAAAGCTGATCCTTTACACATTCCATTTTTCAAAATGGAAGACTTTTTGTTGAAAAAGCTATACAATATTTCCAGGGTTTTATTAGGTTAACACAGTATATTTGGATGCACCTTAAATAAGACTGTCTACTAGGTTGAAGTTCTAGTTTTACCAGACCTGGTATAGACTTTGGCCTGTGCCTCTTGGGCTTGCTATATATGGTCCCAAACATTGTGCATGACTCCCGTTATCCAATCTTGCATTTCAGCAACCAATTTCATTACACATTTGTGAGATGTGGCCTTTTGCTGCCATATTTTATCCGCTATATACAGCTGTCCTAGGGATTGTCTACTGTACTAAAAGTTTACATAGAGATAGTTCTGTGGAGGACAGTGGCACTTGCCTTATTCAAAAAATGAAGTATGATAATAGGAAGTCCCTTTTATTTCCATCCTTATGAACTTACTGTAGAATATAATAAGATCAACACTGGCAGAGGCCCCTGGGTCATGGCATATTGGGAGGCTTTCCTGCATTTTTGCAAATCAATGTTTCCAAAAAAATGTCTTTACATGGGCCTAATGAAAAAGTAAACACGGTGTTGAATGCTCTCAAAGTGTAGTTCCTTTGGTACCCCATGTATCACCCCATTATGTTTCCATGCATTGGAAACTGGCCACCAGTTTACGTGTTATTTCAGGCATTGAGCCATTTACTCTGTCTCACCAACCATGACCACTAGTGGGAAATTGCCAGGTATCTCTGACTCAGGTTGTCCACATTCCCATAGTTCAGGCATTTTCAGAACTGGTTACCCAATTTCCATCCCACAGTTCCTAAAATATTGAAAAATCACAGTCCAGTGTTACATTGTGTAGCAAGTTCAGAATCAAACCTATGATATGCAGAGAGCATTGCAGTAGGATAGCCTTTATTATTGCCATGTATGCAATGTGCTTCCATTCAGTGTAAATCAAGTTTGTCAGAATCTACTAAACTGCCATATACTATGGGCCAGATTCAGAGAGAACTTACGCCAACGTATCTGCTGATACGCCGCGTAAGTTCTAGGATGCGCCGTCGTATCTATGCGCCGTATTCTTGAAACCAGATACGCCTGAATTTTGGCTCCATCCGACCGACGTAAGTCTCCTACGCCGTCGTATCTTGGGTGCATATTTACGCTGGCCGCTAGGGGCGCTTCCATTGATTTACACATCGAATATGTAAATGACCTACTGTACCTGTTGCCGAGAATTTGTTTCCAGCACGACAGCATCGCGCTGATTCTCGGCGACAGGGTGCCGACATCTCGCACTCGCTGGAATAGACAAAGCACATTCCAGCGAGCGTGTCATAGAATCGACGGGGATCCGACTTGGATTCCCGCCAATTTTAGCTGCGGCGTTTGGTATGCATCCTGACAGGGAGAACTCCGGCATGGGTTCCCCCCCCCCCAGGAGCATACCAGGCCCTTAGGTCTGGTATGGGTTGTAAGGAGACCCCCCCCCTATGCCGAAAAAAACGATGTGGGGGGTCCCCCCACAATCCATACCAGACCCGTATCCAAAGCACGCTGCCCGGCCGGTCAGGAATGGGGGGTGGGGACGAGCGAGTGCCCCCCCCCTCCTGAGCTGTACCAGGCCGCATGCCCTCAACATGGGGGGGTTGGGAGCTCTGGGGCAGGGGGGACACACTGCGGCCCCCCCACCCCAGAGCACCCTGTCCCCATGTTGATAAGGACAGGGCCTCTTCCCGACAACCCTGGCTGTTAGTTGTCGGGGTCTGCGGGCGGGGCTTATCGGAATCTGGAAGCCCCCTTTAATAAGGGGGCCCCCAGATACTGGCCCCCCACCCTAAGTGAATGAATATGAGGTACATTGTACCCCTACCCATTCACCTGGAGGCAAAGTGTAAAAGTAAATAAACACACGACACAGGGTTTTTAAAATAATTTATTAGTCTGCTCTGGGGGCCCCCCCTGTCTTCTTTATCTCTTTTGGCAGGGGGGCTTCTTCTTCACCGCCGTCTGGTTCTCCTCCGCTCTCCAGGGGGTCTTCTCCGCTCTCCGGGGGGTCTTCTCCACTCTCCGGGGGGTCTTCTATCTTCTCCGCTCTCCGGTTCTTCTCCCGCTCGCTCTCCGGTGCCTTCTCCTTCAGGGCTGGCCGCCGCTATCTTCGTGTGTTAGCTCAATTACTAGCGGTGGCCAGCACGCTCTTCTGTGACAACGTCGTCTTCTCTTCTTCTCTTCTTCTGCCTTCTTCCGATGTTGAGAGGACCCCTTTTCTCGCTGCAATGACGGGTGCGTGGTTTGCATCCGATTTATATAGGCCTTTCTTATGATGTCACAGTCCCATCATGCTCAGGTACCTACCCACGTGGTACCTACCCACGTGGGTAGGTACCGGAGCATGATGGGACTGTGACATCATAAGAAAGGCCTATATAAATCGGATGCAAACCGCGCACCCGTCATTGCAGTGAGAAGAGGCGTCGTGTCAACATCGGAAGAAAAGAAGGGCCTGGTATGCTCCTGGGGGGGGGAACCCATGCCGGCTTTTTAGTTAAAATTTGGCGTGGAGTTCTCCCTGTCAGGATGCATACCAAACGCTGCAGCTAGAATTGGCGGGAATCCAAGTCGAATCCCCGTCGCTTCTATGATGGCTTTGTCTCCATCACGGCAAGCCAGCTCGGCGCTTGCTCCCGCGATAGGGCTCGTAGTGCCGCCACGTCCTTTTCGCCACTCTGCGCATGCGCGCAGCAGGATGATGACGTCGGCAGTACTCTCTGCCCTTATCCAAGATGGCGCTGGGACGAGCGGTATGCTTTTGCGCGTCATCAACGCCGCAAATTTAAAAGCACAGCCCTATTGTTTGTGCTTACAGGCTGCTGCTCTGCATGAAAATTAGTAGAATTTATGCAAAAGTAGGTTTATCTCCCACCTGTTCTCCCCTAAACAGTCTTCACTGACCGTTTATAACTGGCTCTCCTTTTTTTTTTATCCTCCTCTCCCTCCAGACTCTATCAATGCTGTCTCTCCTGCACCCTTCATGGAGACCACTGCCCTCGCAGACCACCACCAGCAAACTAGGTAAGAGGCTGTCCAAAACAAATAGGTAAGTAGAGAAGAGACAAAAAAAGAGAGCCTGACCACTAACGCTGCGTTTCTGGCAGTCCTATATGGTCAAGAGACGCAAGTTCACGGCATAGAGGGAGATCAAGTCATGCTTCAAGCAGAATATCACGCAGAAGCCGCTCAAGGTCACCCTCCCGCTATCATCGATCAAGACATAGCCGCTCACGTCACAGCCAATCCCGTCATAGTCGGTCCCACCACAGACGGTCACCTTCATCTCCCCGTGAACGGAGCTACCATACCCGCAGAAAATGCTTGCTGGGTATGCAGGGCTCCAGCTTTGCCAGGGAAATTGACTTGCTGTTCTTGCTTCAACGAAGCAACCGAGAAGGAAATCGGACGCCAGAGTAGCTACAGAGCTTATAAGGGAGTCAGTGCGGGAGTCAATTTTGGAAACCACGGCTCCTCTAATAGACGACCCTACCCCAAGCACATCACCAGCACCCTGCCATTACGCCCAGGTTTCAGAAACCCACTCTGAGAACGAAGAGCGTGAGGTGGCGTCAGGATTCGACTTCTGCTTAGTTAAGCCTCAGTTATGGCAAGGAGAGCCTTATGGCTGAAGCCCTGGATAGCCGACGCGGCATCAAAATCAAACTGGTGTAAGATTCCATATAATGGCTCAAATTTGTTTGGCGCAAAGCTGGATTCAGCCATCTCCAAAGTCAAGGGAGGAAAGTCTGGACTGATCCCCTCTGATAGGAGACCCAAGTCCCAGAAAGGTCCCGCTTACAGGCGTAATCTCCCTGACAAATATAGGGATGCTAGATCCTATCGTCCCGGCAGGGAGTTCAGGAGGGACTGGAAAAATAGTCGACCCTCCTTTACGAAGGTACAGAAGGTCAAGGCCATCACTGCTGGGGACCAGCAGAAGTCCATTTGAGGGTTTCGCCCTCCCACCCAGTTCAGGTGGGTGCCAGGCTCAAGAAATTTGCTCAGATCTGGTCAAATTACATAATAGATCCATGGACATTATCCACTATCAAACTCGGCCACAAATGGAGATTCATGGGCACATTGCCAGGGAACGTTTTTCAGCCTACCAAAATACCATCTTCTCCAGACAAGAGAAGGTTACTTCTGCAATACTTCACAGAATTAAAGCAAAAAGGGAGCAATCATAGAAGTACCGTCGCACCAAAAAGTGTTCTATTCCCCTTTATTTTTGGTACGAAAGAAAACGGGGGACCTACGTCCAGTTTTGGACTTAAAAAGGCTCAACAAGAGAATCAAGATAGAGGCCTTCAAAATGGAAGGCCTCCAGTCTATTTTGTTGGCGGTGAACTTGGGAGACTGGATGCTATTGGTAGATTTATCGTACGCTTATCTTCACGTCCTGATCCATCCCGCCTTCCAGAAGTTTCTCCACTTCTTAATCAACCAGTGCCATTTCCAATTCCGGTGCCTCCCCTTCGGCATCTCTTCAGCACCCAGAATGTTCAGCAAAGTTCTCCTACCCCTGATCGCACTCCTCAGGGAGAAGGGGTTGCGAGTACACCATTATTTGGACGATATTCTCCTCTTAGCAGAAAATCAGGAAACCTTGATCCATCATCAGAAGATCTTACTCACGACCCTTCAAGACTTTGGCTGGTTAGTCATTAACCCACGCAAGTCATGGTGTTCCTAGGGGCAGAGTTGAATACCAAGCTGAACAGGGTATAGCTTCCTCAAGAGAAAGTGAGACCCTTAGTCCAGAAGATGCGGAATCTGTTAATATCCAGACGCCTACAGGCCAGGGCTTGTCTCAGTGTCCTGAGTTCCATGTCTGCGACCATACCCATGGTACAGTGGTCCCAATGGCACATGAGAATTCTACAGAATTCTTTTCTCAGGCAATGGAATGGAATGTCCAGACCATTCACATCCCCAGTTGGGTAAAACAATCGGTATGGTGGTGGACACACTCGTCCAACCTCAGGAAATTCAGACCGATAGTTCCACCAAGTCCAGAAGTAGTAACATTGGATGCCAGCCAGAGTGGATGGGGAGCACATTATCTGGACCAAGCAGCCCAAGACCTATGGCCCTTCCAAGCTCTGGGAATAGTGTCAAATATATTAGAGCTCAGGGCAGCCTTTCAGGCTCTCATAGCATTTGCGCCTCTTCTAGAGGGGAAAAGTGTCCTTATTCGAATGGACAACAAAGTAGCGGTATCCTATATCCAGAGACAGGGAGGTACCAGAAGTCACACGCTTCTGGAGGAAGTTCGCCCCATATTGGAATGGGCCCAAGCGCATCTATTAGATCTGAGGGCAGTGTACGTCCCGGCAGCACAGAATATGTTGGCCGACTACCTGAGCCGCAAGACTCTTTCGAACAACGAATGGTCTCTGAACCACCATGCATTCTGCCTTCTTACTAAGACTTATGGAGTACCAGAGATTGACTAAGCGGCCACGGCGGCGAACACCAAATGTCAGAGGTTCCTGTCCAGAGCACCCTTTCCATCAGCCGAGGGAACAGACTGCCTAGTCCACCGGTGGCGTTTCGAGCTGGGGTACATTTTTACTCTGACTCCCCTAATCGCGAGGTTCCTGTCCCGGCTTCGGAAATCCTCAACCACAGTAATAGCGGTAATACCGTTCTGGCCGAGAAGACCATGGTTTACAACCCTGTTACAACTCAGTACCCAACCTCCAATTCATTTACTAGTAACCAGGGATCTCCTATATCAAGGTCAATTCTTCCATCCAGCTCCGGAGAAGCTGCATCTGGCAGCATGGAAGTTAAAAGGATTAGGCTAAGCGAGCAAGGATGTTCCCAGGAAGTAATATCGACCCTAATGCAAGAAAGAGCACCACTAATACCACCTACACAAGAATCTGGGAGAAGTTTGTCTTGATGACACAACAAAGAGATTGGAATCCTATCTCACCAGAACCATCTGAAATTCTAGAATTCCTTCAGTCAGGCCTTGACAAAGGTCTAAGCTCAAGTACCCTGAAGGTTCAGGTGTCTGCCCTGTCGGCCAAGACAGGTACTAGATGGGCTCTTCATCCTCTGGTCACCCAATTTCTGAAAGCCTGCATGAAGATCAGACCCCCTGGGAAACCAACCTTTCCTGCATGGAATCTCTCAGTAGTACTAGAGGCCTTTTCCAATCCACCCTTTATTCCATTTGATTCAGTTTCGCTGTGGAATCTAACTCTGAAACTGGCTTTCCTCATAGCAATTACATCAGCAAGAAGGGTGTTAGAAATACAAGCACTTATGGCTACGGAACCCTATTTAGTATTTTTTCCCCCGACAGAGTAGTGCTGAAGCCTTCAGACCGATTCATACCAAAGGTAGCTTCCTCCTTTCATTATAACCAGGACATCGTCCTCCCATCCTTCACTATTGAAAGGGGCGAGGCTCATGCCTTGGATGTCAAATCAACCATCTCTAGTTATCTGACAGCCACAACTCACCTTAGGAAGATGGATTCCCTCATGGTTATCCCACACAGGAGCAGACAAGGCGAAGCAGGTACTTCCCGTACCATCGCCTCCTGGCTAGTCAAATCTATCAAAAAGGCTTATTCCATTCAGCAGCTAACGGTTCCAGAGGGCATTAGGGGGTCACTCGACCAGGGCAGTGGCTACCTCATGGGCAGCATATTGCGGGATTTCACCAGAGACCATATGCAGAGCAGCAACTTGGTCTTCCAGACATACCTTCATCTCCCACTACAGAGTGGACTCTGCTCCCTTGGCTACAGCCGACTTCGGTAGATCAGTTGTTAGAGCCAATTCCTCAGCACTATAAGGAATAAAATATTGTTTTCTTGCACCCTCCCAACTGGCGAGTTATTTCCCAGTGTGTGCTGCCATGAATGCGTCAGGAAAACGGAAAATTGTATACTCACCTTTCCGTAAATTTTCCTTTCCCGACACATCTTCATGACAGCACACAAGTGCCCACCCCGTTTTAGATGATATTTACAGAGAATGATGCAGGGGCGTCTTCCCTTCAAATTTATAGTTAGCCAATCCTGTCAGGTTGTGGGGGCAGAGTCACAACCCAGTGTGTGCTGCCATGAAGATGCGTCAGGAAAGGAAAATTACAGAAAGGTGCGTATACAATTTTTCGTTTTCTTGTCTACCTGTGCATTTTGGGCATTTCCACATATTCTTGTGTGTCAGCACCTACTCTCAAATCCTCTATTTAAACTGCTCAAAAAAAAAAAATGTTTGGAGACTCCTGCTCTAGTGTAAACAATGACATTTGCTAATTGCACCTTGTAAGGTGCTAATGTGCTACAAAGAGTAACTTTTTTCTCTTTTATAGAAAGTTAACAAACAAAATAATCAACATAAAATATGTAATTTGTAACAAAGTGCTCATGCGCTCCTGTGCAAAACTACTGATAAAAATCAATAACAGAGTGAATGAATGAATCAATGTTTCAATAAAAAAAACCTGTCTCTTCAAAGTGCCCGTTAATGTGGCTGTAAACCCCACTTTTTGACTTTTACCTACATATAAAGAATATCTCCTAAACCTGTACAGTTTAGGAGATATTCCCCTCGCAATGCGCCGCTGATTGCAGCAGTGCATGAGCAGGGGGGGATCCTCGCCTAAAGGGCCGGCTGACGCTGGCCCTTGCCGGAACGAAATCTCCCGTGCGCATGTGCAGGAGTGACGACATCGCCGTTCCAGCCAATCACATCGCTGGAGTGGCGATACCCGGAAGACACGCCAGAGCAAGATGACATCTCGCTCGACGTGGACCAGGTAAGTTCCCTACACCCAGGGCCGGTGCTAGCGCAAAGCAACATGGGCACTTGCCTTACGGCGCCAGCGCCGGCCCTGGGGGGGGGGGGGGGGGCGCCAAAAAAAAGCTCCCTGCCCTGCTTACTGTTTCTCCATCTGCATGATTAATGTAGGAAGGGACAGAGCTGGGGGGGTTGTCTGTGTAAATCTAAAGGGGTCTAGGGGTGCAGAGTGTTACTGTGTAATGTAAAGGGGCCTAGAGGTGCGGTGATGTGTAATGTAAAGGGGTCCAGAGGTGCAGGGTGCTGTATAATGTAAAAGGGTTCCAGAGGTGCAGGGTGCTGTGTAATGTAAAAGGGTTCCAGAGGTGCGGTGCTGTGTAATGTAAAAGGGTTCCAGAGGTGCGGTGCTGTGTAATGTAAAAGGGTTCCAGAGGTGCGGTGCTGTGTAATGCAAAAGGGGTCCAGAGGTGTGGTGCTGTGTAATGTAAAAGGGGTCCAGAGGTGTGGTGCTGTGTAATGTAAAATGAGGTGAGGTTTCTGTGGAGGACAAGACAGAGAGGAGACTTGCAATTAGGGGAACTCCAAAGCCAGGCAGCACAGCAGCACACTGGGGCATTGCGCCGTCGGCAGTAAAGCACCGCTATTTTAGCGGCACTTTACTGAGGTTTTTGCGGCGCTATGCGTGCGTGCTGTGGGGGGGCGTCAAAATGCACCTTCGCCTGAGTTGGCAAAAATCCTTGCACCGGCCCTGCCTACACCTCGTTTTAAGGTAAGTCTTTCATAATGAGCTAGTATGTGGTGCATACTAGCTCATTATGGCTTTTACTTTTCAGGTGTAAAAAAAACAAAAAAAAAAACATACAACCGCTTTAACTTTTTGTCATGCCATCACCACACCTTGGGTGAAAAATTCACCACCGCTTATGTCCAAAATTGACTCACCAAATCTAATTGCTGGTAAAATTATAAACCAGCAGACAGCACATTCCCTTTAGGGAGCAATCCTCTGCAGGAGCCTGCAATCATCTGTCGGTACCGTAGCTGTATCAAATCCTCAGAAAGACGTTATCCTGATATAAGAGAGAAAAACTCCACATAGCATAAAATCTTTTTTAAAAGGATTTCAAATGAATTTCAAAATATTACACTCACATGCAAAAGTCTCTCCACTGACGCAAGTAACCAGGCAAAAAAATCAGCCCTGAGAAGGCTTCGACATGACCATAGCTGTAATGGAGGGAATACTGGCCAGGCCCCCCCTCCCACATCTTCGCCACCGCTGCCATGTTACAATACCGGGCTGGCGGTGGCACGGCTGTCTCCCACGAGTGGCCGAATGCAGTACAGCCGCAGTGGCCGCTCAGGCTGCTCCGTCTTCTGAGTGACAGGCAGATGCATAAGAAATGTCAGTCTGTGGGAGGTGTAGGTGGCACAGGTTATGCTGCGTTTCATGGCGTTTTTAGGTGGACTGGCCCTTAGGCCAGGTTCACACTGCAACGACAAGCAAGTTGGGCGACTTCCATCCGACTAGCCTATGACTTCATGTCCGACTTCCATGCGACTTTAATGTACGGGATCTGACTTTGATCTGACAATACCAGGCCCTTTGAGTCTGATATGAATCTTGAGAGGGGGAACCCCATGTCAAAATTTTAAAAAAAGAAAAACGGTGTGGGGTCTCCTTCAAGACCATACTAGACCCTTTGCGGTCAGGGGTCTTATCGGAATCTGGAACCTAGATCCCGGCCCCCACCCCTACTCATTCACCCAAAAAAGTCAAAAATAAATAAAAACAGTACATAGGTTTTGTTAAAGTCCTTTATTAAAAATAAAAAATGTTCCCCATTTTAGCTCCAATATGTCTTCTTTCTCCGGTGACGTATTCTCCCTCCGGTTCTTCACCCTGCGGTGATGTCTTCTTCCTCTGGTTCTTTTCCCTCAGCTGTCTTCTTCCTCTGGGTCTTCTGCCAGTTCTTCTTCTGCTGTCTTCGCATGACACTAGCTCCTGCTGTTGTGTTATCGTTCCGGTGAGTGCCATTTCTTATATAGCTATGGGGCATGCCCATCCAATGATATCATCTGGAGACCCATCATGCCCCCGGCGGTGAAGAACAGGAGGGAGAAGACATCACCAGAGAAAGAGGACACGTTGGAGCTTAACAAAGGCGCTTCCAGATTCTGCTAAGCCCTCTGCCTGCAGAAAACCACTGCCCAGGGTTGTCGGGAAGAGGCCCTTGTCTCCATCAATATGGGGACAAGGTGCTTTGGGGTGGAGGGCGCAAATCACTCACCCCCTCATGTTGAGGGCATATGACCTGGTATAGCTCAGTAAGGGGAGGTGCTTGCTTGCCCCCCTTCCTGACCTGCTGCGACCTGGGCTGCATGCTCAGATAAGGGTCTGGTATGGATTTGGGGGGACCTAACGCCTATTTTGGCATGGGGGTTCCCCTTAAAATCCATATCAAAACGAAGGGTCTGGTATGGTCTTGAGGGGGACCCATGCCTTTTTTATATTTTGGTGTGGGGTTCCCCTTTAAGATCCTAAGAGCTCAATCTTCTCACTGCTATAGGCAAAGTTTTGTGAATAAAAATTCACCAATACAAAATAATGAGGAGAAAAGAAAATATGATTTGCACATTGGTATTCCAGCCAGGACAAAACAACCATCAACATCCTAGAACTTAGGTTCAATTTACAATTTCTTAAATTACAAGAGGAACTATTAAAGCGTTAGAATAATAATGTTTTTTTAGAGCAGTTCAGAACTTTTACCCACGCACAGACTTGACTGTTCAGACCAGCTCTCCAACCAGTTGGCATTGTATGTGGTATGGAGGACTTAGGTCATGCAAACAGCAGTACACAATACACTATTGTATAAACATTTCTAAACTATACCAAATGGTGATATTAAAACAATATCTAAAAGATGGTTGCGCAAACACTCTACCAGTCCAGTATGCTTATAATGTTGGTAGGGGATGCTCCTCACTTAATGACCTAGTCATAGGAAAGGAACTCGATCATTAAGTGAGGAGTGTCTGTAGTCAAGAAAAGCAGCCAAAAAGAAATTATGGATTGTTGGATCACGAACATTTCTGCCAAATTATACTTTGTGTGATAAATACTATAATTTGTTTGTACAGGCTCTCACATTTAAAATGTATTTGCCCTTAAGGTTAAAAGTTATAAGAAAGTCTACAAGCTACATAGAAGTCTATGAAGCTTGATAAATTATATTTGTATGGTGGAAATACCGTTACCATTATAGATCTTTGTGGCTATGCAGGCACAAACATTAGCCTATCAAGAAGAAATTTCCTTATTTTACACAATCTAGCAGGGTGGATTTGATTTAAATCAAGTTGATTTAAATCATGATTTAAATCACTAGTAAAAAGGCTAGATTTCAAATCAACTCAATTTAAATCATCCTTTTTAAAGAGAAACTGTCATCCCTTTCCTGCTCCTCCTCTGACCCGCTGTTGACTCACCGACAGTCCCATTCACTTTAAATTGGATGGCTGGTGATGCGGCAGCAGGTGAATGGATGCCTGCTAACAGGCGCTGCCATGATGAATCTAAAGAAATACCTTGGATTGTCTACTTTCCAAAAAGCAGTCAAACTTTTAAAACAGAAACTAAGAAAAATGTGTTTTTTGTTCATCATTTTCTTTTATTTTTTGTTTATTTAGCAAACAATAAAAAACCCAGTGTCATAAAATACCACCAAAAGAAAGCTCTATTTGTGTGAAAAAGAGATAAAAATGTCTTATGGGTACAGTGTTGCATGAAAGCGCAATTGTCATTCAAAGTGTGACAGCGCTTAAAGCTAAAAACTTTACTGGGCAGGAAGGGGGTAAAAATGCTTGGTACTGAAGCTGGTAAAATAACCACATTTTGTTGCTTTGATGCCTGAAATGAAGACAGACAACATTTTTGTTTGATTCAGCTGTATTTACTCAACTTACTGCAATTTATAACTTTCAAATGAAAGATATAACACCAACATATTCAAAAATAACATAAAAATCAAAAACAGAATCACAGAGTTGCAAAAAGGATCACCCCCTACTACCTTTGCACATCTAGACTTTGCAATATTTGCCCTCTGTTATTTGCAGAACTGCTCAAGTTCAGTTAAATTTGAGGCCGTTTGTGGACTGCAGTCTTCAACTCATTCCACAAATTTTCAATGGGGTTTGAGGCTCTGTCTAGGCCATGGAAGAACATTGACCTTTTTCTACTTCAACCACTGTGTGGTAATTTTTGCTGAGTGCTTTGGGTCATTGTCATGTTGGAAGGTAAACCTTCTTCCCATTGACAACTTTCTGGCAGAGGGCAGCAGCTTTTCCTCAAGAATTTGATGATATTTTGCCCCATCCATTTTTTTCAAGTGCTTCAGTCCCTGCTGCAGAGAAACGCCCCCATAACAGGATATTACCACATCTCACTGATCAATCATCCAAAAATGGAAATTGTATGGCACAACAGCAAACCTACCAAGACATGGCCGTCTACCTAAATTGACAGGCCAGACAAGGAGAGCATTAATCAGAGAAGCAGCCAAGAGGCCCATGGTAACTCTGGAGGAGCTGCAGAGATTCATAACTCAGGTAGGAAAATCTATCCCCAGGAAACTATTGGTTGTGCACTCCACAAATCTGGCCTTTATGGAAGAGTGGCAAGAAGAAAGTAATTGTTGAAAGAAAGCCATAAGAAGTCCCGTTTGCAGTTTGCCAGAAGCCATGTGGGGGACACAGCAAACACGTGGAAGAAGGTTCTCTGGTCAGATGTCTCAAAACGCTATGTGTGGTGGAAAATTACCAATGCACATCACCCTGAACACACCATCCCCACTGTGAAACATGGTGGTGGCAGCCAGGGCCGCTAATAGAAATCATGGGGCCCCGTACAGTCTACCTGACAGGGCCCCCTTCGGCCCCACCCCTGGTCCCTCCTTCAGCCCCGCCCCTGGCCCCTCCCTAGACCCCGCCTTGAAACAAAGTGCAGATTTGTCTTCAAGTGATATTTATCACTGCAGACAGAGCCACCCAATAGTATAATGCAATTGACAGCATGGGTGGCTCTGTCTCTGCAGGTAGCACATGCGTTATGGCATTAGCGTCATGGGTGGCACTGTTTACAGCACATTACGGCATTGGGGGGGGCACTGTCTCTGCAGACAGCACATGCGTTATGGGCCATAATGCATGTGCTACCTGCAGACAGTGCCAGCCATGATGCTAATGCCATAATGCATGTGCTACCTGCTGACAGTGCCGCCAATGCCATAATGTGCTGCTGCAGACAGTGCCACCCATGCTTCCAATAGTTTAATGCAATTGGCAGCATGGGTGGCACTGTCTCTGCAGGTAGCACATGGCATCTGGCATTAGCGTCATAGGTGGCACTGTCTGCAGCTCATTGCGGAATGGGTGGCACTGTCTCTGCAGGCAGCACATGCGTTATGGGCCATAACACATGTGCTACCTGTAGACAGTGCCACCCATGCCGCCAATGCCATAATGTATAGGTGCTGCTGGCTGCAGTAGTAGTAGATCTTGCAGCCCCCCCCAAGCAAGCACAGTAGCACACACCTTTGTAGTGTTAGCTGGGCCCAAGGAATCCTGATCCTGCTGCTGCCTGGACTTGTGTCTCCACAAAATATTCCATTTAGATGGGAATCATGGGATGCTTTTGCGGCTTTGCATCTGCCACCGCTGCTCGCCTGAGTCGCCCCACTCATGGCTACTTACTTCTCACGCGGAGAGAGAGGAGAATCACTCCTCGGCGCCAGGGGGACGGCACTACAGAGGACGCGCTGGCCGGGACTTGAGCCAGCGTGAGGAGCGGTCGCAGAAGAATCCCTCTTCCGTGCCCAAAATACAAGAGGTAGTCCCTCCCCTGCCGCCACCTAATCATCCACATCGGTATAAAAAAAAATGTTTTTTAAATGTAAACGGGGGGGGGGGGGGGGGGGGGTGAGCTGGAGGCAGAGGGTGATAGATGGGACATTAAACGAATGGCTGGATGATTTTGTTTTTTCTTTTTTACATTAAACTACTCTGTTCAGTTTGCCCGGGCCCCCCTGCTGCCCGGGCCCAGTACAACAGGGCCAGTTGTACTGGCCTATCAGCAGCCCTGGTGGCAGCATCATTATTGGTTTATGCACTTGATTACATGACGAACTGATTACAGTATTGGTTCTTTACGTTGTAGCGCAACGATAACTTTCAGTATACAGATCTGAATAAATACTGCTACTAATGTGGGGGAGGCAGATCTCCCTGTATAGCCCTCTGTGCACCCTGCATGCTAAATAACTGCCATTACCATCCACACAGCAGCACCAGAACCACCCAGTACTGCTGATTTCCTGCCCAGACATAGCCTAAAACAGACACCAGGACCATGTATTCCAATACATATACAGTAATTTCCACAATTTTTTGTTATAGCCAGTGCATGGTATCATTGGAACCACAGACTACTCAGTCATTATACAGAAGAAAAGAAAAAACAGTGCAGCGCTAGTAAGTGATATTGTGCTTCATATAAATTAATAATTGAACATGAAAATCATTCCGGAGTAAGCTGAAAATTTATCCAGAATAATAAAGAAAATAAATTAAGTTACAAAATGATGTGTAAAAGAAAAAAGTCTTTAAGGAAGCCGTGAAACAAAGTTCATATGACTTTATCCAGTGATTTTTCCAGATGAAAAGACTGTTTTGCATCAGTCTAATAGGGCCTGTGGGAAGTCTGGTCTCCCAGTACCTTAGCCGTCAGGATAACCACAGTATAGCTCAGCATACAATCCGAAGAGTCATAAACCAAAAAAAAAGAAGAAGGACCTCTCATAGCGTATAACGTTTGAAAAATGAAGAGGGTTTAATAAAAGTTGCACTTACAATTAGGCAGTGTAAATACAGCATTGATAATGAAGCGTCTCCGATCTCGTGTTCCGATGCTTCTCGCTACTCAGTCAGGAAAACGCAGCCGGCGTTCAGGACGGAACGCGATGACGTCACGGCACCCTACGATCGTTTCGTCGCTAATGGACTTCAACGGGGGAATAAGCCGGATATTGACGTCAGCGCGCTAGGTGTTTAAATACCCACGGGTTCCATGTTTGATACTGGAAAGCCTGGGGAGAGTCCTCATAGTGACTGAGGGCAAAGTTATTGAGTAGCGAGAAATACAGATAATGGAAAAGTAATCTAATCATGTTGTACATAACGTGTCAGATTAGACATTGTTTAAATCTTTTTATATACATTGTTCACCTCCGATCTTATTCATCATTATCCGATGCTCCGCTGCCAGTTATTAAACACCCCCGCGTTCTGTACTATT
Source organism: Rana temporaria (assembly GCF_905171775.1). NCBI lineage: Eukaryota > Metazoa > Chordata > Amphibia > Anura > Ranidae > Rana > Rana temporaria. The sequence goes on along the minus strand of NC_053495.1, from coordinate 99,982,929 downwards.
ATATATTGTTGCTCTAATCTGACACGTTATGTACAACATGATTAGATTACTTTTCCATTATCTGTATTTCTCGCTACTCAATAACTTTGCCCTCAGTCACTATGAGGACTCTCCCCGGGCTTTCCAGTATCAAACATGGAACCCGTGGGTATTTAAACACCTAGCGCGCTGACGTCAATATCCGGCTTATTCCCCCGTTGAAGTCCATTAGCGACGAAACGATCGTAGGGTGCCGTGACGTCATCGCGTTCCGTCCTGAACGCCGGCTGTGTTTTCCTGACTGAGTAGCGAGAAGCATCGGAACACGAGATCGAAAACGCTTCATTATCAATGCTGTATTTACACTGCCTAATTGTAAGTGCAACTTTTATTAAACCCTCTTCATTTTTCAAACGTTATACGCTATGAGAGGTCCTTCTTCTTTTTTTTTGGTTTATGACTCTTCGGATTGTATGCTGAGCTATACTGTGGTTATCCTGACGGCTAAGGTACTGGGAGACCAGACTTCCCACAGGCCCTATTAGACTGATGCAAAACAGTCTTTTCATCTGGAAAAATCACTGGATAAAGTCATATGAACTTTGTTTCACGGCTTCCTTAAAGACTTTTTTCTTTTACACATCATTTTGTAACTTAATTTATTTTCTTTATTATTCTGGATAAATTTTCAGCTTACTCCGGAATGATTTTCATGTTCAATTATTAATTTATATGAAGCACAATATCACTTACTAGCGCTGCACTGTTTTTTCTTTTCTATGGTTACCAAGTTGTTGTACACAATTTTAGTGCAAGCAGCTGTTTACATTTATATTTCAATATTTAATTTAGCGCAGCGTCAACCTTTTGGTTTTTTTCTTTTTCTATTATACAGAAGAAAAACTACTTCTGAAAGAAAACCAATAAAAGGACAAACGTCTCTGCATTAGCAGCACAGAGGCCTCTCTGCTCCCAGCCTGCCCACAATGGCATGGAAGCTCTGGTCCCTCAAGTTTTCCTAGATGCATACCAGACAACACTTTCCCCCCACCAATTTGAGCCTGGTCTAGAGATGTAAAATTTCTTGAAATTTTGAAGCTTTGGGAAAAAAAAAAAAAAAGTCCCCGTTTTTTTCCAGGAAAATGGAAAAAATGTAAAACAAAATTTAGCATGAAATATTTTTAGAAATTTAGGGCCAGATTCACAAAAGAGATATGACGGCGTATCTCCTGATACGCCGTCGTATCTCTGAGATACGATTGTTGTATCTATGCGCCTGATTCATAGAATCAGGTTACGCATAGATAGCCCTAAGATCCGACAGGTGTAACTGTGTTACACCGTTGGATCTTAGGCTGCAATTCTAGGCCGGCCGCTAGGTGGCGATTCCATTACGGTCGGCGTAGAATATGCAAATTACTAGTTACGCCGATTCACGATAGTCCGCTTTGCCCGTCTATCTAAATTGACGTTGTTTCCGTAGAGATGTGTCGCGTAAAACTAAGCATGCCCTCTAGGTGGTGTAACCAATGTTAAGTATGGCCGTCGTTCCCGCATCTAAATTTCACATCGTTTGCGTAAGTCGTCCGTGAATGGCGCTGGACGCCATTTACGTTAATGTCGAAACCAATGACGTCCTTGCGACGTCATTTAGCGCAATGCTCGTCGGGTAATTTTACGGACGGGCTTGCGCCGAGCGGATTTACGCTACGCCGCCGCAAGTTTACAGGTAAGTGCTTTGTGAATCAGGCACTTACGCTGTAAACTTGCGGCGGTGTAACGTAAATGGGACACGTTACGCCGCCGCAGCGCAACAGATTTCTACGTGAATCTGCCCCTTAAAGTTGTTTTGTTACACTGGGAATGTAAAATTCAGTGTATATAAAAGGATTATGCTTGATATAAACGTACAGCTTATTTATTTAGTTAATAAACTAAACTTGCTTTCTAAAATTGTATTTATTACAAATGAAATAACAAGGACTTTACTGTATATATTAAGAACATGTTTACTGTCAACCATACAGTACATATGAACTGATAACCATCCCCGTTTTGCTCATAATAATATAAAAGCGTCCTGCCAATATGCATTTTCAATTATTGACAATGTTGATCCAGAAGCATAAGCAAAAGCTTGATCAATTTTCTCCTGATTTTCGGGTGTAATTTTATCTATAAATAAAAAGGTATTGTGTATTTCTGGGAGACCGTGGTTTGTAACAGTTCCTAACTTGAAGATGCTGCTGGTGAAGAAACACTTTGTGATGCAACAGATAGTGTTTCTGGAATGAGAACTCTGGAGGGAAAAGCTACTTGCACTTTCATTATAGTTTTCAATATTTCTTCTCACAATATTTGCAAATTTCAGCTTTGCACTAAGCAGAGATTGCAAGATGGAAATGCTTGCAACCTCTAGTTGTTGATCGCACCATCTTATTGGAGGGGAGGAAAAGAAAAAACAATTGACTGAGCAGACTATAGGGAAACATTTAGCCAGATTCAGGTACACGTGCCTATCTTTAGGCGGGCATAGCGCATCTCATATATGCTACGCCGCTGTAAGTTAGAGAGGCAAGTACAGTATTCACAAAGAACTTGCGTCCTAAGTTACGGCGGCGTAGTGTAAATGGGCCGGCGTAATTCAAAGTAGGCTGTAGTGGGCGTGTTGTATGCTAATGAATTGTGACCTCACGTAAATGACGCGCCTAACGAACGGCGCATGCGCCGTCCGTGAACGTATCCCAGTGCGCATGTTCAAAATCACGTCGCAAATAGTCAATGCTTTCGACGTGAACGTAATCTACGCCCAGCCCCATTCTGAATCGGCTTACGCAAACGACGTGAAATTCGACGGCTGTCCCGACGCCCATACTTAACATTGGCTGCGCCATCTTTTTGGTGGTTTATCTTTACGCCTGAAAACGCCTTACGTAAACGGCCTATCTTACTGCGACGGGCATGCGTACGTTTGTGAATAGGCGCATCTTGCTCATTTGCATATTCTCGGAGTAAATCGCCGTACATGCCCCTAGCGGCCAGCGTAAATATGCATCTAAGATACGACAGCGTAGGAGACTTATGCCGGTCGTATCTTAGCAACAGAGAAGCGTATCTCAATTTGAGCATACGCTTAAAGATACGACGGCACGGATTCGGACTTACAATGGCGTATCTACTGATACGCCGTCGTAAGTCTTTAAGAATCTGCCTAATTATGTTGTGATGGTGGAGAACATTAATAGGAATCATTTAAAGGTTATAAAAATAAACAAAATTGTCAGACAAATGTACCCTCTTTCCTCTCAATTAAAGGGGTTGTAAAGGTACAATTTGTTTTCCTAAATAGCTTCCTTTACCTTAGTGCAGTCCTCCTTCACTTAGCTAATCCTTCGATTTTGCTTTTAAATGTCCTTATTTCTTCAGAGAAATCCTCACTTCCTGTTCTTCTGTCTGTAACTCCACACAGTAATGTGAGGCTTTCTCCCTGGTGTGGAGTGTCGTGCTCGCCCGCTCCCTTGGACTACAGGAGAGTCAGGACGCTCTCTACATTGCAGATAAAGGAACTGTGCGTTAGTGGGCGTCCTGACTCTCATGTAGTCCAAGGGAGGGGGCGAGCACAACACTCCACACCAGGGAGAAAGCCTTGCATTACTGTGAGGGGTTACAGACAGAAGAACAGGAAGTGAGGATTTCTCAGAAGTAATAAGGACATTTAAAAGCAAAAATCGAAAGATGAGGTAAGTGAAGGAGGACTGCACTAAGGTAAAGGAAGCTATTTAGGAAAAACATTTTTTACCTTTACAACCCCTTTAAGGCCTGAGAGGACAGAAACTATCATCTACTGTATACCAACACTCAGCCAACTGTAGGAGGTACAAGATGAAGCCCACAAAGTAAACTGGAGCTTTTCCCCTGCAGGCCCCCTAGTGACAGAAATGCATTGAGAAGTACAATACTTGAACTGAATTCCAAGATTTGCTTGTGTTCAGCTGAGAGAACTTTTAATTTAATTTAATTTAAGACTTTACAAACATTTGCAGAAATCTTTCATTAAGGTCTTCATGTTATATAGCCTGACTACCATGTCATAAATATATTATTATCATTGTAAAAGAACATATTTCACACTTCTTTATTCTTGTTTACAGTTTTTCTGGAAAAAAAAGGCTTTAAAAAAAAAAGTGATGTAGCACTACCCCCTGTAAAGGCTCTGGTGAGGGGAGTGAACCACAACTGCGGTAGCAAGGATTTCAATGCTATTCTTTATGTGAGAATTCAGTATTAGGCCCCAGGCGTTTGGGGGTTCTCTACATCATCTCTCTCTCACATAAAGAAAGGCGTGGAGCTACTGAGCTTGGACGCATTACAGCATGCGACCAGAGCTTAGCGTTTAAAATTATAGTATGCACTTAACCACTTAAGGACAGAAGGTGTTTTTCAGATTCGGCGTTTACAAGACTAAAACATTTTTTTTTTTGCTAGAAAATTACTTAAAACCCCTAAAAATTATATATATTTTTTTCTAACACCCTAGAGAATAAAATGGCGGTCATTGCAATACTTTTTGTCACACCGTATTTGCGCAGCGGTCTTACAAGCACACTTTTTTTGGAAAAAATCACTTTTTTTAATTAAAAAAATAAGACAACAATATATTTGGCCCAATTTTTTTATATATTGTGAAAGATAATGTTACGCCGAGTAAAATGATACCCAACATGTCACGCTTAAAAATTGCGCCCGCTTGTGGCATGGCGTCAAACTTTTACCCATAAAAATCTTGATAGGCGACGTTTAAAAAATTCTATAGGTTGCATTTTTTGAGCTACAGAGTAGGTCTAGGGCTAGAATTATTGCTCTCGCTCTAACGATCGCGGCGATACCTCACTTGTGTGGTTTGAACACGGTTTTCATATGCGGGCGCTACTCACGTATGCGTTCGCTTCTGCGCGCGAGCTCGTCGGGACGGGGCGCTTTAAAATAATTTTTTTTTGTTTTCTTATTTATTTTTATTGATTTTATAATTTTTTACACTGAAATAAAAAAAAAAAAAATATCACTTTTATTCCTATTACAAGGAATGTAAACATCCCTTGTAATAGAAAAAAGCATGACAGGTCCTCTTAAATATGAGATCTGGGGTCAAAAAGACCTCAGATCTCATATTTAGACTTAAATGCAAGAAAAAAAAAAAAAAGGAAAATTTGTCATTTAAAAAAATGACAACAAAAAAATTGTCTCTTTAAGACGCTGGGCGGGACTGACGTTTTGACATCACTTCCGCCTAGCAAAGCTATGAGGACGGGTGGGGGCCATCTTGCCCTCACTCGAGTCCTCACTGAAGAGCCAGCAGCATCCGATCTCCTCCGCCGCTACCAACGGCTCCGGTAAGCGGCGGAGGGCGCGGAAGAGTGGCGGGAGGGGGGAGCCCTCTCCCGCCACCGATAACGGCGATCTTGCGGCGAATCCACCGCGAAGACCACCGTTATCGTTTACACGCCCGCCCACAGAAGAGATGTATACCTCGGTTGTGGCAGCAGCTGCTGCCGTTACCGAGATATCCATCTTTAAAAAGAGGACGTATATATACAGTGGGCGGGCGTTAAGTGGTTTTTAAAGATTCCAATGCACAACTGTATGCAAGTAATTGTCAGTATTACATAGCGTCGTGCATTAGGACACTAAGGGAAAAGGTATGAAATACGTCATCCCTTAGCATAGAAAGGTTTAGGCGAACATGTTCCGCAACTTAGGGCATAGGCCCATAAACAATTTAGCACCAATGTCAAGCACATAGTAAATAGGCGTTGGAGAGGCAACTAATAGTTGCATATGAGTGGCAATTATAACTCAGGTACTTTGACAGTAGACAACTAATAGTTGCATCTGGGAGGCAAATATAGCACAGGTACTTTGAGAGTACATGTAGTAAATAGAACTTGTAGCGACAACCGATAGTTGCATATAAGAGGCAAATATAGCTCAGGTAATATGATTGTAGATGTCCCTTTAAGATATTTTTTAGCAAACTTAATAGGCACAACAGTCTATCCCAAGTAGTATGTTAATAGCCAAAAGCCATAATAAATTACAGCAATTGTTTTAGGTGGAAAGTATGCAGCAGAACTTTTTGTATAACTACAACTGACACAATTGCTACTTATTCGTTTGCAGGGCTTCAGTGTTTTAGCAGCAAGGGACTTCGTAGTACAGGGCATCAGCAAGGAAAAACTCCCAGGTTGTCCACAGCGATGGCAGGCTGGACGCAGTGAAGGCCTTTTGCTAGCTGGCCATAATCTTGCCTGTCTTGTAGCGTGGCCGGTACGGCTGACAATAATAGAACAGGGCTTCTATGAAGTCTGAATGCCTTTATAGGCAACTAACCGGTGTATGCCAGGTGCAATGCATAAGCACTGATATTCAAGAAAACCGCCGAATCGAGCCGGCGGTGAGGCGCACTTCCGCGTTATCGCGCGAGCACCGTATGCGTTCCAGCATGGAGCGCCTGTAACTACAAGAAGTAACAGGTGCGAGGAGCACCTGTTACACCCCTGTAGGAGCTGCTGGTTTAGATTTGGGTCTGCCATTACCTTACTGTTCCTTGCGTTCGTCTCAGGGGTTCTCCTTGAAGAGTTATCCAGAAGAAATGTCTACACCAACACAAAGTCTCTTTCAAGGGTTTTATTAAACAAACTTTCCAACAGAGGGATAGGGAAGGACTCAAGTATCTTACTTGCAGATCACAAATATTCTCCCAGGTCCAGAGGGACAGCGGTCTCCACGCTGGACTCAGCAACCACCGGATAGGCCCACTCTCACTGTCCTAGCAGCCGGTGTGAAGCTCGAACAAACGACAAGTCTCTGCCACAGACTTAGTAGTAGAATTTGTTCATTAGTCTCTGCCACAGACTTAGTAGTAGAATTCGTTCATTAGTCTCTGCCACAGACTTGGTAGTAGAATTTGTTCATTAGTCTCTGCCACAGACCAGGTAAACTTAGGATTTGCTCAATAGCCTCTACCACAGACTAGGTCAACCCCTCACTGGATTAGTTTCTGAAGTAAAGAACACAGCTCTCAGTGCCAGGATCTCTCAGCCGCTCCGACAGCACTGTGAGGTAACTTCGATTGGCATACGTTCTCCAATTGAGTCCTTAATTGCTCAGTCCCCTCAATCAGGCAAGGCAACACAGGATTATCCCTGGGTCAGTAGACCCCAGTAACTCCTGGGCCTACATCTCAGTTGCGAGGCCTCAGGCCAACGTGGCCCTAAGGCGGAAAGTACCAACACATTCCTGAGGCCAGGAGGGCCCTCAGGCAAGGATCGGAAGACGAACCCCGCAAAATGGAGTTTGCCCCTTAAGTACCCTATCCCAGAATGCAAAGCGTGTTCACCACGCCCCCTGGGCTGCTTCTGGGAAAGAGGCACCCAAACATCCAGCCTGCTGAATTTCCAATACTGACCAGCGGTGACAGCGACATCCATCGTCAGGAGGAAAATCATGCAACTAGCTGAACTGGACAGAGCCTCAATTTAGATCCAATCCTTCTGAGCCAACTACTGCTCAGATAACTATAATTTGAACATATAGCACCCACTCATTGGGAGCAGGGTGCTACAGTGAATTTTTTATTTTATTTCCCAATTTTTCATATTTTTTTCACGCCTTCCGTTCTCTAGCCTGGCCCATGGCAACCAATCAGCCACAGCACAGCTGCTTGTCATGGCAATTCCTATTGTGTACTTGGGCAGGCCCAGCACACTTTGCATCCTCAGTTTCTTTCCAGCTCGAATAACATGGAGTCCCAGACTCAGACACCCCCTCCAATTCCCAGCACAGTTTATTTGGTGAGGAGTCCAGGGTGTGAGATGCAAAGAGTTCAATGGTCAGTAGTACGTAACGCACAGTGCTGCAGTCAGTGATGTGTTTAGGAGTACATAACACATGGAGCAGGGGTCAGGAGTAAAGGATGCACAAAATACAGCAGGGTAGAAGTGTGTAATGCATTGTAGCGGTCACGAGTACAAAACAAAAAGAGTGCAGAAGTGTATGGTAGCCAATCAGTTTCTAACTTCAGCTTGTTTAATTAGCGCTTTGCCAAAAAAATTCGAAGCCGATTTCTAAGCAGCGCTGCAACTGCTTTTTTACTCTACAGTTTTAGTATATCAACCCCCCCCCCCCATGTGAGGGTGCAAAATTTCCCCTGCAACACCCTCTCCCTTTTAGTAAAAAAGGTTTGGCACTAATCTGCAGGCTCACCTAAATCCCCACTCCCAGCAAAAATCCTCTCCCTATTCTAGCACAAATCCTCCTTCCCAAATCCCTTCCTTCCAGCACAAATCCTCTCCCCCACCCAATCCCCCACTCAAAAATCCCACCCCAGCACAAATCCCCAATCCCCTTTCCCAAAACAAATTCTCCTTCTTGTACAAATTCTCTTTCCCTCGAAATCCTCCCCCAAAACATTCCCCCAGCACAAATATACGCCCATTCACCCTTCTAACAAAAATTCTCTTCTCCTCCCAACAACAGAAGTCGTAACCCCCAGATCTTCACCACCGTACCCTCCGCACAAATCCTATTTCCCTCCAAGCCCATCTCCTGCACATACTCCCCCACTACTGCATTCCCCCATCCCAACCCCCGTTAGCACAAATCCTTATCCCCTTTCAGCACAAATCCTTCGGCCCTAGATCTTCCCTCTCCCCTCTCAGAACTAATCCCCCCCCCAAACACCCCCTTGTAATTAAAGTACTATTTTACCCTGAATACCACTCACCGTGTAACAAATCACTTTCCTTAGCACAACCTCCCCCCTTCCCCATCCTCCACCTATCAAAATTCCTCTCCCCCCTTCATGTACAAATCCGACCAACCCCCCCAAATCCCTCTTCTAGTACAAATCCTCTTCCTCTCAAAATCTCAACCCCCCCCAGGACATATCCTGCCTGTCTCCAATTATGCCATCTGCCAGAACAAATTGACCACCCCCCCTCAATTCCTCCTCGCAGAACAAATCCCTCTTTTTCATTACACATCCCCCACCTCCCCACCTCTTTTCCATTTTTTTCACCCCGTTCTAGAACAAATCCTTTTGCCGCAGATCCCCCTTCCCAGCACAAATCCCCCCACCAACAAAAATCCTCCTTCCAGCACAAATCTTCTTCACCCCCTTCCCCCCAATAATTCCACAAAACACAAATCCTCTCCCTCCTTTTAGAACAAATTCCCCCACAAATCCCCTTTGAGCAAAAATCCCTTTCCCAATACTTCCAGTGCAAATACTCTACCTTCTACTAGCACAACTGTCCCCACAAATTCCCCCTTTTAGCACTAATCCCCCCCCCCCAACATAAATCCTTTTCCTCCTTGCACACATCCTTCCCTCTAACCCTCCTTCCAAATTACACCACCCCCCCCCCAGCACAACCCTCTTCCCCCAATCACACTGCTTAGCACAAATCCACCACCACAAATAGATGTTACCTGCAACTCCTTTTTCCCAGGTCATTGTGTCTCTCCAGTGCAATTTTCCCTTCCTGTAACCAGACCTCAGATACAGCTTGGCTCACAGCAAGGGAACATCCCTCCTACAGGCTCTGATATGTATTGTTGTGACAGGCAGCTGGCAAGAATAGATGCAGGCTGCTGCAGAGGGGGCAATCGCCATATCAGGTACCCGTGGCACCCTGCAGGAGATGCTGGGAACATGCTCTGAGTGACCTGTACTAGAACATCCCTGCAAAGGTAAATTAGTGGAGCAAAGTGCCAGAACTCGTTCCTGCTTTGGACTCTGGGAAATCGATCTGCTGGACACCAGGATTTTGTTGAAATCCCAGGATGGCCCCAGGGAACCTGGGGTGCTTGGGAGGGCATGCTCATTAGACTCCATGTATGTTTGCGACATACATTTTTATGCATTACAAAATGCCCACAAAAATGAAAAAGCTGTGAACCAAGGCCAAAGAGCTTTAAAAGGAGGTTTAAAACATGGGTTAATAGTTATTAGGTTCATACTAGATTTGGAAAGATCCCAAAACATGGACAACATTCTGCTGCATTCTGGACCTTTACTGTTTCTCAAGCTCGGCTAACAGACTACAAAACGATAAGTCAAATTGACTATTAATTCAGCTGTTGGCTTATAAAACTCAACGCTTCACGTGTCTTATAAACTTAAACTACATGTGATTACATCAGTTTCCGCCACAAAGACACAACGTTGGGCTTAATAAACCTGTATCCACCCAAAGTCTTGAATAGAACGCTGAAGGATATGACTGCTCAATAACTCAATTCCACAAAACTTAGCATCTGCTGCACCCTTGAGTTGTTCATTAAACATAACTTGTCTCTATTAGAAAACACATTCTTTACCCAATAATGAAGATTGCTGAACCATTGCTCATAATGCCAGGTCTGCTGATAGGCTTGAGGACCTTGTTTTCACTTGTTCAACGAAACTGAGTCATGTGCATCATACTGTATATTTCATGGTCAGATAGGAAATACACCAAGCTCTACATTGGTAAAATGAAGAGCTTAAATATAATATATCATGAAGAAAATAAGCTTTTCACTGGGGTAATTTTGAGGTAATTCTTTTCACCTACCCGATTTTAGTGACTGGGTTACCCAAGTAGCACAAGAGTCAAACTAATGTACAAGCACAAGGGAAATGGTTATCATATAGACCACATAGCAATACCAAGTTTAGCAGAAACATTTCTTGAAGCTTGGTCATGCTCTGACAAGCTGGGAAACATATGTCAGGAAAAACTAACAATACAGAAAAATGTGCACCAGACGCCAACTGTCAACACAGATGACCATTTTCTATATATTATAGGTGCAAAAGTCTCATGCCGCGTACACACGACCACTTTTAATGTCCTAGGAAAAACAACGTTTTTCTCGACACGATTCTTGTCAAGCCTGCCTTGCATACAAACGATAGTGAAAAAAAAAATGCTTGAGCAAAGGGCGGTGACGTACAGCATGTACGACGGCCACTGCGCCCCCCCCAAGTACCCATAATTTGCTCGATCCTTTTCAATCGGGTTTCCGTCCCGGTCACGGGACAGAAACAGCACTGCTTAAAATATGGGATGATGTTCGAGGCCACAGACAAAGGAGAATCTTGTCTTCTGGTACTGTTGGACCTAAGTGCAGCTTTCGACACGGTAGACCACAAACTACTACTAACTCGGCTAGCTGAAGTAGCCAGAGTCGCAGAAAGTGATCTATCCTGGTTCTCCTCCTTTTTGGAAAACCGATCACAAATAGTGAAAATTGGGACCTTTCACTTCTGAAAAATGCACGGTGTCATGCGGGGTCCCGCAAGGATCCCCCCTGTCGCCGGTACTGTTCAACATCTACCTCCACCCTCTCTTCATCAGAAATCATCAGTAGCCAAAAGCTACTTTACCATTCTTATGCAGATGACACACAACTGTACTTTCGAATCTGCAACAAAAAGGATCATCATCTCGGTTTAGAGAATTCCCTCTCTTTAATAGAAAACTGGATGACAAAGAGTTATCTTGAACTCAACGGATCGAAAACAGAACTTCTCCTGTTTCACGCCAATCGAAAGAATCAACTGGCAACAACTTGGAGACCCCCGCCCATTCTGGGCCAAATCATCACCCCTAGCACCAAAGTCAAAAGTCTCGGAGTCATCTTCGAAACCAACATGACAATGGATGCACAAATAGGGTCAGTAGTCAGCGGATCGCACCATCTGCTGCACCTACTATGCAGACTCATTCCATTTATTCCTAAAGAGGACATAGCAGTCGTGGTGGGAACAATTGTTAAACTCCAGGCTTGACTATGCAAATGCCCTTTACCTTGGACTCCCAAAGTACCAAATCACCCGTCTACAAGTCGTTCAAAATACGGCTGCTAGACTGGTGACTGGAAAAAAACCTTGGGAATCAATCTCACCTTCACTGAGAACCCTCCATTGGTTGCCAGTAAACAGGGGCGTACCTAGAGCATTTGGCACCCGGGGCGGATCCAATATCTGGCACCCCCCCACGTTAAAAAGGTAAAAACACCCCACTGTGCCCCCTGCATACCTCTGCATCCTTCAATATCTTTTTGTTACTACTGTGTACCCCCTCTTCACAACTGCACCTCTGGACCCCTTTACATTGCACAGTACCCTGCACCCCTTTACATTACACAGCCCCCTGCATCACTGGACCCCTTTACATTACACAGCCCCCTGCATCACTGGACCCCTTTACATTACACAGCCCCTGCATCACTGGACCCATTTACATTACACAGCCCCTGCATCACTGGACCCCTTTACATTACACAGCCCCCTGCATCACTGCACCCCTTTACATTACACAGCCCCTGCATCACTGGACCCCTTTACATTACACAGCACCCTGCATCACTCCACCCCTTTTACATTACACAGCACCCTGCATCACTGGACCCCTTTTACATTACACAGCACCCTGCATCACTGGACCCCTTTACATTACACAGCACCCTGTATCACTGGACCCCTTTACATCTCACAGCCCCCTTCACCTCTGGACCCTTTTACACTACACAGCCCTCTGCACCCCTTTACATTACACAGCACCCTGCACCTCTGGACCCTTTTACATTACAAAGCCACCTGCACCTGTGGACCCCTTTACATTACACAGCACCCTGCATCACTGCACCCCTTTTACATTACACAGCACCCTGCATCACTGGACCCCTTTACATTACACAGCACCCTGCATCACTGCACCCCTTTTACATTACACAGCCGCCTGCACCTCTGCACCCCTTTACATCACATAGCCCTCTGCACCTCTGGACCCTTTTACACTACACAGCCCTCTGCACCCCTTTACATTACACAGCACCCTGCACCTCTGGACCCTTTTACATTACACAGCCACCTGCACCTCTGGACCCCTTTACATTACACAGCACCCTGCATCACTGCATCCCTTTTACATTACACAGCACCCTGCATCACTGGACCCCTTTTACATTACACAGCACCCTGCATCACTGGACCCCTTTACATTACACAGCACCCTGCATCACTGCACCCCTTTTACATTACACAGCCGCCTGCACCTCTGCACCCCTTTACATCACATAGCCCCCTGCACCTCTGGACCCTTTTACACTACACAGCCCTCTGCACCCCTTTACATTACACAGCACCCTGCACCTCTGGACCCTTTTACATTACACAGCCACCTGCACCTCTGGACCCCTTTACATTACACAGCACCCTGCATCACTGCATCCCTTTTACATTACACAGCACCCTGCATCACTGGACCCCTTTTACATTACACAGCACCCTGCATCACTGGACCCCTTTACATTACACAGCACCCTGCATCACTGCACCCCTTTTACATTACACAGCCGCCTGCACCTCTGCACCCCTTTACATCACATAGCCCCCTGCACCTCTGGACCCTTTTACACTACACAGCCCTCTGCACCACTTTACATTACACAGCACCCTGCATCACTGGCCCCCTTTACATTACACAGCACCCTGCATCACTGGCCCCCTTTACATCTCATAGCCCCCTGCACCTCTGGACCCTTTTATGTTACACAACACCCTGCATCACTGCACCCCTTTTACATTACACAGCCACCTGCATCACTGGACCCCTTTACATTACACAGCACCCTGCATCACTGCACCCCTTTTACATTACACAGCCGCCTGCACCTCTGCACCCCTTTACATCACATAGCCCCCTGCACCTCTGGACCCTTTTACACTACACAGCCCTCTGCACCACTTTACATTACACAGCACCCTGCATCACTGGCCCCCTTTACATTACACAGCACCCTGCATCACTGGCCCCCTTTACATCTCATAGCCCCCTGCACCTCTGGACCCTTTTATGTTACACAACACCCTGCATCACTGCACCCCTTTTACATTACACAGCCACCTGCACCTCTGGTCATGTCAGCTAAAAAAAAAAAAAAATTTTTTTTTTTTTTTTTTTTTTTTTTAAATTGGGATGGTGTCACCCCTCTAGTGGGTGTCACCCGCACCCCCCGCACCCCCCTAGCAACGCCACTGCCAGTAAAAGACAGAATTACTTTCAAAGCACTCTGTCTGACGCACAAATGTGTTCAAGGAATTGCCCCCCAATATTTATGCGAAAAACTAAAAGCTCACAACCCCAATCGCGTTCTGCGATCCACCAATCAAAATCTACTCCAAATACAAGTCCAAGGGAGAACGAAGATTTGCGCTCCAGGGCCCCAGACTATGGAACGCTTTGCCAACCAGCATTCGGTTGGAGGAGAATCACCTGACCTTTAGGAGAATGATTAAAACCCATCTCTTTTAAGTTCTAAGGAGAAATGGACAAACGAGCGCCCAGAGGCGATTTAGTTCGCATGTGCAGCGCTATATAAGTTTCTGACTCACTCAAGATGTTTGAGAATCATGTGTTTGCAAAAATCCCCCCCCTCCTGGCACAAATTCTCATCCTCCCAGCACAACCCCCCCCCCCCTATAACAAACCCCCCCCCCCCCCCAAATTCCACCCTCCTACCAAAAGTCCACCCAAAAAAAAAAAAATCTTCCCTAGCACACATACACCCCATCATTTCTACAAACACAAATCCCCATCCCCCCCGTCCCCCTAACAGCTTCAGGATTTTCTATCCTAGCCCAAATTATCTTCCTGCCATCCCCTAGCACAAATAATCCCTTCTAGCCCCCCCCAAATATCCATACCAAAAAAAGTTGTTTTCTGTCACCCCTCAAAATTCCCCATCCCAGCACAAACCCCTCCAGATGATTTCCCTCCCTAGCACAAATATACCCCCCCCCCCCCAATATCGATCCCACCTAGAAGTAATCATCTTCTCCCTATGTCGTCAAGTACAAATGCTCTCATCCCCCCTTGTGTCCTCAGTGAGTGCATTTCTCCTTTACCTCACCTGGGCTGAAGCTACACCTAGACCTCAGATACAGCGCGGCACATCGCTCCGTGATGTCCTTTTTCCTAGGCTCCTCCTCATGTTGACATGTCAGAGCTGAGGAGCAGCCGATCTCTAAGCCATTGCACAGGCAGCTGGCGGGAGAGATGCCGCCCGCTGCTGAAGGGGACGGGATCGCAGGTCAGGGATGCCAGTGGACATCACCTCCGGACTATATAGAGTTTGTTTACACATTGTTTGCTGGGAGGAGATGGGGGCGGGTAAACCAACTGTAAAGTCCCAATGGAAGAGTGCTACCGTGATAGCAGAGTGACGCTGGAGAGAAGCAAGAGAGCACAACTCGCTCTATCCTGCTCTCCAGATTTGGCACATATCATGCAACACTAAGCGCTGACTGAAGTAGTGATGCCGCTGTCACTACTTCTGTCAGCGAATAGTCGCACAAACTCTCCTTGCAGCGCCCCCTTCACCTCCTATGCTACAGGCACCCAGGGCAGCCTTCCCTCCCGCCCACCCCTTGTACTGGCCCCGACGACGGCACTATAAAGGGGAAGTTCCATTTGGATGGCGCCACCCTTGGGGCTGCTTTTGCTGATTTCGTGTTACCGCGTGTTAGTAAAAGTTTGGTGAGAGACGATTCCTGCTTTTCAGTATTTGTGCTTTAAAGATCGTTTTCTGGTGTTCAGTTTGTGCTTGTGGGTTCGTATCTGTCTTTCAGTGCGTGTAGTCAGTTCGTATCTGTTTTTGCAGTGCGTTCTTGTCTGCTCGTTACTGTTTTTCAGGTCTTTCTTCAGAGGCCTTGCTGTTCTTCAGTCTTTTAGTTCGTTCCGATTAGACGACTGTTTTCTAGCCATGTTGTGGGTACGCTCTCGTCGCCGAGATCGTGCTGTGCTTGGTGATGGGATTTCTGCTTTATCCTGGATCTAGTCCATGAACAGGGTTTGGAGGAGTTTATGGGCCAAGAATTGGTTGCTCCAGACGGACCAATTCTGTCACATGCCTCTAATTTTCTTAGGATGTCTGACCCCGTTTTTCAGCATCTCTTGGCTTTGGTGTCCCCCTATATAACCAGGCAGGACACTGTAATGCGGGAATCCATCACTGCTGAGCAGAGGCTAGTTGCGCTACCTGGCAACAGGGAGAAGCTTGCAGGACCTCAAGTTCTCGACAGGCACCTCCCCCCAGGCTCTGGGCCTCATAATCCCAGACACCTGTTCTGCCATAATCCAAGTCCTGCAGGAGGACTTTATTAAGGTACGTTTTGTCCTTTAACCTCACATTCTATATATTTAATGCTTGCTAATGTATAGTATTTTTTGAATCAGTCCCTAATTCCTATGATTGTAATATGCTGCGAATTTCCCCTTTGTCCCCATGCATGTTGTAAGCTTTTAATGCTCCTTTTTTGGCCTACATGCATATTTACAATAGCCAACCTCTCCAGCATTCTATCCTGGGCCCAAACACACCTAGCCTAGTCACTTTCCAATGTATTTTGTCTGCTCCATTGTAGTGCTTGACCCTGCCCCCCCCCCCCCCCTAAAATGTGTGCATTTATTTTGTTATTCCAACTCAGACTGAGTGCTAGAGCATTTGTTTCTGAGGTCCCCAACTCATCTTGAACCCCACAAAAAAAAAAAATCTATTGGTCCATCAGAGGGGGTGAGGAATCCGATTAGTGATCCTTTTTTTTGTCTTAAAACACTTCAAACACTTCAAATTAATGATATACTGATGTTTTGGCAAGAATGTTTTTGGATAATCTGCTTATAATGTTTATGTCTCAAAATATATATTTTTTTTTTTGTTTGACTCCACAGTTCCCTTCTATGCCACAGGAATGGCAGAATGTGGCATGAGAGTTTTCACAGCGTTAGAACTGTGGAGAAACCATTGATGGCAAGCACGTCCGCATCGTGCATCTACCCCATTCGGGATCCTATTATTTTAATTATAAAGGGTTCCACCAGTATCGTACTGATGACGGTGGTGTCTGCCAATTATGAATTTTTGTGGATGTGGGGAAAAATGGGCGGACGGCTGAGTTTTTGCCCAGACGGAGTTCGCCCAATGGCTACAATCAGATTGTGAAGGATGTCAGTGTAAATCTCCCTGCTTGGTTAAATTGTGGGTTAGATGGATTCATGTGTCACAAGCTATTGACATGTTAATGACCCTTCCTCAGCCAGCTCCCTAGTTCAAATGGTAATTGATTTATTGTGTGTGGGAAGGAGACCGGCCTTACTGTTTACAATGATTAGATAAGTGGCTCATGTTAATTATTCTGATTGCTTCATTGTGGTCAGGCTGTTACACCTAGTAATTAACTCCGCTGATGTCTTTATCTAAAGAAACGTGTCTGCAGGGTCGGCTCCGACTTGTCTCCTATAATCTGTATGGGAAACCCCACTGTGTGAGGGGGGCGTTCCTAACAGGCTGAAACCACATATAAGCTGAGTTTTTGTGTCAATAAAGTGTCTTGTTCTAGCAGTAAGCTTGGCATGTGTGGCTTTCTGGGCGATTCCAGGGATATCCCTCCTCGTGG
The DNA here is from genome assembly GCF_905171775.1 of Rana temporaria. NCBI lineage: Eukaryota > Metazoa > Chordata > Amphibia > Anura > Ranidae > Rana > Rana temporaria. The sequence goes on along the minus strand of NC_053495.1, from coordinate 99,965,444 downwards.
AATATTGGGGTGATTGTCGTTATGGGAAGAAGGGAACGTTGACGGGGATATCATACCGATACCGTCACAATTGGTTGGTAGCAGCGGGATCTTCCCTTCTACTCTCCTTCACACCCGGATTCCAAGCAGACACTGGAAGAACTACTGGAAGTTCGTGGAAGGATCGCTAGCAACAAAACCAAGCGGGTCATCATAGCAGAATTAATGGAGCTAGACCAGGAGAACGGGATTGCAGCAATGCCAGCAGTACAAGAGATGGAGACACCAGTGATTCAGGAGGAGTCACCAACCAACAAGCTAATGAGAGAGAAGCTAGCGTGGTTCGGCCCGAACCCAACGCCGGATGTGGTTCTGAAAGTGATGGACCTGTTAGCGGAGGAGGCTAAACAAATAAGGGACGCAGAGCTACAGGAGGCTAAAGAAATAAGGGACGCAGAGCTACAGTTAAAACTGGCAGCAGTCCAACAAGCAGCCGCACCTTCTACGAACAGTGAGTACAGCACAGCAGACGCAAGGAAGATTCCGTTTAGCGCTTTTAAAGCTTTTGATGAAAAGGACTGTGAGATTGATAACTACCTGGCGGATTTTGAGCGACAATGTAACCTGCACCGAATAGCTAGAAGAGAGTGGGTTGCAATATTGTCAGGCAAACTGTCAGGCAAAGCTTCTGATGCTTTCCGGACCGTGCCAGATCAGGATATCCATAGCTACGCCCGGGTTAAAGAAGCGCTCCTGGCTCGTTATGCAGTAACCCCAGAGTCCCACCGACAGAAGTTCAGGGACTCACGCAAAACCACGAAAGACTCTTACGCAGAATGGGCATGCCAGCTGTCCCTGTCGGCCTCTAACTGGGTTAACAGCAGCCAGGCCACCACCGCAGAGGACATTTTGCAACTAATGCTCCTGGAGCAATTTTACAATCACATCCAGACGGATGTCAAAGATTGGGTGAGAGATCGCAGGCCCATGACTCTACCAGAGGCCGCGAAGTTGGCGGATGAATATGCGGATACTCGCAAGACAAACCAGGTCACACCACGGGTACAACCTCCACAACCAACGGCGCCCTCACACCCACCAGCCGCTAGATACCAACCGCCTAACAGACCGATGACATCTAGCCCTCGCTACCCACGCCAGGAGGACAACGAACAACGCTGCTTCCGGTGCAAACAGTTGGGTCACTTCAAGCAGAATTGCCCCATGAACGACAACACCAGGTCAAATTGGTCTCAACCGGGGTACCGCCCACCAGCAGCAGCCCATTGTGTAGACTCGGCTTGGGATCCCCAGGAGCTGGGTCAGGAAGAACCATTGGGCACCCCTTACGAAGCCCTCATGGTACAATCTGTTATTACGGACAACAGGGAACACCATTGTCAGCTGGTCATGGGCGACCGCCATGAGCCGGAGGGGCCTTGGAGGGAGCTGGGCAGAAAGAGGCACCGCCAGCTACCCTCCAAGAAGAAGAGGTCCTGGAAGTCATATAACCAGCGGACCTGGGAGGAGAAGAAGCGACTGGAGGAGATGGAATCGCAGCGGGTGCCCCAGATGCGGGCCGAGATGTTCGCCAAGGGCCCACCGGTGGCCCCTTACACCACCACCCAGTTCCTGATGATGAAGGACCACGTGGAGAGCCTGCAGGACATGAGCAAGCAGGATCTGATCCGTGAGTACATAGAGCTGGAGGAGTGCATAAGCCGCATGGAGGAGGAGAACAACCACCTGAGGTCACAGCGGGCTGACCCCCCCAGGCTCCATGAACTGGAGATGGAGCTGGAGAAGCTCAAAGAGGAGAACCGGCGGCTGCGGAGGGAGCAGGGGGTGGCTGACCTTATGGGGCTCTGAGTCCCCCCCCCCCGGACTCTGAGCACCAGTGCTACAGCATTTCAACAAATATAACTTTTTCTTTTTATGAATCTCCTGTGATTGTCACTTCAGAGCCATAACCTGCCCCCTCCCATAGCGGGACACCTAGACGGCGGCGCACAGACCCATTCGCTGTCTTCACACTGACTTCTGGTGACTTTGCAGATCGCACAAAGACTTGGGGACTGACCGGCGTGTGATCTGACGACCCGGTGGCATACCCGAGTCGGAAGCAGTTACCAATGGAGGTCAGTCACGCCAAACGGAGTTAACCTCGGACTAAAAGCTCTGAACCCGTCAACCCTACTGGACCAGGGAAGGTCCAACCGGGTTTGCCGGAGCAGGGAGAAAAAGGGGGGCCATTGTGAAGGATGTCAGTGTAAATCTCCCTGCTTGGTTAAATTGTGGGTTAGATGGATTCATGTGTCACAAGCTATTGACATGTTAATGACCCTTCCTCAGCCAGCTCCCTAGTTCAAATGGTAATTGATTTATTGTGTGTGGGAAGGAGACCGGCCTTACTGTTTACAATGATTAGATAAGTGGCTCATGTTAATTATTCTGATTGCTTCATTGTGGTCAGGCTGTTACACCTAGTAATTAACTCCGCTGATGTCTTTATCTAAAGAAACGTGTCTGCAGGGTCGGCTCCGACTTGTCTCCTATAATCTGTATGGGAAACCCCACTGTGTGAGGGGGGCTTTCCTAACAGGCTGTAACCACATATAAGCTGAGTTTTTGTGTCAATAAAGTGTCTTGTTCTAGCAGTAAGCTTGGCATGTGTGGCTTTCTGGGCGATTCCAGGGATATCCCTCCTCGTGGAATATTGGGGTGATTGTCGTTATGGGAAGAAGGGAACGTTGACCGATACCGTCACACAGATGATCTGGCATTGCCACCTGCGGCAGAGAATGAAGAGGGACTACCCTTTTTTTTCATTGCAGATGAGGCATTTGCGCTGGGTTCCCATCTGATGAAGCTTTTTCCCCCAAAAGGCCCCTCACTCCTGAGAGGAGGTTGTTTAATTTCAGGCTGGCCAGAGCCAGAAGGGTGGTGGAAAATGCCTTTGGCATCATAGCCAGCCTTTACCGCCTCTTTCTGACCTCCATTAATCTGGCGGATTACAAGTGGAATCACGTTGTAATGTGCTGTTGTATCCTTTAGAACTTTTGGGCCAGAAGCCACACTACATTCTGAAATGGCATTGCCGGCCCAGGAAGCTGGCCCTAAAGGCTTGGCCTCCCCAAAGCGGCCGTGATGTCTGCCAACAGTATTTTGAGTATTTTATGGGTAGGGGGGCCTTTGCAATGCCTGATGAGGTTTGAATGTTTTACCTTTTAATAAAAATATATTTTCTACTGAAAACATCTTGTTTTTTTTTTGGTTTGGTATCTTTTATCTTTCTCATAGGTTCTCCTAGTGCACTTGTAGTGCCATGTGTATTTTCCTTTACTAAATACCCATCATTGTCAGTGTAAACACCCCAAATATTGATTTTGTATTTTAAGCAACATTGATATAAGAAGCCACACATTGTTGAGTATAAAATCTTTTTTATTGTTTCACATTTTAAATGTTTTTTTTTTGGTAAAAATATAAAAAAAAATGTTTTGGGGGAAAAATATAAAAAAAAAAAAAAAAAAATGGAGTTAGTACTCACCGGTAACTCCTTTTCCGGTAGTCTTTCAGGACAGCCCTTGAGAGATGGAGTTCCTCCCATCGACACAGGAAACACATTGCCAGCAGTTCAAAAGGCGGCCCCTCAGGTCCCTGGCCAGTCTTTCCCCAAGAACCGAAGGATGGAACTGCAAAATATAACTACAACAGGTTAATACGTTTAATGCATTACCTATAAATATAAAGGGTGGGATCGTGCTGTCCTGGAAGACTACCGGAAAAAGGAGTTACCGGTGAGTACTAACTCCATTTTTCCCTAGTCGTCTTCCAGGACAGCCCTTGAGAGGATCCCCAAGTACTCACCAGATCAGGGTGGGACCACAGCTTGGAGGACTTTCCTCCCAAAGGCTTGATCCTGGCTGGACAGTAAATCCAGCCTGTAGTGTTTTGTAAAGGTGGAAAAACTTGACCAGGTTGCCGCCTTACAAATCTGCTCCGGAGTGGCACCAGCTTTTTCTGCCCAGGATGTTGCAAGTGCTCTCGTGGAGTGGGCCTTAATGCCCCCTGGAGTATCTTTCCCCACTATTCTATAACTCTCTAGAATAGCTAACCTAATCCATCTAGCTATCGTGGATTTTGAGTCTGACCTCTACGCTGACCGGAGAAAAGAACAAACAAAGAATCTGTCAACCTGAAGGAGTTGAGTCTAAGTATTCTAGAATACATCTTCTTACATCAAGGAGATGAAACTGTCTCTCCTTGCTGTTAGAAGCGTTCTGACAAAAGGAAGGTAAAATAATATCTTGGGACCTGTGAAAATTTGATGTTATTTTTGGCAGGAACCCAGGGTCTGTCTTCAGAATGAGTCTTCCAAAATTTGAAGAAAAGGCTCTCTGACTGAAGGCGCCTGTATTTCACTCACTCTGCGTGCTGTAGTAATTGCTACCAAGAGTACTGTCTTCAGAGTGAGCAGTCTAAGAGAGGCCTCCGAGATGGGCTCAAATGGAGCACCCAAAAAAGCTTTAAGGGCGACTGCCAGGTCCCATGTTGGAGTTGCTTTTGTTTTAGATGTTTTTTGTCTGGAAACTGCCTTGCAAAACCTAGAGATAAGATGATCTTCCTGTAGCCGTTTTTCAAGAAAAACGCTTAAGGCTGCTATTTGCACCTTAATAGTGATAAGGGACAATCCTTTATCTATACCGTCCTGTAAAAATTGTAATATGTTTTTAATACTTTTGTCGGATTCACCCTGCTCTGTCAGCCAGGAATAATTTTTTTTCCAGGTTTTCCCGTAAATCGCCTGGGTATCCGGCTTCCTACTCTGTAGCAGAGTTTGGATCACCTTTTCTGATAGACCTTTCTGTCTCAGAATTTCTTCTTCAGTAACCACGCCGACAGTTTTAGCATGGATACCATGTCCACTTGCCTTGTACCCAGAAGGTATTGAGATGAGCTCCCCAGCCCCAACTGCTCGCTTCCGTGGTCAGAATGTAAGTGATAGGAGGGACCCAGAGAACCCCCTTGTTCAGGTTCTCTTTGTCCTTCCACCACCAGAGTGAACGTTTCACCCTGTTGGGGATTGACACCAAGTCCTCCAAATCCTTTACCTTTATCTGTTCCAGCAAAAAATTCTGAAGGTTTCTTTGGTGGAACCTGGCCCATTGTACCACTGGGATGGTGGTACAAGGCAGACATGACCTCTCTTACTGTACAATTGTGATTTGTCTGAAGAAAGGGCATCCGATGATGTATCTTGGAGATCTTTTCTTCCAGTAGGACAATCTTTTGTTCCACTGACAGACTCCTGTAACTCAGGTATAGGATATCTTGTGTTGGAGTCGCCTTGGATTTCTCCAAACTGACGATCCAACCCAGACTTCTCAGGCTTCGCTGTGTTAGCTCTAAGTCTTGACAGAGTGGTCTCTCCGAGGGAGCTGTGAGGAGCAAGTCGTCCAGATATGGTATGATTGATACCGACTGGAGTCTCAAAGGGACTAGTGCTTCCCCGAGAACCTTCAAAAATATCCTTGGAGAGGACGACAGCCCGAAAGGCAGAGCTCTGCACTGAAAATTATAAACTTTTGATTCGATCTGAATCGCCATACAAAGAAATTTCTGACATTCCTTCTTTATTGGAATATGAAGGTAGGCGTCCCTTAAATCCAGGGTTGCCATAAATACTTCTTTCTGCAGAAGATTTTTTACCGAATAAATTGACTCCATCCGAAACTTCTTGTAAGGAATGGAGAAATTCAGGGGTCGGAGGTTCATAATTAATCTGAACTTCCCTGAGGGTTTTTTGACTACAAAAATATGAGAGTAGAAACCCTCCCCCTGTTCGTGAATAGGGACTGGTATCAATACCTCTTGATCTACCATGTCTCCTATTAGTAAGGTCAAGGCCTTGGCCTTTTCTGAGTGACTGGGTAACTTTGTTACTAGGAACTTGGATGGTGGCTCGCTGTGGAATTCTAGAGCATAACCTCTCCTGATGATATTCAGAACAAATTCGTTTGAGGTTATTTTTTCCCACTGGGGAAGAAAGTTCCTTAGTCTTCCCCCCACCGGGACCTTGACGTCACTGTGGTTTGGGGTCTGAACCGGGGCGATTAAAAAGAATGCCCCCTCTGCCACCGCCTTTTTGGCCTGCCCAATGCTTCTTGGGTTTAAATTCTTTTCCATTTTTTTCCGGGTCCTTAGAGGGACGAAAAAACTTTTTCTAAAATAAAATTTTTCTTTTTAGGGGGAAAAGATTTCTTTTTGTCAGCCGTCCTTTCTAAGGCGGTATCCAATTCCGGACCAAAAATCAGGTCCCCCGTGAATGGAACACTGCACAGCCTTGTCTTGGATGCTGTCTCCAGCCCAAGTTTTTAACCATATGGATCTCCTAGCTGACACAGAGAGAGCTGCAGATTTGGCTGAAAATGTTACCACATCTGTTGCTGCATCCGAAATAAAGCCTGTTGCTTTAAAGAGCATAGGGAAGGTTTTTAGAAGATCTTCCCTAGGGGTACCAGCCTTGAGATGTTCCTCCAACTGGGATAGCCAGAACTCTAGGTTTTTGGCTACACAAGAAGTAGCCAGTGCAGGTTTTAAACCTGCCATGGAGGCATCCCAAGCCCTTTTTAGGACGATGTCAGTCCTCCTGTCCATTGGGTCCTTCAAATGCCCCATGTCTTCGAAGGCCAAATTCGACTGCTTGGATACCTTAGATAAGGGGGCATCAAGCTTAGGAACCTTGTTCCAGACTGCCTTTGGGTTCTCGTCAAAAGGAAACCTTCTTTTAAGGGAATTTGGAAAAAATGTTTTTTTTATCTGGTTCCGCCCATTCTTTGCGGACCAGATCAGAGAGGACCTCATGAATGGGAAACACTCTGGCTTTTTTCCTCCCCAGGGCAGCATGCATAGTGTCATGCCTAGATAATTGAGACTCCTCTTCTTCAATCTCTAGTGTATCATAAATGGCACCTAACAAATCATCTACCTCTTCGACAGACAATTTGTATTTAGACACTCTGTTAGCTGCGACCTGACTCTCCTCCTGATCTGAATCTGCATCGGAGGTTTCAGGTCTAACTAACTCGGGGCTATGCTCCCTCTCCCTACGGGGCTCCCCGGAGCTAGGCATAGTGGGGCTTGGAGAAGGGGAAACAGTATTAGAACTACTGGTGGTAGCAGCTGTGCTAACATTAGCAATTAAATCTCTAAATGATTTAAATGTAGAGGCCATTTCCTCTTTAAATGAACCCAGAAACCTAACCACTGGAGAGTCTGCTTCAGATTTTAACAACTTAGCTACACATTGTTTGCACAAATACTTATCATAGCCTGAAGATAATTTACTGCTACAATTTGGGCACTTTCTGCGACCAGACTTGTCTTCCCTTGTGGGTTCCTTAGCCTGAAAGAAAAGAAAGTACACTCAGACCCCCCTCTTTGCACTGAGGGTTACACCTGTGCTGCTACCATCACCAAAAAGTTCCCCTGGGATGTGACCCCACATGGAGCGACACCCAGCCACCACACTATGCTTTGCAAACCTCCTGAGTACATGCCCGGCAGCCTACCTGGGGAATGCTGGTGCCTGCGTCCTCCGGAGTGAACAGGGAATTCACCTCCATGGTTGCTCCCTCCTCCGATCCCGCCGCTCTTCCGGTGTAGCTGGAGGCAGGCCAGGATAAGCAGGACCAGCCTGGGCTTCTCTTCTCCCCATGCGCCGCTGGAGAGACCCGGAACCGGAAGTCTCGGCGCTCAGCTATGACGTGGTTCCGCCGGAAGTGACGCAACGGCGTCTCCGGCCCCACTGAACGCGAATTTTCGAATCCACCGTTCTGGGGGAACCGCGCCATTCTGCCACAGACCTGCATCGGGAAGGGGAGAGAAAACGGGCCTGCTCCGAACGGCTGGACGGTACCCGTGCCCATACACCACAAAGGTGAGACCTCACAGGGCGCAACAGAAAAGACCCGGTCCCCTGTGCGCCCTCATTTTCCCTGCAGGAGAGCCCCTGAGAGACAAAGTCAAGTATGTTCCGTTTAGGCAACCGACGGAGGAAACACAAAAGACTGGCCAGGGACCTGAGGGACCGCCTTTTGAACTGCTGGCAATGCATTTCCTGTGTCGATGGGAGGGACTCCATCTCTCAAGGGCTGTCCTGGAAGACGACTAGGGAAAAATATAATTTTTATTTATCTTGCCAAAACGCATGAACTAGGTAACTTGTAAAGTTCAACATGTACAATTGTACTAAAACTCTCCCAACTACATCCAATATCTTGTTTAGTCTTTGCTCCACTTCTGCTTGGTCTTTTGCCTGATCTTGAGCAAGTTTTGGTTTATTGGATCCAGGTCACGAGAGCAGACCCTGATTTTGTTGATCACCATCTGGGCACTGTGACTGGTGAATGTTTCTTGCTCCAAAGGCAGAATAGCATCTAAAATTTAGAAAAACACCATGTATTATAAATATGCAGGCGTACATCAATTACCTGAAGCTGTGGAGGTGTGGGGTTCCTAGGCTCCCGTCTTGAAGCTCTTTAAAGGCCTATGAGATTGAAACAAAAGGGATACTTGAGTAAAAAAGATTTGAGGCCTGAAAGAGGAATATGAATCATTCTTTGGAAGTGTGGTATAATTGTCTGTTTTGTCAATACTTCTAATCTGAACACATGATTGTATCCATTACCAAAGCTGGTACATTTATCTATTTAGGTCAAGTTTCCCACATGGAAACACACCAAGTATCCACTTGATCACCTGTGTGTGACAACCTAAAAAGGTTGTTCTTGTGGCCCACACTTGTGCTACTGAGTCCAGATGTGTAACCAGCTGCTGAGCATACTCTCCTTACCGTATACTGAATCCAATTAGATTAGTTAAATATAGTTAAGAACACATCTACACAACCATGTTCCAAAAAATACTCACATAAATAGTTCAAGATGTCAAGTTTCATGTTCGTGGGCTCAATAGTCGTAGGAATCATTGTTCAATCGCTCACTAATAAAATTACAATGTTTTTGTCTAAATAGGCATGGTGAAACTTAGTAAACACTGTATCAGACAAAAAGATCGTATTATTATTAGTGAGAGAATGAACGATGATTCCCACGACCGATTATTGTGCCCACGAACATGAAACTTTACATATCTTGAACTGTACATATCTTGAACTGTACTACATTAAAGAAAAAGCACATGCAGCACCATGATATTAATACAAATCTGAGTACACAGGGAAATAACTTACTTTTTCTAATAACGCTTTTAATTTTGTGGTATTGCTTCGGCTCCCTCAACAAGTCAGATCATCTTTTGCAAAGCTGTTTTTGATTTGCGCACCCCAACTTTTTTGTACAGAGTTTTGACCACTTTGTCCATTATTTTGGCCTTCACCTGATTAGGCTTTTTGTATGGGCCATGTTTAGCATCATAATCCTCCCTCCTCAATATTGCCACAATTTCAACCATCTCCTCAAACGCCAAGTTTGTGGCCTTGTAACTCTGGGATCTGGTGTGTGGTTCCGCCTGGTTTTGCTCCTCGGTTGAGGTTGCCACTTGCCGAGTGTCCGCCGTGTTATCTTGCACTAGATGAGCGAGAAGGGGTGGGGAAAGTACTAGAATGAACGTCAGGGGCAGGGAAAGCGTGCAGAGCTTCAAGCATGCTCATTGTATATAACGGTAATCCGCATGGGTCAAAACGACATTCAGTGTGTGGAAGAAGGTGGAAGCGACGAACGTGTAGATCGAGGGTACGTAACATTTTTTTGACTTTACTGAACAGTGGATGAGTTTGTGGCCTATATATGGTGAGAAATATTAGTAGTAGAGGCTTGACTGACATTAGTATTTTTGTCTTGATTTTGACTTGCAGAAATCATGCAGGTCTTCAAGGAACACAACTTTATGGAAGAGTTCCTGCAAAGATGGAAGGATCTGCCAATTTTACGCCCAGTCAAGCCCCAGTCAAGCCCAATGGTAAGTCCGGTCCTGCATGGCACAGTGGTGATAATTGATGGGCACAGTGGCGATAAATGATGGCACAGTGGCTGCGTTTTATGGCATGGCACAGTGGCTGCATTTGATGGCATGGCACAGTGGTGACAATTGATGGCATGGCACAGTGGTGACAATTGATGGCATGGCACAGTGGTGACAATTGATGGCATGGCACAGTGGTGACAATTGATGGCATGGCACAGTGGTGACAATTGATGGCATGGCACAGTGGTGACAATTGATGGCATGGCACAGTGGCTGCCTTTGATGGGCACAGTCAGGGCCATCTTTTCCATTGGGCACGCTGGGAAGTTGCCCGGGGGCCCTGCTTGCCTGGGGGGCCCCACCGGCTGCCCAGCAACCCCAGTAAAAAATTGTGGAGAGTGACGGGTTAGAACTGCCCATGCTCAGTTTGCAGAAATCAGAGAAGATCCGGTCCTCCACGAGTGCGGGGGGTTGCTGATGTAAGGGGGGAGTGAATGCAAAAATGTAAGGGGGCACTGATATAAAGGTTCCCCCTCCTATATTAGTGACCCCCCTTACCTTGGTGTATTTACTCTACGGAAGGTGGTCTCTGGTCACCAGAGTGCCCCCCACATCAGAGTTCCCCTTTACATCAGAGTCTGCAGGATTCCCCCTTACAATGCAAGGGGGAACTCAGTCTGCGGACCCTGATGTAAGTGGGAAAGAGAAAGCAATGGACTGATATAAGCCCCCTCCACATCAGAGTTCCCTCCTTAGATCATGATCTGCAGCGTTCCCCTTTACATAAGAGTTCCCTTTCACTGTGGGGGAATCCTGCAGACTCTGATGTAAGAGGAAACTCTGTGCTGCCTGGGTTATAGTAACCTGACCTTCATGTCAATGAAGACTTTTTTTTTTTTTTACTTTTGTTTAACTTAAACACATTGCTAATAGCACTAGCTATATGTTTATAGTTTAAATACTGACATTTGCATTGTTCGGCACTGAAAACTGTAATTTTAGGTACTTTTTTTGCAGTGGCAGTAAACAATGTGGTTCTGCCAGTAAATTTTATGATTTTTGTCAGTAAATTCTCGTGCAGGATTGTGTAGACAGGGCCCCAGTGCACTATATTGCCCGGGGGCCTATTATGCTCTTAAGATGACACTGGGCACAGTATGGCTACAATTGTTTTTTTTTTTTTTCGTTTGTTTGCACCCCGCAAAAATTTTGAGCACCAGTCGCCACTGACAAATAATGTCAATTAGATGTTACTAGTACTCAAAATTGAAAGGGTCACTAAAGGAATTTTTTTTTTTTTGCTGAAATGACTGTTTATTGGGTATAGAGACATAAAAGTTAACTGATTCTTTTTTTAAAAATGATTAAAAATTGAATTTAATCTATCATATAATGTGCCTCTAGTTTCACGTTCGGTTTTAAAGGTACATACATGAAGTTCCGGGTGAGAGGTGAGTCGGGAAGACTCAGGCCTCGTACACACGACAGAGTTTCTCGGCAGAATTCACCGAGAAACTCGGTCAAACCCGGATTCTGCCGAGAAACTCTGTCGTCTGTACACTTTTGGCCCGATGGAGCCGCCGAGGAACTCGTCGAGAAAATAAAGAACATGTTCTCTATTTTCTCGTTGTTCTATGGGAGAAGGCGGCCCGCCGAGCTCCTCGGCGGCTTCATCCCTGAACTCACCGAGGAACTCGACGTGTTTGGCACGTCGAGTTCCTCGGCCGTGTGTACGGGGCCTCACAGAACAAAAACAACAAATCCAGGGCAGTGTTTTGTTTTTAAAATGAATCCGATTGGTTCTGAGGAGTTTTAGACACACAGTAATGACAGCTTAGACCACCGTGAAAAACTCCCAGTATGATGGTTATAAGGAAACAGGCAACCAGGAAGTGTGGAGATCACAGCAGAATTACAGCTACTTCAAAGCAAAAACGAACAATGAGGACATGAAACCAGTACTGCAATAAGGTAAAGGAAGCTATTTAGCTAAAAAAAAAAAATCCTTTAGTGAGCCTTTAATTATTGAACAAAAAGTGTTGGACATATCAATAGACAGTAGTGGCCAAAAATGATGGGGACCAGAACATTTTCTGACGACAGAATTCAAAGTCAGAAGTGACGTTGTGGTCACATCAGACAAAAATTTGTAATCGGCTGTCAAAAGCAAAATACTAACAATCGGAGAAAAAAATAAAAATAAAATCGGCAGATCGTTCATTGAACGAAAGTAGGGTGTATGGGGCTTTAGTCTGTGGGCAGCTGTCAGTTTTGGCTGCACCGAGGGGGCGGTGTAATGCGTGTTTTAGCGCATTACACCAGTGGTCATCAACCCTGTCATCAGGGCCCACCGACAGGCCAGATTTTATGTATTACCTTGGGGAGATGCAGACTAGAATGCTGCAATCACTGAGCAGCAAATTATATCACCTTTTCTTGCAAACCTGGCCTGTTAGTGGGCCCTGAGAACAGAGTTGATTACCACTGCATTACAGTCTGCCCCCCCCCCCCCCCCTTTATCCTAAACTTTATTTGAAGTGAACAAAGTGACATTTCATTCATGTCACCACACAGCAGCATTCTGTGTTGCGCTGCTCTGCTGTGACATCTAGCATGTCTGTTTTTATCGTAGCATAATGCAATGCACCTTGAGTTATGTTGTGGAAAAACGCCAGTCACTGCACTATGGGTAGGGTTGCCACCTCATCCCTTTAAAACTGAACACATAATAAATACACAGGTTCTGTGGCTGATTAAAGAGGAAGTAAATCCTGATGGGTTTTACTTCCTCTTTATTTCCCTGCAAAGGTAAAGCATGTTGGGCTACTATGGTATAGTAGCCCATTATTTGTCACTTACCTGAAACCAAAGCCTGCAATGTCATCGCTGTCCCCAATAACAGCGAGCGTCCATCTTCACCCCTCTTCCTTCCAGGACCGTGGACTCCGGCTCTGTAACTGGCTGGAGTCGCATGCGTGTGGGAGCCACCAGTCAAGGCAGTGTTTCTCATCTCCAATCCTGATGGTGCCCCAACAGGTCATGTTTTCAGGCTTTCCATTATTTTGCACAGGTGATTTAATCAGTTTCACTGCCTTAGTAGTTACCAAATCCTGAAAACATGACTTGTTGGTGCGCCTTGAGGACTGAAGTTGAGAAACACAGAGTCAAGGCATGATCTCCTTTAGAAATGGCACGATCACCGTTTCTAAAGTGCGCCTGCGCCGTAAACATCGGCGCACATCTCTATTGTAAATATCTCCTAAACCGTGGAGGTTTAGGAGATATTTCCACCACCTACAGCTAAGCCTTAATCTAGGCTTACCTGTAGGTAAAAGTGGTTGTACAGGGTGTACAACCACTTTAAGGTGGTAATTAAACTCACTTGGTGCCTTATCTGCATCAAATTAGCTTCAGAACCTGTGTAATTCATGTGTTCGGGTTTAAAGGGATGAAGTGGCAACCCTACCTATGGGGTTGATTTTCTAAAGGCAAATAGACTTGTACTTTACAACAATGTTTCCCAACTCCAGTCCTCAGGTATCCCCAACAGGCCATGTTTTCAAGATTCCCCTTAGCTGCAACAGCTGTGGTAATTACTAAGGCTGGCCATACAATATCCAATTTTCTTGTACAATTTTCCTTTAGCCCTGGTTCACACTGGGTACGATTTGGAACGATTTGAGATGCGATTTGACATGTCAAATCGCATCTCAAATCGGCGGCAATTGTCGGCAATGGCACTGTCCTAATCAGTGCGACACCGCATCTGCTATTTCAAAAAGTAGTTCCTGTACTACTTTTTGCGATTTTGGGCCGCGATTTACATTAAATTGCGGCAAAATCGCGGTGAAATCGCAGCAAAATCGCATTTTACCACGATTTTTAATTCGCAGCAGTGTGAACCTAGGCTAAGATTTACCAAAACCATATAATATGAGGTCAAACCTAAACACTTTAAATTTGAATGCAATGAGGCAGGCCCTTGCACTACATAGTTAACCACTTCCATACCAGGTACTTACGCAGCTTCCCGCCCAAGCCAATTTTCAGCTTTCAGCACTGTCGCACTTTGAATGGCAATTGCGCGGTCATGCTACACTGTACCCAAACAAAATTGGCGTCCTTTTTTCCCCACAAATAGAGCTTTCTTTTGGTGGTATTCGATCACCTCTGCGATTTTTTTTTTTGCGCAACAACTAAAAAAAGGCTGAAAATTTGGAAAAAAAATTACGTTTTTATTTTTTTCTGTTAATTTTTTTGTAAATAAGTTTTCTCTTTCAATTACGGGCACTGATATGGCGGCACTAATGGGCACCGATGAGATGGCACTGATGGACATCGATGAGGTAGTACTGACGGGCACAGATGAGGTGGCACTGATTGGCGGCGCTGGTATGCGACACTGATGGGCACACATAGGCGGCACTGATGGGCACACATAGGCGGCACTGATGGGCACACATAGGCGGCACTGATGGGCACTCATGGGCGGCACTGGGCACTCATAGGCGGCACAGATGGGCACTCATGGGCGGCACTGATGGATACTTATGGGTGGCACAGATGGGCACTGATAGGTGGGCACTGGGCATGGATGGGCACTGTGGGGTGGCACTGATGGACACTGGGGTGGCACTGATGGACACTGGGGTGGCAGCACTGATTTTTGCCAGGTTGCCAGTCAGTGCCCATTTGTGGGCACTGACTGGCATATTTTTTTTTTTCTTTATGCTTTTTTTTTTTTTTTCTGTCATTTTTTTTTTTTTTTTTTTCTGTCATTTTTTTTTTTTTGCCCACCCTGGTGCTCCAGGGTGGGCATCCCTGGTGGTCCAGTGTGGCGATCTGAGGGGGGGCTGCGCTGATAAACAATCAGCGCTAACCCCCCCTGTCAGGAGAGCCACCGATCGGCTATCCTCTACTCGCGTCTGTCAGACGCGAGTGAGGAAGAGCCATCGACGGCTCTTCCTGTTTACATCGTGATCAGCCGTGATTGGACACGGCTGATCACGTGGTAAAGAGTCTCCGCCGGAGGCTCTTTACCGAGATCGGAGATGCAGGGTGTCAGACTGACACCCCGCATCACCGATCGCCGCGATGCGCGCCCCCACGGGCGCGCGCGGCATGAAATCCTGCAGGACGTTCTAGAACGTCCTGTCAGGATTTCATAACCACTTCCCGGACGTAAATCGGCCATAGGCCGGGCGGGAAGTGGTTAAAGGTAAATCTAAAGAAAATTGAATAAGAAAATTGTATCATGTATGGCCAGCCTAAGGCAGTGAAACTGATCAAATCACCTGTGCAAAATAATGGAAAGCCTGAAAACATGACATGTTGGGGGTACATGAGGACTGGAGTTGAGAAACACTGCTCTACAAAATGAAGTTGCTCCAGGGCTTAGTATATGAGGGGAATCCCTGCTGACCTCCATCATCCAATCATGTGCAGGAAAAAATGCTGTTTTTATTCATTGCATGTGATTGGGTATTCTTTGCAAAGTGAAGCAGTGCCCCACTTGCTGACCTCTGAAGCAACTGCACTTGCAAATTTCACAGTCTATTTGCCTTTAGTAAATCATCCCCAATGTGTGAATGGGCC
This sequence comes from Rana temporaria, assembly GCF_905171775.1. Classification (NCBI taxonomy): domain Eukaryota; kingdom Metazoa; phylum Chordata; class Amphibia; order Anura; family Ranidae; genus Rana; species Rana temporaria. Next base: position 99,949,880 of record NC_053495.1, on the reverse strand, counting down.
CTTAGGCGATTAGACGTCAGCATTCAGACATGCCTGCTGAAGTATAATTTACGAAAGGGGGGGAAAGGGTTGCTTTAAAAATTAACAAACAAATTACTGAATGAAAAGGTCAATAGAGGAAAAGCGAAACTGTCCCTGGAATGCAAACAGTTAATTGATGAGGAGAAGCTGTTTGTCGGCTCTTTAGTTTAGTAAAACTGAGCCTGTTACTGGTGAGGAGAGGTCACGAGACTCCAGACGAGGAAGTGAATGACACAGTGCTGAGGAAACAGTGGAGGGATGATCGCAGCACAAGGACTCCATTGAAGAAGGAACTTTCTCAGAGGATACTGAGGGGAGAAGGTATGTTTATGTTCCACACAAGTTTACAAACACTGAAGTGTAGAGAGAACAATGACTGGTGGGATGTGGCAGCCATAGATGAGCCTAAACTTGTTACCATTGTGTGGGAGTATCACTATTTTAACACACTTTAGAGAAGTAAGTTTCACAGGAAATACATTGTTTCTTGTGTGTGGCTACTGTATACCAAAGTGGGGACAATCACTGGTTTTGGTTTATTGATGTAGATTATGTTTACATTCCTGTAGTCACAGTACTTTGTGTGGGAAAAGGTTCATGGATCGATTTGTACAATATTATTGTATTTTAGGACGAAGGCGAGCGTAAAGCTTTATCCTAATGCCTGCTACACACAATGCGATCTGTGCGTCCACAATATCGGACGATTGCTCGCTTTTTTTTTTCTTTTGCATGCTAATCTCATATCGAAAATGATGAGTTTACTAAAGCTACGAAAAGTCTTGTACGACAGGAAAAAAAAAAGTGATGTAATGTGTTGTCATTTGAAATTACAATACAAATGCACAACTGTATCGATTGAATGAAAATTGTACTCTCTGGTATCATACGAGAAAAACTTTCCTACTTGTCCCTTGGATAATATCAGATGAACTCTTGAGATGGGCTCTCGAAAGCTGTGTACTAAGGAGCAGATTATTGTGCGATCGATCTTGAAAACGCTATTTTTTTCAGACGATCGTGTGTATGGGCCATTAGATTACAGCTCTGTGTGTGAGGTGTAGGTTACATTTATTACCTGCCTGGCACTTTATCCATAGGAGTCTGTAGCTGAGTAGTAGTAGTCTTATTACAGGCTGTAGTGCACAGACATAAACGTGTATAGAGAGAGGGTAATGCTGTGTAACATCTCTTCCTGGCACTGCAGGATTTTACTTGCGTCGCTTATCTTTCAGCTTCTGCTTTTCCTGCTTCTTTTTATGTAACAGAGGTCTCTGAAAACCGTAGAAGCCATCCACTGCAAGCAGGCAGCTCTCATCGTCCTTGTTGTTCCAGCATCTGAATGAGCCAAAATCTACATCTGCAGTGGGGTCCCCCACCCTTCATGGATTACATGCTCGTTTAGTCTAGGGGTACAGGGATAAGGTGGATTACTTGCCTCAATCCTGGCTCTAACAGGCTTCCTTAAAGCGGATGTCCACCGAAAAAAAAAAAATTAAAAGCCAGCAGCTACAAATACTGCAGCTGCTGACTTTTAATATTAGCATACTTGCCTGTCCTGGAGTCCAGCGCCGTCCGCAGCTGAGGACGAGCAATCGCTTGTCACTCTGCTGCCCGGTGAGGGAACCAGGAAGTAAAGTGCTCCAGGTTCACTGCCCGGTTCCCTACGGCGCATGCGCGAGTCGCGCTACGCCTGCCGATTGGCTCCCGCTGTGTACTGGGAGCTGAGTGTTTCCCAGAACACAACGGGGGGGATCTGACGTCCTGCCCGCAGTCTACCCGCAGACTGTGTGGCCGGAAGTGGGTGCAAATACCTGTCTTTAGACAGGTATCTGCACCCCCCTCCCCCTGAAAGGTGTCAAATGTGACACAGGAGGGGGGAGGGTTCCGATGAGCGGAAGTTCCATTTTAGGGTGGAGCTCCCCTTTAAAGCAGCAATATTAAACCCAAAAGCAAACATTACTGCAGCTTGCCAATTCTTACATGTGATGGCTGCATTGTGCTGCTTTCACACAGATCAGTTTTTGTTTAGTGAAAAAGCAGAAGGAAAAATGCATCCCTTTAAATAGAACTCTTCACAAGTGAACAAAAGCAAATCAGCCTAGGTTCACACTTGTGTGATGTGGGAACCAGCGCGATTACAGCGCCAGTTTTCGCAAGTCTTCTGCAGGCAGTTTACACTGCCCTTTGCGAGCCGCTGCAGGTGTCAATACATTGCTATTGACACCCCCAGATGGGTTCACAGATCGTGGTGCCAACTGTGAACTCACACAGGAATCGGATCGCATAGGTGAAAACACCCATGCGATCTGATTTCAGTGCGGGGGAAAAAAGTCCCTGCAACTTTTTGTGTGAATTAAATGCAAGCTCAACTATACAATCAGTAATGTATTTGGGCTTTGTCCTGCCCTAGGCCTGACTAAACTTGTACATCCCCTAATTTAAGTTTGACCCACCCCTTTCTGTATAAGACCCACCCTGAAATTTTGGAGTGGGGACACTAGTTCTTAGGGCCTGGGAGGGCATTGGATTCCCTTAATTTGCATAGAAAGTGAAGGGAGATCTCTGCAATGGAACAGGGATGGTAAAAAATAAACTGACAGGGGCCTCCCTTACTCCAAAACGAAAAATAAAATTGTTGCATATAGTTCTACTTTAAGCACACATTTCTAATAATTTTATAGAGAGGACTGAGAAGATATAATCATGCCAATGGTGCGGTAGAAACCTATAGCACAGTGTGGACGGTTTGTGGTCCAGAATTATAGAACAGTCAAAATTAGAAGCGGCTTGAGTTACACTAACAGTATAGCGCAAGCCAGTGGGGACTCTTTCCGTGCTGCCCCCCTACAAAGTGCTGCCCTAGGCCTGGGCCTTGTTGGCCTAGACCAGGATGCCGCATTGCATTCCACGCAGTGCAGATGTGAATCGCATGTGTTGTCTGTCACTGTGTTCACACAGATGTGAACCTACACTCAGACTGATCAGTGTGAAAGGGCCATTTAAATGTACAAAAAGTGCAGCAAGCAGGGCTGCAATGCAGAAAATGCAACTGACCATTGTGAAAAGTTCCATAGGATCTCATTGAGTTCCCCCCAATCAATGCGCCGGACGCATGGATTACAATTTTTATTGTACGTGAGGCTTCAAAAAAAAAAGGGTGGGCTCAGGGTGCGGGCGGGTTGCTTTGGATCGCCACAATTCCATCGGTCTCCCCCGCGCGGGGTGGTTGTATGGTGTTTGCTGCTCCCCTCCCAATATATTAAGCACTGGCTGCCACTGCTCCAGGCTCATTATGTAAATGGTCATTTGTGTGCATGAGGTAATAATTACTGAACAAAAAAAATGATATTTTTTTTTACTGAAGAATGCACAGCGCATGTTAACATGTCTGTGTGCATAGGCACATTACAATACATTAATGGGCTGTATTTTATCTTGGTAAAAAGAAAAAAGCTGTACTAAGCTTTTTCAAGCTGCGGTGTGCAAAAAAACGTAGTTTTCTTTTTAGACTTTTATTTCTTCTATTTTTAATCTGGTGATCCAGCCAGCAAGTCTGTTGTTTTTCAAATTAAGAAGTTCTCCAGCAGATGTATCAGTTGCAGAGATGAGACAAACCATTTAACTCGCAGGAGTGCTTACAATGAGCTTTTATTTATCCCTAAAGGAAAAAAATGTTGGCTGTAACTGCTTATAAAGTGTTAGCTGGAATCTGACTTCAGTTTACATAGTTAGTCTCTCCAAATCCATTTAGTTTTACCAATAAAAGGAGAAAAAATGTAAAGTGATATACACTATATTACCAACAGTATTGGGATGCCTGCCCTATCTATCCATTAGAATGCATGTGCCTCCGCATGTGCCTTGGCGCGGCTCTGTGGCTCACGCATGCGTTTGCAAATGCGTGCGGACAAAACCCCTGTTTTTAACACATACTGTTAGACAGGTTAATTGGTTGTTCTGCGAGCTGGTCGGTAAGTAGGCTTGGTTTTTCCCTGGGCATTCCCCAGGTTTTGTTGTTATCAGCCTTTTCATGTCAACCTAGTCTTGGTTCAATATTGCAGCTATAACAGCGTCAACTCTTCTGGGAAGGCTGTCCACAAGGTTTAGGAGTGTGTCTATGGGAATGTTTGACATTTCAGAACCGCATTATTTTTTTAATTAGGCACTGATGTGGACGAGAAGGCCTGGCTCACAGTCTCTGCTTTAATTCATCCCAAAGGTGTTCTTTCGGGTTGATGTCGGCACTCTGTGCAGGCCAGTCAAGTTCCTCACCCCAAACTCGCTCATCCATGCCTTTTTTTTTATAGGGCCTTGCTTTGTGCACTGGTGCACAGTCCTGTTGGAACCAAACTGTCCCTACAAACTTGGGAGCATGAAATTGTCCAAAATGTCTTGGTATACTGACACCTTAAGTTTTCCTTTCACTAGAACTAATGGGCTGAGACCAACCCCCACACCATAATTTTGCCTCCAGCTGAGACCAACCCCTGAAAAACAACCCACACCATAATCCTCCCTCCACAAAATGATTTGGACCAGTGCACAAAGCAAGGTCCATAAAGACATAAATGAGCAAGTTTGGGGTGGAGTAACTTGACTGGCCTGCACAGAGTCCTGACCTCAACCCGCTAGAACACATTTGGGATAAATTAAAGCAGAGACTGTGAGCCAGGCCTTCTTGTTCAAATCGGTGAACAAAGAGAAAAGAAAGAAAGGCTGAGCTCTGATGAAGAGGCCTCTGTAGCCTTGAAGCGCGTCAGCCGGCAGTGACACACCTCCTTCCCCCCCCCCCCCCCCTTCCGGGATTGCGGCTCGAGAGGTATTCATTACCATACCGTTGTTGACAAGCCTTTTACACCATCTCGTTTGTGAGTAGTTTATGTTTTCTCATTTATTTATCAAACTGTCAAACGGTAATACACAAGGCTGGTGCGCCTTTCTTTCTTTTCTCTTTGTGCTCTGCTAGGATGTTCCCCGTCCCTGAAGGGCTGCAAGGCTTCTGTTACCAGTTTTGATTTTTGTGCAAATTCCCATGTGGAATATTGACTAAACAGTCGGACAATCCACCCGTGCGCAGGAGTTTGTGTCTCTTTTGTGTATTGTTCAAATCAGTGCCTGACCTCATAAATGTGCTTCTGGAAGAATGGTCAAACATTCCCGTGGACACACCTAAACCTTGGGGACAGCCTTCCCAGAAAATGTTAAGCTGTTATAGCTGCAAAGGGGGGCCAACTCAATATTGAACCCTATTGACTAAGACTGGAATGCCATTAAAGTTCATGTGTGTGTAAAGGCAGGCGTACCAATACTTTTGGTAATATATGGGGTTATTTGCTAAAGGCAAATCCACTTTGCACTAGAAGTGCAGTCGCTGTAGATCCTAGGGGGACGTGACGGGGGAAAAATAAAAACATTTTAGCTTGTACATGATTGGATGATAAAATCGGCAGAGCTTCCCCTGGTTCCAGATCTACTTAGATTTACAGTGACTGCATTTCCAAGTACACTTGTAGTGCAAAGTGGATTTGCCTTTCGTAAATAACCCCCATAGTAGTGTGTGTGTGTGTGTGTGTGTGTGTGTGTGTGTGTAGTATCTCACAAAAGTGAGTACACCCCTCACATTTTTGAAAATATTTTATTCTACCTTTTTATGTGACAACACTGTAGCAAAGTGTAATTTCCTCAATGTAAAGCAGTGAGTGTACAGCTTGTATAATAGTGTCAATTTGCTGTCCCCTCAAAATGGCTCAGCACACAGCCATTAATGCAGTGTTAATTTTGGCAGCAGACCGCGGACCAGTTTCAGCAGACATGTTCGGTCGTCTGTACAGCCGAGCGGACAGGATTCCAGCGGACATTTGCCCGCCGGGCCTTTTTCGAGCGGGCAAATATTTCTAAACATGTTTACAAACATGCCCGCTGGAATCCTGTCCGTCGGACATTTTCGGTCGTCTGCGTGGAAGCATTGAACTGCCAGGGCCGCGCACGTCGCCGCGTCATCGTCGCGGCCTCGTCGCCGCGTATCGAGTACGCGCGGATTTCTGTATGATGGTGTGTACAGCCATCATACAGAAATCTCCGGGCGGACCGTTTTCATCGTACATGTTTGCCCGTCTGTACGAGGCCTAAGTCTTTTGACTAAAATGGCATTTTGGTTTTAGTTGACTAAAATGTTTTAGTTGACTAAATTAACACTGCATTAATGTCTAAGCCGCTGGCAACAAAAGTAAGTACAACCCTAAGTAAAAATGTCCACATTGGGCCCAATTAGCCATTTCCCTCCCCGGTGTCGTGTGTCTCGTTGGTGTTACAAATTGTCATGTGTGAATGGGGAGCAGGTGTGTTATCGCTCATACTGGTCACTGGAAGCTCAACATGTCACCTCATGGCAAAGAACTCTCTGAGCATTGGAAAAAAAATATTGTTGCTCTACATAAAGATGGCCTAGGCTATAAGAAGATTGCCAAGACCCTGAAACTGAGCTGCAGCACAGTGGCCAAGACCATACAGCGGTTTACCAGGACTGGGTCCACTCAAAACAGGCATCGCCATGGTTGATCAAAGAAGTTGCGTGCACCTGCTCAGCGTCGTATCCAGAGGTTGTCTTTGTGAAATAGACGTATGACTGCTGTCAGCCTTGCTGCCAAGGTTAAAGGGGTGGGGGGTCAGCCTGTCAGTACTCAGATCATACGCCTCACATTAAATCAAATTGTTCTGCATGGCTGTTGTCCCAGAAGGAAGCCTCTTCTAAAGATGACGAACAAGAAAATCTGCAAACAGTTTGCTGAAGACAAGCAGACTAAGGACATAAATTACTGGAAGCATGTCCTGTGGTCTGATGAGACCAAGATAAACTTATTTGGTTCAGATGGTGTCATGTAAGGATGAGCCAACCCCCCCCCCGGTTCAGTTCCCACCAGAACTTGCGAACAGGCAAAAAATACATTTGATCACCATTTAAGTCTGAGACACGAACATGAAAAATCAAAAGTGCTAATTTTAAAGGTTTATATGCAAGTTATTGTCATAAAGTGTTTGGGGACCAGGGTCCTGCCCCAGGGGACATGTATCAATGCAAAAAAAGTTTTAAACAGCTGTTTTTAATAATGCTTAAAGTAAAACGATAAAAATGGGGTCCCCCAAAAATCCATACCAGACCCTTATCCGAGTACGGAACCTGGCAGGCTGTGGGAAAAAAAGGGGGGGGGGACAAGAGTGCCCCTCCTACTGAACCGTACCAGGCCACATGCCCTCAACGTGGGGGGGATGGGTGCTTTGGAGCAGGGGGGGCTCTGTACCATGTTGATGGGGCCAAGAGCCTCATCCCCACAACCCTTCCCCGGTGGTTGTGGGGGTCTGCGGGCGAGGGGCTTATCGGAATCTGGAAGCCCGCTTTAACAAGGGGACCCCCAGATCCCGGCCCCCCCATGTGAATTGGTAACGCAGTACATTGTACCCCTACCATGTCACAAAAAAAGTGTCAAATTGTAAAAAAGACAAGAGCCAGCTTGGGAAAAAAGAATCAAAACGCATCGTTAATGCAGCATTTGCGCACCTGCTCACGTCACTTCCGGTCTGTCTCCGGAGATGCATGGCCAGAGACAGACGCAGACCAGAAGTGAAGTGAGAAGGCGGGCAAATGCCATGTTTATTCCTATGCAATTTTAAAAGCTTATTTGATGAAAGAGTCCACTTATCTGTAATGAAACCATTGTGAAACTTTTATTGCTATGTGAAATTGGGCTGAGATTTTCCCTCCATTCCCTGATCTAGTGACAGGGCATCCACAAGGTGAAAGTGCAGGGGACTCCAACAGAAATACTGATGACAATAAAAACCAGCCAGACTGGTTTTAACCCTCCCCAACCCCCCTCCCCCACTTGGATTTTTTTTTTTTTTTTATTATTATTATTTGTGTGTTCCCATTGAGATTTCTTCATGATTGACCAGGAAAGGCAGTGTGGGAAATACTGGTAAATGGGGGCACACAGCAGTAAAAGCATGTAACAGTGTACCTGATAAGTGCCAGAGTGGACAAGCAGCAGCGCTGTCCACTGTGAGTGAGCCACATGATACCCCATATCTAAAATCACCAGCAGAGATGTTAACCTGGGAAGAATTCATTACAGAGAGAAACCATGAAGTGTTAATAACACTCCGTTTAAAACTATATCATTTTGGACACTGCAAAGTAGACGCATGCTGCCAGAGCTTTGACCATCTCTTCAGTTATTCAGCGTAATTAATGCAGTCCTACTCCCTGGAATTGGCTCTGAAAATGGAGGCAGGTGAAGAGTCTTCACAAAGCTTCTCCCCAGTCAGAGATCCAGTACTTTTTTCCAGGCTCCCTTTCCTCCTCAGATTCCTCTATAATAGCCCCTCTGGCTTCCCCTGCCTCAGAGTCCCTGTCTGTCTTCCCAGATGCCATGATCTCCCACCCGCTGTGCTCCCCGGGACTGTCGATGACGGCCTTGCCATCTACTCTGGGAGACCCCAACCTCAGGGCTCTCCTTCAGACATTGCCAACAAAGACTGACATGGAGGTGCAAGTGCTCCGCCTGGAGGAGGCACACAGGGTCCTACGTTCAGTTTGATGTACAGTTTCTCTCAGACAGGGTCTCTGAGGTCATTGGCATCCCTAGAGAACTGTGTCTCGCAACCTAGAACAGACAAGGACCTCACAAGCCTCCCATGTCGCATCCCTATAGGAGCTTGAGCACCGGAGTCGCTGCAACAGCCTGCAGCTCTGGGGCCTAATGGAGGCCTCAGGAATGCCTGCAACCCACACTTGTGGTGACATGCGAGCAGCTAGCCACCTTGCTTACCCCCCCCTCCCCGGGACCTGGAATTTGACAGGGTGCATAGGGCTTTTGGCCCCTGCTCAACGGAATCTGAACAGGCCTAGAGACGTCATGCCACCTGCATCGTTGCATTCCTCCTTCCTTCTTTCCAATGTATGGGAGGTGTGATTGACTTTGATGGAGCCTCTGTTAAATAACTCCCAGATTTGTCCAGGGCTACCCTGCAACATCGAGCGCTGTTGCCTCCTCTCCTGCTGGACAAGCCCCGGCAGCTGAGGTGCACTTATCGGTGGGGATTCCCCATCTCGCTGACCATGAGGAAATTGCCCTTTTCCACCCAGTTGACCTGCCATATCTGTTGACATTCCTGGAGTTGAAGGCTTTCCCAATTCTGAACTGGCTGCAGCCCAGCTGAGACTATTGCGATGCTCTGCTCCCTCTTCTACGGTGCTTGGTCTCCCTCCTCGACCGGTCAAAGGATGGGGAGGGCCTAATGCTTGGGTTCTAATCGGTGCTTTTCTGTTCTAATTACAGAAGATTTACTTAATCTGGAGAGTGCAAAATCTGGTGCAGCTCTTCCCAGAAGCTAATCTGCTTCCAGATTTTATTGTCAAAGCCTAACTGAACAAACTGAATTTAGAAGCTTATTTGCTACCATACCATGCATGCACCAGATTTTGAGTGCTCCCATTTAGTAAATATTTCCCTGCCATAGTTCTCACCTGCCACCCAGCTTCCTGCCCACTGCATCTTCCTATCATGAGACTTCCCTCACCCAGGCCCTCCATGTCACCAGGCATTCTTGCTTCTGCTCCCCTTTTTCTCCCAGCATCCCTGCTATTGAACCCCCTGTCACCCAGCACCATTTCCACTAAACCCCTTCCTGTCACCCAGCACAACTGCCACTGCTTCTTCAAGCCACCCAGCACCCTTGCGCATGTCACGGCTTCACCTAGCCACCAAGCATTCTTGCCATTGCACCGCCTGCTCTCTTGTCAGCCAACTCCCCTGAGACTGCATCCTCTGATCACCCAGCAAAACTGTCACTGCTCCCCTCATCACTCGGCTTCCCTGACATTGCAATTTTTTGTCATACAACATCCTTGACCTTCAATGAAAATGTAAGATCTGTTTATCTTGCACCCACATTGTACAAATAGTTACATACAAAAAAACAAAACATTAGAAGAAAAATGTTACTAAACTCCACTCCACTTTCCGACTGCATTGTTTAGGTGCGGGTGACTTTACTTACTTGGCCTTCTTGCACCGTGTGTGTGTATATATAAATAACACATACCATGTTTTGTCGAGTGTTGGCTTTTTGAAATAGTTCATAGTCGTGTGTGTGTGTGTGTGTGTGTGTGTTTGTGTTTTTTTTTTTTTTTTTTAAATTTTATGCTCTTTTATAAAAAAAAAAAAATATTCTGCATCTTTTTACCAATTCAAGAGGAGTTTTAAAGGGTACAAAGAAAAATATTGGTAAATGCTCTCTCTGTAACAGAAGTTGGGAATGAAAGAAATAACCAATACTGCAAGCTGATGCGAGAACGGAGGAATGAAATACAGCGCAATTACCTTTTCTTTAGTGGGAAGGTAAATTAATTGGTTGCTGTCCAATTTGAGGTACATCTACATGTGCACATCTACCATTATACTGTGTTATAACTTTATATTGTAGCACTTTTTGTATTGGGGTGGATAGATTGTTTCGTTCAGTAGTGGTCAACTGTCTTGAAATAGGGGTCCTCAAGTAAGGCTTTTGACATCGCTAAAGTGCCGTACATGAAATTCAGTGAATATTCTATGCCAGAGAACAGACACAAAACAGGATATAGCCCAAGACTATGGGCATGATACAAGAGATGGTCAGGGACAGCGGGCACCGTACAGAAGATGTTTAGAAACTGCTGAGATGGTTAGAGATGTATGTGTCCCAATGAGATTTTCCTTCATGTCCTGTCCCATAGCCAAAATAGAAAGTAAGGTAAAATCCCTGCAAATTAGGGTAAATCCTTGAACCCCCCCCCCCGTCACCAGAACTACTGTAGTGCTCACATTGGAAGATTTCCTCTTACTTTTCTGGGAACAACTCAAAATGTGGGGTTTTCTTTTACTTTCACTTGGTAAATAGGGAGGGTAATTCTCCCTAATGGGGACACAGACGGCAATACAAACCTAATTCCTCTTCACTCTGTCCAAAGCTTTAAAGGTTTTTTTTTTTTTGTTTTGTTTTTTTACCGTTGTGCTCATAAGTTTACATACCCTGGTAGAATTTATTTCTTGGCTATTTTTTTTTAGAGAATATGAATGATACCACTCATGCCTAGTGTTTGTCTGAAGCCATTTATTATCAATCAACTGTTTACTCTTTTTAAATCATGACAACAGAAACTACCCAATTAGCCATGATCAAAAGTTTACATACCCAAGTTCTTAATATTGTGTATTGCCTTGAAATCTTTTTGTGGATGAGGCTCTTTATCTTCTTGGATGGTAAAACTGCCCGTTCCTCTTGGCGAAAAGCCTCAAGTTCCTGTAAATTCTTGGGCTGTTTTGCATGAACTGCACGTTTTATATCGAGGTCAGGAGACTGAGCTGGCCACTCCAGAACCTTCATTTTATTCTGCTGTAGCCAATGACAGGTTGACTTGGCGTTGTGTCTTGGATCATTGTCATGTTGGAATGTTCAAGTACGTCCCATGCGTAGCTTCTTGTCTGATTATTATACAAGATTTATATATCTACTGGAGGAACATTTGATGAATGCAAATGTTCCTCCAGTATTTTTTTCTTTCAATAATTTTTTATTGAGCATTTTATCAAACAGAGCAGACATTATTCACCATAAAATAAACACATTTACAGCTGTCTAATGTAGGCGATACTGTCTAACAAATGCAAATTATAGGTGATATCTGTGTGTCTCTAACCAAAAAGAGGATCAAGATGTACTGATTGTTGCAATCAGTAATTCTCAGCTAACCTCTCATCTGTTAGGTAACCAACCTAGGTAATCACTAACAGTCGGTGCGTATCTCCTTGCTTAATAATAAAAAATACTACGGCTGGGGAAATTAAAGATTAATTCCTCGATTAATCTTAAATTATTTTGATCGAGCAAAATTCTTGACGTCACTGGACAGTGAGACTTACCCTGCTGGATGCGAGCAAACTGCACCCATTGGATTGAGGTATCTTTGCATCTGTGGAGCAGGAGGATTCATCAGGCTCCATCAGGGGAAGGGGGCAAAAATAACCATCTTTTTCCTGTCCTAAGCAGTTTTGACAATTCTTTGTGTATCGGCAACATCTGTTCCGTGCGAAAGACTGTTCAGTTCTTCAGGGTATATTGTCAATAAAATGCGATCATGTCTGCTTCCAGAAAATGTAAACACTCTGGTATGGTAAGTTTAATAAGAAAAAATTACTTACGGCAGTGCTACAGTTTTGAATTTAAAACGTATTTTCATGGACGGGTGATTGTATATAGTGTATACCACATTTACCATTGACTAATGCAGAGTTGCAATGCAAGGATATCAGCTTGGATCTGTATGTGCGTTATTAATGGAAATTAGTCGATTAATCGATTAAAAAAAAACGATTAATCGAACACGAAAATTTTAATCAGTAACAGCCCTAAAAAATACATATTAACAGAAAAGATTTATAAACAAAGCCTGTATGGAGATAGGGTTTCATTAGAAATGCTTCTGTAAGATTTATCTATGATCTTGTGAGTAAAATCCAATTACTGATCGGTACAAGAGAGTACAAAGAAGATTTTCTCAAAGGAAACAAAGGGGGAGAAGAAGAAAAAGGAGAAGGGAAAGCAATTCAGCTAAGCTTCCATCAGTCCTCCATATCCTCCGAAGCGCTCCTCTTTCTCCCTGAATACCTATTAGGTCGCCCAGGTGTCCCATGTTAAATGGAACCGAACTGCTGTGTCAGTCAGGGAGCTCCCCATTTTCTCCTGGGCCATTATCCAGAAAATGTTCCTTTTGGCTGCAGAGAAAGGTACCTTAGTTTGTTTCCAAGCTTTTGCTATGGTCAATTTAGCACCCAAAAAAGATATAGAAGATTAAGTCCCTGGTAGCTCTATTGGTGTCGTGTCAGGGCTGGACTGGGACAAAAATTTGGCCCTGGACTTCATCCAGACTGGCCCACTTTGACAGGTCTCTCCCATGGGGGCCGGACAACTCCCGCACCCCCCCCCCCCCCCGGTCACCCAAGCCCCCTCTCCCCCTTCACTAGCCACTAGCTGTTCTACTGGTACTCTTATAGGCAGTACCAGTGGGGAAGCTAGACATTATTTCACCCGGGGCAAAGAATCAGTTTGGTGCCCCCCCCCCTTATGGGACAAGATTAGGCAGAAGTGAGAAACTCCCAGGCCATAGCTGTTGAGTCCGCTGTCTGTCCCCTCCCCCATGCTCCTCTGTCATCCCCCCTGCTCCTCTGGTCCTCCCTCTGCTTCTTTGTTCCCCCCAGGTGAGTGCTGTGGGCAGGGAGAGGAGGTGAGCGATGCGGGAAGGGAGAGACAGAGGAGCGGAGGGGGCGGCGGTCCGCTGTCACTGAAGCCGGCCCACTGAGCCATCGGCCCACCGGGAAACTCCCTGTAGTCCCAATGGCCAGTCCATCCCTGTGTCGGGTAAATACTCATTGAGCAGGGCTATAGAGGGGCTTTTGGGGATCTGGTAACCTGTTGACTTGCGAATCATATAGAAGATTTTGTTCCAAAATCCCTCAGTTTCGGGCATTCCCACCATATGTGGATCATAGACCCTGCTGCTGCGCAGTCTCTGATCAGAGAGGTGAGGTGGATGGGAACATCTTTGCTAATCTGGTTGGAACGAAGTACCATCTGGTAATTACTTTGAGGTTTGCCTCTATAAGAGCGATATTTTGTATGTCCCTGTATAGGCATGGAAAAAATTTGTATACCAGGTTTCGATATTCCAGCTGACTTGGGTTTCATTATCCCATGTGTGCATGTAAGGTAGCTTGGTACTATGAGGCCAGTAATAGGTGTATATAGTTGAGATCCCCCCCCCTCTGTTCTGTGGTTGGCCACACCATTGTTCATACTTTGTCAACCTTTGGGGTTTTGAATTATGTTTCCATAGGGAATTTAAGAAATGGGTTATTTGTAGAAATCTATACCGTTCCGAGTCTGGCATTTTAATATTCTTTTTGCAATCATTGAGCGTGAGTGGGCTCTTGGGAGTTGGAAGTGACCAATGCGGTATAACCCCTTTATCCGACCACAATCGGAAGACCTGTATGTTCATACCCGGAGGAAATTTGGGGTTGTGAAAAATATGTGCTAATGGTTGAATATCTGAAGTAAGGGAGGGCAGGCTATCCCAAAGCGCTGTCAAGCCAAATAGCACTGGAGCCATAATTGGTGGGTGGTCTCTTGGAGGGCACCATAGAAGAAAGTCCAACGTGTGAGTCAGGACTGCTTGTCGCTCTATATGCACCCAGTCAGGTTTTTCCAGGCACGAGTATATTACAGATAGTTGTGCCAAGCATGCCGCTCGGTAGTACCACAGTAGGTTAGGAACCCCCCAGTCCTCCCTGTGTTCTTGGTCTATATAGGGTTCTCTTCATGAGTCGGTGGCCCAAGTTTGCCTTGGAATTTTCGATGGTGATCTGTCCTCAGGGGAATCGGGAGGTATCTGAAAAGATAAAGTAATTTGGGAAGGAGCGTCATCTTGATTGCGTTTTATCCTCCCTAGCCAAGGTAATTTGTGGATGGCCCAGCCTTTTAGCTCTGCTTTGAGTTTGTTGTACATGGGGGGGGGGGGGGGGGGTTGTTCGACTCTCGAGGACAGTTCTACTTCCAGGTAACGAATGGTAGAGTCGCTCCATTTAAATTGGAAGGAGGTTTTAAGGGCCTGAGCAGTGTGATAAGGGATTGTGACATTTTTGAATTTGTGACCTGCAACCCAGAGGCTTTGGAAAAGTCTTCTAGTAATTTGCAGATGTTTTGGAGTGAGATTCTTGGTGATGTGACGAAGAGTAATAGGTCGTCTGCAAACAGGGCGCACTTGTGCATTTGCTGTCCGCAGTCGACCCCCCCCCGAATATCATAATGATTACAAAAGGTGATTTCCAGGGTTTCTATTGCCACTGCGAATATAAGAGGAGAGAGGGGACATCCCTGTCTCGTCCCTCTAGCTATTTTAATGGGTTTGGAGTAGTATCCCTGTAATCGGACTCATGCTTCTGGTTGGGAGTAGAGGGCTTGCACAATACCCATGAATTTCTGACCAAAACCCCAGCGGTGCAAAATGTTGAATAGATGGGGCCAAGGGATTTAATCAAAGGCTTTTTTTGTAGGTCAATCGTTAGTAGCAGGCCTTCTCTGCTGCCCTGCCCTGTCCCTTTGGATTGTAGTAATAGACATTATTTTATCGCCCTGGTCCTTATGTATATACAGACCAATGAAGGATGCCATGCCATCTGCTAGGATGTTGGTCAAGATCTTAATGTCATTGATTAAAGATATGGGCCTATAGTTCTCCACTTCCCCTGGGTCTTTGTTTTGGTTTGGGTATAATGGAGATGAAAGCCACATCTCTAGTGGGGCCCCTGAAGTTTTAGAATTGAAGTCCGCAAGGTGTGGAGCTAGGGTCTCCGCAAATGTTTTATAATAAGGCGTAGAAAAGCCATCGGGCCCGGGAGCAGAGCCCTGTTTTGAGGTTCTTTTATAACTTGGATTATTTCTTCTGCGGATATTGGGGCTTCTAGTTTATCTTGGTGTCGGAATTCTAATTTTGGGATAGGAAGTGATTCCAGAAGTGAGTTCCAAAGGGTCTCGTTGTCTTTGTTCGTCCCCCCCCCCCCCCCCCCGCTGTACAAACTCTTGTAATATGCATGGGAAAGTTTTCATGATGCGTTTCGGATTAAGAGTGCGTCGCATCTGAGATGCGGATTTTAGGTAGGGAGCGTTGTTTAGCCTGAGGTGTAAGTTTGGCTGCTAACATGGAACCTATTTTATCTCCGTGGTGATACAATTTTGCTTCCCTCCCAAAGGGTCTTTTCGGCCTTGGACGTTGGAGCCAGATTTACCCCAGATGGCCACTCCAGAACCTTAACTTTGTTATGCTGTAGCCAATGACAGGTCGACTTGGCCTTGTGTTTTGGATCATTCTCATGTTGGAATGTCCAAGTACGCCCCATACACAGCTTTTTGGTTGAATGCAAAAGTCCTGCCAGTATTTTTTGATAACATACTGCATTCATCTTGCCATTAATTTTGACCAAATTTCCTGTCTTTATAGCTCGCACATCCCCAAAACATTAGAGATCCACCTTGTGTTTCACAGTAGGAATGGTGTACCTTTCATCATGGTACAAATGACTTTGTGCCAGAAGGTTTGAGGCTTGTCTATGTGCTGTTTGGCATATGGTAAGTGGGATACTTTGACATTTGCGTAGTAATAACTTTCTTCTGGCAACTCGTCAATGCAGCCTATATTTCTTCAATTGCCTCCTTATTGTGCATCTTGAAACAGCCACACCACATTTTCAGAGAGTCCTGTATTTCACCTGTAGTTATTTGTGTTTTTTTTTCTTTGCATCCCAAACAATTTTCCTGGCAGTTGTGGCTGAAATTTTAGTTGGTCTACCTGACCGTGGTTTGGTTTCAACAGAACCCCTAATTTTCCACTTCTTGATTAGAATTTGAACACTGTTGATTGGCATTCTCAATTCCTTGGATATCTTTCTATATCCCTTTCCTGTTTTATACAGTTCAACTACCTTTTCCCGCAGATCCTTTGACAATTATTTTTGCTTTCCCTATGACTCAGAATCCAAAAATGTCAGTGCAGCACTGGATGAAAGATGCAAGGGTCTGTAAGGAGTCCAGAAACGTATTGACCTTTTATACACACACATTGATTACAAGCAAACAGATCACAGGTGAGGATGGTTACCTTAATAGCCATTCAAACCCCTTGGGTCAACTTGTGTTCATGTTATCAGGCCAAAATCACCAGGGTATGTAAACTTTTGATCAGGGTCATGTGGGTAGTTTCTGTTATAATTTTAAAGAGTAAACACAGTTGACTTGCAATAAATGGCTTCAGCCAAACACTAACCAGTGAAAGAAAGGGTTTTTGTGTTATCATTCATGTTCTCTGAAAAATGGCCAAGAAATCATAAATTCTGTCAGGGTATATAAACTTATGAGCACAACTGTACTGTGATGGGGCTAGAAGAATTGATCTGTGGCCTTCAAAGTTTTCAGAGAACACTTGTAAAGTTCCTTTTTATTCTGCTTAAAAATTAACAAAAAATGTGATTATACAAAGAAAATTAAAAATTCATGCATTTCACGGTTGTGCTGACATGATTTGTGAGTCACTCAGCCGCAGTGGTCATAGTCTTCCTATTTACAGATCTCTGTGAATGGATCTATGAAGAGATGCCAGATCGGATGTGTAAAAGTAATAGAGATTCCTCTTAGGCTTCCATTTCTTTATTTAATCAGCACCAGCCTGGGGACAGAGCCTCTAGCCTGGTCTCTTCCCAGGCTAAACAGCAACCTCAGCACTCCATCTTCCACCCAACTCCCCTGCTGGCCAGACTGCACCATAATTAAGAGCTGACCCAGCCACCCTGCCAGGCCCTCTGCCTGGGAGTTAGACACATTCCCTCAAGTATGCAGATCAGGACCTCCTGGCCTCCCTCACTAACTTCTAGAAGCTTCTCCAAACTTCTAGATCAGGGGGAGGTACCAAAGACCCGAGCTGTACAGCCATCCAGCCTGACCTGTAGTAACCTGACCTAATTACAGACTCGCACAGTTACCATGAGTTATACCAAATTAACCTACACTAGAGGGTGCTACAGGATTTCTCTTTTTCCAGCATACAGCTCCAGTACTAATACTAAATACTACCCCCTATGCCCTTACCCTATAATCTTGATAATGGAACAATTCGAGCATTCTAGGTCTGCGGGATGCAGAATAATGAGAATTTTTAGGAATATAGAAAAATATGTTCAAACAAAAGGTAAAATGCAGCGAACTGTGAAGTCAGATCTTCATGCAAAAATGCAGCAATTAAATATTTTGCTTTAGAGAAAATACAGAATCTTAAAAATGCCTGTTTTTTTCCATTTCAGAACGCTATAAATTCAAGAATATGATTTCATTAACTACTTCCCGTCCACCATATAACAGAATGGTTAAGTAATCCTGACCAGACATCATATGACGTCCAGCAGGGTAAGCTGTGATCGCACACCCCCATAGAGCGGCGATCTTTGGTGCGGTATTTGTCTGGCATAGGCTCTGATATAGGCTCTTTATGCTGTGATTGGACACAGCTGATCACATGGTAAACGGATCCTTCACTCGCACTGACGAATGCGAGTAGAGGAAAGCCGATCGGCTGCTCTCCTGACGAGGGGGGGGGGGGTGCTGCGCTGATAGCAACACCCCTCCAACCCCCCCCCCCCAGGATGCCACAACCCAGGACCACCAGGTATGCCAACCCATGACCACCAGGGTTGCCAATCGGTGCCCATTAAAGGGGCCAATCAGTGCCCATCAGTAATGCCTGCCAGTGCCTCCTCATCTGTGTGGCCTATCGGGGCTGCATATTGGCACCTTGTCAGTGCAGCCTCATCAGTGAAGGACAAAACGTATTTACAAAATGTTATAACCGAAACAAAGAAACATTTTTTTATTTGTTTAGCAAAAACAAAACAGTGGTGATCAAATGCTGCCAAAAGAAAGCTCTATTTGTGGGAACGGTAAAGAGCAAAAAAAAAAAACGTGATGTTAAAGTTTTGGGAAAGTTCGCAGCAAAGTCCTGCCGTGTGTATGCTATGGGTGTGCTCGGCCAACTCCCTTCAAACAAAAATCCACAGAAAAGTTTGTTTGAAGTCAGATTGTGTGTATGAGGCTTTAGTATTGTTTTTGTTTTTTTAATTTTCAAATTGTGCCTGTATACATGAACTTCCATCAGAGAGGCTTTAAGGTGATCATAAACCTCTGAAATGCTGGAACCGCTTCACACAGATCTACCAGCAGAAATTTAACGAAAAGACTGATGGGGCCCTTTTTATTAAAGATGTTCTTAAAGTGGATGTAAACCCACTCTCATCCTTTCTAAACTACTGCCATAGTGCTGATCTATAAGGATATACATGCCTCCTGCATGTATCCTTACCTGTCAAATGTCTCCCCTCTGTCTGTTTATAAGAACTGTAAAAAACTGCAGATTCTGTGGGTGGTTGGGTGTCTGGAGCTCTGTGGGTGGAGTCGTGATGTCAGACTCCCAGCCCTCCTCTACACTCCTCTTACACTAAATTCTGCTATGATCACTAACATCCAGTCAAAATCCAGAAAAGTAACCACATTACTTCAGAAAAGGAGTGGGGGTGGGAATTAAAAAATAATGCCTGTCTCCAGGCTAGTGCATAAAATATGTAAATAACCTGTCACTCACAGCAAGGGGGCAGTACGGACTAAGGTCTTTCTCTGGAAGTCTGTTTTATTTCACTGAACAATAAAAGAGGATTGCTCAGAGCTGGATTAACTATGTGTGGTAAGACTGGGCACAGATGATAGGAAATCTTATACTCTACATTCTGACATCAAAAAAATAAATACAAATGTTTGGGTTTATATCCACTTTAACCCAAGAACAAAAAAATCTAATTAGTGCAGATTGCAAGTCTGTAGATCAGGTGGTTGCATTTACCTAATTTTTTTTTTCATGCCTTAATTTTAACCTGGTCATCCTGCCAGTAACACTCTTCCTACCATATGGCGACAATGCTCACTTATTCAACTTCATGTATGGTGTAGCAGTACAGTAAGAAGGTTAGGACTACAGAACATCTCCCCCTCTCCATAAAATAGAAAAGGGTGTTCTGTAGTACAGAGGAGAACTGGGAAGGCAGGATACACAGGGCTCACTGCTTTTCTGGCAAGATCAACATGTATTTTTTTTGTGTATTTGCAGCAATTTTAATAAGAAAATATAAGCATGTATTGCAGAGATGTACTGAATGTTTATTTTGCCTATAACATACACTTTAACCACTTCAGCTCCTGAAGATTTTACCACTGTCATGGCCAGGCGATTTTTTTTATTTTTTATTTTTTATTTTCCTCTGACCAGAAGACTAAAAAGAGTCGAATGGTACCCCTGTGAGCCAGGTGTAGGAATCCTGGTGAGGGCTATACTTACCTGCTGCCTCAGAGCTTCTCACAATGTCGCCCCCAAAAAATGTCATTTATGCAGGTGGTCCGGTCGTTTCAATCCCCTGCTGTTGCTTAGCAGCTCGGGTCACCTCCTGGTCTTCCCCTGGTGCAGTGGGCACCATTTTGCCGGAGTCCAAACGATCTAAGCACCAAGGGGAGGACTCGGCGCGCTCCAAGCCTCATTCTCCGGCTGAAACTTCCTGTCACAGCAGGAAGAGATGCAGAAACCCCAAACACGACCCAGTAAGTGGGTTTAAAGCGTGGAGGAGACGCCAGACCTGCATGGCTGTGGAGCCTGAAGCATTCCTGGTCACAGCAGGGCTCAGTGAGCTGTAAAGAGCTAAAAGTCTGTCTGAGCCCACCTTATGGACAAGGAGGATGGAAAGACGTCGCAGGTGGCTGCAGGCAAAAGCAAGCCGGGACCAGGGAAGTGCCATTTTT
Source organism: Rana temporaria (assembly GCF_905171775.1). Taxonomy (NCBI): domain Eukaryota; kingdom Metazoa; phylum Chordata; class Amphibia; order Anura; family Ranidae; genus Rana; species Rana temporaria. The sequence continues at coordinate 99,929,381 of NC_053495.1, read as the reverse complement.
CTTACTGCACTTTGACGCACGTGCGGTAGCCTACAATGTTAGTCTGGGGTGTAGCAAAATTGGCTGCTCAGTCTAAATTGCCGGCTCTGCCTATTTTTTTTTATCATCCAATCATGTGCAAGCTAAAATGCTGTTTTTTATTTTCCTTGAATGTCCCCCTCAGATCTACAGTGACTACACTTCCAAGTGCACTTGCAGTGCAAAGTGGATTTGCCTTTCATAAATAACCTCCAAAGGGTCTGTCAGGAGTCCAGAAACTCATTGACCTTTCAAAGGGGTTGTAAAGGATCGTTTTTTATTTTCTAAATATGTTCCTTTCAGCTAGTGCATTGTTGGTTCTCTTACCTTTTTCTTTCGATTTTCTTTTCTAAATGTTTTGTTTTCTTTGTTTGCTTTGTCACTTCCTGTTCCTCCTCAGTAAGCTGTTCAGGAAGTGAGAAATTCAGACAAAAAAAACATTTAGAAGGGAAATCGAAGGAAAAGGTAAGTGAACCAACAATGCACTAGCTTAAAGGAATCTATTTAGAAAATAAAAAACTAATGTGTACAACCCCAAACAACTCCTACTTACAAACAGAGGGAGACAACAGGAAGTGAGAGGAAATCTACACCTAGGATGGGAAATTCACTCCTGTGAGTTAATATGGGAAAAATGTGTCTCCCACTGATGCTTTTTCACCAATCCTTGTTTCCCTAATAACCCCAAATTGTCATTGGGGCAGAAAGTGAGGTGAAATCTTCTGAACAGGGGCACAGACAGCAAAACAAATGTTACAGGGGTGATAACCCTTCGCTATGCTATCCAAAAAGCGTAAAAATCGTTTTTTTGGCTGGAGCTACACTCCAAAAAAATTTACCTGTTCCGACTTGCAAACCGATTCAACTTAAGAACAAACCTATAGTCCCTATCTTGTTTGTAACCCGGGGACCACCTGTAACAAGCAAACGGATCACAGGTGAGGATAGTTACATGGCAATTTAAACCCCTTTGTGTCAACTTGTGTGCATGTTATCAGGCCAAAATCACCAGGGTATATAAACTTTTGATCAGGGTCATTTGGATAGTTTCTGTTGTCATTATTATTCAAAAAGAATAAACGCAGTTGATTGATAATAAATGGCTTCAGCCAAACACTAACCACGAGTAAAAGAAAAGTTTTTGTGTTTATCGTTCATATTCTCTGAAAAATGGCCAAGAAGGCATAAATAATTCTCCCAGGTTATGTAAACTTGGCACAACTGTGTGTATGTATAATATATAATATATATATATATATATATATATATATATATATATATATATATATATATATATATATATATATATATATATAAACAAAAGTGAGAACACCCCTCACATTTTTGTAAATATTTTATATCTTCATGTGACAATGATGAATTGACACTTTGCTACAGTGTAAAGTAGTGTACAGCTTGTATAACCACTTCAGCCCCGGACCATTTTGCCTCCCAAAGACCAGAGCACTTTTTGCGATTCGGCACTGTGCCGCTTTAACTGACAATTGTGCGATGTGGCTCCCAAACAAAATGCATATCCTTTTTTCCCACAAATAGAGCTTTCTTTTGGTGGTATTTGATCACCTTCTGCAGTTTTTTTAATTTTTTGCGCTATAAACAAAAATAGAGTGACAATTTTTGAAAAATAGTTTTATGGCATTTTTTATTTAATATATATTTTTTTTTTACTAGTAATGGCGGCAATCTTCTTTTTTTGTTGTTGTTTTGTTTTTTTATCGGAACTGTGACATTTATGGCGGACACATCGGACACTTTTAGCGCTATTTTGGGACCATTCACATTTATACAGCGATCAGTGGAATAAAAATGCACTGATTACTGTGTAAATGTGACTGGCGGTGAAGGGGTTAACCTGTAGGGTGCGCTGAAGGGGTTAAGTGTGACTTAGGGATGTGTTCTAACTGTGTGGGGGCGGGGCTACGTGTGACACAACACTGATCACTGCTCCCGATGACAAGAAACTGTAATCAGTGTCCTGTCTCTAGCCAGAATGGGGAAATGCTTGTTCACATTAGCTTTCACCCCGTTCTTCCTCTACGTGAGACAAACGCGGGACTCTCTGCGGACATCGAGTCCGCAGGACCCGCAGTCAGACTCGCGGAGCTTGCAACCCCTGGCCCTTAAAGGCGACGTGTGTGTGTGTATAATATATATCTATCTATCTTGATCTGCCCAGCCGTGCCATTCTGCTGACGTATTTAGTCGTTCAGCGGTTGGCAAGGGGTTAACAGTGTAACTTTTCTGTCCCCTCAAAATAACAACACACGGCCATTAATGTCTAAACCGCTGGCAACAAAAGTGAGTACACCCCTTAGGGCCCTTTCACACTATCGGATCCCGTGAATATCTGTTCCTTATATATCTGCTTGCTTAGCGGGGATCGCTCTGTTGATCCCTGCTGAGCCGGCAGATGACAGGGCGGTCCCACACACTGTGCAGGGACCGCCCTGTCAGATCTCCGCGCTCCCCTATGGGGGGATCGGATGAACATGGACCGTCTGGAGATAATTTGCATAGACTAGTGTACTAAAATTGCAGTCTCTTTTATTCTTTGCATTCCTTACTTTTCTTTTAACTCCACATTCTTTTCATGGTGGCTAGTTTTATTAAAGGCAGATAAATCCAACCATCTTTTAGTTCTTGAAACGCTGCCTGGAACTCTGGGCCTGTCTTGTGGAACATGTGACAGGAACTTCCCAGGATGCAGCTACAGTATGAGGCTGGGGTTACATCAGCCAGTGCCTTACTCAACCAAAAAGTAGAAAAACAGTAATTTTAAGTAATTAAATGCAAAAAATGTTTAATGAACGTAAGATTATTTCATATCGACATGCAGAGCTGCATGATGATGTGAATTTTTTAATGAAGGGTGGGGTGATTACACTCTAAGAGTATGATTATTTAACAGATAAGCTAATAACTGTGGAAGTATTTAAAGAAGAAATTCACTCGGCATTCCAAAAATTAAAAGTCAGCAGGTGCTGGCAGAAAGTTGTGCATTGGGTGCAGACTAGGCAATATGCCATCCTCAAACAAAGGGGAGAAAGTACCTGATAAAAAAGGTACGTGCTATCCCCCCAAAGAAATTTGTTTACATGTATGACTAGAAGGGGGGAAAGTTAGAATGATGGCATTTTATTTATTGTGAGTGAATGTCTACCTTTAATATCCACAAAAAGATGCCTAGCTAACATACCCAGTATAATTTGAGGAATCGACGATTATGCAAGCTAATCTGTCTGCAGTTCAAGGTCTAGTATCGGTCATTAAGAGATCTGCTGGTAAAGAATTGTGCACATTTGCTTAAACATAGTCCTACAAAACCTATGACCTTTTTGTTGAAAACATTTGACTGAAACATAAATGTACTCTACAGTTATGGGTGTACTGTTATGAGAACTTAAAGGGTCACTAAAGGAAAAAAATGTTTTTGCTAAAATGACTGTTTACAGGGTATAGAGACATAAAAGTTAACTGATTCCTTTTAAAAATGATGAAAACTAGATTAAATTCTATCATATAATGTGCCCCTAGTTTCACTTTCGCTTTTAAACTGATTTCATGTTTATGTGAAGCAAAGAGACCCACAGAACAAAAACAAACAAATCCAGGGCAGTGTTTTGTTTTTAAAATGAATCTGATTGGTTCTGAGGAGTTTTAGACACGCAGCTTAGACCACAGTGAGAAGCTCCCATGAGAAATTTACTATGGAGCCAGAGAACCAGGAAGTGAGGATTTTAGCAAAGGATTACAGCTGCTTCAAAGCAAAAACGGACAAGGAGGACATGAAATCAAGACTGCTATAAGGTAAAGCAAGCTATTTAGCCCAAAAAAATGTTTTGTTTAGTGATCCTTTAAGTGAAAATTATTCAGAAACCAGATAGGATCATGCCATCTAAAAATGATTGTTCCGATATAGATGAAGCCTATAGGGTAGTCACTCCCTGTTTTCTTATATCTTTTGGGGACTGTAGCAGTGAAAATATTCTAGCTCTGCTTCTTCCAACTTCTCCTCTTGGGGTATTATATTCTAGAATCTGCTATAATCAGAAATATCAATATTAGATGGACTTATCCTTAAAAACAATATAGATAGGGTTGCTCTTCATATGAACATAAGCTGTTGAAAGTTACTTGACAGTATTGTGGTGTGGTGTATTTAGGATTCGTGCTGCCCTAGGCCTGACTAAACTCGTGCACCCCCTAATTTAAATATGAGCCACCCCTTCCTGTCAAGGCCACGCCCCTTTCTTTTAAGACCCATCCTGAAATTTGAGTAGGGACACTGGATCTTGAGGCCTGGGGGGGGGGATGGATTCCCTTAATTTGCATAGATTTCCTCTCACTTCTTGTTTGGCTATGGGGCAGGAAATTAAGGGAAATATCTGCAATGGAATGGAGATGGTAAAAAATAAACTGACGGGCTATAACCCTCCCTTACTATCCAAAATGAAAAAAAAAAGTGTTGCCTATAATTCTACTTTAAGCACAAATTCCTGATACTTTTATTGAGAGGACTAAGAAGATATAGCCATGCCAATGGTGCAGCAGTAAACATATAGCACAGTGAGGAGGGTTTGTGGTCCAGGATGATAGGACAGTCAAAATCAGAAGCAGCTTGTGTTACACTAACAGTGTAGCGCAAGCCGGCAGGGACTCTTTCCGTGCTGCCCCCCTTCAAAGTGCTGCCCTAGGCCTGGGCCTTGTTGGCCTAGGCCAGGATACAGCCTTGCTTTATTTACCAGGAGGCATGGTCATCTATCTGGTGAAAGCTAGTGAAGACACCTTCATAAGTAGTTAGATGGACTTGGGTGTAGTATCAAGCTAGATTTTGTTTTGTATTTATTTGCAGATGATTTTGAATGGAATACTTGTGGGTTTATCTGTATAATAAGTGTCTTGTTTTCAAATAAATGTTTATGTTCAATGAGTTTCCACTGCTTTAAACCAGTCTTGATGTCATAGTGCTTCTAGTTATACATTGAGATAGTAAGTAATTGCTTACGTTTTTTTTTGGATGTTGACATAGACCATGCTTGAGTAATACTGTCAGCACTGTTCCTCTGTGTAATAGGGGATTTAGAAATGCAGCGTAACACTTACATCATGCGTTTGCCTTTTGTTCTTATCCACCAAGAGTGTGTTTTTTTTTTTCCCCCACTACCACCTTCTCTGTTCTTGGTCATATATCTCTTTAGTGCAGTGTTTCTCAATTCCAGTCCTTAGGCCCCCCCAACAGGTCAGGTTTTCAGGATTTCCCTCAGATGAAAAGGCTGTGGTGATTACTAAGGCAGTGAAACTGATCAAATCACCTGTGCAAAATAATGGAAATCCTGAAAACCTGACCTGTTGGGGGGGGCCTGAGGACTGGAATTGAGAAACACTGCTTTAGTGGATCTGAAATATATGCACCTATCTCCAACCCCCCTTGCCTCCCTTACCATATTAGTTTTGAAGCATAGAGATTTGGCAGTATAGGATCCTTTTAGATTCATCCTGCACAAAGTGTACAGGGGGTCTCTTGAAGTTGGGTCTCAAGGAGTGCCTCAGGAGTTAAGTCTTCATTCCATCTTTTAGGACAATACCTCTCTGTGCTCAGGCACACCAGAAGATGGTGGTTCAGAGGGCTCCACAGCACTCATGAACTTTGATATGTTCTACGAAAAACCCCTTTATATAGGCCTCACTGTGGGTTTGAGAAGTTTACAGTGTAGGTGTTTTGTTTTTTGTTGGGTTCCTTCTCTCTGGATATTGAAGTCAAAAACACTTCCACAGCATCTAGGCGACAGTCTTGTAGTCTGGTCATGGATCTCTACTGCTACCACAAATTTAGTAAAGCGGTCCACCATAATTGGAACATGATGGTGTTTGTTCTCCGATAGGACAAGTGTAAAAGTTAGTGGATATTTTTCAAGTGAGGCAGACATGTACCAACTCAAAGGTGGAATCTCAGCCTTGGCCCCCTTCAACAACTGGAACAAACCCACACAAATGGCTTGTCTTCTGGACCAAGTAAACGTTTAGTTTAGCTAGAACTCTTTCCAAGGTTTTCCTTCCCCTGGATAACTAGGCTCTTAAGACAAACAATATATCAATAAAAACCTATAGCTGTGAAAAATCAAAAAACTTGTATAAGTGCATAACCATGAAATAATGAAACCAATGGATGAATAAACTGCATATCTTGAATATAATCAATCCATCATCAGGTCATAATGTGACCCAAAAAGAAGTTAGTTTTTTCAATCTAAGTAATCAGGTTTAATGAGATGATCTTTGGATAAGGGCCTTAAACCTGCCCTACCAAAGATCTTGGATACGCCAATTGTGTTCAGGACATCAGGAATATGTCCTAGATGGCAGGTATATTTCCCCAGTATTTGAAGCATAGTTTTTTTTTTTTTTAAGGAGGATGTGGACGTGAAAGTGTATGTATGTATGTATGTATGTATGTATGTATGTATGTAGGGTGTGCTACGACTTTTCCATTCTGTGCTGGCTAAGCTCCTAGAAGCAGTTTTGGATGACGGCTGTGCTGACTCTCAACTTTCTCTAATTTCCCCTAATCCTCCTCTGCTTCAATCGACTCTCCTGGACGTCTCCTAGCTAATACATTGGAGCACGAAGGTGGAGAACTGATGTTACAGGATGGTGTTCAGGCAGGGATCTGATGGGTCGGCCCGGACTTTTCCTCTGTTGGATGGTGCTGACTCGTGCTGCTCCATGGCTGACTCGTGCTGCTCCATGGCTGACTCGTGCTGCTCCATGGCTGACTCGTGCTGCTCCATGGCTGACTCGTGCTGCTCCATGGCTGACTCGTGCTGCTCCATGGCTGACTCGTGCTGCTCCATGGCTGACTCGTGCTGCTCCATGGCTGACTCGTGCTGCTCCATGGCTGACTCGTGCTGCTCCATGGCTGGCTCGTGTGTGTGTGTGTGTGCGCTTCGGCTGTCTCATTTTCCTCCCTTCGCTGGCGGTGTTGGCTGGTCCGGTGGCTCTAAACAGTGATCGGCAACAATCAGAAACATTTGGGCGAAGCCCTGAGGAAAGACGCTGGCGACTCATCTATATTTGGAGCTGATGGAAATTGGTGGAATTCATTAGAGCCCGTGGAGACTCAATTAAAGGAGCATGTGACCAGAAACAAACCTTAAGCTTCAATAAATCAAAATTTGGAAAGAGCCGCAAAATAAACAAAGTAAAAATTAAGAGAAGGGAAATAGGAAGAGCGAGAAATGGAGAGAAGGGGTGGAAATCTGCTAAACTATGGAAAGTAAGCCAGGGGGCTTTAAATACTGTAGCCCCTGCTCAAGATGACAGTGGGTCCCTACACCAAACACAGTGGTAAATCTATAAAAGAGAATGCTAAACCTTTTAAAATTTACATTGGTATTAAAAGATGATGAAAATAAAGCCCCTCCCCATGATGCTAGGGAATAATTGGAAGTTTCTTACACCGATATAACTGCTTTGCATGAACACTCGGATCAAATGATAAACAAAGTGGACGTAATGGATAAAAGTGCAAAATTGCACATTGATAAACAGCCAAATAGCTTGAATACGTCGGCATCATTAAAACCTCCAGAGCCTACACTACTAGAACAGTGTCAGAACTCTATAGGCAATCTAACCTGGCAAGTGCAGGGACGTGGAGATTTTTTTTTTTTTTTACGACAGGATGTACAGAAAATTAAGGGAAAGAACGTCTGTATTGGAAGACAGTGTTAAAGAATTAGACGATGCTTCACAGCCACTGGGCAAATATATTAAAGAAGTAATGAAAAATGTGGATATTTAATGCTCATAAGCTGGAAGATCTCTAAAATAGTTTCCAATGTAATATCAGGTTGGTGGGTCTCCCAGAGCACTCTGAGGGAGTAAACTCTATAGAAGGGGGCGTGGCTTGCAGCTGATGGAGTAGGACGCACTGAGCTCTAGCTCCGCCGGGTATCCTGTAACTAATCCTGTTACACCCATCCTACAACCCCGCAAACTTCACTGCCTTGCTCCCTTGGACCCGAACAGGCTTGATATCCTGCGGAGAACCGGAGACAGCACGTAGACATGTCCCGGAGGGGAAAAGATCTCCCGACTACGGCGGACCATGCTGCGCAAGATGGCGCCCGCTCCACGCGCTCGGCTAAGGAGGCGGCTATACGTCTCTTCACCAAGCCGGGGACTAAGGATCTCCCTCCTCGGTCGGACCAATTACACACAGACCGATCGGAGCGCGAGGAAATGGAGGCCTCTGGGCTGATCTGGTCCGATGATGCCGCGGATACCGCCACGTGGGACGCAGTGAGTACACAGGCTCCCCTCCCTGCAACCGCCAAGGAGCCGGGCCCTTCGGGGCCTACGGCAGAACCTACTCTGAGGGATGTACTATCAGCAGTTACATCCTGCAAAGTGGCCATTACTGCTTTGACCACAGAAATTAAGGGGGTGAAATTGGAAGTTAATCTGCTCAGGCATGACATGCAAAAGCTCCCTGACCGTACCGCCGATTTAGAGGGGAAGATGAGCAATGTGGAGGATGATGTGGCGCCATTACTGAGGGAAATGCACCATTTACAGTCCCACTCCTCTGGTCATACTGCCCGTTTAGAGGACATGGAAAACAGACTGAGAAGGAACAACATAAGGGCGGTAGGGATCCCAGAAAAAGCAGAAGGCAAAAACCCAGTTGCCTTCATTGAAGGCTGGCTGACCGACACATTTGGGGACCAGACCTTTTCAAAAATGTTTGCTGTGGAAAGGGCTCACAGAGTCCCAGCTAGGCCTCCGAGGCCTGGTGCACCCCCCCGCCCATTTCTCTTTAAACTCCTGAACTTTAAAGACCGAGATGCTATTCTACAGTGCGCCAGAACCAAGGGCGACCTTATGAAAATAGATAATACTAGGATATCCTTTTATCCCGATTTCTCTGCAGAGGTGCAACGTCGGCGGGCCCAGTTCACGGATGTTAAAAGGCGTCTCAGGAAGTATGAAGTGGTATATGCTATGCTCTACCCTGCTAAATTGCGCATTGTTGCCAACAACGAAACCCACTTTTTTGAGAACCCCGCCGCAGCATCTGCTTGGCTAGATAGAATGGAACATTCGCTAAGAGGGGCGCCCCCTCCTGTCCGCTGAGCTTCGCCTGCCTCACTGCTGTTGTCAAGAGTTTTCCCTGTTTATGGTCAAGATGCATGAGGGGTTTCACATTTGTAGCCTGTTTTGTTTTAAAGTTCCTGATCAGGCGGATGGACGGAACTCTGGAAGAAACTGTTTGGTTGCGTCCTGATGTGAGAGACAAGGATGCAAGTCCCTTCGACCGTTGCTTTGTATCGAGACGTTGGGGTCCCCCCCAGTTCCCCACTTGTCCTGCGAGGATCAGTTTTTGCAGCAAAGCTGTGTTTTTGTTTTTGCTGCCCCCTTTCCTTGTTTTTCCTATTTTTTATATTGTTTTGTTTTTTTGTCCCTTTTTGATTTTGTGTTTTTTTCAGCCTGCTGCCAGTATCTACCCGAGGACTCGGGAAAAGGTGTGCCTGCGACATGTCATACTTATGGACTTCCACACACGAGAACTGTGGGTGGTATGTTATTGCTTACCTGTGTTGGGATGTATATTTGCTGCTGGATTAGTTATGGGAATTTATGGCACGAAGGAAAGATGCCTTCGTGCCTTGGGCCCTATGCTACACTGTTACATTACATGTTTTTAAAGTGCCCTGTGCTTTATATAGATGTTCATTTAAACCATGGCGTCTGTATTGAACTTTGTCTCTTGGAATGTGCGGGGGCTGAGTGACGGAGTGAAGAGGGTGGCCCTGTTTGCAGCTCTGAAGAAACATGCGGCGGCGGTTGTTTGTCTGCAGGAAACTCACCTGCAGCCGGACACTCTAGCTGCACTTAAGAGGCTCGTACCACACTCAGTTCCACTCCACCCACTCTGCATATTCCAGAGGTGTTAGCATTCTAATAGCCAATGCTACTCCCTTCGAGTTGATACAGTCGGTTATCGATGACCAGGGGCGATATGTGTTTCTGCTCTGTAAAGTAATGGGAATTTGCTGTATCATTGCTAATGTCTACATACCCCCCCCCCATACACTCCCGAGTGCTTGGTTAAGCTTTCCCAGTTTATGGCTCTGCATTCTAATGTTCCTATATGGGTACTGGGGGACTACAACAATGTGCTCGACAGGTGTCTGGATAGATTTTCTCACAGGTCGGTGAGGGGGGCTAGTACGGGGGGTATGACTCCTTTTGCTAAACTGATTGAAGAGCTGGGCCTACGGGACATTTGGAGGGAGAGGAATCCTGGGGTACGAGTGTATTCATGTTACTCAGCCACCTATCATTGCCTGTCTCGTATAGATCTTTGTTTGGGGAATGTAGGGGCACAAGATAGGACGGTCTCAATTTCGTATGTCCCTAGGAATATATCAGATCATTCCCCCCTGATATTGGGTGCAAGGTTTGCTCAACAAACACAATCTAGGATGTGGAAGGTGAACCCATTTTGGTATGAATTATTCCCCTCCCCTGATCCGATTTCTGGGGAAATCTCTGATTTTCTTTCAGTCAACAACGGTACTGCCAACCCAGCGATAGTGTGGGATGCCCTGAAGGCTCACCTGAGGGGGCTCATTATCAAACAGATTTCCAATATTAAGACTAAAACCAAAGAATGGGAAAATACAGTTATGAATATGGCTGGAGAAGCAGAGATTCAATATATCAGGGATCCCTCAGATATTACGGAAAGGAAGTGGTTGGAGGCCCAGACAATGTATCAACAAGTCACATTAAATGCAGCAGAAAACAAACGCTTTTTTATTCAACAAACCTATTTTAATGAAGGGGAGAATACAGGGCACTTGTTAGCCGTGATAGCGAGAGCACAGCAGGGTAAAACACATATAGCTGTCATTCAAACGCCGCTTGGAGACACTGTCAGTGACCAGGCCCATGTTGCCTCGGTATTTACAGACTTTTTCAAGGAGGTATATACATCCAAGGTGGATCCCACCGAGGAGGCGATTTCTAACTTTCTGGGCCAATGCACCTTACCTAAGGCCACGGCCCAGGAAGTGTTGATGCTGAATGCCCCGCTTAAATTGGAGGAATTGTCGCTGGCTGTGTCGCAAATGGCAAATAGTAAAGCACCAGGTGCGGATGGGTTACCCATAGAAACCTACAAAAGTTATGGTGGAACACTTTTACCGGGGCTATTAGAGGTACTTAACGAATCCTTTAAGGCGGGTAGATTGCCATCCTCTATGGGTGAGGCTGTGGTGGTGGTACTTCCTAAGCCAGGTAAGGACCCTTTGCAACCCGACTCTTACAGGCCTATATCATTATTGAATTCCGATGTAAAAATTTTAGCACGGGCTTTAGCAACAAGGCTTTCCAAGGTGATAGCTAGGCTGGTCCATGTGGACCAGTCTGGATTTATCCCAGCTCGCTCCACGGCACTGAACATCAGGAGACTTTTCCTGAATATGCAGCTGCCGGTGGAGAATTCGGGACATAGGGCGATCCTTTCGCTCGACGCTGCCAAAGCTTTTGACAGCGTCGAATGGAGATATCTTTGTTCGGTGTTGAATAGAATTGGCTTGGGAGAGAACTTTGTCAAATGGATACAACTTCTGTACGCAGCCCCGTCAGCGAGAATTAGGATAAACGATGAGATGTCGGAGGCCTTTCCTTTGTTTCGGGGCACTAGGCAGGGGTGTCCTTTGTCGCCCCTGCTCTTTGCCCTAGCATTGGAACCGTTGGCTGCTAGAATACGCACTTCCCCCGATATTGTGGAGTTTCGACGCAGGCATGGAGAGACTAGACTGTCCTTGTATGCGGATGATGCACTGCTGTATTTGGGGGATACGGAGGGATCTCTGCTCGCCGCGATGCAACTCATAGAGACTTTTGGGGAACTATCTGGATTTGCCATTAACTGGCATAAGTCGGTACTCCTCCCACTCGACGACCCACCGTCGGAATTGCCAGGGATAGCGTCTAGGATACAAATTGTAGAATCCTTTAAGTACCTAGGAATTGAAGTGACCAAAGACCCAACAGATTATGTGTCCCTAAATCTTAAGCCTCTACTGCATAAATTTAAAACTAAATGTTCTGCCTGGTGTAAGCTGCCTCTGACGGTAACGGGACGGGTAAACCTGATTAAGATGGTTTGGGCCCCTCAGCTGTTGTATATCTTACATAACGCCCCGGTGTGGATCCCAAAATGTTGGTTTCAACGAATAGACTCCCAGTTCCGGTCCCTTGTCTGGAACAACAGGGTGGCCAGAATAAAACTACTCACCCTTCAATACCCTAAAGATCAGGGGGGACTGGCTGTCCCCCACGCTCAGACATACTTTTATGCGGCCCAATTACAGCACTTTGTAGGGTGGAACCAGTCAACGGTGACGGATCCCTCTAGAGCCTTGCTCATTGACCCCACCACTTCGTACTCTGCAATGTCACACATGGAGATGGGCTTCCCTGGGGTCCCGGACGGTGGCCCCACGGTTTGCCTCTTAAAAAAATTGTGGAATGCTGTCAGGAAAAGGATGGGGATCACTGGTTTCCTGCCTAGCACGCCCATTTGGCGGAACAGGTTCTATACCGAATTAGTCAAAATTCAGGACTGCTCCAGATGGGAGGCAGCGGGTATTCAATACTTACGCCAGATCTTCGATGGAGCGGCCCTGAAATCTTTTCAAAGGCTGAGGGAGGAATTCCCCTTATTGGAAATGTCACACTATCACTATATCGGGCTAGCTCATGCGATTCGATCTCAGGGTCACTGTTCCACACTGCGACGGGAGGAATCCCGCTTCTTGGGTTCGGTCTTTGACGACACTGAGAAGAAGGGGTTTATCTCTAGGGCGTACTTGCAACTACTGGCACCCTTACAGGCACCCGATGTTCTTCCTTGTAGAGGGAAATGGGAGATCGATATATGACCAATAGATGGGGAGCAATGGGAACAGATATTGAGTACAGGGCCTTTGGTTTCGGTCTCAGCTGCCCAAAGACTGTCACATTTGTTTATTCTCCATAGAGTCTATCGAACTCCAGTACAATTGACCAATGGGGTAGGCGTGATTCACCCATTTGTCCCAAATGTCAGGCACACCCTGGTGACCTCATTCACATGCTGTGGAGGTGCCCCAAACTAGTGAGGTACTGGAATGCTGTGGTCAAAATCATTAATTCTACCTATCAGGTCCAGTTGCCGGCAAGCCCACTGGTATGCTTGCTGGGGGGTATTGATGAGGACCTATACCTACCTCCTGTGTACACTGCCTTGCTTAGACTACTGTATTTGGCACGAAAGCTTATAGCGAGATATTGGCTGTCTGCCCGGGTTCCATCGAGCCGACAGTGGATACAGGAGGTCAATAGAATTCTTATTAGAGAAAAGAACACGTACTTGCATAGAAAGGCACCGCACAAATTTGATACCATATGGCAGGGGTGGCTGAGTTCCCCGGAAGTGGCCCCCCCACAACTGGTACTTGATAGATTATTGCTTGGTTGAGGACCTGGAGGATTGCAAAAGTGGGATGGGATCATCTCTCTAAAAACTGTGAGTCGAGGAGCTAATGAGATGTATGGGTTAACAGACAGGGTACCTTTGGCAGCAGGCTGGGCTGATTTCCCCCCCCCCCCTTTTTTATTGTTTGTTTTTGCTTTTTCTTTGTTCCCTATTATTTGATCTTTACTTTTATTATTGTTTATCTGCCTTATATTTTTCTCAGGCTTGTAGTGCCTACAGAAGGAATGCCAGGTTTATGGAAATATTGTTTTAGCACCGTCTCTGGGAATATGTATCATTCATAGGCTATGGGTTTGACTAATTATGTACTGTGAAGGTGCTTATCTCCTTTTGGTTGCCTATTCGTGTTGTACATTCCTGGTATTCTGTACTGCTACTGTACTTCTTTTTCATTTTTCAAAATAAAAACTTTTCTGATTAAAAAAAAAAACTCTATAGAAACCTGGCTATGGGAAACAATTGGCAAAGAATATTTATCTATGTCTTTCTCGGTTGAAAGAGCACATAGAGTACCTAGTAGGCCTCTACCAGCATGAGCCCCCCCCCCCCCCACAGACATTTCTAATTCGATTACTCAATCAGCGAAATAGAGATCCTATTCTCAAAAGATCTAGATCATTGAAGAAAGTTACTTTTAGTTATTTAGTTTGTTTCCGAATACAAAAACAGTGAGCTAAATTTCAAGATGGTGAGAGACTGCAGATCCTGCAACTGTCCTATTCAATGCTATACCCTGCTAAATTAAGAATAGAGGCAAATGAAGTTGCACATTTTTTTGATAAACCACAGTCTGCAACCAAATAGTTGGACAAGCACTACAAATAAAGTAAGAGAGAAACTGATTATTTTTTATTTATTTATTTTTTTCTGAGGAGAGTCAAGTGAAATTGCTGAATGGGCTCTCTATTTTGTTCCTGTGTGAAACGTTTGGCTGCAATTTTTTGTATTCGTAGGAATATATATTTTTTTTTGTTAAATGGTTTTTAGAATTTTACTCTTATTGGGGGAAAAATGTATTGTGTGTACACTGAATGAATGAAAATATATATATATATATATATATATATATATATATATATATATATATATATATATATATATATATATATATATATATATATATATATATATATATATATATATATATATATATATATATATATATATATATATATATATATAATGTATGTGGTGTGTGTGTATAAGTAAGGCCAATTGGGAGGTAGCTATTGAGGGGGATGGTAGCCTTTCAGAGATCTATATGGGATTTGCACGAGTTTTTGGATTTATTTTTCCTTTTGTTTTGTTTTTTATTTTTTAATAGAGAGTTAAAATGAGCTCAGAGATTATCTCCTCACAAATAAGAATTATGCACAATACGATTATGATTGAAAAACCTGACACTGCAGTAATATGTCAACTATAATGCAAGTAATAGTATCTTGGAATATTAGGTGACCCAGTAAAGAGACAAGCTATGTTTACTACATTGAAACAATTTTCTCCATCTATTTGCCTGCAGGAGACTGATTTTAAACATACATAAATGCAATTATTTAAAGTATGTACAATATAGTAGCCAATACCATTCTACTTATATTACATATTCTAGAGGTGTATCTATATTGATAGCAAATTAAATGGATTTCTCATGCAAGCAGGTAAAAGCATATTAAAGGTCACTATATGCTTCAGCTTGTTTGCCTAATAATAAAGCCCCAGGAGCAGGCAGGTTATCGGGGGAGGTCTACAAGGTTTATGGAGATTCGTTGCCTGAATTATTGGCGGTCTTTAATACAGCATTGGAAAGCGGATCTCTTCCATCATGAATGAAGCAATTATGATGGTTAATCCTAGTAATTCTGAATCATATCGCCCAATTTCATTGCTCACTTCAGATGTCAAGTTATTGGCAAAAGTGTTGGCCACTAGATTGGTCCATATGTACTATTTTAGCTATTACTATTACTTTTGCCAGTCTGGTTTCATTCCAAATAGATCTACAACAATGAATATAAGGCGTCTTAATTTCTTAATTTGCAGGTTCCGTCTGAAAATATGGGTAATAGAGCTATATTGTCACTTGATGCAGCAAAAGCTATTGATAGTACAGTATAGAATGGGATTTTTTTTTTGTGGCAAAAAAAGTATTTGGTTTTGGACCCCAGTTTATAAAGTAGATACAACTTCTTTATACTGCCCCAGTTTCAAGGGTACCGGTTAATGGACATATATTGTCAGCTTTTGCACTGCAGCGAGAAACAAGGCAGGGATGCCCATTGTCACCTTTTGTTCTTTGCTTTGGCCCTTGAACCCTTAGCTGCCTCTGCTTGTCAATCATCTAATATTATTGGGTTTTGTAGAACTTTGGGAGAAGATAAGATTGCTTTATATGCTGACAATACACTTTTATTTCTGGGATATACTGTGTCTTCTTCAGAGGCAGTGATGTCCCTTATACTTTATGGCTCTTTTTCAGGCTTCACGATAAATTGGGACAAATACGTTCTTTTCCCAGTGGATGCCCTGGTGACCAATCTGCCAATTTCTGCTTCTCAAATTGCTGTAGTCTCTACATTTTAAATATTTAGGGGTACAAGTGAGTACATATGTGGAGAGGAATATGGCCCCATTATTTAAGCGGTTTGGGGAAAATCTGGAGTAAATTGCCTTTTAACAATAATAGGTAGAGCTAATCTGATAAATATAGCAATTGTGGTATCCATATCATATTTGCTACATACGGTAATTGTCCCATATGGTTACCACAGAAATGTTTTAAACAAATAGATGCCCTATTTAGAGATCTTATTTGGAGATATAAGCATCCCCGGATTAGATTGGAAACTTTTCAGTTACCAAAGGATGAAGGAGGCTTGGCTGTTCCTAACACCAGGTTGTATTATCTGGCATCCCAACTCCAGCAAGTATATGGATGAAGTCCTATATATTGCAATGATCCCATACAACAAATTATATTTTCTCAATTGCCAGTAGATCCACTAGTGCAGTTAATAGTAGTGTAACATTTTTATTATGAATGTAGATATCCTACATTTTATGATGCATAGGATCTGGACCACTGTTCAACAAAATACTCAGTATGAGGGATACACTCAGTATATACCTATATGGAATAATCTACAATTACCTAAAGTGGTAAAGCTCGACTGGTAACAGGGAAAAAACCCTGGGAACAAATCACCCCGTCCCTGAGATCCCTCTATTGGCCTTGAATCACTTTCAAGGCCTCATGCATAACGCACAAATGTGTACACGGAAGCACGCCCCTATAAGTGAGAAAATAAAACAACAAAACCCAAATCGAGTTCTTAGATCAACTAACCAAAAATTATTACAAATTCCCAAAGCCCGATATAAGACCAAAGGAGAACGTCGTTTTTCAGTTCAAGGACCTCGACTATGGAACGCTTTACCAACTAATATCCGAATGGAAATTGTTCACCTGGCCTTCAGAAAAAAACTAAAGACCCATCTATTCTGAGGGTTAAACTGAAGGAAAATGGATGCCAAGCGCCTTGAGGCGATTCAGTTTGCATTTGTAGCGCTATATAAGTAATTCACTCACTCAAGCTTGAAAAATTTTGATTTATGGAAAGTCTGGTATTTTGCTTTTTGGCCAACTTTGATAATGACGTTTTGCTAAACTGGTATCATTTACCCAACAGATTATTTTTTTCAATACTTGCAGCTACGACATGCTTTGCAGAGTCAAGCAAGGACCTTCAAAAAAAAAAATCCTTCATCAATTTTAGCCATGGCATTTACTGTGAGGCATGCTAAACAGGGACTTATAGGAAAAATTATACTCTTCTATACAAATGATGGCTAAAACGAATTCACAAGAGGACAGTTTTAGATCTTCTCATGGGTGTACAGCAATCCAAACCACATATGGATAGTGTCACCCCCATATGGCCAGTAGTATTACAATTCCTTTGAGCTGTAGCATGAAATCAACCCACATATAAATGATGTAATGGAACACTGCATGTACCTAATGGCATTTAATTCAAATGATTTTTATTGAATCACAGCAAGTATGAGAAAACATCTGTGATCTTACACTAGGTCACTCTATTTGCATTCATCAAACTAAAAAGGGTTGATTATGTAATAAAACTTGTAGGTATCATTAAAACCTGGTGTATATTTACAAATTGAAAACACAGGTTCTGAAAACTTCAGTAATTAACACTACAATGATTTTTGCATGTCAGCTTTACAAGGAAAAAATGAAAAGAATTAAAGAAGAAAGGAAGGAAAGAGAGGCATAACAAAGTACAGGACATTTACCGAGGGCAGTTTAGGGAGTTCCATATTGACCAGTTGGAGATCTAGCTAGAAATGGAACCGCCCCTATAAGCCAATATTTTTTCATATTCTGCCATATTCTGCCACAATATTGACAAGTTTTCATGACAAGTTCTCTCAAACTGGGGATCTCATTCATTTTTTCATTTGCTCATCATTGTAGATCTTGCAGCAAAGATTATGTGTATTGCTATGGATCTAACCTGTAATGGGTACTCCGACATGTTAACACTCGGTATAGCTTTTTCAATAGAAGGATGAAAAAAGACCACAGTGACTTTTGCAATCAGTTTGAATGCCTCTGACCAGAAGCTGCAGAGGTGGGGACACGCCCACACCATATGAGTTAGTGTTCCCACCTGTCTGCAACCCCTCCAGCATAGGTTCGAGTTGGAGTCAGAGAATTTAGCTATGTATTGGGTAAAGTGCCGTCTCGCAATACATTTTTGTGCTAGCTCTGCATAACTCGAGCACCGAGAGAACTGGTGGTTGCATTTAATCGCTGAAGGCCATTGTTTTTCTGAAAAAATAATTATCTAGCTTTTTTTTTTCCCCACTTAATTTGTGGGTTTGATTTGATAAAGACTGACTTGGACTTGAGTATGTCACATATCATGGATATGCCTTTAGCTTTTGGGTTAGTGGAGTTTGGGTGATTCCAAACTTGTGTGGGGATCGGGGTATGGTTCGTGTTGAGTTGCTGATGGAGTGAGATGATCTGGTTGTGCGTCAAGAACTCTGGTGAAGGAATGTGGTACTTGGCTTGTATGTCCAAAACTGACATAAGTTTATCATTCGCCATGAGGTCTCTTAGGTAATGGATAGCTCTACTCAGCCAGTGAGTCAGGTTTATGTTCGGAATTAACCAGTGGAGGGTGTCTAGTGGCATGGGAATGTTGGCAGAAGGTAACATTGGGTGTGTAACTTCTCTTAAGTATTTCCATGCGTTCGTTGATGCTTGTATGGTGGAGTGGTCTATTGAAATATTTGTATGTGGCAAGTTGTGTGCAATAAGAAGGGACCGCAGTGATTTAGGGGACATCCAAGCATGTTCTAATTGGCACTATGGTTTGGTATCAGTTTGGTCAAACCAACCTCTGAGCTGATCCAGTATCGCCGCCATGTAGTGTTCTTTCAGAACTGGGAGACCCATTCCGCCCACCGCTTTGTGTTTCCTCTGCAGTATTGGAGGAGGATCTCGCTCTACTACCTGCCCTCACAAAGGAATTGGAATTAAGAAAATAGTGGGATATAATTTGATCTTTTAGAGGTTGACGATGGGGGGAGTTAACTGAATTCCCAGGTAAATTATAGAATTTCGGGACCACAGGAATGGTAGATCCCGTTGAAGGGCTGTTTTTGTGGCTCTATCAATTGCTATGCCAAAAATGCTTGATTTAGAAGCATTGACCTTACAGTAGGCCACCTTACCGAATAGTAGAAACGTGTCGTGGGCTGCGGTGAGAGAATCATATGGGTTAGTGTCAATATGACATTGTCTGCGAAAAATTTGATTTTGTGGCGATTGCCCTGGGAAGAGATGCCCTGGATTGATGGATGAGTTCTGATCTTTTCTGCCAGGGGCTCCATGACCAGGGCAAAAATAAGTGGGGACAGGGGGCATCCCTGTCTGGTCCCATTTGATATTTGGAAGTTTCTGGAGAACATACCCTCCGTGTAAACATGTGCAGAGTATAGCGCCAGTATAGCTTTTTGAATTGGGCCCATCAGACCAAATTTCTCTAGGACCCTAGCCAAATATCCCCAATGCACTCTGTCCAAGGCCTTCTCTGCGTCCAAAGTGAGAAGCAGAGAAGGCCTTCCAGATTTTTCAGCCAAATGTATGAGATTTATCATTCTCCTGGTTGCATCATTTGCTTGGCGACCAGATACAAAACCCACCTGATCCTGGTTGATAAGTTTCAGTCGAAAAGTCGACAGTCTCTTAGCAATTAGTTTGTTATACAATTTAACATCAACATTCAACAAAAAAATGGGTCTGAAATGTTGTGGCACAGTAGGTTCTTTACCTGGTTTGGGCAAGGTAATTATGGTGGCTGTCAGCATTTCTGGTGGGAAGGAAGCTTTGGACATTGCGGAACAGCTGGTAATATTCATATGAATATCCGTCGGGACCTGGTGACTTATTGTGCGGCATACTTCTGATCAATTTTTCTATTTCAGGTATCGTACCCCAAGTGTGTCGAGATCCTATGGGGTAAAATGACCACACCAGCCAAGCAGACACTGGCTGGAGAAAGCACCCAGAGGCGATTCAGTTCGCATGTGTAGCGCTATACAAGTCATTCATTCATTCATTCATTCATCGTGAAGAATATATTAAGTGAGAAGATCTCTGTTTGGGATAGTGTGGGTAGGTTTACTGATGTGAGGAATTCTTTTATCATGTCTGAAGGCTGGTGGGTGCCTGGGTCGTCTTTTAAGATTATATAATGATTCATAATAGTCGTTAAAGGCATCTGCTATTTCTTTGGGGTTGGACACTGTCTCTCCTGTTTTGGGATTCTTCATGTGTAGGATTTTTTGTTTAGCTACTTTTGTCTTTCAGCTGATTTGCCAGCAGTTTCCCTGCTTTGTTGCCACAACGGTAGGTGTGGGCTTTTAATATGCGAAGGCGGTTTTCTTGCTGAGAAATCAGGTGTGTTCAAAGTTCCTGCCTAGTGTAGAATAGTTAGTCTCTAGTGTTTTGGGTGGTATTTTGTTTGTTGATGAGTTCAAGATTTTGGATTTTAACCACTTAACGACCGCCCACTGTAAATATACGTTAGTTTTTTAAAGATGGATATCTCGGTAACGGCAGCAGCTGCTGCCACAACCGAGATATCCATCTCTTCAGTGAGCAGTCCTGTAAACGATAATGGCGGTCTCTGTGGCGGATTCGCTGCGAGTTTGCCGTTTATCGGTGGTGGGAGAGGGCCCCCCTCCCGCGCCCTCCCTCGCTTACCGGAGCTGTCGGTAGCAGCGGAGGCGATCAGGACCTGCTGTGAGGATGCGAGTGAGGGCAAGATGGCCCCCACCCGTCCCCATAGCATTGCTGGGCGGAAGTGACGTCAAAATGTCAGTCCCGCCCAGCGTCTTAAAGAGACATTTTTTTGTTATTTTTTTAAATGACAAAATGTTCTTCTTTTTTTTTTTTTTGCATTTAAGTCTACATATGAGATCTGAGGTCTTTTTGACCCCAGATCTCATATTTAAGAGGACCTGTCATGCCTTTTTCTATTACAAGGGATGTTTACATTCCTTGTAATAGGAATAAAAGTGATAATTTTTTATTTATTTTTTATTTCAGTGTAAAAAAATATAAAATAAATAAAAAGAAATAAAGAAAACAACAAATTTTTTTTTTTTTAAAGTGCCCCGTCCTGACGAGCTCGCGCACAGAAGCAAACGCATACGCGTGTAGCGCCCGCATATGAAAACGGTGTTCAAACCACACAAGTGAGGTATCACCGTGATCGTTAGAGCGAGAGCAATAATTCTAGCCCTAGACCCCCTCTGTAGCTCAAAAAATACAACCTATAGAATTTTTTAAACGTCGCCTATCAAGATTTTTAAGGGTAAAAGTTTGACGCCATGCCACGAGCGGGCGCAATTTTTAACCGTGACATGTTGGGTATCATTTTACTCGGCGTAACATTATCTTTCACAATATATAAAAAAATTGGGCCAAATTTATTGTGGTCTTATTTTTTTAATTCAAAAAAGTGTTTTTTTCCAAAAAAATACACTTGTAAGAGTGCTGCGCAAATACGGTGTGACAAAAAGTATTGCAATGACCGCCATTTTATTCTCTAGGGTGTTATAAAAAAATATATCATGTTTGGGGGTTTTAAGTAATTTTCTAGCAAAAAAAAAACGTTTTAGTCTTGTAAACGCCGAATCTGAAAAATAGGCTCGGGGGTTAAGTGGGTAAATAACAGGTCGTTGAGCCGTTTAGTTTGCTGCTTCCTAAGCTTAGAGCTTAGTTGTATGAGCAGACCTTGAATGTACACCTTGCGTGTGTTCTAGAGCGTAAAGGGACCGACGGGGCATTGATCTTGAAGAACTCCCTTAGGGCTTCTCGATTTTTGCTTTGAGTTTTCAGGATGGGAGAGAGTGAATAGATCATTGCGCCATCTGTTTGTCCTTGTTTTGGCCCCACGAACCCCCACACTAATGGAAGTAGGAGCATGATCAGACCAAATTATCGCATGTATATCAGATTTGGTAATCATTTGCAACATGAATTTGTCTACCAAAAAAAAAAAAAAAAAAATCTATACATGAGTACAGTGAATATTATAAAGTATCCTTCGCGCTACTGTGAGTAAATAAAATAATATAAAACCAATGGTGTAAATGCCGCAAAACCTAGTAGTGTTTACAATACACACAAGTGAAATAATATAAATAAAGTAAATATAAATTAAGTCCCCAGATGAAGACATGTGACTGTGTCGTAACGCGTAAGGATTGCCCATGGGCAGACGTACACCTGGAGTGACGCAAGAAGGCACTGAGGACGCCGCTGGCTGTTTGAATTATTGCACTTGTTTTTGTTATTGATGTAAGCGCAGGTTATTCTTTAATAAACGTCCCCCTGCTTTTTACATACTACACTATTGGAGGCTCTCTGTTTTCTCTCTCTCCCCCTGAATGGAGCTTTATTAGGGATTAATCGAGGAGGTGTGCACCGAGTTAACTAGCACCATAGAGGGAAGGCTATAGACAGCTGGAGAGGTCGTAGAAGCACCAGTGAAGTGTGGCAGGTGGGAAGATCTGTGGCTGTGAGGAGGTGTATGATGCAAAGTGACCCTGGATGCTTTTGACACTTGGTATTGAGGTGAGAGTTCTGGGAGCCCGTATACAGATGTGATCAAATCCTTCACTGCCATCTTCATACATTTTCTCCCAGTGGACATTCAGCCCCGTTTTTGTTCTCCCCTTTGGCAGTTTCACTGCAATACTATACACTGGACACTTACCACTATTTATTTATATTTACTTTATTTATTGATCAACATGTTTATGATTATTGATTGATTACCACTCATCACCTCTTTTATTTGATACTGTTCAGTCTTTGCGCAAAACCCTTTCTTTATATTATACATGAGTACATGTGATGTACATTGGGAGAAAAAGGAAAAGTCCCTTTCTGTGGAGTGCTGGCATCTCCATACATCCACCAGAAGATGTGATAAACTGGGCCAATGTTGCCCTTCGTAGTTGTTTACGTATGGGGTTAGAAAGGTCCAAGTCTTTATCTGGGATTGCATTTGAAGTCCCCGCATAAGATTACATGTCCTTGTTTTAGGGACGCCACTCTTTTCCATATCTTCTTTAAGAAGCATAGTTGATTTGTGTTTGGGAGGTACCAACTTGTATTTAATTTTAGCGATCTCACACACAAAAATTATATATCTGCCTGATGCGTCTAGGTAAGTTTCAAGTTGAGTGAATGGAATAGAGTCCTTGATGGCAATTGCAACTCCTCCTTTCTTTTTGGGACCATTCGCCATATACACATACACATTTACACATGTGAGAATTTGTGGTGGCAAAATTTGGGGGGGGGGGGGTTGTGAGAGATACAGTGAGACTCTTGTAAGCGGATGATGTCAATCTTGAGCCTGATCGCTTCTTTCCAGGCCATTTGTCTTTTGTGAGGGCTGTTCAAGCCTTTCACATTGAAAGAGGTCATGTTAAATGCCATCTCCGAGAAATGGAGAGTATGTACCTTGCTACAGTATGAGTGTGCCAATGTACTCTTTTGTTACCTGACAATGAGTCTGTTGTCCTTGTTGTGAGGATGTGTAGAACTGGGGAGCTGGTGCAGGCGGGTCTAAGTGACCTCAGGAACCAATATGGAAGTCCGTCCGGTGTAAGTCCTGTAAAGATGAACGGTGAAAGGAAAAAAAACAAAGGGAAGAGAAAAACAGAGTTATAAAAACAAGCGATTCTATGAGGAATTTTGTGCGGAAGATTTACAGCTAGAACTTGGGGGGGGGGGGTGTAACAAGAAAAAAAAACGGTGTGGCATTTTCCTGGGCCACAAGGGGATATAGAGATGAGGCGGTAGATAAGTATGCCTTCAGCCTGTTTCAGCATCATCAACTAGAGTTGATGGAGGTGAGTGTGGCGTGTTTTTCTCAGTGTTGTGTGGGTCTAGGATATGCCAATCTCTCAGGAGTCGGAGGCCTTCCTTGACACTGGCTATCGCATAGGAGTTTCTATCTTGGTGACCAGCAGTTTGGCGGGGTAAAGCCATCGGTAGGGGATGTAATGATTGTTCAGCGGCTTGGTGATGGTGGCCAATTGCCTGCGTTGTTGCATGGTAAATGCTGAGAGATCTGCAAAAAATTACAGTTCTTGCAGTTCTAGGGGAAGATCATCCCGACGTCTTGCAGACATCATGAATTGGTCTTTTTGTGTGGTAGAAGTGAATCTGGACTATAGCGTCCCTTGGCAGACCTCCTAAAAGCAGTGCTTTCAGATGCACCGCTAGAGGACCTTGTTATTGATCGCATACACCGTTTACCAAGGCCAAAAAACATCTCATCTTTATGCAACTCGCCATGGACGCCTCCCATTTCTCCCCTTGATTGTGGTGTTTTCCTCCTTGGCTGCCCGCAGTTATACGCCCCCACAGCTCCTGGCAGGGATATTTCCTAGCTTTCCTCAACCATCGGGTTTTAGCATTCGGTGACCAACTTTACAGCTAATATGTACTGTAAGTAACTCTGGGGTGTTCGGTTTTCTCTTCCCCTTACATCCCTATTTAATTTCATTTTAGTAATTTTGAATATTTATTATAGATACGCACTCTGCACTTGCTTCTGAAGAAGTGGAACTTCATCCACGAAACGGGTCAAGCTTTTAAATGCAGCTTTTTTCATTAAATCGTGCATTTACATAATACTCTGTTTTTTTTATTTTATGTATCGCGTGCAATGTAATTTTGAATATTTTATTGTCTATTATATGCTCGTCATATCTTCCATGTGCATTTATATGAATAAAGTAATTTTTTTATTGTGCAATTTATCAATTTATATTTGTCCAAACTCACATCCCACTCAAAGTCCCAAATTCCCCCCCCCCCCTTTCTCTTAACATGGAAACAAAGCTGGAAGCCTGACCGGTTTCGCTGGTCATGCCGGCTGCTTCAAAGGCAATTGTTGGGGACAGTTGCCTCTGAAGCTTCCGGCGTGACTGGCGAAACCACGTGCCGTTATTGACTCTGACTCCATGCTGTTTATATGGGAGTTGGTCTTACACAGGACACTCTCATGGACTTTAAAGTGGTTGTAAAGTCAGAGGGTTTTTTATCTTCATGCATTCTAAGTTAGGAAACCGGAGGAAACCCACGCAGTCACAGGGAGAACATGCAAACTCCAGGCAGTTAGTGTCGTGATTGGGATTCAAACCAGCAAACCTTTTTACTGCTAGGCACTACACCACTGTGCCATCCCACAAGGATTATTTCTTGCAGCCATTAATAGTCAGTAGACCTGCATATCTGAGAGATGCAAAACAAGTACTAAATTACATTAAGGCTGTTCAGATGTGAGATGGCACCCTATTAGTGACAGCAGGCGTGTCATCCTTTTATATCAACATAGGGAGGGCATCATGATGGAATGGCCGCTGTTGAGTACTATATGCATAGGTTAGAGACCATTCCCACAAGACAGCTTATTTTGGATTTATTGGAATACACCATGCATTCTAATATTTATTTATTTATTTATTTTTTCCAGTTTAATCGCACATACTTTTTGCAAGTCAAAATCCTATTTGCAGTAAAGCATATGGTGCAGGACCCAAACTGATGCATCTGGTGATGGTATCATTATGGAAATATTACATCTAATTCGTGTTTTTTAAATATTTATATAGGATATGAAGATGTTGGCTGGGTAATAAAAAAGAAAACAGTTGGCATCCTCAAGAAAGAAGCAACTTTTGAAGAGGAAGACCTGGAATTACTTTCAAGGGCGTGAGTAGACCTAGAGAATGATGTGTTGGCACTGGCTTTGTGACAGGCCTTAAGGGCAGCACCTATAAGTGGGTGTACAAGTACTGATGAAGGATTAAAATGCTTTAGTTAGGTTTATCTGCAGGCTGAATAGGAATATTAAAAATATAGGCCAGCCATACCACCTACATGTTTGATATGCTGCCAGCTTTTTGAGTTTAATCCTAAGTGTTTTGCCTGTCCATATACTGTATTTCAAGACTATTGTCTATGGGATGTAAAGAAAATATTTATGTTTTCATAAAAGTTTAACAGGAAGGCATAAGTTAACAACTTGCCGACTGCACACTATAGCTTTTACTATATTTATGTGATTCTGCTCTTCTGGGTATGAGCGCGTAGTCACACCACAAGCCGATCAATACACACGTAAACACTGGTTAAACACATTTAACTCTTCGATCACCCTATATGGTTAACTCCTTCCCAGCCAGTGTCATCAGTACAGTGACCATATATTTTTCTTCTGGAACGAATTATGCTTGTAATCCAAGGTACCACTATATATATATTGCCTGCTCTCATAAGCTCCATGCTTCCATCCTTTACATACTGCCAGCTGTTTGAACCTCTGCAGTGCTCTCATGAACATCCGGCCCACCATCTTACTCTCTGCACTCCTCTACTACACATCTTACTCACTAAAACAGTTCTTCAAAATCACTTGTAATATCTCATACCTTGCCCCTTCTGGAATTGGCATATACATAGAGTATTTATTAACAGAACAAAAGCAAGATGACAACATGTAGAGAAAGGAGTTTGTTATGGTATGTAATAAATTGAGGTTCACTTTGTCAAGCTTCTAGGCCTAAAGGGATTGTAAAATAACAAACGTGATGCTTGCCTGCTCTGTGCAATGGTTTTGTACAGAGTAGCCCTGAATCTCCTCTTCTGGGGTCTGCCACGGCTGGCTCCTCCCCCCTTCTGAACTTCCAATAGGGAGCCATTTCCTATTGTGCCCTCCTGAGCATTAAAGTAAAAAAAAAGAAAAAACTTTTACCTATACAAGCACTTTAAAGCTTAGCTAAACCCAACCACAGAAATGTTATATATTTTAAATTACCAGGGCCTAGATGTGGAGGGTGCAATACTTTTCTTTTGTAGGCTTTTTCACCTGTTTCTACTGCCATAACTTCCTATCCCCGCCACACTTCATCCATCGCGGAGCAGCTTTTGTAACCTTTTGTAACCTTAGTACAAAACTTCTCCTTTTCTTCCCCATACCATAGAGAAGAGGAAATTGTTGTCCAGAGATTACTGGAAAAAATGTAACTGAGAAGAGTGCAGTGCAGGCAGAGAGCACAGAAGTATCTGTTTACAAGATTTCTGACAGGCTCAACAAGTATATTTGTGCACTTATGAACAGATAAAGCAACACATTTTTAGATGTACTGTATATTTAAGACTAAAGAGAACATATTTTTGAGGGGTCACTGTTTAGGATTCACATACACTTAAAATTAAACCTTTACTCGGCTGGAATTTCAAGAATTTACATTCTAAACACATAGTAAAAAAGGTTTAAAACACGTTGCTGACCTCTGTAGCTTTTATGTACCGTGAAGAACAAAGAACGAACAACTTGAACAATTTCTGTGCTTTTGCTGCAAACTGTAAATGATGATGTTACAACATTGTTGTACTGTACTATGCTTGATAATATTGCAAAATTACAATGCCCTCCCTGAAAAATAAAGAGGGGTATGTCTAGTCCACTGGTGTAGCGATAAAAAGCCTGTAAAATGGTACAATGAACCAATTCTTTACTGATTTTATTTTAAAAATTTAGTTGTATGTAATTTTACTAACGCATATCATTTTCATACTTAGAAAGTGGTTTTCCTGGAGGACTGGACCTCTAATCACTTCCTCTAATAATGGCATCCATTGATCCATATCAGTATATAATAGTAAGCATATTTTTTTTCTATTATTATTATTTATTATATACAGGATGTATATAGTGCCAACAGTTTGCTCAACGCTTAACAAAATGAAGGCAGACATTACAGTTACATTACAATTTATTTGGTACAAGAAAAATCAGAGGGCCCTGCTCATCAGAGCTTACACTCTAAAAGGGAGGGTCAATTGATACAAAAGGTAATAGCTGTGGGGGATGAGCTGATGGAGGAAGTAAAACAGTGTATTAGTTAGAAGCAGGATAGGCTTCTTAAGAGAAGGGTTTTCTCGGGTTTTCGTGGGGGAGGAAATGTTAAGAGCTTTGTTTTAGATAGATGGATTCATTTTGAGCAAGTGGCTTGACTTTCAGGCCGATATGTCTGTTAGTAAATCAGTGATGCGTGAGGAGACCGATGGGGTGAGCTGAGGGGCACAGAGATAGATTTAGGTGTCATTGGCATATAAATGGTAGTGGAAGCCGTGGGAGGCTATCAACTGACCCAGGGAGGATGTGTAGATTGAGAATAGTAGAGGCCCAGGGAGAGAACCTTGGGGGACCCCAACACTAAGAGGAATTGGAGAGGGGGAAGTGGAGTTGTAGGTGAGATAGGCAAGAATTAAACCAACGTAGGTAGAGCGCAGCCATGGAAACCAAGTATATTTTGTTTTTTGAGGAGGAGGGGGTAGTCAACTGTATCAAAGGCAATGGAAAGGTCCAAGAGTAAGCGTATGGAATAATGACTGCTGGTTTTGGCTGTTAGTAATTAGTTTGTGAGTTATTATTTTAGGATGTACTGTATATTTCATAAAAAAAACGAATGTGAGGAAAAAATTAAAAATGCATTCTTTGATGGCAAATGCAAGAACTATAATAGTTCTTAATCTATGGTTTGAGATCGTTCTGAACATTGTGTATTACAACTTTATATACTGATTTAATTTTCTTCTTTGAGGTATTTTTTCAATATATTGAAGTATGAAATCTGAAAGGTTTTTGTGATGTGTGTGTGTATATATATATATATATATATATATATATATATATATATATATATATATATATATATATATATATATATATATATATATATATATATATATATATATATAGTAACCTTTGAGCATTCAGTTGAGTAATTTAAACATGCCTATGTTTTCAAATGTAGCTGGCTGATGAAATGTGTGTGGGGTGCCTATAGGCTAGAACAGGGGTCTCCAAACTTTTTACTTCGAGGGCCACATTGTATATTTTACAGATATTCGCGGGCCGAAAAAAAAAGAAGCCATTTATAAATTACTCCTCAGCTATGGAATAGAGCAGAATTTAAAAAAAAGCTGCCATTAGCAGGGCTGGATGGTGCACCTGTATCCTCTGCCCGCACCTAAATGCCAGAGCCTCGTGCACTAGGGCCAAATATTAAGTGTGCACGAGGCCTTAGATCAGTGTTCCCCATCAGAGCCCCCTCCACATCTACATCCCCACCAGAGCCATCACCACATCCCCATCAGAGCCATCACTACATCCACATCCCCACCAGAGCCCCCACCACATCCCCACCAGAGCCATTACTACATCCACATCACTACATCCCCATCAGAGCCATCACTACATCCCCATCAGAGCCATCACCACATCCCCACCAGAGCCATTACTACATCCCCATCAGAGCCATCACTACATCCCCATCAGAGCCATCACCACATCCCCATCAGAGCCATCACTACATCCACATCCCCACCAGAGCCATCACCACATCCCCACCAGAGCCATTACTACATCCCCATCAGAGCCATCACTACATCCCCATCAGAGCCATCACCACATCCCCATCAGAGCCATCACTACATCCACATCCCCACCAGAGCCCCCACCACATCCCCACCAGAGCCATTACTACATCCCCATCAGAGCCATCACTACATCCCCATCAGAGCCATCACTACATCCCCAACAGAGCCATCACTACATCCCCATCAGAGCCCCCACCACATCCCCATCACTACATCCCCACCAGAGCCATCACCACATCCACATCCCCACCAGAGCCATTACTACATCCCTATCAGAGCCATCACTACATCCCCATCAGAGCTATCACTACATCCCCATCAGAGCCATCACTACATCCCCATCAGAGCCATCACTACATCCCCATCAGAGCCCCCACCACATCCACATCAGAGCCATCACTACATCCCCATCAGAGCCACCACTACATCCCCATCAGAGCCATCAGTACATCCCCATCAGAGCCCCCACCACATCCCCATCAGAGCCATCACTACATCCCCATCAGAGCCACCACTACATCCCCATCAGAGCCATCACTACATCCCCATCAGAGCCATCACTACATCCCCATCAGAGCCCCCACCACATCCCCATCAGAGCCATCAGTACATCCCCATCAGAGCCCCCACCACATCCACATCAGAGCCACCACTACATCCCCATCAGAGCCACCACTACATCCCCATCAGAGCCACCACTACATCCCCATCAGAGCCATCACTACATCCCCATCAGAGCCATCACTACATCCCCATCAGAGCCCCCACCACATCCCCATCAAAACCATCACTACATCCCCATCAGAGCCACCACTACATACATCCCCATCAGATCTCCCACCACACACAGTTTTGTCCCCCCTCTATACTTGTGCCCCCCCCCCCCCAAGCACAGTATTTTCCTCATCACTGTCTGTCTGCAAGTTTCCCCGTATATCAGCGTGTTCTGTGCTGCTTGCCTGCTTCTGAAGAGCCAGCATTAGAGCAGACACGCTGTACTTCCCGGCTCCCGCCCCTTTTACACAGACAAGCTGTTACAGCTAAAATTAACTAACTCTGGTGGAGGAGCTGGGAAGTGCAGCAGGTCTGCGCTGAAATCCCTCAATGCATGTCAGAAGGCAAAGCAAGCCGTCCCTGCAGTGAGTCTGATCACTGAAGCTGCGGGCCGGACAAAACGTCCTAGCGGGCCGGATGTGGCCCGCGGGCCGTAGTTTGGAGACCCCTGGGCTAGAACATGTTTTCTTAAGCATGACTCGGCACTATTGTCTATTATAGCTAATTGTGCATGATAATGGTAGGAGAAGAGGCCATTAAAAAAATTCACTAAGTACTATTTTAAAAGTTTGAAAAAATTACCTTTTTTGTAAAGATTTATTTTAAGTTATCTACATATAGTGAGGGGAAACAAGTTTTTGATCCCCTGCTGATTTTATTTTTTTGCCCACTGACAAATAAATGATCAGCCTAATTTTAATGGTAGGTTTATTTTAACAGTGAAAGACAGAATAACAACAAAAATATCCAGGAAAAACGCATTTCAAAAAAAGTTATAAATTGATTTGCGGCCGCTTTAAGGGGTGTGTGTATATATACCTGCCGCGGTACTGAGGAGCTGATGCGTGTGCCCAGCGGCCGCAATGTCCACGTTCTGACGGGAGAGGAGACAGATTGTGTGTTCCTAGTATATAGGAACACCGATCAGTCTCCTCCCCCACAGTTAGAACACTCTTAGGGAACTCATTTAACCCCTTGATCACCCCCTAGTGTTAACCTGTGCCCTGCCAGTGAAATTTATACAGTAATCAGTGGCTATTTATAGTTCTGATCACTGTATAAATGTCAGTGGTCACAAAAAAAGTGAAAAAAGTGTCTGATCTGTCTGCCGCAATGTCTCGGTTCCAATAAAAATCGCAGATCGCCACCATTACTAGAAAAAAAAATGCCATAAATCTATCCCTTATTTTGTAGACGCTATAAATTTTGCGCAAACCAATCAATATACGCTTATTGCAAAGATTATTATTTTTTTAAACAGGGATATTTATTATTGCAAAAAGTAAAACCTTTTTTTTTTTTTCAAAATTGTCCCTCTTTTTTTTGTTTATATGCCAAAAAAATAAAAACGCAGAGGTGAACAATACCACCAAAAGAAAGTTCTATTTGTGGGGAAAAAAGGACGTCAATTTTGGTTGGGTACAGCGTTGCACAATGTCAGTTAATCACTTTGGGACCGCCGCACACCGATATTCGTCGGCACTTTGAACAAAGATAGCTTTGCTATGGCAGCAGCTACCAACATTCTACCATGTTTTCTATGGATTGCTTCCTTTTTGTGAAATACCTGTTGATGTGCCAGTCCCCCTGCTTTCTTGTTACAAACTGACCACGCAATGCATGGAACCATCCTGGCATGGTCCGTTTGCTTCTTTTGCATTCTACTTGGAAGCAAAGCCTGCTTGTACTTTTTTTGTTTGTGGTCTTTTAACATCTGTGGGATGATGTTTTAAGAGTCTGTGGTGGCCAGTGCTCTCCTGTATGCAGTGGCATTCTGGGGAAGTAGGCTTAGGATGGCCTACACCAGGGGTGCCCAACCAGTGGCCACATGTGGCCCGTGGAGCACTCTGATGTGGCCCGCGACCTCCTGCTCTGGGATGGTGGGTTGGCAAGCACAGATCGTGGGTTGCTGACCAGCCATCCCAGAGCATCAGTGTGGTGAATGAATCCTGGGGTCGAGGAAGCAAGCGGCTGTAGAACAGAGTCTTAAAAGCCAATGCTTTCTATATAGTGCCAGCTTCTGTCACCAGTGTTACCAAATGCGCTCTGCCTGGGACGGCAACAGCCGGTGATACCTGAATGGAAGACTGTTATTAAAGGTAAGTTTATTACTAAAATCACATTGTACATATGGGCATCGCTGTTCAGCAGTGGTTACTGGGCTGCTTTCAAACTGATTTGCAGGCAAATCGCAGAACACCCGCGGGTTACCTGCACTGAGCCATAGACTTTTGTTATTACCTGCGGGTTTGGTGCTCCACACCTGCAGGATATAATAGAAGTCTATGGCAAAGTGGAGTTAACCCACATGAAAGCCATAGGTGCACTATGCTCTACCCTCCGTGTCGGTAAACTACAGCGCATCAGTGTGAAAGCCTTGGGCCCCTTTGATATGATCAGTGCAACCCAATCAGACCCTCTGTTTACCTCTATGGAGCATCACATGTAAACGGGCTTGTGGCTGTTCACTCCCACCTACCTCTAATCCAATCTGCTAAACAAAAAAAAAACAGAAGGGGGGATCCGTCCCCTTCTATCTGGGTGGATCAAATCGGAGGGCCCATAGAGTAGAGTGGGCTGTGTCAGTGTTTGCTCTGCGTATGCAGAGTGGACACAATACCTGTCATCCGCCCGCTCCACTTATTGTGGCCCGCGACTGGTTACCAAGTTGCTTAAGTGGCCCTCACGCTTCAAAAAGTTGGGAACCTCTGGCCTACACCAACAAACTAATTCGCAAGGCCAGTGATGTTGTTGAATTGGAGCTTTCATTCTCAATCTTCGACAACTCCCACCCACTCCAGCGGAGTCCCATCAGTGACAGATTGTTACAACCGCGATGCACCACAGAGTGACACAGGAAATTGAAGGGGGGAGAGAGAATATATTTATATCATGTGTGTGTGTTTTTCTCCGAGTGCTGGATGTGAGGATTTAATCTGGTTTATGATCCGGATTTTTTAGGTTAATCATTTTGGGTAATGCTAAAGAAAGTGGCACATTATTTGTAATTTGGTAGTTTGATTTTCTGTTATTTTGTAATCTGTTATTTATTCTATGTTGTATTTTAATAGTATAAATGTTTTTTTTTTTTTTTTTTTAAAGAGTATCGTTTGTTATTTTTATTTGGTACTAATTGCTGTTATTGCTAATTTTATTGTGTCTTGTTCTGTTCGTTATTGTGATCTTGTGTGGTCTTCGTTGAATGTAATTGTATCTTAAGGATTTTCCTTTGTGATTAATAAAGCATTCTGAATACTCCAGCGGTCAGACTTCTGATGACACGCCCCCTGGCACAGCCCTTTACTGGGAAGATCAGTGTACCGCTGTTTCTCTGCCTTCTTCTTACAAGCCCCTCCTTCCCAGTTGCTCAGTGTATTTTGTCTCTTCATTTTACACTGGACTGGTGTCTGTACTTTGTCCAAGCTGCTTCTGCTGCCACCACCATCTTTCTAGACCCATATGCAACGTAGAGTAGAGGTCATGTGATCGTTTATAAAATAGAAATGAATGTTTGTGTATATGTATGTGTGGATATATTAAAGCAGCTAGCTTCTTCAGAAGGAGGTCAGCAATGGCCATGCCCATGGTACTCTTACAAAGAATTTACTTAGTGTCACTAAACCCACATCGTAAAAAAACTACCAATAATGGTGTATTACATGCTGTTCATACTCGCTATGAGATTCGTTTTCTGTATTTTGCAAAAAACATGGTTGATCCTGCTGCCCTCGATCTCCACCTTCTGTCCATGTCCCCAATTCAGCTAGGGATTTTGCAGCTGTGGTGGCAACTCTGCACACCCTTAGTTTTAGGGAGAATAAGTATGTGTGAACCCACGCAATGGAATGAATGCCAGCAGGCAATAAATATAAGAACTGTTGCCTCTACAGAGCATTAGTTTTAGGGAGAGTCTATGCTGAGCATTTCCTCCCCATCGCATCTGAGCAGCCCATGTGACTATAAAGTCACACATGTGGGTTTATACACAGTGGTAAATGACAGCCTCCTCCATGCTCACTAACCAGCTAAACACAATGGGGGTGGGATATTGGATGTAGATTAATGGTGGCTTCACCTCCTTGTTCTAAGACATGAGTTGGAGGGGAGGTGATGCAGCCTGTGACTGGCAGTAATCCCCCCCCCACCATGTTATTTGCACAAAGGAATACAGATTTAAAGCGGGGGTTCACCCTGTTAAAAAAAAAAAATATGTTTTTTTTTATTAGACCATTACATTCGGCATCGTAGCGCGAGCTACGGTATGCCGGTCTTACATTTTTTTATCCCCGTACTCACTGTGCTATCGATGATTGAAGAATCCGGGGAATGGGCGTTCCTATGGTGAGAGAAGGTGATTGACGGCCGGCCCTGGCACGTCACGCTTCTCCGGAAATAGCCGAAATAGGCTTGGCTATTCACGGCGCCTGCGCATAGCCTGTGCGCAGGCGCCGTGAATAGCCGAGACCTACTCCGGCTGTCTTCGGGGAGCGTGACGTGCCAGAGCCGGCCGTCAATCATCCTCCCTCTCCATAGGCACGCCCATTCCCCGCGGGAGTCGGATTCTTCAATCATCGATAGCACAGTGAGTACGGGGTTTAAAAATTTAAGACCGGCATACCGTAGCTCGCGCTACGATGCTGAATGTAATGGTCTAATGATGTGAAGGAGGGTGAACCACCGCTTTAAGTGTGTGTGTGTGTGTGTGTGTGTGTATGTATATATGTGTATGTGTATATATATATATAGTGTGTGTGTGTGTGTGTGTGTGTGTGTGTGTGTGTGTGTGTGTGTAATATATATTTAATCTCTATCTCAATTTAAAACTTTTTTTTGTTTTGTTTTGAACATGTGACCAGTAGCAGAGGGCTAGAAGCGTCTCCAGTTTTTTTGCCAGCAGACAGGCTGGAAAAGATTTGGGTTATGTGACGTAGGGCTGGGGAAAAAATCGATTTGAATCTAGAATCGAGTTGAGAGGTCAAATCGATTCAGGTTTTCAGCAAATCGATTTTTTTTTTATTATTATTTATTTATTTTACCAGGACCAGGCCTAAAAACTCCTGCCCGCAGCTCCTCAGGACCGGCGCAGTGTCCATAAAACATCGTGAATCAAGTTTTTCTCTTTCGTTCTTGGACAGAAAGCCTTCCTTTAGGAGTTGACTAGGCAGAAACTTATATAAAAGGTTAACTTATCATACACCCCCTATAGCCCCGCCCAGGGGGCGGGCACTCTGGGTATAACCCCTTTTCTGCCTAGTTTCAGGAGAAGACATGGCTCCCTTCAGGCCCATGGCTTGAAGGCTGTTGGTTCAAGATTTTGGATTTTTATATTTTATTTTATTTTCCTGCGATCTTCGATCAACTGCCGACTGGGCGACAGGCTGGATCCTTGTATTCTTCCCAGTTTCGGCCATCGAGCGTGTGCCGATCGTAGCTGCGCGATGGGTCGTCCACGACATGCTCAACACTCTACGGGTGGCCGGTGAGCTATGCGCTCCAGGGCTTGCATCAAGACCGGTCTACAGGGCCGAGTCGCAGTAGCCTGGCTGACAGTCTTCTGCGTTACCATGCAGATGCACTGTCCAGGATGCTCCAGCATAAAACCACAGGAGGGTAAGTACTACTATCGGCAACAAGGTTAGAACGGCTATCCTCCGGCAGCATTTCCCCATGAAACTGGGGCCTCTAGCGTCCCGCTTGGCGGCCATTTTCTTTGTAGCCCATGCAAGTATTACAGCATTGGCGGCCATGCATTTGGGGCCTCAGTATGCTTGACCTCTAGTGCCTGAGCAGCGGCCATCTTATAAATCGGCAGCCAAACAGACACATGCTGCTGACTAGCAAACAAGTTGATAAGGACAGCAACCTTGTAGATAGAAGCCATTCAGCAGACTGACAGTTATATTCAGCGGTCAAGAAGCAGCTCAACTAAATGGCACTGCACTGCTTGTTCCAGGGTGGTGAGTCCTCTGGGGGGGGTACCCCTCATCTCTGCTGCAGTTAAGAGGGTGTCCACCTTTCTTGGAATCCCTGTGTCAAGCCTGTGGGCAGCATGGCGTCAGAAACAGACGTTTTTTTCCCCTGAAACACCTGAGCTGGCAGGTGTTTCCCGATGTACCCGATGTATCGGTGGCCCCTGTACCCGATGTATCGGTGGACCCTATGTCGGCAATCCTAGATGCCTTCATTGCCAAGGTGGAATTAGCGCGTGGAAGAATGGAGGCTAGAAAGCGACCCCTCCCCCGCCATCTTCTGGGGACAACTCAGATACAGAGCCAGGTCTAGCTACCACTCGGGACCCTGACTCTGAGGTATCTGACGGTGCAGACCTAGAGCGGCCAGACAGTGAGGATGACTCTGGACCGAGGTCAGCTCGCGAGAAGGCTCTGGTGAGTGACCTTATCACCGCAGTGCGAGATACCCTAAAAATAGAGGGGTCTGTAGAAGCAACAGAAGCGCTGGTCCCCTTTGGGTTCCGTAAGGCGACCCGCACTGCTAAAGTGTTCCCTTGTGTGTCTTATTTAGACAAACTTCTATACAAGGAATGGGACAGACCACAATAAAAATTTTGTACCTAAAAACTTAGCGGTACGTTGCCCACTGGAAGAGAGTTTCTTAGACCTCTTTCACATTGAGGCGTGGAGCCGCGGTGACGGTATAGCCGCGCTATTTGTAGCGTCGTATTTACCGCGATATTCGGTCGCTAGCGGTAAGGTTTTAACCCCCACTAGCGGCCGAAAAAGGGTTAATACCGCGGTTTCCCATTGATTTCGGTATACACACCGCTCCTATACCGCAGTAAAGATGCGGCTAGCAGGACATTTGGAGCGCTCCTGCTAGCGCACCGCTTCAGTGTGAAAGCCTTTGGGCTTTCACATTGAACACTACAGGGCATGATTTTTCATGCGGTATAGCAGTGCTATTTTTAGCGCTGTACCACATGAAAAACACCTCAATGTGAAAGGGGCCTTAAATGCACCTCGCCCCCCATAGTGGACCCTCCTGTGTCCAGACTAAACAAGCTTACCACCCTTCCGGTGGAGGGGGCTCCTGCCTTTAAGGACCCGGCGGACAAGAAGGTAGAGTCGTATCCCGTAACCTATACACTGTAGTAGGTTCAGCGGTACACCCAACCAAAGTTGGGGCGCTGGTGTCCCAGACACTCACGGAGTGGGCAAAGTTACTGCTCAATGGGTTACAAACACATCACGCTTCCACCCACGAGGTAGCCCTAGCAGAACAACTGGTACAGGGCCTAAAATTTGTGTGTGAATCAGCCTTGGACACTATTCCTCTGCTGGCCAGAGCCTCTGCTCAGGCTGTGTTGTTACGCCGTCTACTGTGGTTGAAGAATTGGTCTGCGGACCAAGCTTCCAAGAAGGCCCTAATGGACCTACCCTTTAAAGGTGATAGACTCTTTGGAGCTTGCCTGGATGACATTATTAAGGATGCCACAGGAGGTAAGAGCACCTTGCTCCCACAGACCTATAAGGGGAAGGAGCCACATCGGCGACAGGGGCCCGTAGACATGTGCATTCGTTTTCGTCCGCAATTCAGGTATTTTCGTTATTTTAACAAACGATAACGAAAGCACACAAAACGAAAACCTAGAGATCCGTAATAAAAAAATGCTTGTTTTCGTTTCGAATATAACAAATTAATATAGATGGGAGATTCGACATGACGGTGACTGAATAGCAATCTGTCTATCGAACCTGATATTCTACTACACACGGTACTTTTCGACATTATAGAGAAAAGATTCGACAAAGCATCGAAATTCACCGAATCTGTCATTGAAGGCTTATGGTGTATATCGAAAGTGCTGAGCAGATTCGACGGAGAAGATATACTGCACTCGTACATTTTTAATGCTCCGCCCTTAGGCTATAGAAAAATTCTAATGCTGGTTGACTAGTAATAATAAATAATAATAATATAATTATTATTACTAGTCCTACAACGTTAGAATTCTTGTAGGCGGAATATTCGACCGGAAATGTACAATTCAACGTAAAATTTCGATGTTCCGTCGAATATTCTTTGACCATTCGACACTGAAACCAATTATATCTGGATTTTCGAACGAAAGCTATTCCCAACGAAAAACGAAATAAATCAAAACGATTTTCGGGACTAACTAAATAAATTTATTTTTCTGACAAATGAAATTACGAAACAAAATATTTCAGTTTGCACATGTCTATTCTTTACCACACCCAAGTGTTTTTTTTGCCCTCCCAGCGCTGCAGGAAGAAAACCACAGGCCAATAAAGCGCCTGCTCAGGGACAGAGACGTCCCTGGTTTCGCAAACCCAACAAACCCGTTAACAAGACCACGTCCGCATGAAGGTGCGTCCCCACCCATCCTATCCTGGACCTCAGGGCCCTCAATTGCTTCGTGAAGGTGCAAGGATTCCGGATGGCATCAATCCGCTCTGTCGTTACTACCCTCCAGCCGGGGGACTTTCTGGCATCCTTGGACATCAGGGATGCCTATCTACATTTCCCCATATGCACAAAGCATCAGAAACTTCTGCGCTTTGCGGTCAGGGAAGACCACTATTCATTTGTGGTTCTCCCCTTTGGCCTGGCATCGGCAACAAGGGTGTTCACCAAGGTGATTGCCCCAATTCTCGCCCTACTAAGACAACGTGGCATCGCTGTTGTGGGCTACTTGGATGACCTGCTTCTGAGGGCCGCTACAGCCTCAGAATTAGAGGTGAGCGTGTCTATAACATTAGACCCTCAGACACTTGGGTGGCTACTGAACATTCAAAAGTCAGTAATGGTAACGACTAGTGTATCTGGGATTGATTCTGGACTCCTCAGAGGCAAAGGTTTGCTTCCCTGTGGAAAAGTTGCAGACCCTTCGGGCTGCGGTGCGGTAGTTGACATCCCAGAAGGGTCATCACTCCGCTTTGCATGTGAGTCATGGTGGCCTCTTTTGAGGCGGTACCATAGGCGCAATCTCACACGCGAGTGCTACAGAAGGAAAATTCTGTCCAGATGGGACAAGTGCCCATCATCCCCAGATTATCAGATCCGGGTGAGCCACCTGGTCAGGGCCACCGTCGGCCATATACATTCCTGGTGTGGAAAACTGGCAGGCGGACTACCTGTGTTGCCAGATGCTGGACCAAGGAGAATGGTCTCTGCACCCAGAGGTGTTTCAGCTCTTTTGCCCAAGATGGGGCACGCCAGACGTAATCTCCTGGCGTCTCGACTCAATTGGACGGTATTGAAGTTTGTGGCCAGGTCAGGAGACCCATGGCCAGATGCGACAAATGCGTTAGTGGCGCCGTGGAGTCAGTACCGGCTAATCTATGCCTTCCCTCCTCTAAAGCTCCTGCCTCTTCTGCTTTGCAGAGTGGAGGCAGACGGGATTCCTGTGATCCTAATTGCTCCGGATTGGCCTTGGTTTCCTTGGTACGCCGATCTAGTGCAGCTAGTAGCAGACGCCCCCTGGCGTCTACCGCCGAGAGAGGACCTGCCGTCACAAGGTCCCATACTTTATCCTGCTTTACACATGCTGGCTTAACTGCATGGCTATTGAAAGCCAGGTACTAAGAGACCGGAGCCTGTCGGATTCTGTGATTCCTACCATAAGGAAGGCTAGGAAGTTATCCTCTAGGAGGATTTATTATCGCACTTGGAGAGCTTATTTAGCCCTTTGCGAGGAAATGAAGTAAAACCCACGGACTTATTTGGTTAAGGGACAGATATCTGCCCTGGCTGTTTTCTTTCAGCGACCCCTGGTGACTCACTCTCTAGTGATAACATTTCTACAGGGGGTTCAGCAGGTGGCCCCTCCAGTCCGTCCTCCACTACCTCTGTGGGGATTTGAATAGCAGACGCATCTTGGCGTCTACCGCTACGAGAGGATCTGCTGTCGCAAGGTCCCATAGGTCATCCTGCTTTACAGTCAATGGCTTTAACGCCATGACCTCTAGGTGCCTCAGAACCACTGTTTGAGAACATTAGGGAAGTTCCCTTGTTGACACTTTCTCAGAAAGTGGTCCTTTTGGTGGCTGTTATGTCAGCTAAGACGGGTTCTGAGCTGGCGGCCTTGTCATGAAAGGCTCCCTATCTGATTTTCCACAAGGATAAGATGGTGCTGCCTTCGCAGCCTTAGATTCTTCCTAAGGTATTTTCGACCTTCCATCTCAAGGAAGACATTGTACTGCCATACTTGTGTCCTCATCCGTCGAATCCTAAGGAGACGATGTGGCATTCCTCGGACGCTGTCCGAGCTCCGACAACTGGAGTTCAGACTCGCTGTTTGTTTCGGTGGCTGGTCCCAAGAAGGGCCCAGCGGTCTCATCGGCCACCATTTTGAGGTGGACCCGACAGATCCTGATCAGGCTTACGCCATAAAGGGTCAGGCGCCTCCCTATCACGATGCATTCGACCAGGGCAATGGTGCCTCTTGGGGTTTCTGACATCAAGTGTCTGTTTCCCAGGTGTGTAAGGTGGCGACCTGGTCACCCGGTCACACTTTCACTAAACTTTACAAGTTGATGTGAGTGCATCTTCAGATGCTTCTTCGGCTGCAAAGTTTTGCAGGCAGCTGTTTAGAGTTACAACTCCTCAGTTGAGGAGCTCTGTTTTGGGGTGAAGTTTAATTTTTTTGCTGTTACCACCCCTCATTTTGACACTGCTTTGGGACGTCCCACTAAGTCAAGATTAAGGCTGTGTCCGTCTATGAACGAAAGAGAAAATACGTAAAATCTTTCTCTGAGTTCATGGACGGACACGGCACCCTCCCCTCCTTTTTATGTTTGTACTATTGGCTCAGCCTAACTTCTGCATACTTTCAGCTATTAAAACCATTCAACTTTTAAAATGTTCAGCTCTTTCAGCTAATGATGGGACTTTTTCAACTTTTTTTCTACGATTTATAACTTTTAAAATAAGCTTTTTAACACTTTTTTAACATTGAAGTCAATGAGAGCATGCTTCAAATCCTTAAAATTTTCTTCCGCTCCCAAAAGTTTCAGCTCCTTCTTACTTTCACCTACAGACTCCAAACTTTAAAATGTTCACAAAATATTCAGGCTATACGGCTATATCTTTTCAGTTTGATATCCTTTACAGTTTATAAAAAAAAAATTTGAAAAAATAAATAATTTTTGAAAACAAATGAAATAAAATCATGTTTGAAGAACAACATTTTGAGAAAAACTAAAAAATTTAAAAAATGTGTTTGATTTTTTTTTTTAAATATATTTTTTTAAATAAAACAAAAAAAACATTAAAACCATTCCTACTTTTCCAATTATTCTCACTTCTTCAATGTTTCTTACAGATTTACAGTTTCCACCGTAACTCAAGCCACTCCACTCAGTTACTTTGCCCACTCCAGTTGTAGACTACTGGTGGAGGCAAGAACACTTCACACAATTTCCCCAGACATTTTAGCTTTTCTAGTTAAAATTACAGTGCCATTATCCATATACAAAAATAGAAGGGAAAAAACATATCTGAATAACAGAACATAACGATTACGTATAGTTTGTCCACATCGCCCCACATACAGTACATTTTTGAACATATATATTGGGTTTCCATTAGTTTAGCCATTTATTCCCAGGAATCTACATTGTACCATATTTGGAATTTTAATAAAAGTATTTTTTTCCTATCTCAAGTTCAAAATAATTTATTTACCGGTATGTAAGTTTATTCTTTTGATTCTAAGAGATTTATTGTTTCTAGTACTGTATTGTGAAATGATAAGCTTAGGAAATCTAGTAATATCTTATTTTGTAAGAGCTATATGATTTGTGTCTAGGTTATTAGCCACAATCTCTACTGTGAAAGGAATGGATACTTTTTTTTTTTTTGCTAATCCTTCATAGATGAAAGAAGGCCCATTTCACAACGGCATTCCTTCTGTTTTTAACCCATCTGCTGATGGCTGAAAAATGTACAGCAATGCACTCCTTTTTTTAATTTTTTAACAAACAAAGGTGCTTTTTTGTAATAGAAAGTCAGACAATACAGTATACCTCTTGACATGGTACAAAACAGGACATACAATAAGGAACATCCGCATACAGAAGATAGCTTAGATCAGGCATTGTAACAGGCCACATCATGTCACTCAAAGAAAAACAATGGCAAAAAGGGCAAGTCCACCAATAAATGAACCCCACACACCCTCCCCAGAGGTCACAGGAGACAAGACCCAGGTCCATTAGGAGGAAAACCAAGGAGCCCATACTTTTTCATATTTCCACGGGCAACCACGATTAATGTAAGTGATTCTATACATAGGTAAGGAAGCCTCAATCTGTGCTTCCCAGGAGGAAAGGGATGGGACAATCCATTTCAAAAGCATCTCTTTCTTAGTGTAAAATAAAAGGTAAGAATCAGTCATTTCAAATGATGTGGGCGTTGTGCATCCTCGTGCACCCCTAACAGTACCAGCTCAATCAGCACCTGGAGGGACAGCTGCAGCCTTGAATTCAGTTCACAAAACACCTCCGACCATAACCGTACTACAACAGGACAGTCCCAAAATGCGGAGAAAGGTACCAACTTGAGTCCTACATTTAGGGCACATGGGATCTCTGGCCGGGAATATGCGATGGAGTTTTTGGGGAGTGTAATAAATTTTATGGAAGAATTTGACCTGAATAAGCCTATCCCTGGATGCAATGACCAACTTAGGGCCATAATCCAGGCAGTCTTCCCAGCCCTCCCTATCCAATGAGGGTATGTTACTGCGCCAGGCATCCCACAGTTTCTCCATCTTGGGGGAGTCCTTACTCAAAAGCGCCCTGTACAAGGTAGAGGCCTAGCAAGATCTCCCGGCACCAGAAGCTCCTCTATGGGGTCAGCCTGGAGAATGGGCCGCTGAGGGAACTGGGCCCTTGCCGCATGCTTAAGTTGCAGGTATCTGAAATGCATCCAAGGGGGCAGGCGGTATGCACCCATTAATTCCAGGAAAGGTAGTAACTCGCCCCGGGGCGCAATGTGGCTCAGAGTAGTGATACCAAATCATGCCCACACCTGAGGGTCCAGAATGGAATGGAAGAGCGGGGTTGCCCCACAGTGGATGTGCGGGGGACCACTGATCGGTTTCAAATAGAGCAGCCGTCTACACCCTCCATGTCGCCTGAGTAGGCCTGGGGACCACCTCATATGCCCCCAGCCCCCTATAGACAAAAGTACGGAGGTCGGCCAGTGAACCAAGGCAATTGGCCTCCAGGCAGACCGCTGCATTAGATCTGGAGCCCTGAAACCACCAATGAACCAACACCAACTTTGAGGCCCAAAAGTACACCTGGAAGTTAGGGAGGGCTAGGCCCCCATGTGTGCAGGCAA
Source organism: Rana temporaria (assembly GCF_905171775.1). Classification (NCBI taxonomy): domain Eukaryota; kingdom Metazoa; phylum Chordata; class Amphibia; order Anura; family Ranidae; genus Rana; species Rana temporaria. The sequence continues at coordinate 99,885,615 of NC_053495.1, read as the reverse complement.
CCACAAGGTGGAGCGTGCCAACCTGGGGATTGCACCACCCCAAATAAAGGAACCCACACAGTTATTAATGTCTTTAAAAAATGAGACCGGGTCCCACACTGGACAGTTCCTAAAGAGGTAGGTAAACTTAGGCAGTATCATCATTTTTAACAATTTTTTTACGACCGAGGAGGTTAAGCGGTAGGTCAGCCCAGGCAGTACACCTGGAACGCAGGGTAGAAGAAGATTTTCACCGCTCCAGGTGAGCCCTATAGACAATCAGGGACAGTCGGATTACCAAGGTGCTGGCAATGCACGTAGCAGTAGCAATAGGAGGAAGGAGATGGACAGACGCACTCCGAAATAACTTTTCAAAAAAGTTGTCTTTTATTTTCAAGCAGGAACATGCATAATCACCACAACCATAAACCAGGACAGCCGACTAGTTTCGCACTCTTGCTAGTGCTTAATCATGGCCATGATTAAGCACTAGCAAGAGTGCGAAACTAGTCGGCTGTCCTGGTTTATGGTTGTGGTGATTATGCATGTTCCTGCTTGAAAATAAAAGACAACTTTTTTGAAAAGTTATTTCGGAGTGCGTCTGTCCATCTCCTTCCTCCTATTGCTACTGGAACGCAGGGTAGTCGGGACCGGCTTTAAATTTTTTTCAACATACTTAGAAGGGTCTCTGGTCACCAAAACACCAAGGTATCGGAATTCCTCCACCCACCTCAGGGGTGAGGGGGAAGCCCCAGAAACCGTACCATCATCAATAACACAGATTTATCCCAGTTGATTCTGATGCGTCACTGGCATACAGGGACAGCCGCTCCTCCAGCCTACCCACCCGCAGGCCCAGGACATCCGGAGCACTCCTGATCAAAATCACCAGGGGCTCCAGAGCCAGAGCGAACAGGCCGGGGGAGAGCGGGCATCCCTGCCGCGTACCGCGATACAAGTTAAAGGGTTCAGAGAGCCAGTTGTTGGTGCGGACTCATGCTCTAGGCATTTGGTAGAGCAGTCTAATCCCATGTATGTACCTGGGGCCAAACCCAAAGTGGTGCAGAACCTCCCAGAAAAAAGATCCACTCAACAGAGTCAAATGCCTTCTCGGCATCGAGAGAGCCAATGACCCTGGTGCCCGGGTTATCATGCGGGATGGTGAGGTTTAGGAAGAGGCGCCTAATATTTTATATCAGTCCCCTTACCAGGCATAAACCCAGTTTGATCAATACCCACCACGTCGTCAATGACCCGGGACAGTCGGAGGGCCAAGATCTTTGCAAAGACCTTTGCATATACATTTAAAAGGGAAATGGGTCTGAAGGGTTCACAATCCAGTGGATCCTTGCCAGGCTTGGGGATTAGTACAATAATAGCCTCATTCATCGAATCGGGCAGGGCCTCCAAGGTTCCAAACTTAGAGAGGAGTGAAGTTAGCTTAGGGGCCAGGATTTACGTAAAGTTCGTATAAAATTCAGATGACAAGCCATCCGCCTCAGGGGCCTTCCCATCCCAGAGATGTCCCATGGCCACCTGCACCTCCTCTAGAGTGATATCTGCTTCCAACCCCTCCCTGGCCTCATTGGAAAGATCGGGGGAACGATAAGGGGTCTAAAAAGGAAGCGAGGTCCGATTCTTAAAAATCCGCACGAGAGGAGTAAACGTCTCTAAAAAAATTCCCCAAAACGACGATTGATGCTATCTGGCGCAGCGATCAAACAGTCTTTGCTGTCCCTGATGGAGCCAATAGGAGTAGATGGCATGGCACCTTTGGCCAACCAGGCCAAGAGCCTCCCATTTTTTTCCCCCCATGCTCAAAGACCCTTTGGGCCGAATACAGGAGGGCCTTATCAGTTTGTGCTACTCTGGCCATGGAGAGACTCCGCAATGCCCGCCGCCATGTCTGATAATGCGCATCAACTGGGGTAGCGACAAATTCAGCCTCCAGTGCAGCAGCCCTATCCTCCAGGTCTTCCAAAGACTGAGCTGCCTCTCGCTTAAGGCGAGAGATACTTGTTAAAAACTCCCCCCTAGCCCATGCCTTAAAGGAGTTTCACAGGGTCAGAGGGGCAGCAGAGTCAGCGTTGTCAGTCCAAAAATTACAGATAGAAGCAGCAAGAGGTTCCTGTAAACGCTCGTCATTAGCTCAGAATCTGGACAAGCGCCAGAGATGGGATTCAGGGGGGACAGTCAAGGCAATAGACAGACATAAGGGAGAATGATCTGAAATACCCCTGGGAAGCACAGTAAGATCCCTGACACATTGCAAAGCAGGGCCAGAGGCATACACCATATACAAGGTCTTAAATGAGGAGGAATGGCAAGTATATTTCCTCAGCGTCGGGTGCATGTGTCTCCAAACGTCAGTGAGAGTGAAGGTTTCCACCCACAATCTGAGGTCAGGGGAGTCACGAGCCGACGAGCTCAGCCTGTCCAGGTCCGCAGAGGGAACCATATTAAAATCCCCTGGAAGGAAAACTAGGGTAGTATCCAATTGTACAACAAATTGCATGATCTCATGCAGGACCTGGCATGAGGCCGGCGGTGGAACATATATCCCGACCAACACAACAATCTTATTATATTATAGTAGCATGAATGATAACAAACCTCCCATCCCTATCAGTCTTGACCTCCAATAGCTGAAATGGCAGAGTTTTCCGAACCAGGATGCTGACCCCACGAGCATACGTTGAATAAGTGGAGTGGTAATTCAGTCCCACCCAAGCCTTTTTAAGGCAGATGGTCCTCGCACCTTGCAGATGCGTTTCTTGGAGGATGCAAATCTGCGGGTTATGCTTCTGGAGGAAGTGGAATACTAGTGAGCGTTTAACTGCAGAGTTGAGACCTCGCACATTCCACGAGATTACATTAAACGCAGAGATTCAAGGGTCGGGGAAAAATAAAAATCGGGGGGACCTCGCTCGCAGGGGCAGCATCCCAACCCCGGCTGCAGGTGGCCCGACAATGCCCACAGTCCCATGCCAATGGTACACATACAAATACAATAGCAGCACCTGTGAAAAACAATAAAGATTAACAGTAAACAAAATAGGATGAAGGTACGAGGTGGAGCACCCGGCTGGCCAGGCTTGGGCGGGATTCTCCTGCTCTGTCCGAGACGCCATGTTAGAACAGGCGCGCATGCGGGTCTCCACGTGGCTAGCACAGGCCGGCGGCACCTCAACAGGCACAGGGGGAAATTGGAGCTTCTTACCCCGAACCGGTGACAACCGGGCTGAGCGGCGGCTCATGTAGGTGCCCTCCGTCTAGCAGGAAAGGACGATCGTGAGCGGGGAGGGGGGGAGGGAAAAACCCAGGATAGCGGCGGAGCTCTCCGTACACACATCCACTCACAGCGCCATCTTAGCCACGCCCCCCAGCAATGCACTCTTATGGGCGAATGGATGTAAAGGAATGATCATCTGTTTCTGTCGTAAGAGAAACAGAATTTACTGTCTCACTCAAAGAGAAAAAAATGGTGTGACAATATAGGTGTTGAGCATTAAACTAGATTATTTATTTTCCCTTTATGTCTAGATTCATATGTGTATTTTTAGTTTTTTTTACAGTATACAATTTCCCTTTTTAAATTTATATAGTAGACTGAACAAATTTTGCATAATTTTATTGTACTCACACAACATGTAGCCTGATGGGGAACTGAATGCAAAAGAACATCTTCATTTATGTAAATCATGTGTAATGTGGGATTAGGCAAACATGTAATCAATAAACCTGTAAAAATGAGTGCAGTTATTGTCATTGGAAAAAAACAGTAAGCATGAATACTAAGCAAAACATGGCATCTGTTGCCTGGGATTCCAAATGCTGCCCCATATCTATTAGATTATTTAACATTTTCCAAAGTTAGGGGCAAACAAACTTTAGAGCATCATTTTTTAAAGTGGTGTTAAATATAAAAATAAAAAGATATTGCAGCTTACCAGTTTTTAAAGTGATTGTAAAACTTTGGATATTTATTTTTTAATATAAGAAACCTGTTATAATTATCTGCTCTGTGAAATGGTTTTGCACCGAGTAGTCCTAATCCTCCTCTTTTTGGGTCCCCCACTGGGCCTCCTAGCTCCCCCATGCCCTCACCAAGTGTTATGGGGGCACTTGTGCATGTTAACTCCCGAGCCCTTTGTCTTACAGAAACGCAGAGCATTGCTCAGCCACACTCCCTCCTCACTGGCTGTGATTAACAGCGACAGGAGCCAACGGTTCCAACTGCTCTGTTTAACTCAATGAGGGGAGGGAGATAACCAAGAGAGTCTCTGCTCTTGTGCACATCTCTGGATCATAGGCGTGCGCAGCCTATTGCATTAGGGTGTGCACCCAAACGCTCAAGCACACATATGTGTGTGTGTGTGTGTATGTATATGTATATGTATGTGTATGTGTGTGTGTGTGTGTGTGTGTGTTTATATATAACACACATATATATATATATATATATATATATATATATGTGTGTGTGTGTGTGTGTGTGTGTGTGTGTGTGTATATATATATATGTATATATGTGTATGTGTGTGTGTATATATATATATATATATATATATATATATATATATATATATATATATATATATATATATATATATATATATATATATGTATATATGTATATATATATATATATATATATATATATATATATATATATATATAATTTTAGTCAAACGTATTGGGACGCCTGCCTTTACACACACATGACCTTTAATGACATCCCCAATCTTAGTCCGGAGGGTTGAATATTGAGTTGGCCCACCCTTTGCAGCTTTAACTCTTCTGGGAAGGCTGTCCACAAGGTTTAGGAGTGTTTGACCATTCTTCCAGAAGCGCATTTGTGAGGTCAGGCACTGATGTGGACGAGAAGGCCCTGCTTGCAGTCTCCACTCTAATTCATCCCAAAGGTGTTCTATCAGGTTGAGGTCAGGACTCTGTGCAGGTCAGTCAAGTTCCTTCACCCCAAACGCACTCATCCATGTCTTTATGGACCTTGCTTTGTGCACTGGTCCAAATATGGTGTGGGGTTGTTTTTCCAGGGGTTGACCCCTTAGTTCCAGTGAAGGAAGCTCTTAAGGTGTCGGCATATCAAGACATTTTTGGACAATTTCATGCACCTTACTTTGTGGGAACAGTTTGGGGATGGCTCCTTCCTGTTTCAACATGACTGCTCACCAGTGCACAAAGCAAGGCCCATAAAGACATGGACTTAGCGGGGGGGGGGGGGTGGAAAATTAAGTCCAAGTGCAATAATTCACATTATAACCGCGACTAAAACATATACAATTAAGTGTAACAATCTAAAAAATTTAAATTCCAAAGTGATAGAATGATATGAATCTCCCAACTAAAGTTGTTGCACATGAAGGTAATTTGTATTGCAATTATCTGTTTCCACCATCCCTGCTAAGGCAGCACTGGTGGGCACTGATTGGCAGCGTTGATGGACATTAATTGGTAGCACTGATGTGCACTGAAAGGTGGCACTGATATGCATCACTAATGGGCTCTGATTGGTTGCACTGATAGGCTCTGATTTGCAGCACTGATGTGCACTGACTGGCAGCACTGATGGGCTCTCGTATGCAGCTCTGATGGTCTATGATTGGCAGCACTGATTGGCAGCACTGATGGGCAGCACTTATGGGCACTGATATGCAGCACTGACTGGCACTGGTTGGCAATGATAGGCAGCACTGGTTGGTACTGATAAGCAGCACTGGCAATGATAGGCTGCATTGGTTGGCACTGAAAAGCAGCACTGGCACTGATAGGCAGCACTGATAGGCAGAACTGGTTGGCATTGATATGCAGCACTAGCACGGATAGGCAGCATTGGTTGGCACTGATAAGCAACACTGGCACGGATAGGCAGCATTGGTTGGCACGGATAGGCAGCATTGTTTGGCACGGATAGGCAGCATTGGTTGGCACGGATAGGGAAGCATTGGTTGGCACGGATAGGTGAGAGGGGGAGTCGCACAGGCAGCAGATCGTGAGAATTACCAGAGCTGTTCAGTGCATGAAGCTGTCAGATAATGACACTACATGCAGGGAGAGAGACCAGCTGTTAAAAGTCAGTGGTGATTTCGGGGGTGGGCGGGACTGAACAGTTATTAAACACCAGTCAATGGGATGGGTCTGGGCGGGCCACTACATTTCTCTGGTTCCGCCCCCTCTCTGAAGCAGCGAATCATTGGCTGGTGTTGATGGCGCTTGGTCCCGCCCACCCCCGACATCACGGCTGAGCTGTGATGACTTACAACTCAGCCGCGATGTCGGGGGTGGGCGGGACCAAGCGCCATCAACACCAGCCAATGATTTCGCGGGGTTCATAGAGCGGGCGGAGCCACATAAATGTAGCGGCCCGTCCAGACCCATCCCATTGGCTGGTGTTTGATGGCCATTCAGTCCCTCCCACCCCTGAAATCACCACTGACTTTTGACAGCTGGTGTCTCTACCTGCATGTAGTGTCATTATCTGACAGCTTCATACACTGAACATCTCTGGTAATTCTCACGATCTGCTGCCTGTGAAACTGTTTCACAGGCAGCGGGGGCCACATACTCTCTTGGATGCAGCATTTCTGGGGAGATCTCTGGAGACAGCATAGGGTGATTAGGGTGTGCCCAGGCACACCCCGTGCACACGCTTATGCTCTGGATCGAGATTGGGCTTGGTTAAGTGTAAAGAGGGAGGGGGTGGGGGCCTCATGCAAAAGGTATTTTACCTTAATGCAGAGAATGCATTAAGATAAAAAATAAACCACCTGCATTTGGAACCACTTTAAATGTGGTGGCCGTTTTTCACTTTTTTTAACGCTTTTTTTTTTTCTATTATTTTCTTCACCTGTTGATCCAACCAGTAAGTTTGTTGATTTTTCAATCGCCTTTAACAGACCAAACTGTCCAGTAAAAGTGGCAGTTGGTGTAGAAACGCATACAGTAGGAATTTCAATGGTCAGCTTTTATTAATTTATGTAAAACTTTTGTCCTAAAAGGTGGGAAAAAAACACTACCTAAATAGTGATAGCGGAAATTGAGCTTTAATTTGTTAGTCAAGTCCATATAAATCTGCTAGTCTAACACTACCCTCTCCCCTTATTTACAATGGTGCAGTCCAAAGGTGTCTACATTGCTCTTCCATCTAGGGTGGAAACCACCTAATACAGGAAGTGTTACAAGCTGGATTACCAGAAGAAAGGGGGAAAAAAACATAAACAAACAAAATGAATGCCGTAGCCACATTTAGTACAAGCAGGGCTTTGGCTCAGACCCTTTGGTGCCTGCTCACAATCACTTGTAAACACAGAAGTCTGGTTTCTGTGTTTACAAGTGATAGCTCTACACTCTGTGTGTAACCCCCTGAACTCTGCACTCTGTATGTAATGCAATCCTGGTATTTAATGCAACTTTAGGACCCTTCTACTGTTTTTGAAATCTGAACGGGGTCATAGTTGAGTTCCTGCACTTATTTTCTGAGAAAAAAAGCTCTGAGTACAAGTATTGGTAAACTGCAATATATTAAATGTTTTTGCTTTTGGAATTCCGCTTTTAAGCTCCACTTGTAAAACTGCCATGAGCACATGGAGCTATCTGGTTAATATCTAGAAAACATGCACCATTTTTCTTTGATATGCTAGAATGTTGACATTCTCCTATATTACACTTTCAAATTACTTGTTGATTTATATTTGTTACATTTTTTTTTAAAACACACTTTGCGTATGGCATTGACATGAGTCTGATTCCTATATGTCAAACATACACTTTTGCTGAGGAATGTTAAAGGATGTATTCCTTGGATTTTCTACAGAACATTGCTGCACGGTGAACATATTTTGGGCCTAGGTTTAGTGTGACCAGCGTTCCAAATAAGTAAATGCAGGGCTTAGTGCAGTGTTGTTGTGTGTGTGTGTGTGTGTGTGTTTTTTTTTTTTGTTTTGTTTTGTTTTTTTTAAAGAAAAAAACAAGGTACAAAATTATACTGCACATATATTTGTCACAACCGTCATCTATGCATTGGCTCAATATAGGCATGCTGCTTCATTATCTGTAATTTGTAGTTTGGTAGTACATTTTTATTATTCAGCAACCTGATACAACAACAGTAACTGTTTATTTTTTCTTTTAACAGGCAATATTTCTGTTTATTGTCTGTCTTTAATTTTTATTTTATATTTTCTCCTATAGGAGGCAATTTCCTGTGCTTTTTATTAAGATCGCTTTCACACTGAGGAGTATTTCAGGCGTTTTAGCGCTAAAAATAGCTCATAAATAACACATGAAATACTCCTGCTCCAGCATTCTCGATGTGAAAGCCCGATGGCTTTCACATTGAGGCGATGCACTGGCCAGAGAAAAAAAAATCTCCTGCAAGCAGCATCTTTGGAGCGGTGTGTATACCACTCCTACCCATTGAAAACAATGAAACACCGCGGTATTGACCCTTTTTCGGCGGCTAGCGGGGGTTTATACTGCACTGCCAGCGGCCGAATACCACCGCAATTCCGACGGTATAGTGCCGCTAAAAATAGCGGCGCTTTACCGCCACTGCACATACTGCCCCAGTGTGAAAGGGGCCTTAGATTGTATAACCTATTTTGTTAAAACCTTGCATGTTAAGATAACCCTGTTTTAGAAGCCTCAGTTTTGCTCTCCACTTAAATCAATAAGCTGTCTGCCTAAATCAATAAATGCTAAATGATTCTCCACGCTCCCATACTGGTTGGCGATATGACCCGATGCATAAACATTACATAATATCATAAGCCACTGATGGCGAACCTTGGCACCCCAGATGTTTTGGAACTACGTGTCTTATGATGCTCATGCACTCTGCAGTGTAGTTGAGCATCATGGGAAATGTAGTTCCAAAACCTCTGGTGTGCCAAGGTAAGCCATTATGGAAGCCAAGATCAACACTTCTTTTTTTTTTTTTTGTTACTTTTTTTTTTTCTAGATGTATAAAGAGCTTGTTTATATTATGTAAAATCTCTCTCTCTTCAGGTTGAACACCAGTATTCTCATAGATTTACAGTAACTGTAATTAAAGCTACCAATGTCACAAAAGGAACCTTTGGAGATATGCGTAAGTAGGATTTTTTTTATTTGTGTAATTGTCAACTTTACTTAATTTCCTGGATTACAAGATATTGGCTTATCGCTACTGAAAAAAATGTCAGTAAAGATGAGAAAAAATTAGCATTAACAGAAATGTTTAAAACTTTGATGGGGGCATGACTAGCAATGGCGCTGTAAAGATGGCTTCTCTGGAGATTTGTATCTGCCAGACAGCCCCTGCACTAATAGCATACCAGACTTCCCATGTCGATCTGCACTAATGGCATACCATACCTCCCTTGTTGGTCCACAGGAAGCCAACGCGAATCCTCCATGAGTCTCAGCAGCTGGAGAGCTCATTTAAGGTCCCACTGAATGGGCTTTGTCATCAACAAACTACTCTGGAATCATCTAAAGTGGCAGATATGGAGTCACTATCTGCCACACACAGCTCCTGTATAGGTGCACTTAAACAACTATCCTAATGCTCAGAGCAACTTGCCTGCTTGCAGTTACAAGTAGTTGATGGAACAACATTAGACTACACAGGCTCCCTGAGGCAACATCAGGATCTGATCCTAAAACTTCCATCACTACCATCTTAAATTCTATCTTGAGTAAGGAATCCACTGAACACCTTAAACTTTGCAGAGCCCACCGTGTTGCTGGTCCCCATTCTTCCTGTAATAACTTACCACAAGATGTACTTTAGAGAGTCTATTTTTATGTAAAAAAAAAAGAACTTATGTGACGGGCATGGCACACAGGTCCAGTGGATTTCGATGTTCAGGTTCAGCTCTTCCTGGATTTATTCAGGAATACCCTGGACTGCAGGAAATTCCTGAAAATGCTTTTTGATCTGATCCTCCAACGTGACACCTGCTGCCACAAGGGTTATCTTCTACATCATGGGTGCTCAACCTGTGGCTCTCCAGCTGTTGCAGAACTTCAAGTCCCATCATGCCTCTGCCTTTGGGAGTCATGCTTGTAACAGTCAGTAGCTTGCAATGCCTCATGGGAATTGTAGTTCTGAAACAGCTGGAGAGCCACAGGTTGAGCACCCATGTTCTACATGTTCTGCAAGGATGACAAGTCTTTCACACTTCACCATCTCCAGGCTTTGTTCAAGTTCCTTAATTATGCCCGAACCAGATTCAAAACAGTTTGGTCCCCCTTGCCTGAACACTTCAGATGTTCTCGCTCCAGAGGTCGTCGCAACCTACCATCCTCTTCATCACCCAGGTTGTCCTGATTTACTTGATATGGCTCCTACAGTTAAGTAGCGCATGTCTGACTGTTATACTACTCTGAAAGTACACTGCCTGCAGCTAAGGCTTTTTTTGCCAGCTTGTGCCTTACTCCAACTTGAGCCATTAAAGACTTGTCTCTAAATGCATATTTGTCTTAGTGAACACATCTTACAGTTAAAGGGGTTGTAAAGATTCATGTTTTTTCACCTTAATGCATCCTATGCATTAAGGTGAAAAAACATCCAACGATTACCGTCCCCCGAGCCCCCTGTTTTACGCGCTTGACCCCTGGAAAGTCCCCCGTCGCTAATGCAAATGATCATTGCCCGGGTTTCTCGGCTCTTCATTGGATAGATTGATAGCAGCACAGCCATTGGCTTGCGCTGCTGTCAATCATATCCAATGACGCAGGTGCCGGGGGGCAGGGCTGAGTCCTGCAATCGATGGCTATGGACGCCGAATGCAGGACTCGAGTGCGCGCCCGCAAGGTATCCTCCTTGGGAGAGCACTTCCCAGAGGGAGTTATCTGAAGGGAGGGGGAAACGAGAGAACCGCCGAGGGACCCAAGAACAAGAGGATCGGGGCCACTTTGCGCAAAACGAGCTGCACAGTGGAGGCAAGTATAATATGTTTATTATTTTAAAAAAATAGGAATCGAACCTTTACAACCACTTTAATTGTTCTGGGTTTTGTTTTTAGATGTGACATTTCAGGTAATCTTTCTCTCCATTCAGATTTCTCTATTTATAGACCTACCATTGCTTCCAATAACTCCATTACTATACTGTGCCTTACAGCAGCAGCCCCCTCCTGCCTGGCCACCAATGTCATCCTATCAGAGCAAGGGGCCTGAGAAACTGCAAATTAGGACAGAGGACAGTAGCTGCCCAATTTATTATGGTAACAAGAGGGTTATTGGCTGCTTGTTAATATGAAAAGGTGCCCATTCTCTGTGCAGATCTCCAGCACCTCCTGTGGGAGATGACACACAGGCTAAGTGGCATGGCCACACAGGAGGTGTGCAGCGACCATGGTCTGCGATAGTCCTTATTTGGACTGCAGTTGCAGCTCAGCTCCTGCCATGCATCCCAGTCATAAACAGGCCATGAACCAGTACCTGTCTGTGACACAAGGGCTGAGGGTCCCTTTGTATGTACCTCCACTATTGGGAAGGGTCATAGCATGAAACAGATATGACTCCAGGTGTCTGAGGAGATGACCTGGTAAAGATGGATTCAAACGGTGTTCGATCCCTACTGAAGCTTTCTCTGCTTCCAACTCTGTTCAAATAATGGTGAATCTGGGGGGTAAGTCCAGTAAGGGACATTAGAATAGGCAACTCTGCTTTCCAATGCAGCCCAGTCCATGAGCCTGCTCTTTATGAAAGAACTCGTAGAACCTTGGTTGCAGGTGTGGCCGGCAGTGGCGTTTCCAGCTTTCATATTTAGGGGGGCACATGGGGGAACAGGGACAAAAGTAGGGTGGCCAACTATAAAATGCAAATATATATATATAATCTCATGGGGCCCTTTACTACAATCCCACAATGGGCCCTTTCACATGTTCTGCAGTGAGCTCCCTTCCTACTATACTGGGGCCCCCCAGGGTGGCAGAAAACAAGAGATATATGTCACCAGCACACCAAGAAAATATAAGGGTCCAAAGCAGTGGGAGAACTATCAGGGTTGCAAAGGTTGTCTTGCCACCGGGCCCTGGTGTTCTGCCACTGTGGGGTTCCCCAGCTGTCTTGTCCCTGTTATTGACAGTGCTGGTCTGGCATCTTTCTCCTTGACAGCGGCGGCAGTCTATTAGGACCTATTGCTGGTGACATTATGGGTGTATGCAGGGGAAGGCTGGCACTATTGGTTATAGAGAGCCGAGCCCCCAGCTGGTCACCTAGCAGCAGTAATGCTGTATAACCTTCTCTGTTGACATGTTGATCGGGATGTGATGCTCCCATGAGATCTAATAAACACAGTATTTATTAGCATCAAGAGTACAACCACATATATATATATAATCAACCGTATGTTCAGCAGCCATGTGGGCTCTATGCCTGTAAAGTGTGGGCTTTGATCAATAAAATCACTGATATTTAACACTAGGATTTGACTAGGAACATCACCTGGATTGCGTCACGATCAGCTTGTCAGAGAAGGCTCCACTGCTGCTAAGCAACCTGCAGGGTGCTCCACTGTCTACAACCAATAGAGATGGACTCGGGTGTGTTTGAAATCCCACATGCCCTATCCCGCCAGAAAGCCGACACTCCACAGTGCTAATCACAGCCAGTGAGACATTTCCTGATCTGTGCAGCTTTGGACCGGGAAATGTCTCACTGCCTGTGATTAGCACTGTGCAGTGTGGGCTTCCTGGCAAGCTCTGGCATGTGGAATTTTGAACATGCCCAGCCCATCTCTAACAACTAATTGTGCTGGCCCTCCTATACATCAGCCCCATAAAGTAACCAGCACTGGGTTCCAATGTGCTGCCGCCGCTGCCAGGGAGACAGAGACCAGCGCTGTGAATAGCCGGGACAGGACAGCGACTCTGGTTGTTCCAGCACTGGTCCACTCTGGGAGGATTCCCCCATCCACCTATAATGTGTAGATGGGGGAATTGGATCTTTTTCTTTTTTTTTTTTTTTTTATATTCAACCTAATAGTTGAATGAAAAAAAGGGATCAATGTATGGGCTGCCTAAGAGCTAAGATCAGCCATAGACAGTTTAAATCTCACCTGGTTCAGCAGGAACTGGCTAAGATTTGAACCATTAATGAGCAGATTCTCTTATAATTATCACTAGTGGTTGCTGTATAGCCACTAGTGATGATCACTGTCGGGAGAAAACAATTGCTGTCAGCACTGTCTGTGTTGATGGGGGAATCATGCAAGTTTCTTTCCTGCAATCTGTGGATGCAGGAAAGAAATCTGCAAAGAGAAAAGAAAGGAGGGCGCACCGACCTAGTGCATTACCACTTGCTTTTATTCTGTTTTTAATTTAAAAAAAAATGTAATAGTCCTACTCGCAAGGAAAATTGAGTAAGCGCTTTTCAGACAGCTGGACTGCACCTTCCAGTAGAACCTCAGACATCTAGACGGCTAATGCGTTTCTGGGGCGTACCCCCTTCCTCAAAGCCTAAGTGGTCCGTGGTCCAGTGGGGGGGCACATGGTGGGGCACAGCATAATGTTGGGGGGTCAGGGCCTCCTGTGGCCCCCCTAGGGACGCCATTGGTGGCCGGGTATTAGGCCAAAAATACAATGACCTACCCGGAATGAATTCTGGATTCTTGTGTAAAGGCATTAAGGATCCCCGGAATCGTTGAGACCCTGTGGAAGGTGCACACCAATTTATAACGGCGTAAAGTGGGTGCAATCAAGGGGTGGTTAATGGCTATGGCCTGACTATGGGCTTTCCATACCCATGGGGCCACAGCTCATGGAACATCCAAGAAGGTCTGTTCTAGGCCCTCTCAATCTTTCAATGTATGATGGTAAATCCAATCAAGTTTCCTTGTTGTCCTGCCCAATTATATTTCTGAAGATTTGGCAGGACATTCCTGCCATTAGCCTTAGAGAGGGACAAGGTAGATATAATTATTCTCGCGCTTTGTTTGTTCCATAAGAATGTCTGAAAGAGTCATAAAAAAATGGTCTGCCGAGGCGCCATGCAAAGAGCTTTTGAGCTGGTTTTCCGTTTGGTGGGGAACGCTTGTTCAGGGATGATTTGGATAAATGCATCCAAAAAATTTCAAGTGGAAAAGGTACTCTTTTACCAGTTAAAGGAGGAGTAGACGTCCTTCATTTAAATGAGCTTCCTCTCCGGGGGCCAGGGCCAAAAGCCTCTAGGCAGTCGAGACGGCCTCCGCCGTCGGGTTAAAGAGGTAACACTCAAGGTCAAGCCCAGGGACAGAAGTCGTCCTGGGGGTGGAAACCTACGAAAAAGAGTTCCAAGGCCTCCTTAGGAAGGGGTGCCCCTGCTCGCTTGGGTGGGGGGGAAGGCTTCTCCATTTCTCAGGGGCTTGGCTAGAAGAGATCCAGAACAGATGGGTCATCTCCACTGTTTCAGGAGTTTACTCTGCCTTGTTTCCTGAGATCAAGCGTTCCCAAAGATCCAGGGAAAATAAATTCTCTGTTTCTGATGCTAGACCGGTTGATGTCCCAAGGGGTGATCATAAAGATTCCCACGGAAGAACAGGGATTGGGGTTTTATTCAAATCTTTTCACGGTCCCAAAACCAAATGGGGATATTGGACCCATTCTAGATTTCAAATATCTAAATCAATTCCTGAATATACGCTCCTTTCGCATGGAATCAATCCGATCAGTAGTTTCCACCCTTCGGTAAGGGGAACTTCTAGCGTCAATTGACATCAAAGATGCAGATCTGCATGTGCCTATTTTCCCCGCTCACCAAAGATTCCTACGGTTCGAAGTAGAGCGGCACCATTATTAATTTGTAGCTTTGCCCTTTGGTCTAGCTACTGCACCCCAGGTATTTACAAAGGTTCTATCCCTGCTTCTGGCCAGGCTAAGGACTCGGGGGGATAACGGTAATGGCATACCTAGACAATCTTCTGCTGGTAGATCAGTCGGTGGACCGCTTGGACCAAAGCATGGTAAGCACAGTCGAGTATCTGGAATACCTGGGTTGGATTCTCAACCTAGAGAAATCATCCCTGCGACTAGTGCAAAGACTGGAGTACTTGGGTCTGGTCATAGACACAGCCCAGGGAAGAGTGTTTTTGCCCCAGGCAAAGGTCAGCGCCATAAGGGAACTGGTGCAGGTGATCAAGATGAAGAAAGATCCCTCCAATCGCCTTTGCATGAAGCTGTTCCCTATGCCCAATTTCATTCAAGACTTTTGCAAAACTGTATCTTATCCACTTGGAACAAGATCCAAGCTCTGGACTTCCCAATGTGTCTGATCCCAAGGGTGCGCCAAAGCCTCAGTTGGTGGTTGGTGACCAGAAATCTGCAGAAGGGGAAATCCTTAATACCAGTTACCTGAAAGGTGGTAACAGATGCCAGCCTTTCAGGTTGGGGAGCAGTCCTGGAAGAAGTGACTGTCCAGGGGAGGTGGTCCAAAACGGAAAAGGCCTTGCCCATTAACATCCTGGAAATTCGGACGGCACCCCTGGCTCCTAGGGCCTGGACGTTCAGATTGCAGGATTGTCCTGTCAGGATTCAATCCGACAATGCCACAGCAGTGGCCTATATCAATCACCAAGGGGGCACCAGGAGTCACGCAGTCCAGCGGGAGGTGAACCATATCCTGGCTTGGGCAGAGAGGCATGTACCTTGCCTATCGACAGTCTTCATTCCAGGAATAGAAAATTGGCAGGTGGACTTCTTTAGTCGGCAGCAGTTGTTCCTGGGGGAATGGTCTCTTCACCCTTCTTGCTGGCCATCTGATAAAGATGGGGGACCCCGGACGTAGATCCATCCAGGTTCAACAAGAAATTGGACAACTTTATGTCAAGGATAAGGGATCCACTCGCGTTGGCAACCCCTTGAGATCAGTTTTCACTGATTTATGCGTCCCCCCCCCCCCATTCAGCTGTTCTTATAGCACTGGCATGGCCCAGAAGATCTTAGTATGCAGAGATTGTAAAATTTGCAGCAGGGGACCAATGGACCCTTCCGATACGTCTAGACCTGCTCTCGCAGGGACCAGTGTTCCACCCTTCCTTACAAACTTTAAATTTAACGGCTTGGCTATTGAAATCCACATTCTAAATAATCGGGGGCTTTCTGGATCGTCGCACCGGAAGTGATGTGGCGTGGCCTACGGGAGAGGACCAATCGGATGACCCGTTTCACAGCTCCGCTGTTTCTTCAGATCCATCTGCTGTTCACCCTGAGACACACGCCGCCCTGTATGGCGTTCTGCATGGATTGCTGTCTCCCCGCTTGGTGGTTTTGATTACCACAGCGTTCCATCTACAGCTGTCTCCATCTTGTGCTGACTTCCCTCAGGACCTGGACATATCGGACACCAGTGACCCCGGACCATAGTCATCTTACATGCCTGTTATCTTGCAGCAATTGTGAGTAGCCATTTGGCTGTGTGCTTTATTTCATTTCATTTTATTAAAACTTTTTCATACTGCACTTAGATTGGCGCATCCTTGTTTTTCTTGTGTACCATTTTCAGAGCTCGCTTCTGCTTTTTGGGATTGCTGCCGCTAAGAGCCTATGGACTCATTCATGAACTGTTGTGCTGTATAATCCTGAGAAAAGGACTATGTCACTAATCAGCCACTAACAACTTATACCATTTCCTTATTCATGACAATCTTATTTATATCCATATTCATGAGCCACTGTTGTCTATAGTCTACCTTATCTGGCGCCATCTGACATTTTTTTGCATCACCTGAAGGTGGCCTATAACCCACATAGTTATTACTATGCAGCTCTGTGTCCCTTGATGTACTCTAAGAAAAGGATTTTACATGTAAGCGGTTTATAAAAATCCTATATTTTTTGTCGTGTGTGTGTGTGTGTGTGTTTTCTTTTTTTTTTCTTTTACCTTTTATATTATCTTTTTTACCTGTATTATCATTAATAAATATTGTGATCATAACTTGTTATTTCTGCTCTTATGCTACAACTGCCATGCAAAGGCAGAAAAACATAATGTGTGACAATTTACTAACAACTAATTCTACTGAAACCTCAGCACCTGTAAGAAGCCCTATCTCTATTGTTAAGTTGTCACTTATTTACTTTACCCATAACCACACAATTTTTACTCCTCCCTTTATTTTATTTTTTTGTAGTCGATACTCCTGACCCTTATGTGGAATTATTCATTTCATCCGTACCGGACGGCAGAAAAAGAACAAAGCATTTCAACAATGATATTAATCCAGTTTGGAATGAATCATTTGAATTTATTTTGGACCCAAACCAGGATAATATATTGGAGGTACATAGTAGTGGTTAAATTGCTATATTTGTAAAGTATTTTAATGCTTAAAGCTGAACCCCAGGATTCTGCCAGTAACAAGAAAGCTTTAGATATAAAATATCCAAAGTATAACCTAGTGCTTTAAAGCGGGCATTCAGTAATCTTTTTGTCTTTCCATCTATTAAATCTTCTGCCCTTGTTGTTTTAACTTTTAGATAGTAAAACATTTTTTTTTCTGCCAGTAAATACCTTATACAGCCCACTTCCTGTCTCTTGTCTGGTCATTAGCCTAGGCTGATGACATAATACACAGCTCTCTCTCTCATGCGAGTTTGCCAATGAGAGCTTCAGAGTTGTAGGTGTGCCTCTGTGTTAATGAAGTAAACAGGCAGCAATTCAGCTGCTCACGGTTAAAATGGCTGCAGCCAGACTTGGTGAAGTGAGATATCTGCAGCATATTTGGCAAGTACAGAATCGCAGTATATATAAAATATGCAAAGTGGTTGGAGGGAAGCTTCAGAATGGCAAAGATGTTTTTAATACAAAAACAATCATTACTTTTGGTTCTTGCGAGTGTTCACTTTTGTTTGGATTGCTAAACGCCACACTGCCTGGTTAACGCATCAAATCTGGCACATACCTTTTTAAAGATCAAGATATCTGTAGCCACATTAACACAGGCACAAACACTGATATGATAGCGAAACCAGTTCTAAACACATTTGTACGCGTGAACACCTAGAGATAGGGGGCCAGATCCACAAAGAAGTTACGCTGGCGTAACTTCTAGTTTGCTCCGGTGTATCTTTGTTTTGTATTCACAAAACAAGATACGCCTGAAGCTGCGCTAGATCCGACTGTCGTACGTCTTAGTACGCCGTCGGATCTAAGGTGCATATTTACGCTGGCCGCTAGGTGGCGTTTCCATCGATTTCCGCATTGAGTATGCAAATTAGCTAGATATGGCAATCCACGAACGTACGTCCGGCCGGCGCATTTTTTTACGTCGTTTCCGTAAGGCTTTTTTTCGGCGTATAGTTACCCCTGCTTTATGAGGCGTATCCTATGTTAAGTATGGACGTCGTTCCCGCGTCGAATTTTAAAAATTTGACGTCGTTTGCGTAAGTCGTTCGCGAATAGGGCTTTGCGTATAATGACGTTCACTTCGTAAGCATTGGCTTGTTGCGGGTTCATTTCGAGCATGCGCACTGGGATACCCCCACGGATGGCGCATGCGCCGTTCAGAAAAAACTTCATTTACGTCTGGTCAAGACGTATTACCATAAAACACGCCCCCATCTCATCCATTTGAATTGCGCGCCCTTACGCCGACACAGTTACACTACGCCGCCGTAACTTACGGCGCAAATTCTTTGAGAATACGGGAAACACTACGCCGGCCGTAAAGAAGCGCATCGCTTCGTGGATCTGGCCCTAGATGTTTAATGCATTTATATATTTTGATAAAATAGAAGTGTGATAAATAAAATGAAAGTGTATGTATAGGCAAAACCGTTAAATGTAATACATCTCTCTAATACCTGCACAATTCCCCCCGTTTGTCTTTAAAGTACAGAAAAAACTGTTAATCCTGCCAGGAATACAAGATTCCAGTTTCTTGTAGTCTGCGCAATATGCTGCACTGAAATCTGCACCAGTCCACCCTCCCCTATGTTATGAAGATGAGGATAAGAAGAGGTGTGATGTGATCCTAGCACACTTCCTGTCCTAGGATCACACCACTGCTCCTCCATATATACAGTATAGGGAGTGAATGTTGTCACTCCAGGACAGGAAATGTGTTACTGACAGGATCCTCAAAGGTGAGCGGTTCAGAACCAGTGGCGTCTCCAGCTTTCATATTTAGGGGGGGCACATGGGGGGACAGGGACAAAAGTAGGGGGGCCAACTATAAAATGCAATTATATATATATATATCCTGGGGCCCTTTACTACGATCCCACTATGGGCCCTTTCACATGTTCTGCAGTGAGCTCCCTTCCTACTATACTGGGGCCCCCCAGGGTGTCAGAAAACAAGAGATATATGTCACCAGCACAACAAGAAAACATAAGGGTACAAAGCAGTGGAAGAACTTTCAGGGTTGCAAAGGTTGTCTTGCCACCGGGCCCTGGTGTTCTGCCACAGTGGGGATCGCTAGCTGTCCTGTCCCTGCTATTTACAGAGCTGGTCTGGCGTCTGTCTCCTTGGCAGCGGCGGCAGTCTATTAGGACCTGGTGCTGGTGACATTATGGGTGCATGCAGGGGAAGGCTGGCACTATTGGTTATAGACAGAGCTTTTTTTCTCAGAAAATAGGTGCAGGAACTCAACCACGACCCTGTTCAGATTTCAAAAACAGTAGAAGGGTCTTAAAGGGGCAATAAATACCAGGATTGCATTACATACAGCGTGCAGAGTTCAGGGGGTTACACACAGATTTCAGAGCTGTCACTTGTAAACACAGAAACCGGACTTCTGTGTTTACAAGTGATTGTGGTGAGCAGGCACCAAAGGGTCTGAGCCAGAGGTGGTGGAACTGAGTTCCCCCAAGTTCCCCCTGAAAAAAAGCCCTGGTTATAGAGAGCCGAGCCCCCAGCTGGTCACCTAGCAGCAGTAATGCTGTATAACCTTCTCTGTTGACATGCTGATCGGCATGTGATCCAGGTGATGCTCCCAATCAGATCTAATAAACACAGTATTTATTAGCATCAAGAGTACAACCACATAAATATAATCAACCGTATGATCAGCAGCCATGTGGGCTCTATGCCTGTAAAGTGTGGGCTTTGATCAATAAAATCTCTGATATTTATGACTAGGATTTGACTGGGAGCATCACCTGGATTGCATCCCAATCAGCATGTCAGAGAAGGGTCCACTGCTGCTAAGCAACCTGCAGGGAGCTCAACTGTCTACAACCAATAGAGATGGGCTCGGGTGTGTTTGAAATCCCACATGCCCGATCACGCCAGGAAGCCGACACTCCACAGTGCTAATCAATGTATGGGCTGCCTAAGAGCTAAGACCAGCCATAGACAGTTTAAATCTCAGCTGGTTCAGCAGAAACTGGCTGAGATTTGAACCATTAATGAGCAGATTCTCTTATAATTAACACTAGTGGTTGCTGTATAGTCACTAGTGATAATCACTGTTTGTCGGGAGAACATAATTGCTGGGCAGGAGGGATATTCCCCTGTCACCACTGTCTGTTGATGGGGGAATCATGCAAGTTTCTTTCCTGCAATCTGTGGATGCAGGAAAGAAATTTGCACCGTATATTACCTGCCTAACTGAAAGTGAAAGTAAATTGTGAATGTTTTGAAAGAACAGGAGAGGGGGAGGGAGACAGATCGGGGGGGGGACAAAAGGGATGGAGATAATGTAGTTCAGTGATTACAGTGTACTGCAGTCTGCAGTGCACACACTTAAACACGGCCCAGGCTAGAATATCTGGTTGTGTGAGCGCTCGCACTATGCAGTGTCGGCGAGCACAGGGAGGGGGAGGAATCCCCCGCAGAGCTGACTGGAGGCGCTCTCCCTCCCAGGGAGCAAAATACAAAAATTCCAAAAAAAAAAAAAAAAAAAATTTTTTTTTTTTTGGGGGGGCACATGGTGGGGCACAGCATTATGTTGGGGGGGTCAGGGCCCCCTCTGGCCCCCCCCTAGGGACGCCTCTGTTCAGAACAGACACCTTTCTTTTTCATAGATCATGGGACACAGTCAGGCTAATATCTTTACCTTCTGGGTTATACTTCATCATCAGGTGAACGACAAAGGTAGATCAAAGATCTTTAGACAGGAAGTGCCCCTCCCTATATAACCCTTCCCATATGGGCAACACATCATTTATTTTTATTTTTTTATGTTCCTATTTAACCACTGTTAACCATTAGTTAATCCTTATTTTCACCAATTACAGTACCGCCCCCTCTCCGTTTAGCTATTTTCAGTGATTTTATTTTTTCATTGATGTGTAATTTTTTAATTTTTATAAAAATGACAAAATGCAATCTTTTTTTTTTTTTTATTTGTTTGTAAATAACTGCAATGATTTTGCCAAAAAACATAATTTAATTTGAAAGTAAAAAGTAAAATTGCAGGAATGTGTTTTTATCCTTATGAATCGATACAGATCAAACTAGAATTGTGTAAATAATATTTTGTTTCTCTTTTAAATTGCATAAAAAACAATATAACCAGCGGAATGTCTTGTGTTCTGATTCATATGCCAATATATGGAATAACAAAACTTCTAGACCCAGTCTGTGAGGACAGTATGGCCACTTGCTGACTTGGCTGAATTCACTCTTCAGTAAGACACAGAAGTTTAAAGCGAAGTTCCACCCAAAAATTGTACTTCTGCTTTAAGTGATGGTGACCCCCTGACATGCCACATTTTGGAGGGGGGGAGCATACGCGTACCCAGCTCCCACTTCCTCCTGGGGCTCCGCGACACCAAAAGGAAGTTCATCTCTCCCCCCTTCCTCCCTGCAATCTTGTGGTACAGGTCCCAGAAGATTGCCCTACCATTCACAGCGTGCAGCACGGCTCACGCATACACAGTGGGTGCCTGGCTGTGAAGCCACAGCCGGACGCCCACAGTTAGAATGTAGGCGTCTCGGAGAGGAGCGGGGCTTCGTGAGCCTGCATCGATGGACCTTAAGACATGTGAGTGTCTGATTTGTTAAGTCAGCAGCTACACTTATTGTAGCTGCTGACTTTTAAATGGGCGGAACTCCGCTTTAAAATGTAATTTTAATTAAAAAGGTACAATACTATACAACCATTTTTTTCCAGACTTTTGAAGCCTAAGCCCTGTCTATGCAGTGGAAAGTAAAACTAAAGCCTAGTACACACTGAGTGTTTTTTTTCCGCTGGGTTGAACAAAAGAAAAACTGTCAGCTCAGGTTGGACTCTAACAACTCCACTACGTAAAATTAATAAATAGTAATACCAAAACATTTCAGATTGCATGTGGCTTTCTGTAAATATACACGTTTCAGTTTTTTTATTTTTTATTATTACAATTATTAAATTGAATTGGTTGCTAAGGGTAACACTACAGTTATGCATGTGTGTGTGTTTTTTATATATAAATAAGCGCCCCTTTTCTCGTAGATAACACTAATGGATGCTAACTATGTGATGGATGAAACTTTGGGTACAACAACATTTCAAATTTCTTCACTAATACCTGGAGAGAAAAAAGAGGTTCCATTTACATTTAACAAAGTAAGTAGAAAAATAGAACAATCTGATATTTTAAAGCAGTGTTAAACTCAAAAACAAACATTTTATATATTGCAGCTTGCCAATTCTTAGATGTGATGGCTGCATTCATTTCTTTTTAAGGCTTTCTTCTATTTTTATCAGATGATCCCATCAGTAAGTCTGTTTCTTTGACAGGGGTGTTTACATTGATCAGCTTTTATTTATTCAAATAAATATTTGCTGCAACGCTCCCCTACCCATACTGCTGCTTAAAGTGCCCCCTGTGTTCCTTCATCCAGAGTGTCAAGTCTTCATGCACAAATTACATTGGAAACTCTTCTAAAAAGCAGCATTTTGTCAGAAAAAACTCCTGCTGCTTGTAAAAGTGTATAACCCTGTTAAAGCGCATTTTACAGGCGTCAAGTGGTTAGGCGTTCAATTGGTTCTAAAGGCAGAAGGTTTTTGATCTTGCTACATTCTATAATATAATAATAATAATTTATTATGCTATTGAAATGTATTAATGCTTACGCGCTAAACACACCTAGAGTTAACAAGCATCAAAATGTGTTACCGCGCAATACCAAGTTTCAGGCATTTTTTCTGCCAAAACTCTGCTGCTCCTGGGCACACAGGCTGTGTTTTTTTTTCCCTGCCTCTAAAAATGGTGCTAAAAGTCTGTGTGCATGGACACATACAGCCTTAAAGTATTCATACCCCTTGACATTTTCCACATTTTGTTACAACCAAAAAGGTAAATGGACTTTATGTGATAGACCAACACAAAGTGGCACATAATTGTGAAGTGAAAGGAAAATGATACATTTTATTTTTTTTTATTTTTTTTACCAATAAATATCTGAAAAGTGTGGTGTGTATCTGTATTCAGCCTCCTTTACTCTGATACCCCTAACTAAAATCTAGTGGAACTTCAGAAGTCGCCTAGATAGTAAATTGAGTCCACCTGTGTGTAATTTAATCTCAGTATAAATACATGGTGGCGTGCATTTGTATTCAGCCCCCGTTACTGATACCCATAACTAGGGTTGTCCCGATACTAGTATCGGGACCGATACCGAGTATTTGCACGAGTACTTGTACTCGCGCAAATGCTCCCGATGCCTGACCCGATACTTTTTATTTATTTTTTTTCGGAGTGGGGGCGGAGAGCGGGCGGGAACCGATCAGAGAGGAGACTAAGGGGGCAGCGAGGAAGGCGGAGAAGAAGTCGGAGAGAGGGCGGAAAGCAGAGCAGTCCCCAGGTATGTATAACATCACACTGGAGGAGAGCTGCTGCCGCTGCCGCCGTCTAGCTGTTCGGCGCTCCGGCCAGGGAACATAACAGCTTTGTCGGGCACTTTTCCCAGGATTGTACAGGTGATCTGTCTATCAAAGTGCCCGGACAAGGGGGATGGGCTATGACGACGCGTGGCGGGGGAACAGCAGCTATTCAAATGAAAGCTGTTATGTTCCCTGGCCTGAGCGCCGATCAGCTAGACGGCGGGGGAGACATGGCTGCATATGGGGGGGGAGATGTGGCTGCATATGGGGGGGGAGATGTGGCTGCATATGGGGGGGAGACGTGGCTGCATATGGGGGGGAGACGTGGCTGCATATGGGGGGGGGAGACGTGGCTGCATATGGGGGGGGAGACGTGGCTGCATATGGGGGGGGAGACGTGGCTGCATATGGGGGGGGGAGACGTGGCTGCATATGGGGGGGGAGACGTGGCTGCATATGGGGGGGGAGACGTGGCTGCATATGGGGGGGAGAGTCATGGCTGCATATGGGGGGGGGGGAGTCATGGCTGCATATGGGGGGGGATAGTCATGGCTGCATATGGGGGGGGGAGACATGGCTGCATATGGGGGGGGGAGACATGGCTGCATATGGGGGGGGAGACATGGCTGCATATGGGGGGGGGAGACATGGCTGCATATGGGGGGGGGGAGACATGGCTGCATATGGGGGGGGGGAGACATGGCTGCATATGGGGGGGGGGAGACATGGCTGCATATGGGGGGGGGAGACATGGCTGCATATGGGGGGGGGGAGACATGGCTGCATATAGGGGGGGAAGACATGGCTGCATATGGGGGGGAAGACATGGCTGCATATGGGGGGGGAAGACATGGCTGCATATGGGGGGGAGACGTGGCTGCTTTTGGGGGGGGAGACATGGTTGCATATGGGGGGACACAAGGCTGCATTTGGGGACACATGGCTGCATTTTTAAAAAAGTATCGGTATTCGGTATTGGCGAGTACATGAAAAAAAGTATCGGTACTTGTACTCGGTCCTAAAAAAGTGGTATAGGGACAACCCTACCCATAACTAAAATCTAGTTGAACCAATTGCCTTCAGAAGTCTCATAATTGGTAAATAGAGTCCATTTGTGTGTAATTTAATCTTGGTATAAAAACAGCTGTTCTGTGAAGCCCTCGGAGGTTTGTTAGAGGACCTTTGTGAACAAACCGCATCATGAAGGCCAAGGAACACACCAGACAGGTCAGGGATAATGTTGTAGAGAATTTTAAAGCGGGGTTAGGTTATAAAAATATATCCTAAGCTTTGAACATCTCACAGAGCACTGTTCAATCCATCATCCGAAAATTAAGAGTATGGCACAAATGCAAACCTAACGTCCACCTAACCCGACAGGCCAGGCAAAGAGCATTATTCAGAGAAGCAGCCACGAGGCCCATGGTAACTCTGGAGGAGCTGCAGAGATCCACAGCTCCTCCAAAGGACAACTACTAGTTGTGAACTTCACAAATCTGGCCTTTATGGAAGTGTGGCAAGAAGAAAGCCATTGTTGAAAGAAAGCCAAAAGGAGACCCATTTGCAATTTGCAATGTGGAAGAAGGTGCTTTGTTCAAATGAGACGAAAATTTTATTTGGTGGTGGCAGTATTATGTTGTGGGGATGCTTTTCTTCAGCAGGGACAGGGAAGCTGGTCAGAGTTGATGGGATGATGGATGGAGCCAAATACATGACAATCTTAGAAGAAAACCTGTTGGTCTGCAAAAGACTTGAGACTGGGGAGGAGGTTCACCTTCCAGCAGGACAACGACCCTAAACATACAGCCAGAGCTACAATGGAATGGTTTAGATCAGCCGTCACTAAATGGCGGCCCGCGGTCCGAGTCCGGCCCGAGTGACGCTTCTCCCCGGACCGCCAGACCGCCAGTGTAATTGTAAATGTCAGCGCTGGTTTGCTGGGTTTCCCCAGCAACCAGTGACGCTGCGTGTGTGCATGCTCCCGCCCCCTTCTCCTCACCGCAGGTCTCGGAGTTGACACGGGCCGCGAGTAGGGGGGTGACGTCATATGCGCGCCTTGCCCCGATGCTGCTCGCGGTTCCCGAATCCTGGCAATCTTGCAGCTTCTGCCAATTCGTTATTTCAGTTGTACCCTGCTGCATGCAAGGTATGTGGGCCACTGATGTACTGATCATTAATGAGTATATATTTTTTTGTGCACACTGCTGGGTATATTTTGTTAATGGTCAGGCTGATAAGCACCATTTTTTATGTTAAGGGGCACTCTGATGGTTATATTTTTATTTTAAGGGGCACGCTAATGGTTATATTTTTAATGTGCACGCTGATTAACACATTTAGTTATGCCCATCAGTGTGCACATTAAAAATATACCCATCAGCGTGCTTCTTAAAATAAAATGTGCCCATCAGAGTGCCCCTTAACATAAAAGGTCCCCATCAGTGTGACCCTTATTTTATGTTAAAACAAAATGTGCCCATCAGCGTGCCTCTTAAGTGGCACTCTGATGGTCAGATTTTACGTTAAGGGGCACGTTTTGTTGTGCCCATCAGAGTGCCCCTTAATATAAAATTTGCCCATGGGCAAATTTTATGTTAAGGGACACGCTGTTGGACATATTTTATGTTAAGGGGCCCTCTGATGGGCAAATTTTATGGTAAGGGGCACTCTGATTGGCATATTTTATGTTAAGGGGCACGTTTTGTTGTGCCCATCAGAGTGCCCCTTAATATAAAATGTGCCCATCAGCGTGACCCTTATTTTATGTTAAGGGGACTCTGATGGGGACATCTGATATAAGGAGACACACTGACGGGAATACCTGATGTAAAGGGGCACTGTAATAGGGACACCTGATGTAAAGGAGCTCTGTGATGGGGACACCTGATTTAAAGTGCGCTGTGATGGGGACACCTGATGTAAAGGGACACTCTGATGGGGACACCTGATGTAAGGGGGCACTTAGATGGGGACACCTGATATAAAGGGACACTCTGATGGGGACCCCAATGTAAAGTGCCACTCTGATGGCGACCCCTGATGTAAAGGGGCACTCTGATGGGCACACCTAATGTAAAGGAACAATCGGATGGGGACACCTGATGTAAAGGGGCACTCTGATGATGGCACCTACTGTAAGGGGACACTCTGATGGGGACAAATGATGTAAGGGGGCACACTGATGGGAGACACCAGATAGGTAGGGGAGCCGTCTGATGAAGAAACCTGATGGAAATACTTGATATAAGGGGGTACCCTGACGGTGGCAACTGATTTATGGGGGTATTTTGATGGGGACACCCAATGTAATGATTATTCTGGTAGGGTTACTTGATGTAAGGGGAAACACTATTGGGGACATTTACATTCACAGAGTATTATCAGAGCGTGTGGAGGAAACCATAAGAAAAGCACCAGAGAGTGCGGCTTACGCCAAAAAAGGGAAGAAAGACATGTACAATCGTTAATGGCACAGACTTGTGATTCGGACCTCGGCCGTAAAAAAAAATGTAGTGACCGGACCTCCTTGAATTTTAATTCATTACCCCTCGTTTAGATCAAAGCATATTCATGTGTTAGAATGGTCTAATCAAAGTCCAGACCTAAATCCAATTAAGAATCTGTGGCAAGACTGTTTACAGATGCTCTTCATCCAATCTGACAGATCTTGAGCAAAGAAGAATGGGGGAAAATGTCACTCTAGATGTGCAAAAGCTGGTAGAATCATCCCCAAAAAGACTTGCAGCTGTAATTGCAGTGAAAGGTGCTTCTACAAAGTATTGACTCAGGGGGGCTGAATACAAATGCACATCACACTTTTCACATATTTTGTTTGTAAACAAAAATTGAAACCATTTATCGTTTTAATTTCCACTTCACAATTATGTGCCACTTTGTTGGTCTATCACAGGCATGTCCAAAGTCAGGCCCGGGGGCCAAATGTGGCCCCCCTGTTGATTTAATATGGCCCCCTGGGGATTTGGATGTATATATTGTTTGTGGCCCCCAGGGCCACAAAAGACATATACTGTATTTAATGGCGCTGCCTTGGAGGGGACAGGGAGGGGGCAGGACGAGCGCCGTCAGATTACATGAAGAGAATCTCCTGTTT
This sequence comes from Rana temporaria, assembly GCF_905171775.1. Lineage (NCBI taxonomy): Eukaryota > Metazoa > Chordata > Amphibia > Anura > Ranidae > Rana > Rana temporaria. The sequence goes on along the minus strand of NC_053495.1, from coordinate 99,857,785 downwards.
TAAGTCCCATCTCCTGGGATGCCATTGGACGACTGTTCTGTCTATTAAAGAGGCCACAGGATAAACCAGGCATTCTCCTGTTTGTAATCTGTTGGCACTCGTCCCGCCCCCTCCCTCTGCCCTCCGAGGCTGCAGATGGGCATCGTTCAGGCTGCACTGATGGCAATGGTAAGGCTGCATTTATGGCACATGTGAGGCTGCATTTATGGCACATGTGAGGCTGCATTGGTTGCAATGGTAAGGCTGCATTGGTTGCAATGGTAAGGCTGCATTCATGGCAATTGTAAGGCTGCATTCATGGCAATGGTGAGGCTGCATACATGGTAATGGTAAGCCTGTGAGTGTTATACGCCGATAAATACGGTATATCCAAATAACACGCCCAAGCTCATCCTTAGTCCTAAGCAGCGCTCTGGGATTCGTTGGGGCCACAAATAAAATATATACAGTAGATCCAAATAACACGCCCCAGCTCATCTCTTCACCACACACAGCCACAAAGGCAAGAGAATTCTTGTTGGGCAGTGTATTAGTGCTCAGACGAACACACTTCAGAATTTTAATGGTTCAAAGAATGTCAGGCAAAATAGTCGGCCCTTCACGCATGTTCACTTAATCAAATCTGGCCCTCTTTGAAAAAAGTTTGGACACCCCTGGTCTATCACATAAAATCCCAATACAATACATTTATGTCTTTGGTTGTAACATAACAACATTTTGAAAATTTCAAGGGCTATGAATATTTTTTTTTTTAAGGCACTGTAGGCCAACATGCACGGGAGATTGGTAAGCTACAATATATTACTTTTTTCATTTAGGGTTTAATACCACTTCAAAGAAATCAGGTCAGAAACCTGAATAATTTAAACTGCGCATACTGTATAATGAAACATTGGTAGCCATTACCCCCAGGCCCAGGAGACTGTGAAGATGCAGTCTGTCGCTATGGTGGTATGACCTGCAAGGGGAATGGTGAAGGGTTTGCTGCTCAGCACTCGGGTCTTTATAATTATATTTATATGCAGCTATTCGTAATGCCTATAAATTTCAGATTGCTGGTCAGGTCTAGTCAGACACTCTGGTGTACAGGAAGTCAGTGAATAGTTTTTGCTAGTTTCATTGATAAATATGATGTAATATTATTGTTACAATGTATTCAAACTAATTATGTTATGTACAAACTAAAGGGATGTCAGCCTAAGCAACCTCACAAATTAAAGTGTTTTTTATTTATGTTCCTATTTAACCACTGTTAACCATTAGTTAATCCTTATTTTTCCAAATTACAGTACCCCCCCCCCCCTCTCCTTTCAGTTATTTTCAGCTATTTTATTTTTTCATGTGTAATTTTTGATTTTTTATAAAAATGACAAAAAGCAATCTTTCTTTTATTTGTTTGTAAATAACTGCAATGATTTGCGCGAAAAAAAACATAATTTAATTTGAAAGTAAAAAGGAAAATTGCAGGAATGTGTTTTTATCCTTATGAATCGATACAGATCAAACTAGAATTGTTTTTCTTATATTTTGTTTCTCTTTTAAATTGCATAAAAAAATATTTTTTTAAGACAATATAGCCAGCGGAATGTCTTGTGTTCTGATTCAAATGCCAATATATGGAATGACAAAACTTCTAGATCCAGTCTGTGAGGACGGTATGGCCACTTGCTGACTTGGCTAAATTCACAGGCAGCTTAACTCTTCAGTAAGACACAGAAGTTTAAAGCGGAGTTCCACCCAAAAATGGAACTTCTGCTTTAAGTTATGGTGACCCCCTGACATGCCACATTTGGGGGGGCGCAGCAGATACCCACGTTTTTTATGAGTGCCCAGCTCCTACTTCCTCCTGGGGCTCTGCGGCACCAGAAGGAAGTTCATCTCTCCCCTCCCCCATTCCTCCCTGCAATCTTGTGGTACAGGTCCCAGAAGATTGCTCGACCATTCGCAGCACGGCTCACGCATACACAGTGGGTGCCTGGCTGTGAAGCCAAAGCTGGGTGCCCACACTTAGAATGTCTGCACCTCGGAGAGGAGGGGGAAAGGAGCGAGGCTTCATGAGCCTGCATCGCTGGACCTTGGGACAGGTGAGTGTCTGATTTATTAAGTCAGCAGCTACACTTTTTGTAGCTGCTGACTTTTGAATTGGTGGAAATCCGCTTTAAATCCAATGTAATTTTAATTAAAGTACAATACAATACAACCAATGTTATCCAGACTTTTGAAGCCTAAGCCCTGTCTATGCAGTGGAAAGTAAAACTAAAGCCTAGTACACACTGAGTTTTTTTTTTTTTTTTTTATATCCCGCTGGGTTGAACAAAAGAAAAACTGTCAGCTCAGGTCGGAGTCACTGTACTAACAATCCAATGTCAGAACAGCTATCTCCCCTCGCTGAGCTATTGTGTTCTGACTGGGGAACACGACCCAGCCCCCCCCCCCCCCCGGCCAGAAACACTCCGGTCAGCGCTCTCTGCCATTGGCTGAAAGTGCTGATTGGAAGCTGTTGGCTACTGGTTTTCCAGCATGCTCGTCCGACAGAAACCAGCCGCCGTACACACGGGCCGAATGTCAGCCGGTTTTTATTGAACCTGCCGATGTCGCCCGGCATTCAGCCCCATGTGTTCTAGGCTTTATATAGAATATAAAAGGGGAAATGTGCAGCTAAAAAATTGTGTGTGTGTATATATATGTGTGTATGTATGTGTATATATATGTGTGTGTGTGTGTGTGTGTATATATATATATATATATATATATATATATATATATATATATACATACATACATACATACATACATACATACATACATACATACATACATACATACATACATACATACAATCGACGTGTGAAAAAATGTGTCATAATCAAGTTACAGTTGAATAAGTAAACAATAACCATTCAACAAAATATTGTGCCAGAAGAGTTCATAGGAAAAAAATAGATGTGTATCCACCACCATGTCCAGTTGGTAATTGAATCCTCTATTGTGTGTCCACATTGTAGAATTAAAACTCACCAGAAATATATGCTGTAAGTAAAGCGATACAGCACAGCCCGATAAAATCAGGTCGCTTGCTCTTTCTCTGTCATCACAGATTTCAACAAAAGATGCAGCTTCTTTAAGCCTTCAGACGGTAGTCGGGAACCACATCACTGTATCAAAGGCTCGCCACATGAGGAAAATAAATAAAACCATAATGCAGTATTTGTTAAAGAGAAACTGCAGTATGTTCACATATTTGTAAAAAAAAAAATGTAATCTTTGCCATTCTGAAGCTTCCCTCCGACCATATTGCATATTATTTTATATAAACTGTTATTCTGTATTAGCCGAATATGTTGCAGAAATCTCCCTCCACTGTGTCTGGCTGCATCCATTTTAACTGTGGGCAGCTGAAGCTGCTTCCTGTTCACTTCCTGGATTTACACAAACACACAGAGGCACACCTCCCGCTCTGCAACCTATTTTAGTATTTAGGTTTTTAAATTATTTAATTTAGCCATACTTTTATTCAAATCAATATTGAAAACTAAATGGACAAATGTTTAATGGAAAGATGAAAAATGACTGAAGTTCTGCTTTAATTATGCAGGTACATCAGTAAAATGTCCAAAGAATCAAAACTAAAATGCCAAACTCACATACTGAGCCACTGCTGCGAACTACAATTGGGAGAGGGAGGAAATGTGCTGCTAAAAACTGTAATGATTGACATCACACATGAGGAAGAACAAAGGGACATACCAAGGGCACAAAAATGAACAGGCTGTGGCAGCACATCTTGTCTGCCCATGAAAAAATAGGAGTTTGTTCTTCCCCTGTGCTGTGAGTGACATGTAAATCGCCTATCTCATGCACAAGTGTGAGAGACATTCTGTGTGCTTCCCATCCCCTCTACTTTCTTTTGGATGTTGGTGATCATGGGGCATAATCCATGAGACCAGCAGAAGTTCAGTGTAAGAAATATTGATGCCTGGCCAAGAGGAGTGTAGAGGTGGGCGGGGAGTCTACTGACATCACAACTCCACCCACCGAGCTCCAGACAACAGATCCACCCACAGAATCTGCAGTTTTTCGGGTCTCATAACAGTCAGAGGGGAGACATTGGACAGGTAAGGATACATGCAGGAGGCATGTATATCCTTATAGATCAGCACTTTGGCAGTAGTTCAGAAAGGATGAGAGTGGGTTTACATCCACTTTAAATGGGGGGGGGGGGAGTAATATACAGTATATAATTTTGCATTACACATGACGATCTGTTTATTTTTTAACATTTTCCCACAAACTTGCTCTACAAAATGTTGGTTTGGCAAGACAATAAAGGACATAGCTTGTAGTAAAAAGTATAGTTGACCTCCACATCTATTAGGTGTACAGTACTTTGTTGAATAAATCAGATTTTGTTATGTGCATAAAACAATTCCACAGTTCTTAGAGTTGATATGTTGTGAGGCACTCACCTAAAATCCTTTAGAACACAAGGCACATGGGCTGCATCCGGCCCTCCAGGCCATTTCATGTGGCCCTCGCACCTCTCCTGCAGCTGCAGGAGAGCTCCAGCCCTCCTCTAGTCCTCTTCCTTACTTTCTGCTTTCAAGCAATGCATCCAGCTTCTTCCCAGCAGCATAAGGAAAGGGGGGTGCACTGTAATGTAAGGGAGAGTGGGGGACTAAAATTCTGATGGTGGGGTGGCTCTTGACATCTAATGTAAAGGGGAGGGGATGCGCTGGACATCTAATCTTACAGATTGAACGGCCCTTTTGAGGGCAATCTTAATGCTGATGCGGCCCACGATGAAATTGCAACTGACACCCCTGCTTTAGAGGATACTTTCAATCCACATCGGAGGGGATTTGCTCTCTCCCACCTGCACAAGGTGAATTTGAGAGATAAGCAATCGAGTTCAATGTCCTAAATAAAAAAAATAAAAAAAAGGGGGGGGGGGAACACTCTTCAAATGTCATAAAACAAAAAAAAAATATTTATTAAATTGGGCTTGGCCTATTGCTTGTAGAAAAAAAAATTCTGGCCTGGAAAGGAGAAGCAGGTGAGTTCAGAGGACAGAAGATTATCTGTCACAGCTCCGCAGCGCTGCTGACCACAGTATTTGCTTCTACTCATCACTTCCAGCTTCTCCCTCTCTCCCCCCTCCTTGGACATTGCTAGTGCACTGGAGTGATGCCAATGTGACTGAATTTTTTTTTTATCTACAGTGTTTAACCATTTTAAAAAAATACAGTCAGTTTTATGACATCTGAGTAGTGTGTCCCCCCCCCCTTTTTTATTTAAAATGTTGGATTATATTATTACAATTATGGCTACATGTATTTGAAATTGGTGCAGGCTTTTTAAGTGTAAGGCTGGGTTCACACTTGTACGATCAGACATTGCATGTGATTGGCACTGCATTGCTGTGTAAATCACGTGATATCTGTGCGATGCGAATTCAGCCATACAAACACTGGTTGAAATTGTATTGCTTTTGCATCATTAAGAGGGTGCAGGACCCCTGTTTTATCCACACTGGAATCAGATCGCATGGGTGTTCATACCTATGCGATCCGATTCCTGCACCTCTTCACAGTTTGATCTGTAAACCGATCTGGGGGTGTCATTAACTTTGACACCCCCAGCAGTTTGCAGATGCCAGTGTGAACCAGTGTGTGATGCGGGTACCGGCTTTGAACCGCAGGGTTTCCTGCATTGCACCAGTGTGAACCAGAAATAAAGGGTAATAACTCCTTCAGAAAATGCAGTGGCATTATCATTTATGACAGGTCTTTGCCTTATATGCAGGATTACAGCTTCCGTGCCTCCAGGTTTGTTCTTTTGGCAACTTTATGTGTATTTTATGTATGTTTTTGTTTCCCATTGCTGTAAATTATCTCTATTGCTATGTTTATAAAGAGAGACCTGCATCAAAGATACATGTAAGGCCTCATGCACACAGGACATTTATCTGACTCTCCTACAAGCCAGGAGCGTGTTTGCAGAAAAATGCCTGATGCATGTAAAAGTGTCCAAAGCTTTTAGGAGCTTTTACAGGCATCAAGCATTTATTCTGGTCATTGAAATTAAGTAATGCTCAAGCATTAAACATGCCTAGCGTTTTGGCGAATTTAGCAGCTTTTAGTAGTGTCACAAATTTTCTTTCTTCTACTCCTGGACACACTGGCAGTGTTTAGATGTGGAAAAAAAACTCTCCTGTAACTAAAGACAGGGAGGGAAAAAAATGCCATACGCCCCTAGGAGCAGCTGTAGAAACATTCAGTGTGCATGAGGCCTTACTGTTTCTGTTACAAGAATTATAACACTAGAGTCTTTTTTCATTTTATTAGGTTACAAAGGTTTTTCTAGGATTCTCGTTACAGGAATGGTATGTACATTTGCCTTGTACTACAATGCATGGAAATTTTAGATTCTTTAGATTCTTTTGTCATTTTGTTAGGTGGTTAATCCTCCTATCCCCTGATAGAGTGCTGTTGTGGGGGGAGTATACTGCTCTGTGTTGCCACTTTTTAAATGGATTAAAAAATATGAGGCATTTATATGGATGTAGCATTTGGGGGTAAGGATGAGCCGAACACCCCCCTTTTCGGTTCGCATCACACCAAATGTTCGTGTGAACTTTAGAACCCCGTTAAAGTCTATGGGCCTCGAACATTTGAAATCTAAAGTGTTAATTTTAAAGGCTAATATGCAAGTTATTGTCCTAAAAAGTGTTTGGGGACCTGGGTCCTGTCCCAGGAAACATGTATCAATGCAAAAAAAAGTTTTAAAAACGGCCGTTTTTTCAGGAGCAGTGAATTTAATAATGCTAAAAGTGAAACAATAAAAGTGTAATATTACTTTAAATTTCGTACCTAGGGGGGGTGTAAAGTCAGCATGTGAAAAAGCGCATGTTTCTCGTACATAGAACTGTCCCTGCACAAAGTGTAATTTCTGAAAAGAAAAAAAGGATTTAAAACCGGCTTTGCGGCTCTAATGAATTGTCGGCTCTGGCAATTCAGAGATGATTTATTCATAAAAAAAAACAAAAAAAAAAACGTGGGGGTCCCCCCAAATTCCATTAACAGGCCCTTCAGGTCTGATATGGATATTAAGGGGAACCCCGCCGTCAATTTAAAAAAAAAAATGGCGTGGAGTTCCCCCAAAAAATCCACACCAGACCCTTATCCGAGCACGTTAACCTGGCCGGCCGCAGAAAAGAGGGGGGGACAGAGTGCGCCCCCCCCTTTCTCCTGAACCGCACCAGGCCACATGCCCTCAACATGGGGAGGATGTCCCCATGTTGATGGGGACAAGGGCCTCATCCCCACAACCCTTGCCCGGTGGTTGTGGGGGTCTGCGGGCGGGGGGCTTATCAGAATCTGGAAGACCCCTTTAACAAAAGGGACCCCCAGATCCTGCCCCCCCCCCCCATGTGAATTGGTAATGGGGTACACTGTACCTCTACCATTTCACGAAGTAAGTGTAAATGGTTAAAAAAAAAAACACACAGACACCGTAGAAAAAATTCCTTTATTAAAAAAAAAAAATAAATCCAGCGGTGGTAATCCACTCTCGATGCGGCTCCCTGCTCCAACGTTGTCTTCTATCCAGCGACGGGTGATCAGCGGTCCGGTCCAGCGATGAGAAGATCCATCCGTCCAGAGCGCAGCAGGCGAGCTCCTCTCTCCGCTGGACACAGCCCAGCGGAATGACGCACTGGAGCTTTGACATTTCTTATATAGGGGAACCGGCCACCCGTCACGTGACCCCGCCCCCTCTGACGCACCCTCGTACGTCACTGGGAAAGCCCGGTCTTTCCCAGTGACGTACGAGGGTGTGTCAGAGGGGGCGGGGTCATGTGTCAGGTGGCCGCCTCCCCTATATAAGAAATCTCAAAGCTCCAGTGCGTCATTCCGCTGGGCTGTGTCCAGTGGAGAGAGGAGCTCGCCTGCTGCGCTCTGGACGGATGGATCTTCTCATCGCTGGACCGGACCGCTGATCACCCGTCGCTGGAGAGATCATCCGTCGCTGGATAGAAGACAACGTTGGAGCAGGGAGCCGCATCGAGAGTGGATTACCACCACTGGATTTTTTTTTATTTATTATTAATAAAGGATTTTTTTCTACGGTGTCTGTGTGTTTTTTTTTTTACTATTTACACTTCCTTCGTGAAATGGTAGAGGTACAGTGTACCCCATTACCAATTCACATAGGGGGGGCAGGATCTGGGGGTCCCCTTTGGCATGAGTTTGACTCGAACTCGAAGCTCATCCCTATTTGGGGGAAATTGATAAGAGGATTTGGACCTGCTTTTATCTAAACCCAGGTTTTTCATTGGGAAAATAAATCATTCAAGAGTTGATAAAATCTAGCAATATGATCATGCAAAACAAAATCAGAACATTTACAGTTTTCTTGTCTTGTGTAAAATTTGACACTAACCTGATTGAGGGGGTTAGTTTTGTAGCCAAATTTGTATCCATTTAGCAATAAATATAGATTTTCTGCCTAGGTTTAAAACAGCAACTTTCATTACCCTAAAATGAACACATTTTAAGTAACCTAACTGATGACAGAGCATAAAAGCAAACTTCTCAGGGAGTCTTTACATTTTAGCAGTCATATGATCTTCCTCCTTGTAAACCAGTTTCCTCCAAACCTGGCCACGATAAGTAAATAAAGGGGCTATAACTCTAGAGCTCTGGCATACCCCTTCAACATCAGACTTTCCATTAGGGTTCTTTTTTGTTGAAATGTAGGCAAACCTGTTGAATACTGGGACAGTATTGAGCATAGAACCTGACTTGATGTCTGATCAAAGGGCCAGATCCACAAAGCAGATGCGCCGACTTAACTCGAGATACGCGGCGTAATTGAAATTTACGCTTTTCTGTGCGCAAATTACGCTAGAAACGCCGCTGTTTTGATAGGCAAAGATGCAAATGAGGGAGATAGGGCGATCCACAAAATTAAGTGTGTGCGCCGTAGATTATGCCCTGTGCGCTTCTGTTAGTTTCAATGTGTAAATTTACACATTATAAAAGGTGCCCTAATTTTACACATGCCGTGTAAAGGTCAGCTAAAGCAACACCATTAAGGAAGAGCTGAGCACACACACTTGCTGGACTACAATCTGTATGCCAACATGCCAGGGGCATCCATGTGCATAGCTAGACTAGTGACTTCAGTGACCGAGGGTACCCCCTCTTCTGAGGGACAGCAGTCAGGAGACGCCTCGCAGAATGCATCTTTGCACAGTAGACACACATCTTATGTCACAATGAGAATGCATGCATGCACACCCACTGTGGTCCCTAGCACAGACATATCACATGCACATCTAATTGGATTAGATCCAAGTACCCCCCCCCCCCCCATTGGTACTTGGGAGCAGTAACGACCCGCCAAGGCTCCAATTCTGTTACTGTGCATTAATACACTATTCAGGGATCACTTCTCCCTGGTCCTGGGGATCCCTTCTCCACCAAAACTGAGGGTGACACCCTTATTTAATCAGGAATGCCACCCCCCACATTCACACATCATTCACACACATAAACCAAATCATAAGTACAGTATACCAAACAAAATCATAAAAAAAAAATTAATATCGGGGAGTTTGCTCCGTCTGGGCTGCTCACGGGCACGGCCACGGCCAACTGGAGAATCTTCATGGGGGGGGGGTGTCAGCGGTGGAGGGTGTATCTTCATGGGGGGGTGAGTGAGCAGGGGAAGGAGGAGCCTCCCCTGGTGTCTGTCCTCCTGCTGGCCTGCCCTCCAAGGCCACTGCTATCCTTGTGAGACAGACAGTGACGGCAGCCGTATTGGCCTGGCCAGCCCGGGTATTGTCCTGGACAGCCCGGGTATTGTCCTGCACAGCCTGGGTCAGGGCAGTCACCTCCTGGGCCACGCCTGTTGTGGCGGTCTGCAGCTCACACAAACATGTGATGACCGCCAATGAGTTGGTGGCCACATCACCGAGTGACTCCTTCATTACACCCAGGCTGTGCTCCATCTGGGTCAGAGTGACTTTTATCTGACCCAGAGTGCGGGTCTGCCGGGCATTGTCCTTCTGCAGACTGGCCGGCAGACGCTTGGCCACCCCCCTGGTCTCCTGGGTCGCCATCCTGCCTGCCCCTGAGGCTTGTGGCCTGGGAGGAGGGGGGAGAGTGACCCTTGTGGGTTGCGGCCTGTTGGGGGAGGAGTGGGAGGGGCTACCCCTGATGGTGGCCTGACTGCTGCTAGCCTCTGGGGTAGCCTCAAGTGTATCCTCAAAGGTCATCATATCAGAGGCCAAAAGGACTTCCTGGCCAATTTGAAGATCTTCTTCCTCCACCCCCTCATCCTCCTCCCCCTCATCCTCCTCCCCCTCATCCTCTTCCCCCTCAACCTCCTCATGAGGGGAGGTTTGGCCACTCCCCTCCCCTGGGGAATCCTGCCCTTCTTGGGACTCATCAGCAGCCTCTTGTCTTTGGGGTGGTGCAGCAGCCTGGCCTGATGGCCCAGCAACCTCCTGGTCATCTGTGGAGGACACAAAACAATCACAGGTTTGAGGATCCACACACTTGGCACATCTTCCCTTCCCCCACCCACACATGCTAATCACCAGATAGAAAAACCAAAAACTTACCTGGCCCCACAGGAACACCTGTCTGATATCCATGCAGGCCCACCACCTGCTCTGGCTGGAAACACCGGGCCACTGCCCATTCCTCCTCACTCAGATGGATGGGGCAGGGTCCCCCTCCTCCAGTGCCCCTGGCATGGGCATTGATCTTAGCCACCTTGTTCCGGACCACGCTCTTAAGATCGTTTATCTTTTTTTGGATGCCAGCGGGGGTCCCCCCCGCCGCATTGATCTGATCCGTAACCTTCTTTAGAATCGCCTTCCTTTGGGCCGGGGAGGTGTTCCGGCTCTCAGGCCCATGTAAATAGTGCCCATGTAGGACGATGGACCTAGCAAAGATTTGCTTTTTAACCTGATTAAAATTGAGCTTCCTGCGCTTGGGTGCCATCACAGACACCACTCAGCAACAAGAAGAAACTCACAGGACAAACAAACAAAAATACACACACAACAAACAAACAAAAACACTCACAGAAGAAACACACAAAAAGCAAAACACACAAGCAGACAGCTACTACAAATTCAAAAACAAACACGCAAAAAACAAACACAAAATACAATCAGAAAAAAAAAAATACACTCAGAAAAAAACAAACAGAAAATACACTTGACAGAAACAAACACCAACTACTATCTAATACTCCTCCAAAACTTCTCTATCACACACAAGTCACCAACAAACACCGACAAACATTCAGAGCAGAAGCAACTTGCTCTAGGAAGGGTAACACAGGGAAATACTTTTGCAAGGGAAGTGTGTTTGACTGGGGCTATTTATACACAGGGCGATCCTCAAACTAAGTACGCTTGGCCTTTTACCCATCTCACTGATTGCGCCGAGCAAAGTTCTGCACATGCCCAGTGAGAAGCAGATTCGTGCGCGCATGCGCAGTACGGCCGGCCCCTCCATTTGCATGGGGTCACGGCTCATTACAATGAAGCACGCCCACTTTCTTCCCACTTGCAATAACCCCGCCTTACGCCTCGGAATTTAAGTTACGCAAGTGCAATTTTGTGCGCAAATGCGATGTGGATACGGCAATTACGACACCAACTTAGGGCGCCGTAACTTAAATGACATAAGTTTTGAGTAACTTAATTTGCGGCGCTGGCTGTGGATCTGGCCCAAAGTTCCTGCATCTATTGGCCAAGTGTGGCCTGATTGCAAAACTCACAGCAGCAAATAGTAAGAATTTGAAAGATGCAATATGTGGTGCCTTCTATTAGGCAGAAATTTGATGGAAATTAGCCATATTTTAGCATCAAGTTAATTGTAGTTTGTAGATTTCAAGCATTTTTCACACGGGCTGTCCTAAAAACTGACAGGCGGACCTCATCAGACACTAAATTTTGCTCTATGGAGCAGTGGATGTCTGCGGACAGCATATATGCGCTGACGCCTGCCGTCACCTGATCAGATCCTGTCCACCAAAAACAGACGAATGGAGGTCCTATTTTCCTTCCGGCCGGTGGATCAGATCACATCGGATTGAAACAAACCATTTCCATGTGCCCCATAGAGGAGAGGGGAACTGTGTCCTGTCTGCTCTGCATAGCGGATCGAACACGGACCTGTCATCCACCTGCTCAGTGGAGATCAGCAGAGAGATCCCCACTGAGCAAGCAGATTCCGCATAGCGGAGGCACCCCTGTGAAAAGAGCCATAAGCAAATCAATGCTTTTTCCTATTGTTTGTAATTCTCATAATGTTGTATTCTTACTGATTTTAGCCTGACTTAGAACTCTGTAGTAATGGCAACAAAAATAAGCCTAAAAGCAAATTAATTAATTTGTACAGTACTTGTAAATTAACCATATCAACACTGTGTATATATTTTTCCCCACAAGCTCATCCACTGATCTGCGATTCAGCATGGCTTTGTGTGATCAAGAAAAACTTTACCGGCAAAAAAGAAAGAACACAGTCATCAATGGAATTAAGAAACTTTTGGGACCTGAAAAAAGCAAAGACCTGCATTCAGCTTCAAGAGATGTATGTTTTTTTTTTGTTTTTTTAGGTTGTAGCTTTTTACCTGTGCTGTGTTTTTTCAGTCATTTCTATAGTACAGTTCTACAATAATTTTACTAATATTATATTTGTGAACAAAAATTCGAAAGCTTCTTGGGGCATTTGTTGTTTGTTAGGCCCCATGCACGCGAGACGCCGGTAAATGCTGGTAAACGCGTGTTCAGAGGCAGTTAGACAGCTTTTTCAACTGCCTCTGAACACATTCAATGTTATCCTATGTGTCCATGCACACAGTCACGTTTTTCAGCGTTGTTCGGCAGTTGCGTTTTATCCTTGTTTTTTCAGAAGCAAAAAAATGGGTTCAGACGCGAAAGTTTCCACGTTTCAGACGCTAAATGCGGCAAAACGCAGTACCGGCGTTTTGCCACGATTTCGTTTATAGGGGTTTTATAGGTTTTTAAAGGTGACCTATTTTTTTTTACATTAGAAATCTCAAAAATGATGGCAAATGATGAAAAACCATTAAAAAAACATAAAAAAAAAACCTGTAATTGCCTGCATTGCATTGTGGACAACCCACAACTTGTGGCAAGTGACGTGACAAGTGGACACTCCACAACTTGTGGCAGGTGATGTGACCAGGTGACGTGGCAAGTGTATATTTTACAACTTGTGGCCAGGTGATGTGGCCAGTGGACAATCCACAACTTGTGGCTAGGTGACGTGGCCAGTGGACAATCCACAACTTGTGGCCATGTGAAGTGGCAAGTGGACAATCCACAACTTGTGGCAGGTGACGTGGCCAGTGGACAATCCACAACTTGTGGCCAGGTGACGTGGCAGATGATGTGGCCAGGTGATGTGACAAGTGGACAATTCACAACTTGTGGCCAGGTAATGTGGCAAGTGGGACAATTCACAACTTGTGGCAGGTGACGTGACAAGTGGACAATCTGCAGCTTGTGGCAGGTGATGTGGCAAGTGACACGCTAAATACAAGTACACTGCTGCTCTCTCAGCTTCTACTCACTCTGGTCTCACAAAATGGCTGAAATGGTTAAAAATACAGTTTTTTTAGCTTAGGGGTGGTCTTATGATGTTTCTTAACTAAACGCTTATAAACGCAAATGCGGTAAAACGCTGCGAAATTCGCGGCAAAACTGGTGTTTTTAAATGCTGGTTTTAGCCTTTAACCCCCCTGGCGGTATTCCCGAGTCTGACTCGGGGTGAGATTTTCATACCAGCAGACAAAGTTACTTACCTTGTCCCTGGATCCAGCGATGCCACCGCGCTGTGTGAGCGAGCGGGACCTCGCTCGATTCACACAGCGTCCTCCTGTGCCGCCGATCTCCGTTCCCTGCGACGTTACAACGCACGGGAGCGGAGAACGGCACCAAATTCAAAAACGTAAACAAACACATTACATACAGTATAATGTAATCTTATAGATTACAGTACTGTATGTAAAAAAATACACACCCCCTTTGTCCCTAGTAGTCTGCCCAGTGCCCTACATGTTCTTTTATATAATAAAAACTGTTCTTTCTGCCTGTAAACTGTAGATTGTCCATAGCAACCAAAAGTGTCCCTTTATGTCAAAAATGGTTTTAGATCAGCTAGAAAACAGCGATAATAAATTATAATCACTTGCAGAATTGTGCGATAGCGATTTGTGGGGAAATTCGTCATAAAAAAAAAAATGACAGCGACAATTCTGCAACTGAGCAAATTTCAGTGATTTTGAGTTGATTACATTATTGAATACTTTTTATTAGAATTATATTATTATTTGTTATAATTATTTATTATATTAGAATTTATAATTTTGTTTTTAAAAAAAATGTCATACCCGGGATGCCTACTAGACGCTTGTTTGGTCAGATTTAAGTGAGTGTTTCCTAAGAATTACAGGCCTACAGTATAAAACACCAAAATAATGGTACCGCTTTCAGCATCTTTTTTCTGAAAGAATCATATCGCCAGGGAGGTTAAAGACGCGTGTTTAGCAGAGTTTGCACCGGCGTCCCGTGTGCATGGGGCCTTACTGTCACCCACCTTGAACATTTTCCATGCCATCTCATATGTTTTTTCTTTAGGTTGATGCAAAATGCTTAAAACAGAAATATGGTGCAAAATATAAATACTGGTTATGCTGTGAAATTCAAGTTCTCATTTGACCAAAATTTTTTTTAGCTGGCCATACATTATACAATTTTCTTTTCAATTTTCCTTAGGCTTACCTTCAACTATGTAGTGCAAGGGCCTGCCTAATTGCATATGATTTGAAAGTGTTTTTAGGTTTGACCTCATATTGCATGGTTTGGTAAAATGGAAAATTGTATAATGTATGGCCAAAGATTAATCAGATTATTGATGGTAACTGTATTAATGAGATTATAGAGACTGGACTGGTTTCATATTTCTCATCTCCATTTTAATGTTCACAGCACTGAACTCTAGAGTGGTATACCAAAGGGATAATTAAAAACTCAGTCTACCCTACCCAAACTGATACTGTTAAATTACTCAACGTCTTCCAAACACGGAAACATTTTTTCTTATATTTGTAGAGAACTCTGAGTTGCTCTGCCACTGTCATTGCAGCACTTTTGCTGTTGAATTTTTTTATTTATTTTTTGCTCTGGAGAATACGAAAAAAAAGAAATGGGAACAACTGAAAGGTGAATAGGTCCTCCCTGGTGCTTAAAGGAACTATGATAGGTATATCTCACTCCTGGAGACCTGAAACTTTAGAAAAGACTTTGTCCCCAAGAAATACAAATTGTGTCGCCAATAAAAAAAATAAAAAAAAACGTTTAGGTAGATTGACAACTCAAATTGGAAACTAAGCTGTTGAACCTAAAGAACGGTTACAATTTACTTTATGGAAATTTCGTTTTCTAAAACGCAAGCCATAACACTGCCTAAGACTGCCTTGCTGTGAATGTTCTTGTAACAGCCTTATTATTCTCACCCCCGCTAATGAATTGTGGGGCCTTTTTAGACCCCTTTCACACTGAGGAGTTTTTCAGGCGGTACATCGCTAAAAATATACTGCCTGAAAAACTCCTGCATTGCATACTCAATGTGAGAGCCCGAGGGCTTTCACACTGAGGCGATGTGCTGGCGGGAGAGAAAAAAATCTCCTGCCAGCAGCATCTTTGGAGCGGTGAGAGGAGCGGCGTGTATACCGCTCCTTCACCGCTCCTTCCCTTTTAAAACAATGGGAAACCGAATCCCGCGGCAAATCCCGCCCCAGTGTGAAAGAGGCCTTAAACAATAGAGGAAGTTGCAGAGTATAAAATAGTATGGTGCAGTGGCGGAATTATAGGGGTCGCTGAGGTCGCAATTGCGACCGGGCCCCTTACTACAGGGGGCCCTCAAGGGCCCCCTGTATAGAGTGCATCGATAGGAGGAGCGGAGATGAGCTCCCCGATCCTAAGCCGAACTGTAATCGACAATGTGTGCGGGGAGCTCATCACATTGATTACAAAGCGAAAGCCGCGTGTGCTGTGCTCTTTGTCTCCCCCTACAGTGCAGTACCCGGCAGGAAGAGCTAAGGTAAAGAGCTGCCTTTTTTTATCTACTGCATGTGTGTTTATATGTGTGTTTGCATATGTGTGTGTGTGTGTGTGTGTTCATGTGCATGTATGTATGCATGTGTGTGTTCATGTGCATGTATGTATGCATGTGTGTGTGTTCATGTGCATTGTGCATATGTGGCTACATTTCAGGGGCACAGTGGCTGCGGTTGAGGGCACAGTGGCTGCGGTTGAGGGCACAGTGGCTGCGGTTGAGGGCACAGTAGCTGCGGTTGAGGGCACAGTGGCTGCGGTTGATGGGCACAGTGGCTGCGGTTGATGGGCACAGTGGCTGCGGTTGATGGGCACAGTGGCTGCGGTTGATGGGCACAGTGGCTGCGGTTGATGGGCACAGTGGCTGCGGTTGATGGGCACAGTGGCTGCGTTTGATGGGCACAGTGGCTGCGTTTGATGGGCACAGTGGCTGCGTTTGATGGGCACAGTGGCTGCGTTTGATGGGCACAGTGGCTGCGTTTGATGGGCACAGTGGCTGCGTTTGATGGGCACAGTGGCTGCGTTTGATGGGCACAGTGGCTGCGTTTGATGGGCACAGTGGCTGCGTTTGATGGGCACAGTGGCTGCGTTTGAGGACACAGTGGCTGTGGTTGATGGGCACAGTGGCTGCGTTTGAGGGCACAGTGACTGCGGTTGATGGGCACAGTTGCTACATTTGGGCACAGTGGCTGCGTTTTGATGGGCACAGTGGCTGCGTTTTGTTGGGCACAGTGGCTGCGTTTTGTTGGGCACACAGGCTGTGTTTTGTTGGGCACAGTGGCTGTAGTTGATGGGCACAGTGGCTGCAATTGTTTTTTTTTAAATAATTTTTCAGTTTGCTTGCGCCCCACCAAAAATTTTGAACACCAGCTCCTACTGGTTTTTATATAAGTGTGTGTATATGTGTATATGTATGTGTGTTTACATGACCCCCCTATATATGTACAATCAGAACCGATTTTTTTTTTGCTTGTTCATAGTACCAGCAAAAAAATGCTGTTCCGCTGAAAAGTGATCCATGCTCAGATCGCTTTTCAGAGGCATTTGACAGCCAGTAAAGATGCAATATGTTGCCTCCTGACCGCCTGTTTTAACCCCTTAAATGCATCATCACTATGCTGCAACTGCATGCAATGCACACAGTTGCAGGGTGGTTTCAGTGCAGCCCCATTCACCTAGGGGTATACTTCAAGGGTGCCCTGGCTGGAAAAATATTGAGAAATACTGGCATAGAGGAACCAATCTCTCCATTTTCCTCCTGCAGCCGCTGAATGCCTGCGAGAGGGAGAGAAAGAGAAGCAGGGGGAAATGGAGAAATTTGTTCCTTTTATATACAGCCACCCACTTGCAACCGGGTCCTGTTGTTCCGCCACCGGGCTCGGAGAAAAGAGCACTGTCTGGGGGGTTAGGGGGGCCCTTCATGGTTTCTTGCATCTGGGCCCTAAAGGTTCTAGTTACACCACTGGTATGGTGAGTGGTTGTAGTTTACCCAAAGCATTCTGAATTGGCTACAGTGGATTACCTAAATAGTTTAAAACTATAGATATTTTGGGTGTATTTTCTGACTCTTATGCAATGCATGTTCCACTAAATAAACCTAATGGTACTTCCTAATGTGAATTTCCCTCTCTAGAAATGGCCTGTCTTCATTTAGAAGGTGCATCCAATGCATGGGCGTCCGCTGAAATTTTTCCAGGGGGGGGGGGGGCATAATTTTGTGGTCACCAATGCTCAGCTTCATTGACAATGTCATGAAGGGGAGGGGCTTAGTCATTATCCCATAAAGCGCAGGCATGTGCCCATGATATGCAGCCTCACTGTGCTGATCAAATGTACAATACAGAGGGTGTACAGTATATGTATATAGAAGGGGTGGATGGTATTGGTATATAGAGGAAGGAAGGTGGGTATATACAGCTCTATATACAGGACAGATGATGTATATCTGCAGTCAGTGCTGATGGAAAAATATAGGAAGGAAGATGGGTGTATATAGCTGTATACAGGACAGATGATATGATCTTTCCTATATCTGGCACTGATCATACCTGTATGCACTCAGCTGTATATATGTCAGCCCCCCCCCCCCCCCCCCTGTACACAAACAGCCTTCTCCCTTCACTTGTACTCACAGTCCCCATTTGTAAGGTCACGGTGGTCTTCCTTCTCCCAAGTCCTGGTTCCACATGTCCATTTGAAAATACATTACAGGCATCAAAGCAAACACGAGGGTGCACATACAGGAAGCAGCCAGAGGTGTCAGTAAAGAGCTCTGTAAGCTCCGTGACACTGACCTTACAATAGCTGTGGAGCCGACTCACACAAACACAGAGAGAGTAAGCACAGCTACAGATGCAAGCATGGCAGACCCTTGCCGATTCCAGGGGGGGTCACTCGCCCCCCCTTAACCCTATGAGCGGACGCCCATGATCCAATGTTCAGTGCACAATGGATGATCTCCCTATGATTGCCTTTGAGGCACTATTTGGAACTGTTAGTCTGTCTCTCTATTTATTTTCTTTCACATTAAATGGGCATGCTTTTTATTCTTTGCATTCTTTGCCATTTTCACTAAAGGCAGATAAATACATTTCCCTTTACTTCCTGAAACTCTGTCTAGAACTTTGATTCTGCAACCTGGGACATGTGACAGGAACTTCCCAGGATGTAGCTGTAAAGGCCTGGTTAAATCACCAGTACCTTTATTCCACCAAGAAGTGGAAAAGCAGTAATTGTAAGTAAGAGCAAAACAGTTTAAAGTGGTACTAAATAAAAACAAGTCTTTACCTTAATGCATTAGGTAGAAATTTCCAGTTGTAGTATGCCCCCCCACAACTCCCTATATACTTACCTGAACCCTCTCTCAATCCAGCACTGTGCCTGCTTGCAGTGGTGCAGGGCCATTGGCTCCTGCTGCTTTCAATCAAATCCTGTGAGGAAAGAGCAGGAGGTGGGGCTGAGCAACGTTGTATGTGTATCTGGACTCGGCAGGGCTTGGGAGCGTGCCTGTACGTGTGGCACACAGCACGGGAGGAGCCAAGAGCGTCGGCAGGGAATCCAGAAGTGGAGGTTTGGAGCCGCCCTGTGCAATACACAGAGCAGATAAGTATACCGTGTTTAATTTAGGAAAAAAACATGAAACCTTTACAACTGATTTAACTAACGAATGTAAGATGTTTTCAAATCGGCATACAGAGCTGATGTGATTTTTAGTCAAAGATGGGAAAGGACCACTTTAACTATGTGATGCTGAAGTGAAAATTGATAAGCCTATATAATTTTTTAATGAAAGTGAGACCCCATAATTGTGCAAAAAATTTGTCCCCATGTATAGCCAGCAGATAATGTAATGTGAATGGGCAAAAATATGGTAAACGGCAATCTCCATGATGTTTGTATTTTTGGGGTTTTGAGGCAAATGTTATTATCTTTTAGGTACCTGTTATTGCAGTTTTAGGCTCTGGAGGTGGATTCCGTGCAATGGTTGGCTTCTCTGGAGTCATGAAAGCTCTGTTTGAATCAGGGGTCTTAGACTGTATAACGTACGTTGCTGGATTGTCTGGATCTACATGGTAAATTGCATGTACTTTTATTATTATTATTATTATTATTATTATTATTATTATTATTATTATTATTATTATTATGTGAAAAACAAGAGTGTATATAAAAGGCCTTCAATACACCACTCAGCGCCAATGAAAATACAAGTTGCTATTCAAAAACCAGATAACACAATGAAGTGTTAACATGGAGGAAAAAAATTGACAATAATGAAAAATAAAAATGGATGTATAAAAATACAATCCCTTTAAATAATCGCTTAAAAAAGGATAAGAATCTAAGCTGCTGTTTAAAATAAATGAGAAATCCAGTAAAAAGGTATACAATTGCTAGAGAACAGTACAACTGTGCCAGTCCTATACAAAAACAGCGCTAATGTTGGTAAATACTATGCGGCCAACTCCACAATGGCAGTTTTGGATAGATAATCAAGTGCAGAAATGTAGAACAGTGTCCATGGGTGATCCTAAAAAAATAGACAGCATGCACCTTCCACCGAAAATTCCTGGTCCACCTCGTGAGAACACACTCCTCCTCAGGGGTTTAAACTCACCAGAGCAAGTTAATAGCCAAGCAGTAAGCAGGGAATCAACATCAGATGGGATACTGCACTCGTCATCAGCCAGGGAGATACTATAATGCTGCAGGCTCCAACTCAGACAAATAGACAAGAACAAGCCAACATAGTGTAATTCCGTTTATTTGTAAACCTAAGAACCCCCACAGGGGCAAATCCGGCACCCGAACATCGATATACTAAAGCTTTCAGCCTGGCTCCTGAAATGTTACAAAACAAACGCCTGTCAAAGTGGTGAATATCTTAGCCAGTAGAAAAAAAGTCACATGGGCATTATACGAAAAGGTTCTAAAAAAGTTTGAAGATTGGTGCTCGGGAAAAAAGAAGGGCAAGGGAAAGAATTATTCCGTCCTTCTTAGACTTTCTACAAGAGGGCGCAGATAGGAATATATCGCACAACACCTTAAAGGTACAGGGGGCAGCCCTATCCTCCTTCCCTGATGTAAGGCTAGCAAAAGATGTGCTCATAAAGCGATTTATCATCTCGGTTAAAAAAATCAAAACCCACAAGTACTAAGTAATTCCCCTCATGGGACCTATCCGCAGTATTGAAGGGGTTACTTTACACTCCCTTTGAGCCTATAGACTTATTGTCAGACAAAACATTAACACTAAAACCGGTGGTATTTGTATCAGCAGGAAGAGTCAGCGAGGTTCAGGCACTGTCAATCCTGGAACCATAATGTACAATTCTGTTAGACAACATAATCCTCTCGACTGACCCAGCCTTTCTACCGAAAGTCCCCTCGGCATTCCACAGGTCTCAGAGCATTATTATACCCTCCCTTCCAGCTAACCTTCATAGCAACAAAAAGAAAAGTAATATGAGGCCGGATTCACACTGGTACGACACGACAGTCATACAACTTTCATCCTACTTTTGCTCTGCGACATCAGTCCTACATTGGTCCAACATCCATTCGACTTTCATGAACAGGATACTACTTTGATCTGACTTTGTGATCGTCTGACTTGTTTGTTTGACCAATCAAAACAATCCCAGTGTAGATAAATTCCTTTTACTGCTGCTGTAATCACAATGTCGGATGGTTAGGACAAGGCTCCTACTTCGAAGATATTCAATGGGCTGAAGTAGGATCAAAGTCGGACCAAAGTAGTGCAGGAACTTTTTTCAAAGTCTGACCGACTTGTGTAGGACCAGTTAAGATGGTTCTCATAGGGAAACATTGATTTTCATATGTCATGCGACAGTAGCTCCTACTGTCGGAGCGTTTGTCGTACCAGTGTGAACCCGGCCTCAATCTTTTTATGATGGTGGACATTGTTTCCTGTGGGAGTAGCCCTATTTCTCAGATGCTGCCCTGGAAGACTTCCCAGAAAAGGAGTTACCAGGTAACGAATTCAATTTTTTTCATAGATCAGCAATGCTGGTCACTACCATGGATAAATGGATATCTTGTAGCCTTTTCCTTGGGGGTAGTAAAGACAAGGTGTTTATTTTGCCTGCAGTCAATAAGCTTTTACAAGCGGTGCCCAACCTTTTGAAGATCAAGGGCCACTTAAGCGACTTGGTAACCGGTCGCGGGCCAAAATGAGCAGAGCAGCTGGATGGCAGCCCACTCTACTTTTTTTTGCGGATTGGATTGGAGATAGGCGTTTGTAAACACAAGTCCATTTACATCTGCCACTCCTTAGAGGTGAATGGATGGCTCGAGTGGGTCGGACTGACTGTGTGAAGGGGGCCTAAGGCTGCTTTCACACTGATGCTCTGTTTACCCGCACCAAGGGTTCAGCACAGTGCGCCTGTGGCTTTCCTTTAGGTTAGCTGCACTTTGCCATAGACTTCTATTATATCCTATAGATGTGGTGCACTTTCAGAAAGCACACAAAACTCACAGGTAATAGTCTATGGCTCAGTGCAGGTAACCCGCAGGTGCACTACTCTGCACCTGTGGATCAGATTGAAACCACTGCAGAACATATATTCCCATATATATATATATATATATATATATATATATATATATATATATATATATATATATATATATATATATATATATATATATATATATATATATATATATATATATATATATATATAATATTATGTGTGTGTGTGTGTGTGTGTGTATATATAATATATATATATATATGTGTGTGTGTATATATATATGTGTGTGTGTGTGTATATATATATATATATATACATACATACATACACTGTGATTTTAGTAATAAACGTAACTTTAATAACAGTATTCTATTTTATTACATCCCAGAGCAGGAGGTCGCGGGCCACATCAGAGGGCTCCGTGGGCCACTGGTTGGGCACCCCTGCCCTATACACTGTGCTGTATTTATGCATCATGCTGCCCTAGCACTCCTAAATAACACTCTTTTGTACAGGATCTGCCCTTTATGGCATATGAACTTGCTCTATATTCTGATCTATGTTTCAGTTGTACAGAACGCTGAACAAAACATAGGGATGTGAAACTAGGTTAAAGTGGATGTAAACCCCATTCATGAAATCTGGCCTATTGCACATACAGTGCCTTGAAAAAGCATTCATACCCCTTGAAAAAAAAAATTGGGGGGGGGGTATTTTATGTGATAGACAAATACAAAGTGACACATAATTGTGGAAGGGAAATCATAAATGGTTTTTCATTTTTTTTTTATAAATGCATATCTGAAAATGGTGGCATGCATTTGTATTCAGCCCCCGGGCCGTTACTGATGCCCATAACTAAAATCTAGTTGAACCAATTGCCTACAGATGTCTCGTAATTGGTAAATGGAGTCCATCTGTGTGTAATTTAATCTTGGTATAAAAACAGCTGTTCGGTGAAGCTCTCTGAGGTTTGTTAGAGAACCTTGATGAACAAATCGCATTATGAAGGCCAACAAACACACCAGACAGATCAGAGATAAAGTTGTGGAGAAGTTTAAAGCAGGGTTAGGTAATAAAAAATGATCCCAAGCTTTGAACATCTCACATAGCACTGTTCAATCCATCAGTCGAAAATGGAATAAGTATGGCACAACTGCAATCCTAACAAGACATGGCAGTACACATAAAATGATAGGCCGGGCAAGGAGAGCATTAATCGGAGAAGCAGCCAAGAGGTAACTCTGGAGGAGTTGCAGAGATCCACAGCTCAAGTGGGAGAATCTGTCCACAGGACAACTATTAATCGTGCACTCCACAAATCTGGCCTTTATGGAGGAGTGGTAAGAAGAAAGCCATTGTTGAAAGAAATCCATAAGAAGTCCCCTTTGCTGTTTGCGAGAAGCCATGTGGGGGACATGGCAAACATGTAGAAGAAGGTATTTTGGTCAAATGAGACAAAAATGTATCTTTTTAGCCTAAAAGCCAAATGCTATGTGTACACTGCATATCACCCTGAACACCCCATCCCCACGTAAAATCCCAATAAAATACATTTACATTTTTGGTTGTAACATGACAAAATGTGGAAAATTTCAAGGGGTATGCATACTTTTTCAAAGCACTGTATATCTGTAGTGTTTACCTATCTCTCTCCAAAGCCCCAAGTCCTGTGTATTTCTGCTGCTCTGTCCCTCTGTTATCAGCATTATGACTTTTGACAAGTTCTCTGTCACAGAAGATGAAAGCAGCTAGAAATTTGTGTCGAGGAGGTAACTTTGCGTCAGATAAGCAGGGAGCCTGTCTATTCACGGCACAGCTCTGCAAGTTGGGGGGGGGGGTGCCTTGCCTCCAATCGGCTCACACACAGTGTATGCCCAAACTCCCTTCCCACTGCTGAAACAGGAAGTAACATTTCTGACAGAATGTTCACTTTCTAAAGTCTAGAAAGCTGAAGACAGAAGATATACATGTAAAACTTGTGTAGGGAGATTTGTTTCATCTCTGTGTATCATCTAAGCTATTCACTTCACTGGGTATATGTGAGGGGTTTAGAACCACTTTAAGTGTATATGTGAATGTCACTATAACAGTATTTACATATACACCCCAAAATCTGAGGATTCTTGGCTAAAAGTAGTAGTTCAATTTGCAATACACTATATATTGATAGGGTTATATAATATTTACAAATGGCACACCAAACAGTATTTTCAAAACAATGTACAATATAAGGCCCCATGCACACTGGGCATTTTTTACAGCTGCTGTTTTGAGCAGTAAACTACCCAGGATTTTATCCTATGTGTCAATGCGCACACACAGGCTTTTATCAGCGTTTTTGGCAGAGGCGTTTTCAAGCTGGGGAAAAAACCTCAGCACTACCGCTTTTGAAGAGGAGTTTTTCAGCTGTAAAAATGCTAGAACGCTGTAAAACGCAGCTATCCGCTGTGCCGTCTAGGCACATTTTGAGCCTCAAGCTTTTGTAGTAATAGTTTTGCTATAAAAACACAAGCGCGGCAAAAAGCTAATGCAAATACTTGGCAAAACTTGCAGAATTCTACAGCTAACGTTACTAGCGCTTTTATAATGTCCAGTGTGCAAGAAGCCCAAGAATGGTGGGGTTACATTATATTTACAATTGCACACAAAAGCATATTGTAGTAGTGTGGTACCCCAAAAGCGTAATGACCCAGGATTCTCAACCAGGCAGATTGAGGGGCTCCAGGGTATTTGTTGGTTTGGGAGGAAACTTGCTTTTCAGGTTCCTCCTGTATTTACTAAAATCCACTTTGGGACCTGAAGCCCGGGGATTTCGTAGAGATCCGGGTGGGATGAAATCCCCAGTCCTGGGTTCAGGCTTTAAAGCTGATCAGCACACTGTGCAGGTGTGTGTGGGCCTGATAGGAGACTCAGGACCAGCATTCTGGGATCCACCCTCCCGAGGAGTCCAGGCTTGGAAGGGAGAATCGAGAGAGTGCAGTTGTGCACTGTAGTAGCTAGAGAAGCTAGAGGGTGCAGGTGTGCACTTTGAAACCCAGAGACCTAAATCTGAGGTTGCTGGCAGGCGTCAAGAGGGCTTCATGCTGGAGCCAGAGCAGTGGTGCTACTGCTGAAGAGAGCCAGGTGGCTCGGTATTTTCCTTTGCACGTGTAAGCCAGGAGGCTGAAGGTATCATTTTGTGTGGACAGTGAAAACCCCCTGCGTGGCAAGCCTGTGTTTGGATTTTCATTTTTTTGCCTTTTTAATAAAAGCGGGCCAACAAGCCCTTAAAGATAGTTCCTGACTGGCGTGAATCACTCAAAAACAGCTGTACCACGAGAGTTAATAACCCCCAACGTTGCAGCAAAACTTGCAGAATTCTACAGCTAACGCTACTAGCGCTTTTATAATGTCCAGTGTGCAAGAAGCCCAAGAATGGTGGGTTACATTTATATTTACAATTACATACAAAGGCATATTTACAATACAGTGTACAGTACAAGTATAGAGTTAGTTTACCTCTCAGCTTCAGGTCTGGTCATACTGAGTGTTTTTGTGTCCCAAGATAGAGTGCACAACTTTGTAAAAATTCCTTGTAGCCCCCTCTACTTTCTGTGCAGTGGCTAATAGTATGCTCTGTAATTGGTCACTATGCCAAGCAAATGTACACACGTCACAGCCTGGAGAATTACGTTGAATGTGTGGATGGGGATTCGGGTCATTTTTGTTTTAGTTTCCACTGGTTGAATAAAAAAAAATACTAATGTATGTGCTGCCTAACACCAATGGGTGATCCAACATGTGGAGAAACACAATGGTTTAAATATATTCCCAAATATATAGATTGAATATATCACACAAGTTTAGGGTGTGGTTCCTCATGGATTCAGCAATGGAACATACATGTAAAATAAATGATGTTGTACTTGCCTGCTCTGTGCAATGATATTGCACAGAGTGGTCTCCTACCGCCTCTTTGGCAACCCTCCACTGGCACTGTCTGCTCCTCCTTCCTCTTGGTGCCTCCTCAGCATGCCAGTTGCTAAGGAGGCACCCATACATGTATGCTTTTGAGCCGGGCTGTGTAGGTCCATAGACACACAGTGCTGGCAAGCCATCCCCCCAAATCCCTCCTTATAATAGTTTGACTGACAGCAACAGGAGCCCATTTCTCCCATGGACTCAGTGTCTCCTGTGAAACTAGGAAGTGAGAGGTGCAACGCTGCCGTTGGGACAGAGCTGGATCAATGACACAGGACCGGGAGGAGGCGAACGGGTACTGTGGCATTTTTTTAACTTAATGCAGGGAATGCATTAAGGAAAAAGACATTTTGACTTTGCCTTACCAAAGGCAAATAGGCTGTTCCCTTTTTAAAAATGGAATTTTCCCTTAGCTTTAATGAAGTGAAGCTCTGCTGACTTCTATTCAATCGTGCACAATTTTTATTTTATTTAATGTAATGGGGTATTCTTGCAAACTGAATTTTCACCACACTTACTAAGCTAAGAAAACTCCCTTGCAATGTGAAATTTCTCTTGCAAAGTGAACAGCCTATTAATTTCAGTAATTGAACGTCTAGTAATAGAGAATTAAGTGCTATAAGTGCAACAAAGAAAATTCATCCATATATACAAACTGTAAATATTTGCATTCATAAATGATAATCAAGTGTGTACAGATTTGGTACTTTCAAAGTGCCAAATATTCTGTGTAAAGCATTAAAAAAATTCAAATGTTCATTCAAAATGCCAAATCTCCAAATGTGGCATACATATGGTAAATGACCGAGGAATCGCAATTCCAAATACTGGTGGTGAAAAAGGTGCTCCACATGTGCTTATTGCAGTCCATAAGTATTCCAAGTGATCCCTTGTCCGTGCCCCACCATATATAATGATGAATGGATGTTTACCAGGTAAAGGGAGCCCAAAAAAAGTCTAACCACACATTGGTGGGCAACACCCCCCCCCCCCCCACTGTGGGTATGCAGGAAACACTCCCTTGACAGGTCCCGTATGTTGGATGTATCATTAAATGGTCACCCAATATCTGTACACTCTCTACTTGGCACTTTATTATCATCATTTATGAATGCATATGTTTACAGTTTTGAATAAATAGGTGAATTTTTTTATTTTATTTTTTTGCACCTATAGTACCTATTTTCATTCGTGTATGAGCACTACATAATTTTGGTTGTTTGAATATATATTTTTGTATGAGTATATTCACAGTGCAACACAAATGTTTGATCTGTTTTAGTATTGGGATGTGCAATACAGTGATTGCAGCTGTGTATTAAACGTTAATAACTGATTTTAGGGCCAGTTCACACCAGACGCAGTTCCGTACAGTTTTGTGTGCATTTTTTCTGCACTAAAAATGCACACAGTGTTTTCCATGTAGTCCAATGGCTCTAGTTGGCTCTAGTTCACACCATGCAGTCAGAAACTGACCAAAAACTGACTGTATGGTGTGAACCAGAGCCAACTAGAGCCATTGGAATACATGGAAAACACTGTGCATGCATTTTGTGCAGAAAAAAACAAACGGAACTGCGTCTGGTGTGAACTGGCCCCGAGATCACGACACTTAGCGCAGATTATCTGCTTTAGTAAGAGAGAATTGTATTCTTTACAAATAAACATGGCTAATGTTTGTATTTTTCAGTGATTTTGTTCAAACAGGCAGATAAATCGGCTAAATAAGGCCTCCCTGACCTGGTAATGAAATGTTTTTAATGATTTTACTTATTGGCACAAGTGGAATTGGAGATTAGGAAATTCTTATTTGTCCATCATGCTTTATCTCTAGGTATATGTCTACACTTTATTCTAATCCAGATTTTCCAAGCAAAGGACCAAAGGAAATAAACAAGGAGATTATGAAGAATGTCAGTCACAGTCCCCTACTTTTGCTGACACCACAAAAAGTGAAAAGCTACGTTGAAGCTTTGTGGAAAAAAAAAAGTGCTGGGCAGCCAGTTACATTTACAGATGTTTTTTCTATGCTTATTGGAGAGACACTTATTAGAGACGTAAGCATCTTCTTCTTTTTTTTTTTTTTTTTAATGATAATGCTTTCTGTAATTGGATTATTTTGTAAAAATATGCCAATGTGATTCTAAAAAGTGATTAATCAGCTATGCTGTTAACGATATTGAAAATGACCTGTTTCATGTGTTTGTACTAGAAGAAACCTATTACTAATCCTAAATTTTTTTTTTTTTAGAACCAAACAATGTGGAACATTGCTGTCATTCAAAATGTTGACCGATTTAAAAATCATTTATATCATTATGGTTAATCATTGTAGATAAATGTCACCATGTAACACTTTTATTTCACATGTTGTACTGTTTTGGCTCCTCGAAAATTTATAGTGCAGGATGTCACCTCAGGGCGAGGGTTTGTAAAGGGAAGTCTTAGCCAGTCATTTCTCACAGCTGCAGTTTACAGATTTCTACGTGTGCAAAAACTTGTATTCTTCTGGTATAGCGTAAGCTTTCAGGACATAAAAATAAGCTAATTTCCTCCACAGGACGAGAATGGTGCCAAAACATACAGTACACATACAAATCAAAGAATCTGGCTCTAGCAGCTAACAGTTGTAATTACATGCAGGGCTTCACATACACCTGTCACCTATTGAAAACTTTTGTTACACCAATAAAATAGTTTTATAATCCTTTTTTAGAGACCTGGAAGCCGCAAACCCTAGTATACACTCTAATACAAATGTTGACACATCCCTGAGGTGGAAACATCCGGCCTTGCCCCATCTTGCATCTTCAGATGGACTCCTCACAAGAATAGCTGGCCATTGGTACAGTGTGGGAGGGATGGCCAGCCCTTGACCCTGCAATTGTTGCACTTTACCCGGAAACATAGGTACTCTGTGGCACTGTAGAAAGTGTTTAAATGTTACTATACTAGAATGGCTAGCTATTGATACAGTGTGAGAGGGGTGGCCAACCTTTTGACCTTGAGTGTTGATGTATCCTGAAGCTTGGATCTTCTGCGCCACTGGACAAGACCTCCATAATTTTTTTCTATAGCCATTTTATTAGGGTTTAAAAGTTTTTCAATAAAATAGTTATTAATCCCATGTATTTAAAAATGTACATAGTTCTGCTGACTTCAGGGCTTACTGTGTGTCACATTTCCAGCCTGTCTTTGCTTAGTATTTCTCTTCCTTTAATATTCTTACTACTTCTATTTCTTCAACCTGATTTGAAGTTTCTTCAATGCCTTGCAAAATCCCATGGAGCTACCCCTGCATGCACACTCCCGGCTGATGCGTTGGCCATAGGTCCCTATGCAGCAGCTCTGAATCTGAACCTACCAAATTAAACCCTGACCCTGCTCCTTTTCCAATGTAGCAGATAGATGGGGCTTCCTAAGATCAGGTCTATGAGGATGGAACATTATATCAAGCATTAGATCAAAGGACATGCTAAATGTGAACTTGTTGACCAGAAGTAATGCTGAGTGATCTGGGGCCAAAACAGCAACAATCATCTGTGTGCTTTACTACATATGTAATTGGAAACCAAAGAAAATCATGGACTTTATAGGCACATGTATATAAATTTAATAAATGTATTGATCTACATTAGAAATGTTTGTATACAAAATGACAATTGAATAAAGTTACTTAGTCTATTTAAAATACCATTGGTCACAGACTAAATGCATCCCCATCATAGAACAGTGTTGCATGTATGCAACCTAGTGTGTCACAAAGTATACACAAAGACTCATATGTCCTCCAGAAATTGGGGTTTCACTTGTCCTCGATAAACCTCATAAGTTCCGCTCTACATGTTTCGCGACCTGGTCGCTTCTTCAGAAATTTTAACATTTCACAATTGCAATGTTGGAGTCAAAGCACTCAACCCCAAAGCCCACAGGGCACTCAACCCCACAGCCCACCCACCCAGCCGTAATAGGCTCACTTGCCAAATGTGGGGACACACAAGGTTTATATTTACTTTTAGGGCTACATGCCTCACTTGTGATAGGGTAATATTTCCTGAGAGGCCAAAAGGCTCAGTCCTAAGCTTGTGCCAATGTACAAAAAATGCAGCTACCGGGGAAAAAATTTAGGTCTCAGGTTGCAACACAGTATGTTTTAGCAGTGCCTGTCTAGGCTCGTTACTTTGGCCATCAGCTTCCACTGTAGTAGGAAGCAGTGGCGTATCTAGGGTACGGCAGCCATGGCAAATGCCATGGGGAGGGGGGCGGCAAAAAGCTACCCCCTGCACGAAAAAACACACCCGTCCTCCTGTGGCCGCCTCCTGCACTAATGTAGCTCCCGGCATCCCGGCTGAAGCGCGGCGCCGGCACAGCAATTGCTAATATTGCTACTTGGCCTGGGGAGGGGAGTGACAGGTGCCCCCATGATGGCCAATGGCTGGCCATTAGTGGCACAGTGGCTGTGTTTGATTGGCACAGTGGCTGCAATTGATTTTTTTTTTCAGTTTGTTTGCGCCGCCCCCCCAAAATTTTCAGCACCAGCCGCCAGTGGTCCCCAGTGTGCCTCTGTCCTCGTCACACTGTGTCCCTCTCTGTCCCTGGTTATCTGAAAGTTTTCAAATGTTTTGACAGGGGAGTTTCAGTGCTTGCCATAGGCGCCATTTTCACTAGATACGCCTCTGGTAGGAAGGAGAGGAGACTGCTTTACTACATAGAATTTTTTGGGGGGGAATGCCTAAATGGGAGAAGTAAAATATATGTTGGATTGTAATGCTACTTTGGTGTTTCAAATTGTATAATGTATTGTCTTGTGGGATTTGCTGTCTTCCTGCTATAGGAAGGCCTAACATTATAGGACCATTCTGATTTCACAAAGTTTTTTTTCTACATAAAACAGACACATTTTTATATATTTCCTGTGGTACCACTTGTAGGTAAAACCTGATTATCACTGTACCATCATACTTGCATTTAAACAATGATGCAGTAATGCCAAGAATTTGAGAATACATTAGACCGGATTTATGAGGAATTTTCCAGTTCATAAGTGTGATTTACATTTTTAATAAAGCCCAGGCCCTTTTAAAGATGGTTGCATCCTTTAAGAAAACAAATTTGCACCGCTAAAATGGTTTCCTGGCTGGCAAAAAAAAGTTATTTGGCAGTGAGAGAAAGCAGAGCAAGAGAACGCTTCAGCTCCAGTGCAGATAGAAGTTGTATGACTTGTGACTTTAGCAAAATAGTTGGAAATTTCTGAAAGGCTTCCAGTGTTCTATGTTTCCCTGGTGATGCTTGTAACAAACGTTATTTACTTGGTTAATGCTATAACTTTAGAATTTTAGGCTTTGATTAGAAGTAAGCAACTTGTGGGTAAAATGTAAGTTTTGATCCAATTTACTGTTCATTTGGGTTCTGTTTCGGGAGGTTCTAGAGAAAATGCAGCATGGTTAGGGAGAATTGAGAATAGTAAATACTGTTTGACGTTTTGAGACCCATATAAAAGTTTTAATGACTTTTATTATAATCCCTATGTGGCATATAAACTGGCAGTATAAGAATGCATGTTGTCCCTGTCAGGTCATGCTTCAAAATGGGACTGCTTTAAACAATTGCAGAAAGTGAAGACAATACACTAATAAATTGTCAGCTGAATAGCTCCATGGAAAAAGGCAACCTATGTTAATGATTTACAATATCCGTAATAGCTAAGAAGCTGCTGAATAGTCAGAAGTAGGTAAAAAAATCTTTCCTGGGCCACACCAATTTAGAGACATTTAAAGAATAAGATTGCTACATTTTTTAATCTTGCCAAACTTGACATTAGAATAACAGTTATTTATGTGTACTCTAACTTTTTGTATTACATCAGAAATAATCCAGCATACTGCAGCCTAAATTCTGGAATTTATTTGAAAAAAAAAGCTTTAATCACTTGCCGACCGCTGCACACACATATATGTCGGCAGAATGGCTCGTACAGGCATGTCCCTTTTTTAAATGTGCCGCCACGCGCCCCGTGAGCTCTATGTACGCCGGTAGCACGTGATCGTGAGTTGGAGCTGCAGAACGGGGAGATGCCTATGTAAACAAGGCATTTCACTGTTCTGCCTTGTGACATCACAGGAATCTACTGCTCCCTGTGATCGGGAGCAGTGATTGTTGTCATGTCAGTGGTAGCCCTCCCCCCCACAGTTAGAATGACTCCCTGGGACACACTTAACCCCTTGATCACCCCCTAGTGTTTTTAACCCCTTCCCTGCCAGTGTCATTTTTACAGCAATCAGTGGCTATTTATACCACTGATCGCGTATAAATGACAATGGTCCCAAAATGGTGTCAAAAGTGATGGATGTGTCTGTCATAATGTCGCTTTCCTGATAAAAATCGCAGATCGCCACCATTACTTGTAAAAAAAAAAAAAAGAATAATAAAAATGGCATAAATCTATCACCTATTTTGTAGACGCTATAACTTTTGCGCAAACCAATCGCCTATTGCGATTTTTTTTTAACAAAAATATTAAAAGAATACATATTGGCCTAAAATGAGGACTTTTAAAAAAAAAAATAGATAGATGGATAGATAGATGGATAGATAGATGGATAGATAGATGGATAGATAGATGGATAGATAGATGGATAGATAGATGGATAGATAGATAGATAGATAGATAGATAGATAGATAGATAGATAGATAGATAGATAGAGCAAAAAGTAAAAAATATTGCTTTTTTTTTGTTTATAGCGCAAAAAAAACGGAGAGGTGATCAAATACCACCAAAAGAAAGCTCTATTTGTGGGGGGGAAAAAAGGGTACAAAGTCACACAACTGCGCAATTATCAGCTAAAGCGACGCAGTGCTGTATCGCAAAAAAATGCTCTGGTCAGGAAGGGGGTAAATTCTTCTGGGGCTGAAGTGGTTAATAAGATGTACACTGCCTTAAAAAAATTAAAGGAACACTTTGGAAATGCATCAGATCTCAATGGGGAAACATTTCATGCTAGATATCTACACTGATATGGACTGGGTAATGTGTTGGGAACGAAAGGATGCCACATTATTTGATGGAAATTAAAATTATCAACCTACAGAAGGCTGAATTTAAATACACCCCGAAAATCAAAGTGTTGTGCACTAGGAGGAACTCAGGACCCACTGCACCAGTCTAGGGTCTGACAATGGGTCTAAGGTCTTTAGGGGGGGGGGGGGTTCTTTTTTTACTCTGCTGATGTATACTCTGTACGTTTTTGAGTCTGTTTTTGACAAACCCTGATTGGTGCTGTGCTAGGCACATGACCAAAAAATATAAAAAATTGTTTCAGCAGAGCAATTTTGTCTCGGCCAAAAAGGAGGGGAGTCCCTCGCAGCCGAGGCACTCCTGCAACATCGTTGGATCTAGATGGACCTTGGGTAAGTATTGGAGGGGCTGCTGCACACAGAAGGCTTTTTATCATAATGCATAGAATGCATTAAGATAAAAAAAAAAATCTGACTTTACAACCACTTAAAGCGGGGGGTTCACCCAAAAATCAACTTTCTTCCATTAGATCCAGCATACTGCTGACATCTGCAGTATGCTGTGTTTTTTTTTTTTTTGTATTTATCGTTTTATCAGCCTTTGTTATCCGGCTCCGAGCGGGGATTCCTTCCGGGTATAGGCGTTCCTAAGCCAAGCGGAGTTGATTGACGGGCTGCTAAAGCGCGTCACGCCTTCCGAAAATACTCGAAGTGACACTGAAGTGTTTACGGTGCCTGCGCAGTCAGCTCTACACGGCAGGCGCAGGCGGCGTAAACACACCTGAGTGTGACTTTGGGTATTTTCGGAAGGCGTGACGCGCTTTAGCAGCCCGTCAATCAAATCCGCTTGGCCTAGGAACGCCTATTCCCCACAGAAATCCCTGTTCGGAGCCGGATAACAACGGCTGATAAACGATGAGTACAAAAAAAAAAACAGCATACTGCAGATGTCAGCAGTATGCTGGATCTAATGGCAGAAAGTAGATTTTTGGGTGAACCTCTGCTTTTAAATAGGGGTCTATACTGTTTAAAATCCAGTAATACACGGTCTCGACCTTCTCTGCACATGCTCAGTTGCTTTCTATTCTTAGGCACTGTGCGGAATTTATAGAGGCTGATCTGCTGAAAGCCTAAAGATTTACTGCTGCTCAGGGGCTCCAGGCTTCAGCAACATGGCAGCCTCCACCAAGAAGAAACAGAATCAATGCTTGAGGCAATTTACACCACACACTAATTTTGGTAGGATACTTATTAATGTAAAATGCATGTTCTTTCCCAAAGAGAATTTTTTTTTTTTTTTTACTCAAGTTCTTATGGGTAAAGTTCTGCTTTGAAATATCAAAGCGTGACTTTAAGCTGAAATTCACCCCAACCCCAGTCAGTTCCAAACCGTTCCCACCTTTAAAAAAAAAAAAAAAAAAAACTCCCACCTTCTGTAACTGCTACTCCTTTTGCAATACAGTTGACTGTAGATAATCATTACTACCAATCATTCCAAGGTATAGTCCAAAAGATGACTAAAGGATCTGGTGGTATTGTGATACTGATATATTGTCTTGTTACCATTTTTTTATAATGATAACCTGCTTTTTAACTTTATCACTGACTGATATATAACAGAGTTAAACATTTACATTTCCTGGCTTTTTGATGAATCCTTGCATAATCTATTTGCAGAGAATGAACAGCAAGTTAAGTACCATGCAGGAGAAAATATGTGATGGTCAGTGCCCAATGCCATTATTCACATGCCTTCATGTCAAGCCAGATGTATCAGAGCTAATGTTTGCTGGTAAGGCTATAGGTTTCTTCTGTAAAATAGAATGGCATGTTAGCCTGTATACTTTGTATATTTTTTGTGGTATTTCATAAGTGTGACTCCTCCTATATTCTGACATACAGAATATAGTATGTGAGCCCAATTGATAACTTTAAAGCTTTTTTATTTTTCCTTGTTTTCTTACTAGATGTTCAATATTTGTATTCATAATTGGAGGAAGAAAACATGCTGACAAACATTAGCTGCCAGCAAAAAGTGGTCAGAAAAAAACAGTGCAATCAAAATAATATAAGATTGCAGCGCTAAAAATAAAAACGATACTGAAGGAAAATAAACATTAATGTAAATAATCCATAATGGTGATTGATGAACATATATATACAAAAATACAAGTGTGAGCATGTATGAAAAAGTTCATATATGAAACCAGTCCAGAAGTGATCTGATTTCACCATGTGAATCCACCATAGAAACATGGACTCTTGCCAGAATGATAGGACTCTACTACAGAATCGCTATATATATATATATATATATATATATATATATATATATATATATATATATATATATATATATATATATATATATATAGTAGCAGATGTCGTCCAATCACAGGAACAAACATATGGCAAATTTAATGGCAACTCCGTGGATGTGCAAGGATGTGTTCCCACCATGGGTATGCAATGACAAGGAGCATCCATATAGTGTAAATCCATATTTATTTTAAAAAGGGGGGATTGAGGGTACTCACAATGTCAATGATAGAATAGGCACGTCAAAATCCAAAAGCAGCAGGAAGCATGGAAACAAAGCAGCTTGTGTACATGGCAGGATAGGCAAGGCGGCTGCACGTATGTGTACTCTGCCCTACATGTTTCGTCACAACTGATGTGATGTGTCAACTGATGTCATCGGGGGCATGTATGTGCTATTAGTAGTCATGCAATGTTTGCATCGAGCAGGGGAAGACTGCGGTAATTAGCCAATAACTGCTGAAAGCATGACTCACAGCAGGGTCAAGCCTTGATCTCATAAACGGCAAAAAGAAAAAGGGATGCGTCTCACATCCTGTGTCCTATCCAGCTGGATGAGTAGCCAAACAGCCGCTAGTCTAATCAAAGCCTCAATCTGAGGAAAAAACATATCGTAATTATTAGAGGTGCACCGAAATGGAAATTTCAGAACCGAAACAAAACCGAAATAAAAAAAAATGTCAGGCCGAAACCGAAACCGAAAATGACTTTTTTTTTTTTTTTTTTTATAACACACTCACTGTGCCCCCAATTGCCTGCCTTTTGTTTCTTTTTTTTTTTTTTATTATTACTTTATCACTTTTTTTGTAAGCTTGTCATTTTACTTTTTTTTTTTTTTGTATAATTTTCTTATTTTTAATATTATTTTTCGTATTCTTTAATTACTTATTTTATTCATTGAATTATTATTCAGGTTCCTCCAAACAGATTACTGTAATTTCTTCAGGATTTCCAAGTAACAATGTTGGCTGGCCCTTGTATCATGTTATATGGACTCATAGTGAACATTTGCATCCATTCTTTGCTTTTTAGTTGCTCACTCCTTGCATCATTGTGGACATCTTCCCCTCCTCCTTAAACTGCCAAAGCCATTTAGGCTGTATGCTGAAACTTTTTTTTTACACAATTGGAGGTGACAGGTTCTCTTTATTAACCCTGTCACCTCAGGAGTGGATTGGCATCAGGGACAGGACACAGAAGCCAGGCTAGGCAGCGAGGGGGGGAAGTAGGAGGGGGGACAGAGTCCCGAACATATAGCCAACCGGAGGGAGGAGGAGGGGGGACAGAGTCCAGAAGATAAATCCAGCAGGACGGAGGTATGTGGGGGTGGGGTGGACGGAAGGCTGCTAGAAGGAAAAGCAGCTCACCGTCGCCCGTATGCTGAAACTGTTTCCACACACGCTTCTAGCATACAGCCCCGCCTCCTCCTTGTTGGATATATGCAACAAACTTAGCTTAGAATATATATCCGATGCAGTTTAGATAAAGGACACAAGATGTCGCTAGTGAGCATTGATATGATAGACTGTGTTCTTTATGATATGTTGTGCTTTCTGTATCACAATGATGTACTTGTTGGTTTCTTTTTCCTGCTTGTAATCTGTGTGTGTTCTCACCATGAGGCAGAGAGACATCTTTGTCTGTGTGATGATGTTTCAATAAACAAGCCAGTTCCTGTTACTACAGAATATGTCTGATCTGAATTAGACTCCGCTGCACTTATCCATCATACTCTGCAACAGGTTATGGGCCCAGAGTCCGGATAAAGTCTTATGACCAGGTGCGGCCTAAGCAGAACAAAAGCCTGAACGGAAGACAGCGTGGCTGATGCGGAGATCGACATAAAGAAGCTTTCCAGTGACATCTCCTATAGACAAGTAAGACTGTTTATATATAAAGGAGGGATAAAATGGCCGGAAACTCAGAGCTTAAACTCTCAGTGGCAAAGCTGAATAATGACAATTACCAGCTATGGAAGTTTAAAGTGGAAATGCTGTTATCCAGAGATGACTTGTGGGAGGTTACCACTACAGACAGACAACAGGATAATAATCAGGACTGGGACAAGAAAAACAGACAAGCACGTGCCACAATAAGTTTACTAGTAGAAGATGATCAGCTCATTCATATTCGCAATGAGGACACAGCGAAAGGCATGTGGAATGTACTGAAAAGACTGCATGAAAGACCCAGTTTAAACAACAAGCTGTTTATGCTGCGGAAACTTTACAAAATGAGACTTGGCAAAGAACAGGACATGCAGGAGCATATAAACGCAACGCTGGAAGTGATTGCGCAACTCAGATCAATCGGGGAGAACATGACAGACAGTCACATTGCAGCCATGTTGTTATGCAGTTTACCTGATACATACACTGCATTGATAAATGCACTGGAGACACGAGCCGAAACAGATTTGACGGTAGCATTTGTTAAAACCAGGCTCATAGATGAGTATCAGAGAAGAAAGGAATTAATGCATGACTCCACAGAAACCGACACCAGTACCGCTCTTAAAGCTACAGACGCAAGATTACACAGAAAAGAAACCAGAGTGTGTTTCAGATGCCACAAACAGGGACACATAAAGAAAGACTGTACTATATGGAGAGCAGAGCAAATGAGACAACGTCCCTCTTATGCTAAACAAAAGGTCAAAACCACAATCCATGACCCGAGGGAAGGCAACTGGAATGCCACATTTAAGGCTACAGGCAACAGTAAATGCCAAGACTGGTGCATCGATTCAGGGGCAACCAGTCACATGACGAGTGATAGAAGTTTCTTCACAGAACTTGATCCGAACAACAAAGAAACTATTTACCTTGCAGATGGAAGCAAGATACATGCAGAAGGATGTGGGCACGGAACCCTTGTATGCCCTGATGATACAGGACACAATTTAACCATACCAGTGAAAGATGTACTTTATGTTCCTAATCTAGAAGGAGGACTCTTATCTGTGAAGCGTCTAACAGCCAGAGGACTCACTGTGAAATTCCAAGGTGACAAGTGTTCCATTCTAAACGGCAAACAGACAATAGCAAGTGCCAAGCTGGATGATCATCTATATCATCTCGACACAGTGAAAGAAAAGGTGAGACTATGTACACACAAGCACAATGACTGTATACATAAATGGCACAGACGTCTAGGTCACAGACACCCAGAATGCATACAGGAACTACAGAGGAGGAATCTGACAAGGGATCTGATAATATCCCCTTGTCCAGTCACTGTCAAATGTGAGTGTTGCATCAAATCCAAAGCTACAAGAGCAACACTTCCCAAAGTCAGTCAAAAGAGAGCTTCAAGACCACTTGACTTAGTTCACAGTGACGTGTGTGGTCCCCTAAACCCACCAACATCTGGAGGCAACAGGTACATAGTGACTTTCATAGACGACTATTCAAGATATACAGTAACCTACCTAATGCAACACAAGAGTGAAGTTTTCGACAAATTACTAGACTATGTAACAAAGACAAGTAACAAGTTTCAGAGGAAGCCTCTCATACTCCGGAGCGATAATGGAGGTGAATTCACAGGAGGTAAGATACAAGAATACTTAAAAAGGCATGGAATAGAACATCAAAAGACCGTTCCGTATACACCAGAACAAAATGGAGTAGCTGAAAGAAAGAATAGAACTCTGACCGAAATGATCAGATGTATGCTGACAGATTCTGGACTACCACAAAAATACTGGGGTGAGGCAGTAATGACAGCTACATATTTGCAGAACAGACTTCTTTCCAGAACAGTGGAGAAAACCCCATATGAACTATGGCACAATGAGAAACCAAGTGTAAAACATCTAAGAGTTTTTGGATGCAAAGCATTTGTCTACATACCTGAAGAAAAACGCACCAAGCTCCAAAACAGAGCATTTGAAGGTATCTTCGTTGGATACAGTGACAATGTCAAAGGTTACAGAATCCTAGATCCCAAAACAGCCAAGGTTACCATTAGCAACAGCGTAACTTTTGTTGAAGATTTAAGAGACAATGTAATGACAACAGTAGAAGCAAGAATTCAAGAGAAAACTGACATTGACCAGCCCATCTCTGTAACTTCTGAACAAACAGTTGAAGTGAGTGTAGACTCAACCAGTACTGAAGAGCAGACACAAGAAGGCTCAGACACAAAAATGAGACGGTCAACAAGAGAAAACAAAGGTAAACCACCTATACGTCTCTCATACAAAGCAAGTACTACCAGTATCAACGAACCTGTAAAATGGGAAGACATATCTCAACTTTCAGAACAAGAAGCAACTAAATGGATAAAGGCTGCTGAGGAAGAGATAAAATCCATGCATGACACTAAAACATGGACACTTACAGAACTACCACCCGGAAGGAAAGCCATAGGCTGTAAATGGACTTTTAAAGTGAAATACAATGCAGATGGCACAATTGAACGATACAAAGCAAGGCTAGTAGCCAAAGGCTATTCTCAAAAATATGGAGAGGACTACGATGAGACGTTTGCACCAGTAGTCAAGCACACTACAATATGGACTTTACTGACAGTAGCCGTCACAAGGAAAATGCAAGTGAAACATTTTGATGTGAAAACCGCGTTTCTACATGGCGATTTAACAGAAGAAATCTACATGGAACAGCCGCCAGGATTCGAAGATGAACAAAGGTCAGACCTAGTATGCAAACTTCGCAGGAGCATATATGGCCTAAAGCAAGCCGCCAGAGCGTGGAATATAAAAATAAATGAAGTGCTTACAGATCAAAACTTTCAAAGGAGCAAAGCAGACCCCTGCTTATACACAAAGAAATTGGTAAACAGATGGATCTATTTGCTTATTTATGTGGATGATATTCTGATTTGTTTTGAGCAAGAAGGGGATGAAGCAGAAATACTTGAAAAACAAAATCGGCACTTTGACACCAAGGACCTCGGCAATATAAAGAATTACCTCGGCATCCAGATCGAAAGAGAGGAAGATGGCAGCTTTCTTCTGAATCAAAGACACAAAATACAAGAAATAATTGAAACTTTTGGAATGGAAGACGCCAAACCAGTGAAATCTCCCATGGAAACCAACTACCTAAAGGAGATGAAATGTCAAGATAACCCATTACCAACTAATACTCAATACAGGAAAGCAATAGGGAAATTGCTGTACCTTACCACAGCTACAAGGCCTGACATTGCAGCAACAGTTGGAATCCTATGCAGAAAGGTTTCAATACCAAATCAAAAGGACTGGAATGCTGTAAAGCGAATCATTCGCTATCTTAAAGGGACTTTGCACTACAAGCTCAAGTTACCAGCAAGCGATGAAAGCACCTTAACAGGATATGTGGATGCTGACTGGGCAGGAGACACCAATGACAGAAAATCTACCAGTGGTTACTTATTTTTCCTGTCAGGAGGCGCCATCAGTTGGACTAGTAAGAAGCAACTCACTGTTTCACTGTCATCTACTGAAGCAGAATACATTGCTGCAGCGGAAGCAAGCAAAGAAGTTATATGGCTGAGACAGCTATTAACAGATTTAGGTCAACCACAGTTGGGACCAACAGAAATCTATGAGGACAATCAAGGATGCATTGGACTTGCACATATGGAAGGAGTTAATTCAAGAACCAAGCACATTGATGTGAAGTTTCACTTTCTTAGGGATCTTCAAGAGCAAGGTCTTCTTGAGTTACTTTATTGCCCAACAGAGGAAATGACAGCAGACATCCTTACAAAGCCTCTGACCGCCGAAAGACATTCAAAGCTTACGAAGAAGATAGGTTTAATGGACTAAGCCTCAGTTTGTTGAGAAGGGGTGTTGGATATATGCAACAAACTTAGCTTAGAATATATATCCGATGCAGTTTAGATAAAGGACACAAG
The DNA here is from genome assembly GCF_905171775.1 of Rana temporaria. Classification (NCBI taxonomy): domain Eukaryota; kingdom Metazoa; phylum Chordata; class Amphibia; order Anura; family Ranidae; genus Rana; species Rana temporaria. Next base: position 99,816,459 of record NC_053495.1, on the reverse strand, counting down.
ATGTCGCTAGTGAGCATTGATATGATAGACTGTGTTCTTTATGATATGTTGTGCTTTCTGTATCACAATGATGTACTTGTTGGTTTCTTTTTCCTGCTTGTAATCTGTGTGTGTTCTCACCATGAGGCAGAGAGACATCTTTGTCTGTGTGATGATGTTTCAATAAACAAGCCAGTTCCTGTTACTACAGAATATGTCTGATCTGAATTAGACTCCGCTGCACTTATCCATCATACTCTGCAACACTCCTAACCCCACGCTATGATAGACAGAGCACATCTCAGCATTAGAACGGCTTTCTGTTTATCATATCGTGGGGTTAGGAGCAGGCGGGGCTGTATGCGAGCAGTGTGTGAAGACAGGTACAGTGTGTTTTACCGCTCTGCAGCCACTAGTCATATCGGCAGTTTTAAAGCTGTTTCGGCATGTGCCCAAAACAGCTGTTTTCGGCCGATATGTTTCGGCACCGATATATCGGTGCATCCCTAGTAATTATTAAAAATGGTAGCCAGAATAAACAAAAAAAAAAGGCTGCATTAATCAATAGCCATGACTGCAAATATATGTAAAGTGATCAATAGGATTAACTTGTAAATGGAATCTGTACAAAAATAATTCAATTGATAGATAATGTGATAATGTTATATATATTCGTGTGTGTGTGTGTATATATGTGTATGTATGTATATGTATATGTATGTATGTATATGTGTGTATATATATATATATATATATATATAATGTGTGTGTGTGTGTGTGTGTGTGTGTATGTATATATATAATGCATATATACAGAAATATAAAAAAACGCATATATAAAAAGAAACTGCTGGAGGAAACAAATGCACTATGTTTGAACCAAGATCTATGCATTTAACAATAAGTTGTCTGACACAAGTGACAAAGAAAAAAAATGGGAAATGAATAAATGATAAATGAAAAGACACAAAACATGAAAATTTAAGCATTAATAAAAATAATTAATATACCAGTCACATGTTCATGCCATAGGGAGTCCCTTGTAATAGGAATAGTGTGTGACAGGTCCTCTCTATGGAGAGATGCGGGGTCAATAAGATGCTGCATCTCTCCTCCAGGCTGGAAAGCATGAGATCGGGAAAAAAATTCACTGATCTCATGCTTTCAGCCGCAATTGCGGCTTTGTTTTTTTTTTTTTTAATCTCTATGCTCTTCGGCGGCGGCCGATAGCACGGGAAGGCCCGGAGAAGCACCGGATGGTGGCGGGAGGAGGGATGTCAGAACAATCAAGCGGCAGAACTTATGGTGCGCACAACCGCCGCCTGTAAAAAAGGATATCTGATGCTTGTAGCTGCAGGCATCATTCAGATATCCCCCACTGAAGTCCAGGCCGTCGTATGACGTCCTACGGTACGGAGGTGGTTAAGCATTATTAAAATCTTTGCTCCTGGAAAAAATGCTGTTTTTTAAAACTTTTTTTTTTTTTGCATCGATACATGTCCACTGGGGCAGGACCCGGGTCCCCAAACACTTTTTTTTTTACAATAACTTGCATATTAACCTTTAAAATTTACTTTCTATCATTCTCTCCCATATACTTTTTTAAAGGGCATTCCGCTGCTTTTTGAATTTGCCACGAACACCCAAAATTGTTTGCTGTTCGCCGAACGGGCGAACAGCCAATGTTTGAGTCGAACTCATGTTCGACTAGAACATAAAGCTCATCCCTACTGGGGGGGGGGGGGGGGGTGTTCGGTTCATCCCTAGCCATGATTTACTTGTATTTTCACAAGTAGACACAAGAACCTACAACTCTAGATACATGTTCGTGCAACACAGTGGTATAGTGGATAGCACTTTCACCTAGCAGCAAAAGGGTCGCTGGTTTGAATCCCGCCTTGTGACACCATCTGCCTGGAGTTTGCATGTTCTCCCTGTGCCTGCGTGGGTTTCCTCCCACAATCGAAAACATGCTGTAAATCGGATCCTGTCAAAATAATGTATTTAGGTTTTGTGCTGCCCTAGGCCTGACTAAACTTCTGCACTTTCTAATTTAAATATGACCCACCCCTTCCTGTCAAGGCCACACCCTGTTTTCAGGGGTTTTTCTCTCACTTCCTGTTTGGCTATTGGGCAGGAAGTGAAGGGAAATCTCCGCAATTATACAGGCATGGTAAAAAATAAACTGACAGGCTATAACCCTCTCTTATTCTATCCAAAATGAAAAAAATGTGTTGATTATAGTTCTTTAAGCACAAATTTCTGATAATTTTATTGAGAGGAAATAAGAAAATATAACCATGCCAATGGTGCAACAGAAACATCGCACTTTGAGGAAGGTTTGTGGTCCAGGATGATGGGACAGTCAAAATTAGAAGCGTCCCCCCACACACACAGTTGCGGAATGCCAGGCGGAAGCAGAGCAGCCGCTTTATGGGGGTTCTAGACTAATTTGCCTAACAGTGTAGTGCAAGCTGGCGGGCCAAATGCCGCTCGCGCATGCACAGTACACAAATAAACCTCCCGCAGGTCTAAACGTACTTGCAGGCGCAGCGGCTGGTTTATAAAAAAGTTACTTTCACTTTCTTTTTAGGCCATATTTGTTACACGGCAGTTGTTACTACACTTCCTCACATCATCCCACATCACCCCCATAATATTGTCACTTCCAGCTTCTTTTAATTTCAATTTGAAGATGCCGTGCGCCATGTCCATAGCAGCCTCCTCCCGTGCGCCTATTGCTTAATGATAAATAGGGAATAGCGCTGCATTACCGGCGCATTCATTTCAGAAATAACGCAAAACAAGGTGCAATCATTTTGTAAATCGGCCCAAAAGTTTATCCAGGGAAAATCTGATTGCTTCTCAGGGGGGCAGGAAGGATTTTTTTTTTCTGCTGTAGCGAATTGGAGCATGCTTTGCTGGGGTTTTTCGCCTTCCTCTAGATCAACTGTGGGTGAAGGATTGTGTGTATGAGATTGAGATTGGTTTTTTTTTTTGGCATTTGCACGTTGGTGATCCTCACCAGTGGTAGAATTGCATGGCTCATACACACAGCACCTACATGTAGGGAAAAAAGTCATCAGTACTGTTGTCTGCTGCAGTATATTGCTTGATTTATCAAAAAGTGAAACTTATAGTTAAAGCAGAACTGAGCTGCAGCAAACATCCAGTTACACATTCTGGCGAACTCAACCTCCAGTTTGCACTACTGCAGCAATGACAGGTCTGCACTCCTCATCACTGCTGCCATCTTCTCCGCTGGTTTTTCTGAACCACGCATCAGCATTTTCCACCCAATGGGTGGGCGGTAATGGTGTATTCCTGCACATGCATGCATCCCAACACTCAACTGAAATCTCCATCCTATAGATTCCTGGAATGTACACTGCACTGTGCATGCACCTCAGATCAGGTACAATTAAAAATTGCTAGTAGACTTGACAGTTGACAAGTAGGGTTGAGCGAACCCGAACTGTAAAGTTCGGGTTTGGTACGGACTTTGGGTTTTTCCCGAACCCGGACCAGAACCCGAATAATTGAAAAAAGTTCGGGTCCGGGATCGGAGTTCAGGAAAAAAAAATGTGCGGAGGTCCCCGCAAATTCAATAACCAGACCCTTTAGGTCTGGTATGGATATTCAGGGGAACCCCGCCATCAATTTAAAACAAAAATTACGTGCGGTTCCCCCTAAATATCCATAACCAGACCCGTTATCCGAGCACGTTGACCTGGCCGGCCGCAGAAAAGAGGGGGGACAGAGTGCGGCCCCCCTCTCCTGAACCGCACCAGGCCACATGCCCTCAACATGGGGAGGATGTCCCGATGTTGATGGGGACAAGGGTCTCATCCCCACAACCCTTGCCCGGTGGTTGTGGGGGTATGCGGGCGGGAGGTTTATCAGAATCTGGAAGACCCCTTTAACAAAGGGGACCCCAAGATCCTGACCCCCCCCCCCCCCCCCCCCGTGTGAAATGGTAATGGTACCTCTACCATTTCACAAAGGAAGTGTAAAGTCTTGTAAAAAAACACACTGACACCAAAGAATAAAGTCCTTTATTAAAAAAAAAAAACATCCAGCGGTGAGAAATCCACTCGTTCCCGGCTTCCTGCGTTGTCCTGATCCTGCGACGGCTGCGGGTAATCTCCCGCGATGAGAAGATCCTGCGTCTGGTGATCTCCGCTCCGGCGATGAGAACATCCATTCATCCAGCGCAGCAGCATCCCGGACCTCCTCTCACTGCTGGGAATGAGCGGCTGAAGCTGTGACATTTCTTATATAGAGGAGGCAGAGCCACCCGTCACGTGACCCCGCCCCCTCTGACGTACCCTCTGCTACGTCACTGGGTAAGCGCGAGAAGAGGAAAGGACAACGCAGGAAGCCGGGAACGAGTGGATTTCTCACCGCTGGATGTTTTTTTTTTTTTTTTAATAAAGGACTTTATATGAATGAATGAATGAAAACTTATATAGCGCGGCACATGCGAACTTAATCGCCTCTGGGCGCTTGTTGTTCCTGTCTCCTTTGGTATCAAAAGAGATGCGTTTTGATCTTTCTCCTGAATGCTAAGTGGTTCTCCTCCAACCGAATGCTGGTTGGTAAAGCGTTCCATAGTCTGGGACCTTGGACCGCGAATCTCCTTTCTCCTTTGGATTTGTAGTTGGCTTTCGGTATCTGAAGAAGATTTTGATTGGTGGATCGCAAAACGCGGTTGGGATTATGAGCTTTTATTTTTTCGCATAGATAATGGGGAGCATTCCCATGGATACATCTATGCGTTAGACAGAGTGCTTTAAAAGCAATTCTGTCTTTTACTGGCAACCAATGAAGGGATCTCAGTGAAGGTGAGATTGATTCCCAGGGTTTTTTCCCAGTCACAAGTCTGGCGGCCGTATTTTGAACGACTTGCAGACGAGCGATTTGGTATTTTGGGAGTCCGAGGTAAAGGGCATTTGCATAGTCCAGTCTGGAGTTTACAATTGCTCCCACCACGGCCGCTATGTCTTCTTTGGGAATAAAAGGAGTAAGTCTGCGTAGTAGGCGCAGCAGATGGTGAGATCCGCTGACTACTGACCCTATTTGTGCATCCATTGTCATGTAGGCGTCGAAGATGACCCTGAGACTTTTGACTTTGGCGCTAGGGGTGATGTTTTTGCCCAGAATGGGCAGGGGAGTCCAAGTTGTTGCAGGTTGTTTCATACGCTTGGCGTGAAACAGGAGAAGTTCTGTTTTCGCTCCGTTGAGTTTAAGATAACTCTTTGTCATCCAGTTCTCTATCAAAGAGAGGCATGTCTCTAGATTGAGGTGGTGATCCTTTTTATTGCAAATGCGGAAATACAGTTGCGTGTCGTCTGCATATGAGTGGTAGAGCAGTTTTTGGCTGCTGATGATTTCAAAAAGCGGTCGAAGATAGATGTTGAATAACACCGGCGATAGAGGCGATCCTTGAGGGACTCCGCACGATAATGTGCGTTTCTCAGAGGTGAAAGGTCCTAACTTCACTGTTTGCGATCGGTTGTCCAAAAAAGAGGAGAACCAAGATAAATCGCCTTCTGCGACTTTGGCTACTTCAGCTAGCCGGGTCAAAAGTAACTTGTGGTCTACAGTGTCGAAGGCTGCGCTTAGGTCCAACAGAACCAGGAGACAAGATTCTCCTTCGTCTGCGGCCTCGAGAGCGTCGTCCCATATTTTGACCAATGCTGTTTCCGTCCCGTGTCCAGGACGGAAGCCCGATTGAAAAGGATCAAGTAGGTTGTGGGTATCTAGATGCTGTTGCAGCTGTTGTACCACTACTTTTTCCATTACATTTGAGAGAACGTTTAGGCCTGTTATGGGACGGCAGTGAATTGGGTCCTTAGGGTCTAGGGTGGGTTTCTTTAAGATAGGTCGGATTATGCCCTCTTTCAACTGGGAAGGCACTATACCTTCCTTGAATGATTGGTTAATAAGCTGCGTGATAGGAGGTGCCAAGATGTCAGCGCATTCCTTCAGCAGTTTAGTGGGGATGATATCATTTGGCGCTGTGCCGTTACGCAAAGTACCAATGATATTCTTTGTGGCATGGATAGAGATGGGTTCCAGCTTAAACTTACCTAATTGTGGTGAATTACTGCAGGTATTGTATGGATAATTACGGTTGGGGGGGGGTGTTATTTTGCTGAATGCTTTCCCGGATTCCCTCGATTTTATTAATGAAGTAATCCGACAATTCATTGCAAAATTCTTGGGTATCCGAATTGGGGTTTTCAAGACATTCTGGATTCATGGTCTGAGTGACCAGCTTGAAGAGTTCGCGTGGGCGATTTAGGGCGTTGATAGCCTCAGAAAAATAGTTTTTCTTGGCTTTGAAGATTTCTTTGTGGTATTTTCTTGTTGTTGCTTTGTAGATGGTGAGGTTCTCATCTGAAGAGCTTCTTTTCCAGGCGGCTTCCGCCCTTCTGCGCTCTTGCTTCAGTAATGCCAGTTGGTTGTTGAACCAGCTGGAGGTATTTTTTCGGATGCAGGTTTTACGTTTCGGCGCTATTAAGTCGGCTGACTGTAATAGGGCTGTGTTTATGGCATCCAGTGTTTCTTCAGCCGTTTGATGCGGCTGAATTGTTTTTATTTTTTTCCTTAATGTGGTTTTGAAGAGTTCCTAATGGAGCTTCTTCTGACATCTAGTCCAGTGTGTTGTCACTAGATTTGATGTTTTAGTTGAGGGGGGGAATTCGGAAATAATGAATTTGATTGCATGGTGATCTGTCCACGGCAACGGTTCATTTTCCAAAATTTTTATTTCCAGATCTTGCCTGAAAATAAGGTCAAGTGTGTGACCTGAAGCATGTGTGGACCCACATACTAGTTGTAGCCCTAATCCTTCCAGGTGGTCAATACAGGCGTCGGCCACGGGGTCTTGTGGTGAGTTGGCCCAGAGATTAAAGTCCCCGAGCAGCAAAAGATGTTTGCCGTTGAGGGTGTAAGTGGAGATGAAGTCTGTAAATGATAGTAAAAGCTGCGATTTTGGCCCGGGTGGCCTATAGCAGAGTAGAATACGGACGGTCTCCTGGGAGTTTGTTTGTAGTTGCAGGGTAAGGGTTTCCATGAATGGAAGAGGGTTTTGAAGGACCGGTTTAGTGATTGCAAGATGAGTCTTATGGATCACCGCCAGGCCTCCTCCTCTTTGCCCTATTCTATTTTCCGTTATAATACGATAGTTTTCTGGCACCAATTCTCCTAGAATGGTGTTACAGTCGGCTGTAAGCCAGCTCTCTGTAATAAAGAGGCAGTCTAGATCGTGTTGTAGAATGAAATCATGGATTTCTAGTCGGTGTTTTACTGCAGATCTTGTGTTGATCAGAGCACGTGAAGTGTGCTTAGGCTGGGGTAAACGGCTGAGATTTTTGCTAGTCGATCGCTGATCGATTCTCAAAAGTCGCTCAGTTCTTAGGGCTTTTTTGGTGATGGCTGGTAGTATTGCGGCAAATCGCCTCAGATTCCCAATGGTTTCTGCAGAATATTGCAGATTAGCCATGGTCGTATAACACCAGGGGGGGGGGGGGGGAGTATTATCAAGGATTAACTAATCCTCGATCCTGACTTGGTCCAGAGGAAGGCAAAAAAAACCCTGGCCGTGCTACGCCAATATGCTACGATAGGGGGAAAAAATTCCTTCCTGACCCCTTGTGAGGCGATCGGGCGAACCCTGGATCAAGTTTAATAGTATTGAGAAAGGGGAGAGTGGAGTTGGGTGTCAGTGTGTTTTTTTACAAGACTTTACACTTCCTTCGTGAAATGGTGTACCCCATTACCATTTCACACAGGGGGGGGGTCAGGATCTGGGGGTCCCCTTTGTTAAAGGGGTCTTCCAGATTCTGATAAACCTCCCGCCCGCATACCCCCACAACCACCGGGCAAGGGTTGTGGGGATGAGACCCTTGTCCCCATCAACATGGGGACATCCTCCCCATGTTGAGGGCATGTGGCCTGGTGCGGTTCAGGAGAGGGGGGGCCGCACTCTGTCCCCCCCTCTTTTCTGCGGCCGGCCAGGTCAACGTGCTCGGATGAAGGGTCTGGTTATGGATATTTAGTGGGAACCGCACGTCATTTTTGTTTTAAATTGACGGCGGGGTTCCCCTGAATATCCATACCAGATTATGAATTTGCGGGGACCTCCGCACATTTTTTTTTTTCTAACAGTCCGTGTCCCATTGACTACAATGGGGTTCAGGGTTCGGGTTCCCGAACCCAAACTTTTTTTTTAAAGTTCGGGTTCGGACCCGAACCCGAACATCCAGGTGTCCGCTCAACTCTATTGACAAGCAGATTTGTATTACATTTTTTTGGCAGAAGAGGCATATGTTTCTTCTGCCAAAAGAAAACTCTACTAGCATTTTTTGAAAATTGTAGTTCTCCTTTAATAGCTTGTTACAATTTTGTCTGCGTATTTAAGCCAGAAATGTTTCTTTTGAGATTTTAACCTAACGAATGTCTGGTGCATGTCTCCCTTTTGCATTTGTTGTGTTTTCCCTGTTAGGGCTGTTTTGTCAGTTTTGTGTTGACTTGTTCTTCATCTGTTGTATGTTTTTTGTCTATTTAAGTACTCCTGTTTAGCCTGTATTGTCAATTACTGCTTGGGGTTGGATCTTCTGTTTGTGTATTCTGATATGATCCTGTTTGATATGTGTAATTTTTTTGCTTCTGATATGTTTACTTTATAGCATAGATATAAATTGATTACAAATGTCCTGGGGTGGTAATCAAACACCCTGCAATAAACAATAGTTTACAATAGTAAATTGGAATAAAAAAATATAGAAAAATTGAGTTTATAGGCACATATAAAATTTAACAAAATGTTTAATAGTTCACATAGTATCATATAAAATGCACAAGATACATGTAAGATAAGGATACAAAAATATAAAAGAGGAAAGGCTGAAATGTTTTTTTCCCAGAAAAATAATACAATATCGACTTGCTGCAGGGTTATATAAGAAAACTAGGGCCCACGCTGAATAAATGATATTTCCTGTGGTGTTTTCAAATGGTTCCTCGAGGGGTTAAAAAAGGCCTAACATATTTTGCAACCGAAATGTCGCTTCTTCAGGAGATCCTAAATTTCAAGAGAACATACTTCAATTAGAATATGATATAGGACATATGTTGCAGAACAATAATACATATTAGTATCTATATACATTTTATGTATGTGAACTCACCAATCAATTGGTGCAAGTGAAAAGCATTGGAAGTTGCCCACGCTCTACAAACGCAGCAGCCAAAAAGACACACTCGCACCCCCCTCCCGTTGAGAGGTGGAACGCCGGTACCTAACGCCATACTAAGGAGGCACGCCTAACACAGCGTAATATGAATATTGGGGTGCACCAGGTAACTATAGATAACAAATTTAGAATTATATGGTAAGTTGCTGTACTGGGGGTATTAATGGACATGAATGTATATAAATTTACAAGACACATGTCCTTACTCACATTAATGACAATAAGATAACTCAAAGCAGCTTAAAGAGGTGGGTGCAGATTCTTGGGTGTACCAGGAATCGCTCTGTGATGGAAAAAGCAATTCAATTAAGTGCTAGGTGCTGGGCTACCATACAATCTTTGAATTCCACACATATAGACATGTATATATCCCACAGATATATTACAAAGTACCTTGATTACACCTAGGATTGCCAACGGAATGTCTAAGCACCTTAACCACTACAGACCATGCTGGAATGGTTGAAAGAAAATTGCAATAAAGCAGTCTAAGTGGAATCGCTCTGTAGAGGGAACATATCAATGTATAAATTACCAGCTGATCACTGGAAATCCATATATCTTGGTGTAACTAATCTAAATTAAATGTATCTTAATAAGACATAGGATTACCCGCAGATTATAGAAGCATCTTCACCATTGCAGACAATGCTGGGATGATTAGGAAGCCTTCAATGTAACCAATCTATTAACAAAATATGGGCATAGTAATGGGCTTGTGATAATTGGGGTATCAAAAAACTGCGCCCGACTGATAACCCACTACTGCGCCAGATGGAAAGAAGTTGAAGCGCCTAGCTGCTGCTTAAATAAATAGTATGTGAAATAAGGGAATATATTTTGTACATAAAGTGTCACTATAAAACCACAGCGCTATGAGAATAAATTAATATTCAAATCTAAATATGCAAACACAAGTGTACAATGTGATATCACAATGTTAAGTAAATAACTTATAAACTTGTAAACATGCAAAGTAAGTGAAAAAAAGTGAGAAAAAGTTCGTGACGCTACAGAATACGTAACGTATTCAAAAAAGAAAATTCATGTGACTTCAAGAGTAGTTGATCCACTTTCCAGGACTTCCACCACACCTCAGTGTTCAGTGCTCCAATCCCCCTCACAGTGGACACTCACCACAATCAAATGCCTCCCACTCTCGTGTTTGGCTAACGAGCTTGTAATAAGAGTATCTCCAGGGTATCACCAATATACATCCAAATGTTAATTCCGAGAAGTTTCCAAAGTGATAATGCAAAACAAGAAAAAAAATGCACAATAGTGTAAAAACGTAAGACCAGTTTATTAAAACACTCAAATGAACCTTCAAAAGTTGCACTCACAAATCAGAATCACAAAAACAGCTTTGTGTGATAGCAGATCACTGCACACTTCAAACTCCTTAACTGTAGATAATAGTGGTCACGGCGGACCCTCGATTAACCGAATGATCTCACCGCAATCCTTGGCACAGTACACCACCTCAAATGATAGCTCCTTCACTCGATAACACAAAAACAGCTGAAAGATGGCTGCAAACACTCCTAGATGTAACTTGGAACTTCTTTTCTCTCTTTCCTTTTAAACATGGATTAGGCCACGCCCCGACATGTTTCGACTTCCTGTCTTATTCATGGGTATGGCCAAATCCCCACTTCCCTCTTTTATATATACCTGGGGTTATATAGCAGCGAATCAGAGCAGAGAGTGACGAAACGCCATCCTCTGCTTGTGTGTATCGCTCTATCTGGCAGCGAATACGTCACCAGGTCACGTGCAATGGCGCGTCCAATAGGGTGAAAGCATCGCCGTATCTATGGGCGGGAGCTGTGTATGACGTCTCACTCGTCAGTCCAGCAGCACTGAGCGCAGCCAATCATGCTGCGTATCTCTTGTGACACGTTGCCTTGCCGGAAATGACGAGTGAGTGTTGTCTATCGTCAAGGTGCCGCGTTGTCCTAGCAACGGGGGACGCGACCAGCTGGTCACATGCACGTCGCAGCCAATAAACAATTGATCGCAGCAAAAGCCCAGACGGAAGTGCAATGTACATATGGCACATTGACATATCACACAGCGGTTTACTGATTGTTAAAGAAGGACCATACTAGCAGATCAGTATTAAAATTATTAATTTTTTTTTGTGTGAGTGTAACAGTAATTTTTCAAAAACTAGGAGAATTTAATCATAAATCAGGGGACGGTCTCTCGAGAGTCCCCATGACCACCAATCCCCAGTTATTACACACTAAATAAAAAATATAAAATACAATCAATATTTAAAATCAAATATAAAATTAGCACTATAACTTCGATCTGATATACAAATACCACTACTAGCATTATCTTTAATGAACCAATCTAGACTAAATTAATTCATCAAACACAATGTATACATATACTCACTATTATAAGAGTATTGGGCATCATGCATATGTATAAGTACACACACTAACTGCATACAGATTAAAAATACTACTTAATTTGATCAAGGAATGAATGGTTAATGGTGACTATTGATCACAAATGATCCAATAATTTATGGGTGGAACATTTCTGACATCACAATAGTAAGACCAATTAAATAAACATTTAAATAAACATACAAATGTATGAAAATATAAACTAGATGTCTGACCACATACTGACAATTGCAGAGACAAGGGTTTAACTGGTATCACCCATGCTACTTAGCTAATAGTCCTGCATACCAGTAATCTGGTACAGTCCAGATACGAACTATACGACACATTGTATATTGAGGTCAGTGTTCACCTATAGCATATATCAATAACACAGTTATATAATAAGAACAAAAAAGGAAAAGAAAAAATTGGAGAAATTAAATCTGTCAAGAGTTGTTAATAAAACAATTGAGGTCAACCTCTATGTTTAAACCCCTAGGCTGAAGACATCTAAGCAGGTATATCCACTGGGTTTCGCGTTGTGAGAGGTCCCTAATCCTATTTGAACCCCTCCACCCGAAATATACCACATCAATACCACAGAATTGAATCAAAGATGGATCCTGCTTGTGTCTTTTCTTAAAATGCATTGAGACGCTATGATATTCAAAGCCCTTTTTAATGTTCGCCAAGTGTTCAGCGATTCGCACCCTAAGCAATCTCTTTGTCCTCCCCACATAAAGTAGACCACATGGACACCATAATAGATACACCACGTAAGAGGAGTTACATGTGCTAAATTCTTTGATCTCAAAAGGACTACCATCGCTTCCTCTTACTTGACATATCCCCCTGTTGTGTATTTTGACTGTTCGACAACATATACATCTTCCACAGGGAAAAAAACCTTTCAAGTCAATTTTAATGGAGGGAGTTGGGGGGTCCAGAATTTTCCGGACAACTTTATCTCCGAAATTTGGTGCCTTTCGGTAGATAAACCGAGGATGATCCGGTATTATAGTACCCAAATGTGTGTCTCTGGCTAGGATGTGCCAGTGTTTACGAAAAATCGTTTCAACATCCTTGTATTGGGAATGAAAGCCTGTTAAAAAACCCCATTGATGCTGGCTGTTAGACTCAACAGATGCCCTCTTCCTCAAACATTGTTCCCTCGGTACTTCTGCTACATCTCTTATGATGTTATTCAATTTCGCTTCATTGTACCCCTTCTGTACAAATCTCTGTTTCAACATAGTTGCTTGTTCTAAATAGTCTGATTCCTCAGTACAGTTTCTCCTTACTCTTAGGAACTGTCCTTTCGGGATATTGCTTATCCACGCCGGATGATGTCCACTCCGGATCGACAAGTAGCTGTTACGATCGGTTGTTTTGAAATGTACTTTCGTCTTCAATTTCCCATTTAGATGTTCAATATTGACATCAAGAAAATCTACTGAATTCATACTAATATTATATTCAAGCTTGATGTTGTTCTTGTTATTGTTGAGATCTGTCAGGAACAATCTGAGATCCACCTCCGATCCCTCCCAAATTAGTAAGAGATCGTCGATGAATCTGCGATAGAAGATGAGCTGTTGTCTCTGATTGCAGAAGATATATCTATCCTCCCACTCCGCCATAAACAGGTTGGCGAGGCTGGGGGCAAACTTAGCCCCCATAGCCACGCCAACCTGTTGCGAGAAGAAAAAGCCATTGAACCAAAAATAGTTGTGCGCCATGCAGAACTCCAGAGCTTGGCCCAAAAATTTCTTTTGGACATGAGGGATGTCATCCCTCCTACTCAGTGCCCAATTTAATGCCAGCGCAGCGTCCTCATGCTGGATTATAGTATAAAGGGACGCTACGTCCGCTGTTACCAATATGATGTTGGACCCAGGGTTGATATTTAATAACTCTAAAGATGTTAATAAATCCGTTGTATCTTTCAGGAACGCCCTAGTATTACGAACACTCGGCTGGAGAAACTTATCTAAGTACTCTCCCAACCTAGCAGTCACAGATCCAATCCCATTTACAATGGGTCGGGCTGGTGGGACTGTTGGATGTTTATGAATCTTAGGTAACGTGTATATCACTGGAGTCCTACATACAGTGGGGGCTAAATAAGCCTTTTCTTTGGCATTAAGAGCCTGCGTGCGGAATCCCCAACAAACTAGAGCATCCAATTGCGATTTGTAGTCCTCAGTAGGGTCTGAACCCAATCTTCTGTAGGTCACAGGGTCGCTTAACAGTGTAGTCAATTGATTCAGATAAAACTCTTTATCCATAACGACCACTCCGCCTCCCTTATCTGCAGGGCGGATGATAATCTCCTTGTTGCTTTCAAGGCTTTTTATTCCTTCTTTTATAAATTCAGGGTTCACCTTCTTCTTTTGCGGTAGTTCATCAATATCCTTCAACACCAAATGCTTGAAGACCTCGATGTAATGATTATTCGGGTTTTGGGGATTAAATAGGGATCTATTTTTTAGGCCGCTATCTATATGTGCTGGGGCGGCAGTACTCTTAAAAGATGATTCTGCCGGATGACTCAAGAAGTATTTTTTCATATTAAGAGTCCTTATAAATTTATGAGTGTCAATGTACAAATTGAACTTGTTCATGACTCTCCTTGGTGCACATTTTAGACCAGTATTAAGTATGTTCAATTCTTTCAAATTCAACTCTACTTTGCTTAAATTAAAGATCCCTGTACTTAGGTTTTCCTCGGTCTTTTCTTTGGATTGCTTTCTCCGTCCGGCCCTACAGCCCCTTCTTCTCTTTGGGGGTAGTCTCCATTCTTGGGGTGAGGATATGGATGACCATTCCTGTCCCCCCCCTTGTTGTGACCATTGTGAGGGGGTCTCTTCGGGGTTGCTCCTCTCCCCCTCCCCCTCTGCCCTAAAAAAGGCTGCGGTGGATGATGATAATAATTGGGTGCTGGGTGTGCATACCATTGTTGATATTCTTGTTGAGGATAATACTGACAATGGTTCTGTTCACCCTGTGTGTAATAAGGGCGAGGTGATTGATGACCATGACCATATTGATAATCATCTCTCTCTCGTCTAGGTGCTGCAGGTGATTCGAATTGTGGGCCATACTGTCCACTCCCAGAAGCCTGTGAGTCAGAATTCCGTCTCTGATTAGGCAGTAGATGTTCATTTTTCCTCAGTATGGCTTTACTGGTAGTATGTTTAATCGATTCCTTTTTCTGGCTGACGGTATTTAGTTTTTGTGTAGGCTTCACTTCCTCATTACCGTTTTCAGCTCTGGCAGCAATTTGCCAAGCATAAATCTTGTCATTTTTAAAATCCTCGGAGTCTCGGTTATATTTCTTAACCTTTCTCTTCTGTGTCTCCCTATCAGTCTTCTCCAATTTTTTCTTCATGTTCGTATTGAATTCTTTAATCATAGCAGAGTCATTAATTGGTGCTAATTTATCTTGTATGATTTTAATTTTTTCATTGATCAAACTTAATTTTATCTGTTTCCTTTTCAGGACCAGCACCTGTAATTCCATCCCCACTTTGTTAAAGAATTTCTTCCATTCATCCATATATTTAGTCTCATAGAGACCATCCTGGGGAGTCACCTCCCACCTTAAACTCCTAAAAATAAGTCCCTCCTTATTATAGTGCTCGAATGTAAACACATCCCACCAGGCTTTAATTTGTTTTTCTAATAAAATTTCCAGGGTTTTTAAAATCCCTGGATAATCCTCCTCACAGTCTGTCATTTCCTGACTGGTGGAGAAGATCGTGTCGGCACTCAATTGCCTATTCATCAAAAAATTGATAGATTCCATGGCTGCTAATAGTTAAAAAGTATAGAAATGTGATAATTGGGGTATCAAAAAACTGCGCCCGACTGATAACCCACTACTGCGCCAGATGGAAAGAAGTTGAAGCGCCTAGCTGCTGCTTAAATAAATAGTATGTGAAATAAGGGAATATATTTTGTACATAAAGTGTCACTATAAAACCACAGCGCTATGAGAATAAATTAATATTCAAATCTAAATATGCAAACACAAGTGTACAATGTGATATCACAATGTTAAGTAAATAACTTATAAACTTGTAAACATGCAAAGTAAGTGAAAAAAAGTGAGAAAAAGTTCGTGACGCTACAGAATACGTAACGTATTCAAAAAAGAAAATTCATGTGACTTCAAGAGTAGTTGATCCACTTTCCAGGACTTCCACCACACCTCAGTGTTCAGTGCTCCAATCCCCCTCACAGTGGACACTCACCACAATCAAATGCCTCCCACTCTCGTGTTTGGCTAACGAGCTTGTAATAAGAGTATCTCCAGGGTATCACCAATATACATCCAAATGTTAATTCCGAGAAGTTTCCAAAGTGATAATGCAAAACAAGAAAAAAAATGCACAATAGTGTAAAAACGTAAGACCAGTTTATTAAAACACTCAAATGAACCTTCAAAAGTTGCACTCACAAATCAGAATCACAAAAACAGCTTTGTGTGATAGCAGATCACTGCACACTTCAAACTCCTTAACTGTAGATAATAGTGGTCACGGCGGACCCTCGATTAACCGAATGATCTCACCGCAATCCTTGAATAAGACAGGAAGTCGAAACATGTCGGGGCGTGGCCTAATCCATGTTTAAAAGGAAAGAGAGAAAAGAAGTTCCAAGTTACATCTAGGAGTGTTTGCAGCCATCTTTCAGCTGTTTTTGTGTTATCGAGTGAAGGAGCTATCATTTGAGGTGGTGTGCTGTGCCAAGGATTGCGGTGAGATCATTCGGTTAATCGAGGGTCCGCCGTGACCACTATTATCTACAGTTAAGGAGTTTGAAGTGTGCAGTGATCTGCTATCACACAAAGCTGTTTTTGTGATTCTGATTTGTGAGTGCAACTTTTGAAGGTTCATTTGAGTGTTTTAATAAACTGGTCTTACGTTTTTACACTATTGTGCATTTTTTTTCTTGTTTTGCATTATCACTTTGGAAACTTCTCGGAATTAACATTTGGATGTATATTGGTGATACCCTGGAGATACTCTTATTACAAGCTCGTTAGCCAAACACGAGAGTGGGAGGCATTTGATTGTGGTGAGTGTCCACTGTGAGGGGGATTGGAGCACTGAACACTGAGGTGTGGTGGAAGTCCTGGAAAGTGGATCAACTACTCTTGAAGTCACATGAATTTTCTTTTTTGAATACGTTACGTATTCTGTAGCGTCACGAACTTTTTCTCACTTTTTTTCACTTACTTTGCATGTTTACAAGTTTATAAGTTATTTACTTAACATTGTGATATCACATTGTACACTTGTGTTTGCATATTTAGATTTGAATATTAATTTATTCTCATAGCGCTGTGGTTTTATAGTGACACTTTATGTACAAAATATATTCCCTTATTTCACATACTATTTATTTAAGCAGCAGCTAGGCGCTTCAACTTCTTTCCATCTGGCGCAGTAGTGGGTTATCAGTCGGGCGCAGTTTTTTGATACCCCAATTATCACATTTCTATACTTTTTAACTATTAGCAGCCATGGAATCTATCAATTTTTTGATGAATAGGCAATTGAGTGCCGACACGATCTTCTCCACCAGTCAGGAAATGACAGACTGTGAGGAGGATTATCCAGGGATTTTAAAAACCCTGGAAATTTTATTAGAAAAACAAATTAAAGCCTGGTGGGATGTGTTTACATTCGAGCACTATAATAAGGAGGGACTTATTTTTAGGAGTTTAAGGTGGGAGGTGACTCCCCAGGATGGTCTCTATGAGACTAAATATATGGATGAATGGAAGAAATTCTTTAACAAAGTGGGGATGGAATTACAGGTGCTGGTCCTGAAAAGGAAACAGATAAAATTAAGTTTGATCAATGAAAAAATTAAAATCATACAAGATAAATTAGCACCAATTAATGACTCTGCTATGATTAAAGAATTCAATACGAACATGAAGAAAAAATTGGAGAAGACTGATAGGGAGACACAGAAGAGAAAGGTTAAGAAATATAACCGAGACTCCGAGGATTTTAAAAATGACAAGATTTATGCTTGGCAAATTGCTGCCAGAGCTGAAAACGGTAATGAGGAAGTGAAGCCTACACAAAAACTAAATACCGTCAGCCAGAAAAAGGAATCGATTAAACATACTACCAGTAAAGCCATACTGAGGAAAAATGAACATCTACTGCCTAATCAGAGACGGAATTCTGACTCACAGGCTTCTGGGAGTGGACAGTATGGCCCACAATTCGAATCACCTGCAGCACCTAGACGAGAGAGAGATGATTATCAATATGGTCATGGTCATCAATCACCTCGCCCTTATTACACACAGGGTGAACAGAACCATTGTCAGTATTATCCTCAACAAGAATATCAACAATGGTATGCACACCCAGCACCCAATTATTATCATCATCCACCGCAGCCTTTTTTAGGGCAGAGGGGGAGGGGGAGAGGAGCAACCCCGAAGAGACCCCCTCACAATGGTCACAACAAGGGGGGGGACAGGAATGGTCATCCATATCCTCACCCCAAGAATGGAGACTACCCCCAAAGAGAAGAAGGGGCTGTAGGGCCGGACGGAGAAAGCAATCCAAAGAAAAGACCGAGGAAAACCTAAGTACAGGGATCTTTAATTTAAGCAAAGTAGAGTTGAATTTGAAAGAATTGAACATACTTAATACTGGTCTAAAATGTGCACCAAGGAGAGTCATGAACAAGTTCAATTTGTACATTGACACTCATAAATTTATAAGGACTCTTAATATGAAAAAATACTTCTTGAGTCATCCGGCAGAATCATCTTTTAAGAGTACTGCCGCCCCAGCACATATAGATAGCGGCCTAAAAAATAGATCCCTATTTAATCCCCAAAACCCGAATAATCATTACATCGAGGTCTTCAAGCATTTGGTGTTGAAGGATATTGATGAACTACCGCAAAAGAAGAAGGTGAACCCTGAATTTATAAAAGAAGGAATAAAAAGCCTTGAAAGCAACAAGGAGATTATCATCCGCCCTGCAGATAAGGGAGGCGGAGTGGTCGTTATGGATAAAGAGTTTTATCTGAATCAATTGACTACACTGTTAAGCGACCCTGTGACCTACAGAAGATTGGGTTCAGACCCTACTGAGGACTACAAATCGCAATTGGATGCTCTAGTTTGTTGGGGATTCCGCACGCAGGCTCTTAATGCCAAAGAAAAGGCTTATTTAGCCCCCACTGTATGTAGGACTCCAGTGATATACACGTTACCTAAGATTCATAAACATCCAACAGTCCCACCAGCCCGACCCATTGTAAATGGGATTGGATCTGTGACTGCTAGGTTGGGAGAGTACTTAGATAAGTTTCTCCAGCCGAGTGTTCGTAATACTAGGGCGTTCCTGAAAGATACAACGGATTTATTAACATCTTTAGAGTTATTAAATATCAACCCTGGGTCCAACATCATATTGGTAACAGCGGACGTAGCGTCCCTTTATACTATAATCCAGCATGAGGACGCTGCGCTGGCATTAAATTGGGCACTGAGTAGGAGGGATGACATCCCTCATGTCCAAAAGAAATTTTTGGGCCAAGCTCTGGAGTTCTGCATGGCGCACAACTATTTTTGGTTCAATGGCTTTTTCTTCTCGCAACAGGTTGGCGTGGCTATGGGGGCTAAGTTTGCCCCCAGCCTCGCCAACCTGTTTATGGCGGAGTGGGAGGATAGATATATCTTCTGCAATCAGAGACAACAGCTCATCTTCTATCGCAGATTCATCGACGATCTCTTACTAATTTGGGAGGGATCGGAGGTGGATCTCAGATTGTTCCTGACAGATCTCAACAATAACAAGAACAACATCAAGCTTGAATATAATATTAGTATGAATTCAGTAGATTTTCTTGATGTCAATATTGAACATCTAAATGGGAAATTGAAGACGAAAGTACATTTCAAAACAACCGATCGTAACAGCTACTTGTCGATCCGGAGTGGACATCATCCGGCGTGGATAAGCAATATCCCGAAAGGACAGTTCCTAAGAGTAAGGAGAAACTGTACTGAGGAATCAGACTATTTAGAACAAGCAACTATGTTGAAACAGAGATTTGTACAGAAGGGGTACAATGAAGCGAAATTGAATAACATCATAAGAGATGTAGCAGAAGTACCGAGGGAACAATGTTTGAGGAAGAGGGCATCTGTTGAGTCTAACAGCCAGCATCAATGGGGTTTTTTAACAGGCTTTCATTCCCAATACAAGGATGTTGAAACGATTTTTCGTAAACACTGGCACATCCTAGCCAGAGACACACATTTGGGTACTATAATACCGGATCATCCTCGGTTTATCTACCGAAAGGCACCAAATTTCGGAGATAAAGTTGTCCGGAAAATTCTGGACCCCCCAACTCCCTCCATTAAAATTGACTTGAAAGGTTTTTTTCCCTGTGGAAGATGTATATGTTGTCGAACAGTCAAAATACACAACAGGGGGATATGTCAAGTAAGAGGAAGCGATGGTAGTCCTTTTGAGATCAAAGAATTTAGCACATGTAACTCCTCTTACGTGGTGTATCTATTATGGTGTCCATGTGGTCTACTTTATGTGGGGAGGACAAAGAGATTGCTTAGGGTGCGAATCGCTGAACACTTGGCGAACATTAAAAAGGGCTTTGAATATCATAGCGTCTCAATGCATTTTAAGAAAAGACACAAGCAGGATCCATCTTTGATTCAATTCTGTGGTATTGATGTGGTATATTTCGGGTGGAGGGGTTCAAATAGGATTAGGGACCTCTCACAACGCGAAACCCAGTGGATATACCTGCTTAGATGTCTTCAGCCTAGGGGTTTAAACATAGAGGTTGACCTCAATTGTTTTATTAACAACTCTTGACAGATTTAATTTCTCCAATTTTTTCTTTTCCTTTTTTGTTCTTATTATATAACTGTGTTATTGATATATGCTATAGGTGAACACTGACCTCAATATACAATGTGTCGTATAGTTCGTATCTGGACTGTACCAGATTACTGGTATGCAGGACTATTAGCTAAGTAGCATGGGTGATACCAGTTAAACCCTTGTCTCTGCAATTGTCAGTATGTGGTCAGACATCTAGTTTATATTTTCATACATTTGTATGTTTATTTAAATGTTTATTTAATTGGTCTTACTATTGTGATGTCAGAAATGTTCCACCCATAAATTATTGGATCATTTGTGATCAATAGTCACCATTAACCATTCATTCCTTGATCAAATTAAGTAGTATTTTTAATCTGTATGCAGTTAGTGTGTGTACTTATACATATGCATGATGCCCAATACTCTTATAATAGTGAGTATATGTATACATTGTGTTTGATGAATTAATTTAGTCTAGATTGGTTCATTAAAGATAATGCTAGTAGTGGTATTTGTATATCAGATCGAAGTTATAGTGCTAATTTTATATTTGATTTTAAATATTGATTGTATTTTATATTTTTTATTTAGTGTGTAATAACTGGGGATTGGTGGTCATGGGGACTCTCGAGAGACCGTCCCCTGATTTATGATTAAATTCTCCTAGTTTTTGAAAAATTACTGTTACACTCACACAAAAAAAAAATTAATAATTTTAATACTGATCTGCTAGTATGGTCCTTCTTTAACAATCAGTAAACCGCTGTGTGATATGTCAATGTGCCATATGTACATTGCACTTCCGTCTGGGCTTTTGCTGCGATCAATTGTTTATTGGCTGCGACGTGCATGTGACCAGCTGGTCGCGTCCCCCGTTGCTAGGACAACGCGGCACCTTGACGATAGACAACACTCACTCGTCATTTCCGGCAAGGCAACGTGTCACAAGAGATACGCAGCATGATTGGCTGCGCTCAGTGCTGCTGGACTGACGAGTGAGACGTCATACACAGCTCCCGCCCATAGATACGGCGATGCTTTCACCCTATTGGACGCGCCATTGCACGTGACCTGGTGACGTATTCGCTGCCAGATAGAGCGATACACACAAGCAGAGGATGGCGTTTCGTCACTCTCTGCTCTGATTCGCTGCTATATAACCCCAGGTATATATAAAAGAGGGAAGTGGGGATTTGGCCATACCCATGAATAAGACAGGAAGTCGAAACATGTCGGGGCGTGGCCTAATCCATGTTTAAAAGGAAAGAGAGAAAAGAAGTTCCAAGTTACATCTAGGAGTGTTTGCAGCCATCTTTCAGCTGTTTTTGTGTTATCGAGTGAAGGAGCTATCATTTGAGGTGGTGTGCTGTGCCAAGGATTGCGGTGAGATCATTCGGTTAATCGAGGGTCCGCCGTGACCACTATTATCTACAGTTAAGGAGTTTGAAGTGTGCAGTGATCTGCTATCACACAAAGCTGTTTTTGTGATTCTGATTTGTGAGTGCAACTTTTGAAGGTTCATTTGAGTGTTTTAATAAACTGGTCTTACGTTTTTACACTATTGTGCATTTTTTTTCTTGTTTTGCATTATCACTTTGGAAACTTCTCGGAATTAACATTTGGATGTATATTGGTGATACCCTGGAGATACTCTTATTACAAGCTCGTTAGCCAAACACGAGAGTGGGAGGCATTTGATTGTGGTGAGTGTCCACTGTGAGGGGGATTGGAGCACTGAACACTGAGGTGTGGTGGAAGTCCTGGAAAGTGGATCAACTACTCTTGAAGTCACATGAATTTTCTTTTTTGAATACGTTACGTATTCTGTAGCGTCACGAACTTTTTCTCACTTTTTTTCACTTACTTTGCATGTTTACAAGTTTATAAGTTATTTACTTAACATTGTGATATCACATTGTACACTTGTGTTTGCATATTTAGATTTGAATATTAATTTATTCTCATAGCGCTGTGGTTTTATAGTGACACTTTATGTACAAAATATATTCCCTTATAGTAATGGGCTTGTTAGTAATAGAAGGGAGAGCAGAAAGGGATCCTTGGCGATGGAAATTGATAAAAAACCTACCCTTAAGGCGTGAACCCTTCTCAAGATCTGCATAGAACAAAAATCACCAAACAATCAGGCTGCCAGTAAGTGAGGTGTCCTGGGCATCTCTGCTCCCTAAAGCATCTGAGGAGTGGAGTCCTGGCCTCTCTATTTTATGCACACCACTCCAGCGGGCGTCGGACATCACACGAGACGGCCAGAAAGTACATTGCGCATGTGCCATCCGGAGCATGCGCACCAATGAGCGGTCCCGGCGCTGAATAGCGGAAGTACGCGACAGAACATCAGATAGAAGATGTCTCTCATTGTGCCATTGGCGGACTGTCATCCCACCTCCTCTCGGAATCCGGGAGGGGCGGGAACAATCCCCAAGAGCTTGTGTGGCCACATATTCCCCACAGTGTCAAAGCCTTCCAGCCAGCGCCAGGTGTCAGCAATGAAAGTGTGTACCACCACTAGAAATGCTTAAAGATAAAAAACAAACGGTTATCCATGCATGTAAAAACATGCTATAACAAATGACCCGAAATGTTTCAGGCGATATAAACATGTGTAAACAGTTATAAGCTAGTATGGTGGATTTAGAAATGTCCACAATACTGCTTATACAATACTGCAAAAGTTTGATTCATTGGACTAGGTCAATTTAAGGGAAATGCGACAAGTGGTTTCCTGAACATACAAAAGGCTAGTAATTAAAGAACCATAAAGTAGGACCAAGCAAGCACAGTATTCAGATACAAGACAAGTAGGTGGATTCAGAAAGACTTAGGCTGGCGTATCAGTAGATACGCCAGCCTAAGTCTGAATGGGCGCCGGCGCTAATTTAAGTGTATTCTGGAAACCAGATACGCTTAAATTAGGCTCGGATACGAGCGGCGTAAGTGTCTTACACCGTGTATCCTAAAGTGTAATTTTTAGGCTGACCGCTAGGTGGCGCTTCCATTGCGGTCGGCGTAGAATATGTAAATCACTAGATACGCCTATTCACGAACGTACGCCCGGCCGACGCAGTACAGATGCGCCGTTTACGTAACGCAGTATCAGGCCTAAAGTTATTCCATCAAATAGCTGGAATAGTAATGTAAAATAAGGCCATCCCCCCTGCGCCGAAATTCGAAAATGTTACGTTGTTTGCGTAAGTCATCCGTGAATAGGGATTTACGTCATTTACGTCCACGTCGAAACCAATAGGACCGTGCGGCGTACTTTGCCGCAATGCACACTGGGATATATATATTTTATATTTAGCGATTCACCTGCCTGGAAATAAAGATCGCTGGCCATACCGGTACCTCATAAGAAAGCCCGATATGATAGCACCTCATTGATTCCCGACGGCTTGTCGCTGGCAATTCTAGGTGTAATCTAGGTACTTTCTAATATATCTGTGGGAGATATATACACATAGATATATATATATATATATATATATATATATATATATATATATAATATATATATATATATAATATATAAATGTCTATGTGTGGAATTCAAAGATTTTATGGAAGCCTAGAACCTAGCATTTTACTTGAATTGCTTTTTCCATCAGAGTGATTCCTAGTACACCCAAGAATCTGCGCCCACCTGTTTAAGCTGCTTTGAGTTATCTTATTGTCATTAATGTGTCCATTAAAACCCCCAGTACAGCAACTTGCCATATACAGTAATTCAACATTTTTTGTATCTGAAGTTACCCGGTGCACCCCCATATTCCTATTACACGGTGTTAGGCGTGCCTCCTTAGTTTGGTGTTAGGTGGCGGCGTTCCACCTCTCAACGGGAGTGGGGTATGAGTGTCTTTTCGGCTGTTGCGTTTGTAGAGCGTGGGCGACTTCCAATGCTTTTCACTTGCACCAATTAATTGGTGAGTTCACATACATAAATGTATATAGATACTAATACAGTATGTATGCAATATATGTCCTATATCATATTCTAATTGAAGCATGTTCTCTTAAAATTTAGAAGTTCCTGAAGAAGCGACATTTCGGTCGCAAAGCATGTTGAGCCTTTTTTAACCCTTCGTGGAACCATTTGAAAACACCCAGGAAATACCATTTATTCAGCGTGGGCCCTAGTTTTCTTTATATAGCCCTGCAGCAAGTTGACATTGTATTCATTGAGTATTTTTTTGGGGAAAAAAAACATTTTGCCTTTCTAGTGAAGCCAGAGATAACCGGACAACTGTCACTTTCACAAGAAGGCCAGGGATAGCAGGCTGCATATTTTCTTTCATGACAAGTGTACTTTTTTTTTTTTTTTTACAGCCTTCAGCTAGGTCATGACATGCCTTCTTTTGGGATTTGAATATAAAACTGAAGAAATTGGGGAAAAAAAATATTTGATTTAATGCCCTACCACTGCAACTCTTTAACTTAAGTGTTTCAAAAATTCCTTTTACCTACTTGGTCCAATAAATGTCTATTGAGGATCTCTCGTATACTATTAGCCCTTGACTTCATGCACTTTGACTTAATTCACTTAAAGACGTAAGCAGGAAGGGGTTGTTTACATGAATAATTTATAAAAACATTTTGTTCTGACGTCTTCCACAAATGACTGCAAACTTAGTTAGGAGTGTGTCGGCTAGCAAGTGTCTGACTAAACGCCTAATAAAAATGAAGAATGCAAAGGGCAAGATTTACCTAATGTTTTACATTCTGGCTCGTTATCTCAATGATTGATCTACTTGGGTTTAAAATAGCGTGGTATGTGTTACGTCCTGAGAGACTGATTATAATAAAAATCTTGCTATATTGAATTCACTAAAACACATGAGCATAAGTTAAAATTGCTTGCAAGATTGGATCAGGGCAATTGTCTCATGTCATTAGTGGCAGACAGACCCCCAAAATTCAAGATCTCTAAAAAAGGCAATATCGATCGGTCAGTTTTAAAATCCTGTTAGTTACTGTTGCCTTCATTGAGATAAGCAGCACATCCACCTAGAGATCAAATGGCCAGTTTATCTGTTTACAGTCAGCTGACCAAGCCCTCTTAAGTGAAGAGTCAATCAATCGGGGTATATTTTTCTAGCTGATTGCTATTTATCTACTGGAAAATGGCCTATGCATGCATCTGCTTTCCATAGGGGCACTATGTTTATGTTTATAGAAACCAGATCATGCATGTAATGCCAGTATCATTTTATGTTGGCACCATTAAGGCACCTTAACACTGACCTCATCTTGTTGATATTTCTAATCACTGAACATAAAACACTAATGCCCCGTACACACGATCAGTGTAAACGTTGGAAAAAGTCTGATGAGAGCTTTTGGTCGGGAATCCCGACCGTGTGTATGCTCCATCAGACGTTTTCCAACAGGGAAACTGCTGGAAAAAGATAGAGCAGGATCTTTTTTTTTTTCTTGTCGGGAAAAAAATTATCGGAATTTTCCGATCGTGTGTACTAATCCCAACGTGCAAAATTCCTATGCATGCTCGGAAACAATTTGACGCATGCTCAGAAGCATTAAACTTAATTTTCTTGGCTCATCGTAGTCTTTTACGTCACCGCGTTTTTCGTAGACAAAAGTTCACTGAACTTTTGTGTGACTGTGTGTATGCAAAGCAGGCTTGAGAGGAATTCCGTCGGAAAAAACATTCAACTTTTTCCTGACGGGAAAACCGATCGTGTGTATGGGGCATAAGGCCCCTTTCACACCTTTCCAGGGTGACTAAGGTACATTTAGAATGATTTCACTTTAAATCCTATCTACCTGGTCACATTGCTGTACTGTTTGACCTGAGTTTTGCATCTTTGGTGTGCCTTTTCAAAAGTGCACCAAAAGTGTACCTTTCATCAGGGCCGGTACAAGGCAGGGGCGGAATGGATGGATGCCCTGGGAGGTATAATTTGCTGGAGGGAGGGGGGCTCAGGTGAAGTGCTGTTAGTGTGCTTTACAGTACACACTAGCTGGCGCCGCTAATTGTCTCTGTTCTGTCTGTACCTTTTACTGTAATGTGCCGAGTGTGCTCCTGCACCCAGATCAAGCCTAGACAGATCGTCACCACACCAGCCCCTCCAGGTCAGCGCTTCACTCCTCCTATGAAGGCGGTTCTTCATAGTTCCATCCCGGTGGCGTGACATCACTTCGGCCGGAGGCAGGATGGGAGGAGTGTAAAGAGCCGCTGCCTGTTTTAGGGTTTTTGCATGCTTCCACGGTCCTACTCCCCTGTGATTTGACACAGCAGGAGACTCAGCAGATCCCAGCCAATGATTTATGGCTGGGACCTGCTGATCGGCTGTGTCAAATCGCAGCCCAGAGCTCTGTGTTGATATTAAATACAGGGCACTTTACAGAGGGAATGGTCGTTTTTTTTTTCTTTTCCATGCCCTGTCCTGATAGCTTGACAGCTTCACCCTGGGCACTGTATGACCTTGTCCCGGAACTGCCTCTCATTGCAAGTCATTGAGAACACATCAAAAGTGTACAGCATCTGCGTTTTTGGTGCATTTTTTGAGCCACTTATCTGATTCTTGCATTAAAAGCACATTAAAAATGTGATATGCATTTTTTTTTTTTAAAGCATATCATGTTTTTAAGCACATCAGTGTGACCCAAAACTGATTTACCCAGGTGTGTTTTTAAGCAATAAATGTACTGTTCATGAGGTTCAGAACCTATATTAAATTGCTATTGCGACAATTGTTAACTTTAACCGCTTTACTACCGGCCGCCGTCAATTGACGGCGGAACGATAGTGCTCTTGTTCTGGGAGGACGTCATATGACGTCCTCGCCTTGCAGAGCCACTAGGGGGCGCGCGCACCCTTGCATTACTGGGAACCCGATGCGAATGCCCAGCGGCCGCGATGGCCTCCGGGCACCCGCGATTGCCCAGTAATTGAGCAGGATCGTGGATCTGTGTGTGTAAACAGAGATCTACGTCCTGTCAGGGAGAGGAGACCGATGGTGTGTCCCTTGTACATAGGGACACAGATCGGTCACCTCCCCCAGTCAGTCCCCTCCCCCTACAGTTAGAATCACTAACTAGGATTCACATTTAACCCCTTGATCGCCCCATAGTGTTAACTTGTTCCCTGCCAGTCACATTTACACAGTAATCGGTGCATATTTATAGCATTGTTTGCTGTATAAATGTGAATGGTCCCAAAGTAGTGTCAAGTGTCTGATGTGTCCGCCGCAATATCGCAGTCACATTAAAAATCACTGATCGCCGCCATTACTATTAAAAAAAAAAAAAAAAATGCTATAAATCTATTCCCTATTTTGTAGCCACTATAACTTCTGCGCAAATCAATCAATATACACTTATAGCGATTTTTTTTTTTACCAAAAATATGTAGAAGAATACGTATCGGC
This sequence comes from Rana temporaria, assembly GCF_905171775.1. Taxonomy (NCBI): domain Eukaryota; kingdom Metazoa; phylum Chordata; class Amphibia; order Anura; family Ranidae; genus Rana; species Rana temporaria. The sequence continues at coordinate 99,788,502 of NC_053495.1, read as the reverse complement.
CAATACTGAGAAACAATTTTTTTTTTTTTTTGGGGGGGGGGGGGGGGGATATTTATTATAGCAAAAAGTAAAAAATATTGCTTTTTTTTTTTTTTTATTGTTGCTCTTCTTTTGTTTATAGCAAAAAAAAACGCAGAGGTGATCCAATACCACCAAAAGAAAGCTCTATTTGTGGGGAAAAACTGATTAAAATTTCATTTGGGTAAAGTGTTGCATGACCGCGCAATTGTCATTGAGCTGAAAGCTGAAAAATGGCTTGGGCAGGAAGGGGGTAAAAGTGCCCAGTATTGAAGTGGTTAAATTCACATATAATCTAGATTATGAATGAATATAAACGAAAGATGAAGCATATAATAAAACCTTAACCACATAATGATTTTTATCATATCGGCATGCAAAGATTCCATTTGTGTATCGCTAGTCTAATATAGTTAGAAATCTTTTTTTAAATTGCTTTTCTATGTGGCTGTTTGTTAATAATTTGGTACAATTTAGTAAAAAGAAAACTTAATTATTTAATGTTTCTGTATAATTAGGTTAATACCTGTAATTCTGTATTTAAAAATGGTATTTGTGATAAATTTATGATCTTCATTCCATTAAAAATAAAAAAGGTTTTGTTTTTAAATGAGCTGCTGAAGTTTCTATAAGCTATCAGTTCCAGTTTAAACTGAACCACGAGCATGAAAATACTTTATTAGGCTACATCTTTCCTATCCAGGACTTTTGTTGCACACCCTGGCATTGCTCACCTGTCTAGTATTCTGATTGTAATCTTTAGGCTGGCCTTTCATCTGGTAATGATTTGTTCCATATGAGATCAGCTTGAGACTCTTCTCAGTTCGGATATGCTACTTACCAACTTCTAAATAAGGAGTAGTCACCAGTAGACGTTCTGGTTTCCCTGCAGCAGATCTTTCCTCGTTACTGACATACCAAGCCATGTTCTGCACTGTGTCCCTTTTGGAATGCTTGAAGTAATAGATTGATGGTACTGGAACCATAGGTAGATATGCAGTACTGTGCAAAAGGTTTAGACAGGTGTGTAAAATGCTGTCAATTAAGAATGCTTTGAGAAATGGACAAGCTAATAGTTCATTTATTTTCCATTTTGTTAATTGATAAAAATAAACGGAAGAGAAGCCCAAATATAATCAATATTTGGCTTGACCACCCTTTTGCTTTCAAAACTGCATCAATTCTTCAGTTATTTTATGTACACATGCACACAGTTTTAAATGAACTTGGCAGGTTGTTTCAAACATCTTAGGGCCCTTTCACACGGGCGGATCAGTAATGATCCACCTCCGTGTGTCCGTCAAGCTCAGCAGGGATGCTCTGTAAAATCCCTGCTGAGCCGTCAGCTGACCGGGCGGTCCCCGCACACTGTGCAGGGACCGCCCTGTCTTTTCTCCGCTCTCCCCTATGGGGGGATCGGATGAACACGGACTGTATGTCTGTTTTCACCCGATCCGATCCGCCAGACGGAAGAAAAATAGGATTTTCTTCCGTCCGATTTTGCAGAGCTTTGTGGAGGCGGGTGATTACGGGTGTCAGCGGATGGTCATCCGCTGACACCCGCAATCACATAGGGACCAATGTATGTCCTGTTTTCATCCACAACAGATGGATGAAAATGCGGACATACAGTCCACACGTCTAAAAGGGGCCTTAGAGAACCAACAACACATCTGCCTCATATCCTTCTGTCTCTTCATGTAATCCCAGACAGACTCGACATTGAGATCAGGGCTCTGCGGGAGCCAGACCATCACTTTCTGGGCTCCTTGTTCTTGGCACACTAAAGATGGTTCTTAATGAAATTGGCTGCATGTGTGGGGTCATTGTCCTGCTGCAGTATACATTTGGGGCCAAACACACGTGTCACTTGATGATATTGCATGATTGATAAATATCTGTACTGCTCTCCAGCCTTTGGGGAAACAAACTGCCTCCTGCTACAACCAAATATTTCAAATATTATATGCTCTGAACTGGTGAGTCAAAATGTGAAATGTCTGCAACAGGAGGCGGTTTGTTCACAAAGGGCTGGAGAGTGGTATATTGATGTGTACAAAATGGGTGTAACATCTAGCATGTTAAGAAAGGTGAATTTAACCTTTAAACCCCTTCGCGCCTAAGGGTAAAACAAATCTAAATGCCTAAGCACAATTTTGCAACTTTGACATGTGTTGGTAAAACGGTACATATCATCACAACTACGTTGTGCATCCAGGTGTTTTATACCTTGTTTTTCAGGACAAATTGGGCTTTTATTTGGTGGTAAATGGTAATGGCTATCTCCTGATTTTTTTTATTTATTGTCAAAGAAAACTGTCCCAAAATAGTAAATAAAATAGCTGCATATTGGCTGCATATATCTTGGTACTACCATAACCCTTTACCAAAGAACAACCCAAAAATTAATTTTCCTGCTCCTGATGTTTACAGCCATAGCACATGTGTATGTTAGTTGTTCTATGTACCCGCAGTACAGCCAAAATAAAATTGTGTTAGTTTTGCTTTATCCCACCTAAAACACACTGATACTACTTAACCACTTGCCAACTGCCGCACGCAGATGTACGTTGGCAGAATGGCACGGACAGGCACAATGGCGTACCTGTACGTCCCTTTCAATTTGACGCCTAGCGGGCGCACAAGCCCGCCGCGTACCTCGTGAGTGTGCTCATGGGTCCTGGGAACTCTGTTTCCGGGCAGCCCACGATTGCGGCAAAGGCAGAACAGGGGTATGCCTTTGTAAACTAGGCATTTCCCTATTCTGACTAGTGACACTGTCACTGATGGCTGTTCCCCTGTGATTGGGAACGCTCATCAGTGATGTGGCCCGTGTAGCCACGCCCCCCAACAGTAAGAATCACTCACTAGTACTGACTTAACCCCTGCAGCGCCACCTAGTAGTTAACCCCTTCACTGTCAGTGTATTTTTTACAGTAATCAGTGCATTATTATAGCAAGAATTTGTCAAAAGTGTCCGATGTATCCTCCATAAAGTCGCAGTCACAATAAAAATCGCTGATCGCCGCAATTACTAGTAAAAAAAATAATAATAAAAATGCCATAAAACTACACCCAATGTTGGCATGCTATAACTTATGCGCAAACCAATCAAATGATTATTGCGATTTTTACCAAAAATATGTAGAAGAATAGGTATCGGCCTAAACTGAGGGGAAAAAAAGTTATATATTTTTTGGGGATATTTATTATAGCAAAAAGTTAAAAATATTGCATCTTTTTTTTTAAATTGTCGCTCGTTTCTATTTTTGTTTATAGCGCAAAAAATAAAAAACGCAGAGGTGATCAAATACCACAAAAGAAAGCTCTATTTGTGGGAAAAAATGGGCATCAATTTTGTTTGCAAGCCACGTCGCACGAACGCAATTGTCAGTTAAAGCGACGCAGTGCCGAATCGCTAAAAAAATGCCTGGTCTTTGACCAGAAAAATGGTCCGGGGCTGAAGCAGTTAAAACTTTTTTTTTTTAAATGTTAAACCCTGACCTTTGACCTAAACACTGACCCTGGCAATGACCTAGATCAAACCTTGCTGTAGGTTTTTTTTTTTCTCTGCAAGGAGAGAAAGATACGATGCATCTCTCTCCTCCATTCACAGAGAAGAAAACACAGGGGCATGCTTCACAGTGACTGATCACTGTGATAGTCAATTGGAGGCTATCACAGCGATCTGGTGACCCAGAATCTCAAGTTCCGGGTTCCAATCATTGGTACGGGTTTTACAGTGAGACCCCGGTCTCCGTGCTGGAAGCGCATTGTGCAGCAAATATGCGTCCCCACAGAAAAAATCCCAGTCCAGTAAGGCCATATATTTGTGTTACGTGGGCGTGAAGGGGTTAAATAGGAAGTTCATTGGAGAAGCAAAGAGTTCAAGGTTAATAAGAAACCTTGTTCAAGGCAAGATTGTCCACGGTTTTGTCCAGGGAGCTGTCCAGCATTTCAGTTGGCTTCGCAAAAAGAGATACTGCAGAAATTGTAGGTTCAGATAGTTTCCTGACAGTCATGGGTCACATGAACGGTAGCCCACTCTACCAGCTCCCAATGGAACAGTGAAAAGGAGCTGTCAATGACATGATGCTGAGGACACATCATTGAGCATGCTCCCAGCACAAAACATCTGCTGAATGCATATATGTGGTAACACGACATAAAGCCTGCCACATATGTTGCCGGGTCAACAGGTTAAAGGGGTGGTTCACCCTAAAAACTACTTTTTCTTATTACACTGGCCCCCCACATTACAATACGATTAAGGCTATTATTATTTTTTTGATGCTGTACATACCTTTGTACAGCATATTCACCCGTTGCGATCCCCCCTTGGAGTGGGCGTTCCTCACATGTCTGTGATTGACATTTTGACCAAAAACGAGCTCCCCCCCGTCGCGTAAGCCGCGTCACAATTGGCGAAAGGAGCCGAACGGCGATGCGCATGCGCAGTATAGCGCCGACTCGCCGTTCGGCTCCTTTCGCCAACCGTGACGCGGCTTACGCGACGGGGGGGAGCTCGTTTTTGGTCAAAATGTCAATCACAGACGTGAGGAACGCCCACTCCCACGGGACTCGCAACGGGTGAATATGCTGTACAAAGGTATGTACAGCATCAAAAAAATAATAATAGCCTTAATCGTATTGTAATGTGGGGGGCCATTGTAATAAAAAAAAAAGTAGTTTTTAGGGTGAACCACCCCTTTAAGTGTATGTAAAGAAAAGTTGTCTTTTGTTTTACGCTTTCAGTTGCCCATTAACATTTTTTTTAGGGCTGCGGAAATTAACGATTAATTGTTCGATTAATCGTTAATTTCTTTGATCGACTAAAATTATTTTGATCGACGAACCGCGGAGTGAGCTCCGCGGTCTCGCCGATAGGAAAGGCCGCGGCTTCGGCCTAGCTCCGGAGCCATCTTGGTCCACCCGGCGGCAACCAAGTAGCGGCGCGCTGACGTCATCATCACCCACCCGCCCTGCTTGTATTATGTTCCCGCGCACACGTGTCCATCAGCCTCTCTGCCGACGGGTCTGCCTGATGTAGGTAAGAGAGGACAACAAACCATTCTTTATATTAAAGCATGGGGGCAGATGTGTATAAGACTATAAGCATGGGGGCAGATGTGTATAAGCATGGGGGCAGATGTGTATAAGCATGGGGGCAGATGTGTATAAGCATGGGGGCAGATGTGTATATAAAAGCATGGGGGCAGATGTGTATATAAAAGCATGGGGGCAGATGTGTGTATAAAAGCATGGGGGCAGATGTGTGTGTATAAAAGCATGGGGGCAGATGTGTGTGTATAAAAGCATGGGGGCAGATGTGTGTGTATAAAAGCATGGGGGCAGATGTGTGTGTATAAAAGCATGGGGGCAGATGTGTGTGTATAAAAGCATGGGGGCAGATGTGTGTATATAAAAGCATGGGGGCAGATGTGTGTATATAAAAGCATGGGGGCAGATGTGTGTATATAAAAGCATGGGGGCAGATGCTGTAATATACACATCTGCCCCCATACTGCAAGAATATACACATCTGCCCCCATACTGTAAGAATATACACATCTGCCCCCATGCTGTAATGTACACATGGGGGCAGATGTGTATATTCTTGCAGTATGGGAGGCAGATGTGTATATTCTTGCAGTATGGGAGGCAGATGTGTATATTACAGCATGGGGGGCAGATGTGTATATTACAGTATGGGGGGCAGATGTGTATATTACAGTATGGGGGGCAGATGTGTATATTCTTGCAGTATGGGGGGGATATATGGATATTACAGTATGGGGGGGGGGGAAGATGTGGATATTACGGTTTGGGGGCAGATGTGGATATTACGGTATGGGGGGGAAGTCATTGATTGTGGAAACGAACTAGTGTCGAGTGATTGTATATAGTGTATACCACAATTACCACTGACTAATGCAGAGTTGCAATGCAAGGAGATCAGCTAAAAGTAGTTGTATCTGTATGTGCGTTAATTAATCGAAATTAGTCGATTAATCGATTAAAAAAAAAACGATTAATCGAACACAAAAATTTTAATCAATAGCAGCCCTAATTTTTTTGCTTTCCTTTGATTTCAACTTTTTATTAAGATGTAAATTAAAGTTTACAAATATTTGTTAACATTAATACTGTTTTTTTATTTAGATTGTGTAGTAATTTTGGAAGTTCTTTTATATTTGTGTGCGCTAATGATTTCAGTGTTTTTTTATTAAATATATAGGTTAGATAAACATTTGCACAACTAACAAAGGACATAAAAAAATCAGTAACACCATCTTTTTGTTCTACAGGCCTTGTGCTTTAAATTTCAGATTTGTAATTGAAAAATAGTGGTTAACGACAAAAAAGGTAAAAATGGCAACAATGGTCTGGCCACTGAACATCAAAAAAAAATAGGCAAGGCCTGGCAGCTAAAGATGAAAGTTCACCTTTTCCCTAAAGTAGCTTGCAGTCAACGGACCCCAGTAGATGTAAAAAAAAATGTTTTTTTTTATTTTTTATTAGTTTTATTGTCATGCCTGTAGGTCATTTGGGCCCCTCTGGAAGCCTGGATGAAAAACTCCTAGTTGGCAACCCCCTTCCGTGTTGTAAAAAGATATGGAGATTGCTAAATGGGATTTTTTCATTCAGGCTTTAACAAAGCTCCCCATTTTTTTTTTTTTTTTTTATACAGAGGGCTCTCTTAGATTGGGAACGGAAGCAGAGGGGGAACACATGACTGCACAGCAGTACTGTGCAAATAAGTTATTTTAGCATTATAATTTTAAGAAAACACACACACACACTGTGCTAAACATGGACCTAAAACAGAGAGGATCAAAGTAATTAATAGATGTGACGTTACAACCACCAAGTCATCCACTGTACGTAACATACAAACTGCATGCATTTTTTGCAGAAGTCTGCAGTATGTAAATTGTAGCACAATTTGCAGAATGCAGTGGTCCAGATTATGTAACATGTAGCACAGTGTGCAGAAAGTGTCAGGGGTATGTAATGTACATTGTGTGGACTGTGGCAGTCCAGGGCAAATTACAAACAACATGTAGTAGAGAATACAGTATATTGCAACTTATTAGGTCAGACACCACTGCCCAAGTCAAATCACTGTCAGATCAAGTCCCACTGTCACGTTGAGAAATCCCATGGAGTGAGAGTGGCACAGTGTAAATGCTTGCTTTCACTTACTGGATTTTAGTTTTAATACAACTATAAAAAAATATATGTTTTGCATCTATATTAAATCTATTCTATGTAATTCTATGTGTGATTTTAGGTTGGTTTTGGCTGATGTTGGTTTGTAAAGTATTTTTTTTTTTATCTTAATAGCTTCCTTTACCTTAATGCAGTGCTGTTTTCATGTCCTCATTGTTCGTTTTTGCTCTCAAGTTGCTGTAATTCTTCTCTGATCTCCACACTTCCTGGTTGTCTGTTTCCTGTTAACCACAGTACTGGGAGCTTTCTCTCTGTGGTCGCTAACTTCAAGGAGGTGTGATTACTGTGTGTCCAGTGATGTCCAAACCATCACTGCCCTGTATTGGCTCTGTGGCTCTGTATAGCAGAGGAATCGGTTAACTATTATGTCTCTATACCCTGTAAACAGTCATTTCAGCATAACATTTTTTTTTATTTACAACTCCTTTAAAAGACAATACTGGTTTTGTACTATTCCAATATCCACCTGATTCAATACCATTTTACTTGCAGACTGGGTGGAATTTACTCCCTATGAAATAGGGATGGCAAAGTATGGCACATTTATGCCTCCTGAGCTTTTTGGAAGTAAGTTTTATATGGGATCAGTTATTAAGAAATATGAAGAATATCCACTACGTTTTCTAATGGGTGAGTAAAATCAGTTATACCAAGGTAACAAAAAGATTGTCTTTAATTTTATTTTATTTTTTAAATATGTTAAAACTGCAGTTGAATGACATTTGTACCCTTTTTATTTATTTATTTATTTTTAATTCATTTATATGATTTTGTATGCTATCCATATTAGCTCATTATGCCTTTTGTCTTGCAGGTTTGTGTTTTTTTTTTTTTTTTTTTTTTTTTTGGGTTTACAACCACTTTAAAGCTGACCTTCAGTAATTTTTTTCACCCATTAAATCCTCTGCCCTTGTTTTAACTTTGGATAGTAAAACTTTTTTTTTTTTCTGCCCATTTTCTGTTTCTTGTCTGGTTAAAAGCCTAGGCTTATGACCTCAAGCACAGTTCTCTCTCTCTCACTCTCATAAGTTTGCCAGGAAGGGAGGGGGGATGAGTCGTAAGAGGGCCAATCGGATCTGCAGAGCTGTATGTGTGTCTGTGTAAATCCAGGAGGTGAACAGACAGCGGCTTCAGTTACCCACAGTTAAAATAGTTGCAGCCAGACTCAGTGGAGGGAGATTTCTGCAGCATATTTGGCAAATACGGAGTCCCAGTATATATAAAAATATATTTTTAAGTACCATAAACTCATCAGTGGCTCTCCAAAATACCTCAGAATTTGTGTTTCAGTTGACACGAATGTACCTATAAGCATTAGAATATTATTACCATATCCTGTTGACATGTGCAGGCTTTTGGCAAATGTCTCAATATCTGGACTGCAAGATACCTAACCCTTAGCAGAAAGTCGTGATAACACTATTTGCTAGCTCAAGTTTTTCCAACATTAATGTAGTCTGGCAGCAGACCTCATATAATTGCCTTCTGAATCACCCAGGTAAGCAACAGTCTGACGTATGGGCAATTGGGCATCAGCAGACACCCAAAGTGTGAATACAGACCCATGATGAAGTTGTAAAGTGTTATTTTTTTTTGTATTTAAAATAAATTTACAAGCAAAAAAATATAAAGCCTTACGATTCTAACATAAAGAGCTTTTTCAATGTTGCCTGTCGACTTTAACCACTTCAAGACCTGCGCACGACGATGTACGTCCTCTTTTTAAAGATTGATATCTCGGTAACGGCAGCAGCTGCTGCCACAACCGAGGTATCGATCTTTAGTGTGCGCGGTCCGGTACACGATAACGGCGGTCTCTGGGCCGGATTTGCGCAAGATCGCCGTTATCGGTGGCGGGAGAGGGCCCCCCTCCCGCCGCTCTCCCGCGCCCTCTGCCGCTTACCTGAGCCGTCGGTAGCGGCGGAGGAGATCGGGACCGTTCGGCTGGTGACTGGGGACGAGACTGAAGGAAAAATCTCCTTCGCCCGTCCCCATAGCTCTGCTGGGCGGAAGTGACGTCAAAACGTCAGTCCTGCCCAGCCTCTTAAAGAGAGAAATTATTTTTTTGTCATTTGAAAAAATGACAGTTTCAAATTTTATTTTATTTTTTTGCATTTTAGTCTAAATATGAGATCTGAGGTCTTTTTGACCCCAGATCTCATATTTAAGAGGACCTATCATGTTTTTTTCTATTACAAGGGATGTTTACATTCCTTATAATAGGAATAAAAGTGATCAATTTTTTTTTTTCAGTGTAAAAAGTAATAAAATAAATAAAAATAAGAAAACCAAAAAAAATTTTTTTTAAAGCGCCCCGTCCCGACGAGCTTGCGCGCAGAAGCGAACGCATACGCGAGTAGCGCCCGCATATGAAAACGTGTTCAAATCACACAAGTGAGGTATCGCCGCGATCGTTAGAGCGAGAGCAATAATTCAAGCCCTAGGCCTACTCTGTAGCTCAAAAAATGCAATCTCTAGAATTTTTTAAACATCGCCTATCGAGATTTTTAAGGGTAAAAGTTTGACGCCATGCCACGAGCGGGTGCAATTTTTAACATTATCTTTCACAATATATAAAAAAATTGGGCCAAATTTATTGTTGTCTTATTTTTTAATTCAAAAAAGTGAATTTTTTCCAAAAAAAGTGCGCTTGTAAGACCGCTGCGCAAATACGGTGTGACAAAAAGTATTGGAATGACCACTATTTTATTCTCTAGGATGTTAGAAAAAAAATATATAATGTTTGGGGGTTTTAAGTAATTTTCTAGCAGAAAAAACTGTTTTAGTCTTGCAAACACCAAATCTGAAAAACACCTAAGGTCTGGAAGTGGATATAGAGCGAGACAAAATATTTTTTTGCCTCAATTTCTGAATACATTTTAAACTGAGGTTTTATGCCAGTTTACTATATGTATACAACTGTTTTGCACAAAGCCATTTCGAACATGAGAGGATTCCCAGAGCACTAAACTATCTGGAAAAAAAAAACAGTACAGCAGAAGCTACCTGCTTTTAAACTCATATTATAGGTCTAAAACCTTGGACAAAGCCCTTCGATGAGGACTGGTTTGACTTACTGTGGTGAAAATTATTATTTGATCCCCTGCAGATTTTGTAAGTTTGCTCGCTTACAAAGAAATGAAGGGTCAATAATTTGTATCATATGTGTATTTTATATGATAGAGACACAATTTCAACCAAAAATCCAGAAAAAAAAAACGCATTAAAACAAATGCTATAAATTAAGTTGCAGTTCAGCGAGTAAACTAAGTATTTGATCCCTAAGCAAAACATGACATGGTACTTGGTGGATAAACCCTTGTTAGCAAGCACAGAGTTAAGACGTATCTTGTAGTTGGTGATCAGGTTTGCACACATCTCAGGAGGGATTTTGGTCCACTCTTCTTTACAGATCTTCTTTAAATCCTTAAGGTTTCTTGGCAAATCAAAGTTTTAGCTCCCTCCATACATTTTCTATAGGCTTAAGGTCTGGAGACTGACTAGGCCACTCCATTACCTTAATGTGCTTCTTCTTGAGCCACTCATTTGTTGCCTTGGCGGTATGTTTTGGGTCATTGTCATGCTGGAAGACCCTTCCACGACCCATCTTCAGTGTTCTGGTGGAGGGAAGAAGGTTCTCATCCAAGATTTTACAATACATGACCGTGTCCATTGGCCCCTCAATGCAACAAAGTCGGCCTGTACCCTTAGCAGAGAAACGCCCCCAAAGCATAATGTTTCCACCTCCGTGCTTCACTGTAGGAATGGTGGTCTTAGGGTCATAGTCAGCATTTTTCTTCCCCCAAACACAGCAAGTCGAGTTAATGCCAAAGAGCTCGGTTTTGGTCTTATCTGACCACAGCACTTTCTCCCAATCCTTCTCTGAATCATTTATATGTTCACTGGTATTATTGTATATGTGCCTTCTTGAGGAGGGGGACTCGCCGTATTTTGGAGGAAGAGAAATGCTGACTATGACCTCAAGAACACCACCCCTACAGTCAGGCCCGGATTTACTCCCTTTGCCGCCCCAAGGCCGGGTCCTTCAATGCCGCCCCCCCCCCATCATCACATGGGTGGGGGGCCCCCGCAAGGGGGGGGTAAGCCATTTTTCGCAGACAATGACTGGTGTTAGTGCTTCAATCATTCCGGCACCATGGTTGTTATGGTGTCAGGATGATTGAAATGCATAATTTCTATCATTACATTGTAATATAAAATGAAATAGTTCAACTCACCATAAAGCAGAATGAGTGGGAGCCCTGAGCGTGTCACTTGCCACCGTCGCATGTCACCGGGAATGGTAAGTAAGGGCGAAAGTTGTAACAGCAGTGCAGGCAATGAAAGAGTCTCTCTCTGCCGCTGCACGGTACGCACCGCTAAAAAATTACTTGTCTCCTCCGCCGCCCCTGCACACAGTGCCGCCCCGAGGCCTGGCCTTGTTGGCCTTGTGGGAAATCCGGCCCTGCCTACAGTCAAGCACTGAGGTGGAAACATTATACTTTGGGGCTGTACAGGCCGACTTTGCCGCATTAAGGAGCCAATGGATGGGACAATGTATTGTAAAATCTTGGATGAGAACATTTCTTCCCTCAGCCAGAACACTGAAGATGAAACTGACTTTAAATGACAGCAGTGGCAGCTAGGGGCGCCGCTGCTGTGTCTCAGCCAATCATGAGAGAGAATTTCGGATGGCAGAGACAGAGAGGGACCCCAGGTAAATGTTAGAGGGGCTGCTGAACACAGAAGGCTTTTTATCTTCCTGCATGGAAGTGCCTTTTACAACCACTTTAAGTATTTAGAGAAGATCTGTAAAGAGTGGACCAAAATCCCTCCTGAGATGTGTGCAAACCTGGTCGCGAAGTACAAGAAACGTCTTACCTCTGTGCTTGCCAACAAGGGTTTCTCCACCAAGTACCATTTTTTCTGGATTTTTGGTTGATATTCTGTGTCTCATTTAAAATACATCTATGATAAAAAAACAAATTTATAAGTGAATATTGATTGGATTGCGGAAAGTTTTATAGTGTCTACAAACTATGGTATAGATTTATGGATTTTCATTTTAATTTTTTTTACTAGTAATGGCCATCACCATTTTTAGCGGGACTGCCACATCGTGGTGGACTAATGGGATACTAAGCCCTGGTTCACACTGGTGCGTTTTGATATGCGTTTTGACATGTCAAATCGCATGTCAAAACGACAGCATTTCCCGGCAATGGCACCGTCCTAATCTGTGTGGGGCGGTCCTTTTAGTGGTTAAGCTTGAGCAATTTAGATCTGCAAACAAGTTCTTTACAACAGCTGCTAAGAAAGAGAATGAAAATATAAAAGGGCGCCAAAAGTTTCACATGCCAACTAAAATATGAATACAAATTTGCGCTATTTCATATTTACCGGAATAAAAAATAATATAAGAATCACATTTTTATACAAATTTGGTTTTGGTTATAACTATAATAAATTAAGAAATTATATACAAACCAATATTTCTTTCCTATAACCTAAATTATATGCATGAAACAGATTTAACAATTGTGCCTCAACAAAAACTTTGCTTTCTTTCAGGTGTCTGGGGTAGTGCTTTCTCAATACTCTTCAACAGAGTTCTTGGAGTTTCCAGCCAAAATGCCGGATCTACAATGGAAGAAGAACTGGGTAACCGTTACTCGCAAATTTAGTATTTTTATATAAATAATAAAATGTATATAATGCTTTTACACTATTCTCTTTTTGAGATGCAGTATATTTTACAACAGACTCAGACTGTATATAACATCTGTTATTTAATAGGCAGTTAAGCTGGCCATACACATTACAATCTGATGTGATCTCTTTACCCTTTGTTTTGAAAACAGCAGTTGGATGGTAGCTCTACAAGTCTCTCTCCTGAGAGATATATAAAGATGCTGACCACCAAACCAGCATCTTTTTAAAATGGAATTATCACATTTTGCTGTACTGACCTACATTATTATGGTAAACGTGAGCCTATACAGCAGAACATATGCCTACATATTAGACTGTTTTTACTTTAATGTAGTTCCAAAGCCTAAAAATGTTTTACCCTAATGCATTCTTGCTTTAGGGTAAGCATTTTTTAGATGGCAGTATTGCACTAACCTTACCTTGCCTCACCTCACTGAGTCCCCACTCTATCCAGAGCTGTACCTGTCTGTAGCGGCCCTGTCTTCTCTCTCCTCTCTCACAGGCTGTGCTGAGGTAGTAGGAATCATTGGCAGGGCTGATCCCAGACAGGGTGCATTGCACCCAGGCGCCTGCAGAGGTGGGGACGCCGAAGTGCCAGAGTTCTCCCCTCCCTCATTCTCTTCTTGTTTGTGTCCATCCAGCACTAGTGTTCTGAGCATAGGTGTGTGTCCATCCAGAACTGATTTGTGAGCATAGGGCAGCCCGTCCAGCCTGGCAGTGCTCAGGGGAGGGGCAGCTCCTCTTCCTGACACGAGAGTTCTAGTTTTCAGTGGCTGCTGAGTGCTGATGTGCACAAATGAATTCCTCACACTGGGAGTCTTGGATCCACCAACTCCAGTTGGAATGCCTCCCCCTCCTATCCATATCTCAGGCTGCACAGAGCAAGAACTGAGTCACAGTGTTCAGTGTGCTGAAGGATGGCATCCCCAGCATCCCTGTTACACGTGCTCTGGGCTGCCCCTGCTCTAGCTGTTTTATGGCATGATAGATTGCATAGGATACACAGCCCCTGCCCATTCCTGCGCCTAGTCCATCTACAGATGTGATGTATAATGAGATGTACCAAGAGCCCTTTCCCACTGACAGTGCTGGGGCATCGGCGTTAAAGCACTGCTTGTTTTAGCTGCACTTTACTGTCATTTTAGAGGTACATTTAACCCCCACTAGCGGCCAAATAAAGGGTTCAAAGGCGCCAGTGCCGAAGCGCTTTGCAGGCACTGTCCATTGATTTCAATGGGCAGGGGCGCTTTAGGAGCGGTGTATACACATAAAATAGAAAAGAATATAACCATTTCTTAAGATTCAAATAGAATCAATTTGAATACAATAGGACATAACAATAGTATAGAAAAACTGAATAGAAAGAACATAACCATCTTCCGAAACTCAAATAGAATAAATTTAAAATTATTGGAATAAACAGAAAAAAATAGACTATAACCATTTCCCAAAATTCAAATAGAATCAATTTAGTATAGAAAACAACAGAATAGAACAGAAAGAATATAATCATGTTCCTGTTCTAATCTATTCTTTTCTATTCATTCTGTTTTCTATTCTTTTCTATTCAAATTGATTATATTTGAATTTTGGGTAATGGTTATACTTCTATTTTATGCTATTGTTTTTTTAATTATATTTCCTTTTCTATTCAAATTTTATAAGCTGGTTATATTCTCTATTTTATTCTATTCCATTTATATTATAGTCTTTTTTTTATTTTCTGTTCTATTCTTTTCTATTTTATTTCTTTATTTTCTATTCTCCCATTTCTCTTTGGAAATTTGAAAATGATTGGAATTCCAAACATTTTAATTGAGCGATGTGTACGAGAGCCAGGTTCTCTTGGCTCTCTTGCTCCTCATTGGCTTGGATACAGCAGCAGGAGCCATTGGCTTTTGGCTCCTGCTGTCAATCAAAGCCAGTGATGAGGGAGCGGGGGGCAGGTATCGGGGGCGAGGATGCATGAGTGCTCCCATAATGAACGGCGGAAGAGGAGGATCAATGCTGCTCTGTGGAAAACCATTGCACAGAGCAGGTAAGTGTAACATGTTTGTTATTTTAACCACTTAAGGACTTCCCACCGCGGTTGTACAATCGGCTGTTTGAAGTGGAGTACCGTTGTTTTGGCAGTAGCAAGCTGCCATAACCCCGATAGCCTCTTCAACAGCAGGCAGTCCGTCTTCAGTTAAAAGTGGTCTCCGTGGCAGATTCCCCATGGGATCACTTTTATCGGGGGCGGGGGAGGGCCTGCTGCACTCCTGTTGTCTGCACCGCTCACCGGAGCCGTCGGTAGTGACGGAGACTATTGGGTCCTCTCCCCTGATAGGCTGGATGCCGAGTGAGGGAAAGATGGCCCCCACTCACTCAGGTCCACACCATTGGATGGCGGAAGTGACGTCAAATGTCACTTCCGCCCAATAGTCTTAAAGGAGGGGGGGAAAAAAAGTATATTACAAGGGATGTTTACATCCCTTGTAATAGGAATAAAAGTAACCCAAAGTCGTGCCCGCATATAAAAACGGAGATTGTTAGAGCGAGAGCAATAATTTTAGCACTCAACCTCCTCTGTAACACAAAACTGGTAACCTGCAGATATATTTAAACCTTGCCTATGGAGATTTTTAAGGGCTTGTCGCCATTCCATGAGCCGGAGCAATTTTGAAGCATGACAGGTTGGGTATCAATTTATTTGGCGTAACAGTATCTTTCACAGTATAAAAAAAACAGGGATAACTTTGCTGCTGTTTTGGGTTTTTAATTAAAAAACAAAATGTCCCCAAAAATGTTGCTTGTAAGACTGTTGCGCAAATACGGTGTGACCTAAAGTATTGCAGCAATCGTAATTTTTATTCTGTAGGGTGTATGAAAATATATATAATGTTTGGGGGTGAAAAGTAATTTTCTAGCAAAACAAAATTATTTTAACTTGTAAACACCAAGGGGTTATAAAGGTTTGTTTTTATTTTCTAAATAGGTTCTTTTTAAGCTTGTGCATTTTTGGTTCACTTTTCCTTCGATTTCCCTTCTAAATGTTTTTTTTCTTTGTCTGGATTTCTCACTTCCTGTTTCTCCTCGGTAAGCTTGCCCCATCATCTGGCTGGGAGTTAGTCAGCCAGAACAGCTTACTGAGGAGGAACAGGAAGTGAGAAATTCATACAAAGAAACCTTTACAACCCCTTTAAGTAGTTAGCAAAGTTCCTTTACCATTTCAAATGACTTTAAACTTTTTTCTTTAAATAATAAACATGTCATACTTACCTGCTCTGTGCAAATGTTTCGCACAGATCAGCCACAATACTTCTCTTCTGGGTTCCCCCTCTGGCACTCCTGACTCCACCTCTTTGTGAGAAGCTGCTTCCTATGGGGCACTCGTGTGGGCATCCTTAGACACGGGTAGCAAAGCTCAGTCCCATCCCCTAGGCCAGGGATATGCTATTAGCGGACCTCCAGCTGTTGCAAAACTACAAATCCCACCATGCTTCTGCAGGGCCAGATTAAGAACATCATGGGCCTGGTGCTGAGGATTTTGGTGGGGCCTTTTAGGCTGCATTCACACCTCCGCGACAAGTAACGCCGCGTACGCGGCGTATTTTGCCACGAATAGTGTAACTTTTTTTTTACAAATCCTTCCTATTGCTTTGTATGGCCGAACGCCAATGACGCCTGAAAAAAAGGGTCCGGGACTTTTTTTCATGCCGCAGGTGTACGGCGTCTATGAGATGTGAACCATCTCATAGACAGCAATGGGAATTCTCCCCTCCAGCGGCACGAGCGGCCGGCGTCGGGCGTTTTGTCGCGGAGGTGTGAATGGGGTGTAATAAATAATAAATAAATGTGTGGGAATGACATGAACGCAGCCCAGCCAAGGCAAGTGACCAAAGGCACAGAACCCAGAAGGAAGACCGGGTGAAGATGGAAGTGTCCAGGCCCCGCCTGATTCATCACAGCGCAGCACTGGAGGGCTCAGTCTGAAAATTGAAGTGTACACTAATGTGCTAATATGCTGTGCATACTTGTACATTGTGGCATAACCTACCCCAGGGCCTCTAAAAAGTAGTAATGTCAGGAAAGTTTACTACCGCTTTATTATCACAGGATCCCAGGAGCCTCTCATGGGGCCCCCTACTGACCCGGTGGACGGTGGCCCTTGGGCAGTGCCTAAGTGCACAGTTGCCAACATTTAAAAAATATTTTCAGGGCCACTTTTTTATATAAGTGCTATATTTAGAGTAGCTGAGATCCCTGATGTTCCTCTACACATCACAGTAGTAATCACAAAATTAAAGGAGTACTAATAATGGGGCAGAACAAATATGAGAACTGATATTTCCTTTAGTTGAACTTACAAAAGTGTGTCCATTCTAGAGCTGGTAACATTGAGGATATTCAGTATAATTTTAAAGAACTGTTTTTGTGGGTAAGCGACATAGGGGAGGAGTATGGACGGTATATAAGTGGGAAGTATGTGCAGGTGAGGGAGAGGAATGTGGAGGGTCTAACAGTGGGCACTATGTACAGGAGAGGAGTACAAAGGGTACGGAAAAAAGCACTATGTACAGGAGAGGAGTGTGAAGGGTATGACAATGGGCAGTATGTACAGGAAGAGTGAGGGGGTATGACAGAGGGTAGTACGTACCAGAGAGAAGTGTGGAGTGTATGATGGGGCAGTATGTACAGGAGAGGAGTGTAGAGGGTATGACAGTGGGCATTATGTACAGGAGAGGAATGTAGACGGTATGATAGTGGGCTCTATGTATAGGAGAGGAGTGTGGAGGGTATGACAGTGAACACTATGTATAGGAGAGGAGTGTGGAGGGTATGACAGTGGGCACTATGTATAGGAGAGGAGTGTGGAGGGTATGACTGTGAGCAGTATGTACAGGAGAGGAGTGTGGAGGGTGCGACAGTGGGCACTAAGTACAGGAGAGAAGTGTATGACAGCAGGCACTATGTACAGGAGAGAAGTGTGAAGGGTATGACAGTGGGCGCTATGTATAGGAGAAGAGTGTGGAGGGTATGACAGTGGGCACTATGTACAGGAGAGGAGTGTGTAGGGTATGACAGTGGGTACTATATATAGGAGAGAAGTGTGGAGAGTATGACAGTGGGCACTATGTACAGGAGAGGAGTGTGGAGAGTATGACAGTGAGCACTATGTACAGGAGTGGAAGGATATTTAGGGACTGAGTAGTGGTTAAGCGGGTCATACATGGATTGAAATTACGCCAATTATGCAGAGACCAGCCATAGTCAATCTATGTATGGGCTAGCTGGTTTTACACAAGTCAATCTATTAATCAACTTGAGTACAACCAGCCTGTTTTTTTTTCTTAAAACAATCAGTGCTGCCAGCTAAAGTTAGCAACACTGATCATTGTACGCACTGGCAGAACACAATAACACTGCAGGAGTGATTCCCCCATCCACAGGTCAGCAGGTGAGAGGGTGTGTGGGGACAGGCTGGGGAGAGATACTAGTCAGTGGCTGGGTAGGCACTGGTAGTATCAGAGCCAGATACACACAGGTTACATACGCCACGATCATTAGAGCGAGAACAATAATTCTAGTACTAGACCTCCTCTGTAACTCTAAACATGTAACCTAAAAAAATGTAAAGCATTGCTTAGGATACCAAAAAAAATTGTGCTAACTTAACTAACTAACTGTTTTTCTAATGAATGAAACATTTTTTTCCAAAAAAACATGTTTGAAAAATTGCTGCGCAAATACCGTGCTAGAGCTGCACAATTAATCGTTAAAAAAATTGTGATCTCGATTCAACCCCCCTGACGATCTTCAATGCAGAGTTTTCTGATTCTTTCATATAACAAGTGGAGAGACTTTCAGCTGTCAAAAGAAAATATCTGGACAGTCTGCCAAGTTTTTAACAGGAAACATTGTAACTGACACTTCCTTCTTAGATCAAAGGGATACACTTCTGTGTGTAAAGAACACATCTGGGCAGTCTGCCAAGTTTGTAAACAAAATGAAACATTGTAACTAACTAACATTGTAACTAAATGTAACCACTTAAAGTCCAACACTTGTTTCTTAAGTTAGAAAGCAATATTATTTGCTAGAAAATTACTTGGAACTGCCAAACATTATATATATTTTAGCAGAGACTCTAGGGAATACAATGGCTATTGCTGCAATATGTTATGTCACACTGCATTTTCCCACTTCAATGAATAATAAAAACCATAAAAACAAAACAGTGAAGTTAGCCCATTTTTTTTTTTTTTTTAATGTGAAAGATGATGTTACGCCGCAACAATCGTGAGAGAATCGTGATCTATCTTCTAAGCAAAAAATTGCAATTCTCATTTTAGCCAGAATAGTGCAGCTCTCTACCCTGCAACATAAAAAGTGCAAAGACCACCATAGAGTAATTTTCTAGCAAAAAACAAATGATGATTTTTACATGTAGTAGAGAAGTGTCAGAATTGGCCTGGGTGGCAAGGGGTTAATTACCATGAGTAATATACAAATAATTATTATAAGCCCTGTGATCCTATCAGTTTGCTGTAGTGTGTCAGCTTGTATTTATATTGGCCGCTCTGAATGTAGCTTCTGACAGGCTGTGCAAGAAGGCCCGTATCTCCGGAACCATAAATGATAGCCGTCCCATATTTTAACCAGTTGTGGGGTAGCTCTTCCCATGCCTACCCCCAAATGTAGGGTTTCTGTGACCTCTGGTCATCGAGCTACAACCCCCCAAATTCGATCTTAGAAAAAAAATTTTTTTTTTTTTTTTTTTTTTGGGCAAATGGGCCTATCTTGAGAAAGGGGCCTGGAGCTGCAGCTCCATCAGCCCCATTGTTAATCCGGCCCTGTGCTTCTGCCTCTGGGTGTCATGATTGTGGCTGTCAGAGTCTTGCTATGCCTCATGGGCAGGGCTTTTTTTCAGCTGGAACGCGGTGGAACGCAGTTCCGGCACCTCCAGAACTGAATGTATGTAATCAATAGCAAGGGGTGCCGGGGTGTGCTGGAGGGTCTGCTGGAGGGTCTATTGATGATGGCTGCTGGGGAACCTATTGTTGCTGGAGAGGATCTATTTTTGCAAAGCAAGAGGGCCTATTGTTGCTGGGGAGTTCTTCTGTTGCTCGTGGGGAATCTACGGTTGACTGCTGGAGAATCTATTGATGTTGGTTACTGGGGAATCTATTGTTGCTAGAGGGGATCTGATATTTCGGGGGGGGGGGTTTATTGTTGCTAGAGGGGATATGATATTTCAGGGGGGGTCTACTGTTGCTGGTGGGGGATCTATTGTTGCTAGGGGTGGGTCTTATGCTGCAGGTGGGTCAATCATTGCTGGGAGGGATCTACTGTTAAGGGAGGGGTCTAATGTCACTGGATGCTGGAGGGTCTATTGATGCTGGCTGTTGGGACTCCATTGTTGCTGTAGTGGATCTATTGTTACTGGGGTGTCCATTGTTGCTTGATCTATTTTATGCCTTTCTTGTTATTAACAAATTTCATACAATATACTCAACACCACAAAATGATACTTGGTTCTGTATTCTGTATTAAAGGGGAAGTACTAGGAGGTAGGTAGGGGGTGGAACCAAGGGATGTTGCTCAGAGGTGGGTAGGGGGTGGAATCAAGGGGTAACTCAGACAGGAGGAGTCCCTGCACCTATTTTCTGAGAAAAAAAGCCCTGCTCATGGGACTTGTAGTTCTACAACAGCTGGAGGTCCGCTAATTGCATATCCTTTTGCCACAGAATTAAATTGACAGCAGTAAAAGCCAATGGTGCATAGAAGATTTTTTCTTAATGCATTAAGATAAAAACCTTAGGCTTTTAGAAGCACTTAAATTTCCCTGGATCGTCTTTCAGGACAGCCACCTTAGAGAGATCCCGGCTCCTCCCCTCTCAGGAAACACCGCCTTCAATCAGAGATTTAAGCCTCATCCTCCCACTGGCCCTTCAGTTATGGTGTTTCCTCCGGTGGGGAGACACCGCTGTGGAACCAGGAGCCGATGGCTGGGGAAGCTGAGGCTTATTGGGCAAATTTTAGAAGATGGAGTTCTTCTGCCTAAAAAGTTACCTTTTTTATTTTGAATTTGGCGCTCAGGCCGGCTAGTGTGTCGTCACCTGCAGCGCCGCATGTGCGTCCCAGCGTCTCTTTGGGGAAAAGAGTAAGCTGGGAGGTCCGTTGCCGTTTCCGCCTAGGGTGGCGCTGTGGGCTACCTCAGGCCCCCCTGCTTTGCAGCCAGCTTGGAGCGCGCTGGTCCGGAGAAACGTCAGTTCCGGTTGGGGGCGGGCAGCCACACGAGGCCGCGTCTTCCGGTTCCGGACGCGGCCTAGGAAAGCGGACCACGCACGCTGGCTGGTGCAGTCTCTCCAGTCTGAAGCGTCAGCAGAGGAGACAGCAGACCACCATTCCGCTGAGCACAATGTCAGAGACAGAGGTCTCGAGGACCGCTCCATCCGAAGAAAGCGCCAGCCAGCCGCAGGTAAGTGAACCCTGGGGTGGTGTTCACTTGCCTATACCCTATTAGCTCCACGGGTGTTCCCTTCCTGGTGGTCGGTAGGGATGGGAGTTTCTGGGACCCTGGTGGTGGTTGGTCCTGGGGGGCACTCCTGGTGATCCCTGTGTTATTGCTGGTGGGCCCCAGCTAATGTGCTGCTGTCTCTTGTTTAATTCTCTTTCAGAAAGCCTCAAGCAAATCAGCCCATGGCTCTAAAAGGAAGTGCCCTGTGTGCAGATCAACACTAGGGGAAACCTGGTTGAAAACGCTCTGTAAGCGTTGTATTGGGGATGTATTAAGAGAACAGACAGCAGAACAGGGAGCAGATCTAGCGGCGTCAGTTAAGGAGCTTTCTAGTACCTTTCAGTCCTTTCAAGCTCTTTTTTCCTCCTTTCAACTGCCCCAGCCCCAAAGCAGTGTCCCACCAGCACAGCAGGTTGTTTCACCTAATCCCACGGATTTTCTCCCTAGTAGTGGTGAGAAACCGGAGGGTCTAGCGGAGGAAATTGAGGAAGAAGCGGGTAGCGCCATTTCTGATTCCCAGGAGGAATCAGATATAGAGGCGTTGGACGGTGAGTCCTCCAAAGCCTCAAGATACAAACTTTCTCTAGAGGATGTGGAGGAACTTTTAGATGCCATCCACACCACTCTAGGTATCCAGGAGGAAAGGAAAGTTTTGTCATTACATGACCAAATGTATAAAGGTCTGGAGGAACAGAAAAAGAAAGTTTTTCCAGTCCATGATGTGTTGGTCAATGCCATTAAAAAAGAATGGCAGGACCCAGAAAGGAAACCTTTTTTCTCTAATGCACTAAAAAGGAGGTTTCCCTTTGCAAATGAAGATAGTTTAGTTTGGAATAAAACCCCAAAACTAGACGCAGCATTTTCTCAGGTATCCAGAAATACAGATCTGGCCTTCGAGGATATGGGGGTACTCTCTGACCCCATGGATAAGAGGATGGATTCCCTTTTGAAAAAGTCCTGGGAATCATCACAGACAAATCTTAAACCCGCCATGGCAGCCACGGTAGTGGCCCGTAATATGGAGTTTTGGCTCACGCAAATCAAGGCGCATATCGAGGCTAATACAGAAAAGGATGTTATCCTTGCTTCTTTTCCCACACTCCTTAAGGGGGTGGCCTATCTGGCAGATGCCTCGGCCGAATCAGTACGCATGTCCGCCAGATCTTCAGCCCTGACCAATTCAGCCAGGAGAGCCTTGTGGCTTAAGACATGGCAGGGGGACAGTGCGTCTAAGATAAAACTCTGTGGCATACCGCTTACCGGAGATTTATTATTTGGGCCTGGTCTGGAAGCCGTCCTGGACAGGACGGCTGATAAAAAGAAGGCTTTTCCCCTTAAAAGAAAATTTGGGCAACAGACAAAAAGAAAATTTCAGTTTCCGAGGAAATCTGAGACCCCTAAAGCAGGTCAACAAAAGAAGTTCTGGGGACCTAAAGGGAAAGGGCGTGGGGCGGCGATTTTTCGCCCTCCTGAACAGCCCAAAAAGGCCCAGTGACACGGTAACAGTGTCAATTTTTTTGGGGATCATCAGACGGGGCTACAGGTTGGAGTTCTCAAATCCCCCACCTCTCAAATTTCTGATTACCAACCTACCAATATGCGGGGAGAAAGCCTCCGCCCTTCTATCTTCTCTACAGGAATTGGAAGAGCAGGAGGTGATTGCCCAGGTGCCAGGTCCGGAGACAAGCAGAGGCTTTTACTCCCACATCTTTGTGGTCCGCAACCCATCAGGGAAATTCAGGCTCATCCTGAATCTGAAGCCTCTGAATGTCTCCGTCAAGTACAGGAGATTCAGAATGGATTCGATCTATTCGGTCAGAGCGTTACTCCCGCCAAACTGCTTCATGGCATCGATCGATCTAAAGGATGCATATCTGCATATTCCCATAGCCGAGGATCATCAAAAATATCTGAGGCTAGCAGTAAGGACTGGGAATCGGGTAGTGCATTGGCAGTTCAAAGCTCTCCCCTTTGGGCTATCATCTTCTCCCTGAATCTTCACAAAGGTGATGGTGGAAGTTCTGGCCTTTCTGCGTCTCAAAGGTCTTTCGATAGTCGCATATCTAGACGATCTTCTCCTGTTTGCACCTTCAGCGGATCAGTTGGTTCAAGATCTTCAGGTAGCAAGAGACATCCTGGAGAAATTGGGATGGCTTCTGAACCTAGAAAAGTCCAGTTTAGTCCCAGCCCAGAGAGTCACCTTCCTGGGTTATGTGGTGGACTCAACGATCCAAAGGGTCTTTCTTCCCTCCGAAAAGGTCCTAAAGGTGGACAAGACCATGTTGCGGTTGCAAAGCAACAGTCAGGTTTCAGTCAGGGAGGCCATGTCAGGGTTGGGATTACTAACATCCACACTTCCGGCAGTACATTGGGCGGGACTGCACTTTCGTCCTCTTCAGTTATTTATTCTGAAGGTTTGGGACCACAGTCAGACCTCCTTGGATGTCTTAATCTCCATCCCAAATCAGGTCAAAAGGTCACTCTGGTGGTGGAGAAAGGGTGCAAATCTGTCCCAAGGTCTCGAGTGGATCCTGCCAGTGACCAAAACAGTCACAACAGATGCCAGCGGTTCAGGTTGGGGAGCATACTTGGGTCCCAAGTGGGTCCAGGGGACCTGGAGGAAAGAGGACGCTCTAAGATCCTCCAACTGGAGGGAACTGAGAGCAGTAGAACTAGCGCTCAGAGCCTTTCAGGGGGAACTTCAGGGACAACATGTGAGAATCCGTTCGGACAATTCTCCAACAGTAGCCTACATCAACAGGCAGGGGGGTACAAGAAGTTGCTCCCTATGGCTTCTGGCAGAAGCTATCCTAAAGTGGGCCGAACTCAATATATTGTCCCTGTCTGCAACTCACTTGAAGGGAGATCAGAACCAGACAGCGGATTTCCTCAGCCGAACAACTCTGAAGGAAGGCAATTGGATCTTAAAACAGGAGGTATTCAACATGATTGTTCAGAGATGGGGAACACCATGCATAGACCTCTTTGCCTCGAAACACAATACCAAGACAGGGCTTTTCTTCTCCCTAAACAGATGGGACGGAGCGCTAGGAATAGACGCACTCGCCCAGAATTGGGCATTTTCAAGGTGCTATGCCTTCCCCCCTCCGGTCCTGATTCCGGCAGTTTTGAGGAAGTTGCAAGGGGAGAATACGATCCTCATCTTGATCGCTCCTTATTGGCCAAGGAGACCGTGGTTCTCCATCCTGAAGAACCTGGCAATAGAACCTCCTTGGATCCTTCCGGCCCAGACCGACCTTCTTTCTCAGGGTCCATTCTGCTGCCCTCACATAGACAGGTGGAACCTGGCAGCCTGGCTTCTGAGGAGTCATTGTTGAGGGGCAGGGGTTTTTCTGAGCGTCTAATTAAGACTCTCCTAAATTGTAGGAAAGTAGAAACTCAAAACATCTACTGTAAGGTGTGGAGACGTTTTAACATATGGTGCTCAGAAGGCTCCTTTGACGTTCGTAGTTCAGTGGCAGTGCTAGAATTCCTACAGTCAGGTGCAGACAAAGGTCTAGCACTTAGCACATTGAAAGGACAAGTTTCTGCGTTGAGCGTCTTTCTAGAAAAACAGCTAGCGTTAGACCCTTGGATAGCAAGGTTCTTCAAGGGTCTAAGTAGACAGAGGCCAGTTAGAACCTCTTCCCTTCCGGTTTGGAACCTCTCTTTGGTTTTACAGGCTCTTACAAAGGAGCCTTTTGAACCACTAGAATCTTGTTCTTTAAAACTAATTACCCTCAAAACAGTGTTTTTAGTGGCAATTACCACGGCAAGACGAGTCAGCGAACTCGAAGCCCTTTCCATCAGGGCCCCTTATTTTCAAGTTTTTCCGGACATTGTTATTTTCAAAACCGATCCGGCCTTCTTGCCAAAGGTGGCTTCAAGATTTCATAGGAGCCAAGAAATCATCTTACCCACTTTTTGTTCTAATCCTGTGAGGGAACAGGAACGTTCATTCCATAATTTAGATGTTAGGAGGTGCATTCTCCAATACTTAGAATGCACTACACAATTTAGAAAGTCAGAGTCCCTTTTTGTATTATTTTCAGGATCTAAGAAAGGATCCAGGGCGTCCAGAAGGACTATAGCCAGATGGCTTAAATCGGCTATTGTTCAAGCTTATGAGTTAGGAGGGTCAGACCCCCCAGATGGGATCAGGGCACATTCCACTAGAGCGGCTGCAGCTTCACAGGCGGAATGGGCTGGTGCTTCTCCTGAGCAAATTTGTAAGGCTGCAACGTGGTCCAGCTTCAACACGTTTGTCAAGCACTACAGATTGGATCTGCTGTCAGCAAAGGACCAAGCCTTTGGTCGTAAAGTTCTGCAAGCAGTAGTCCCACCCTAAGGTAAGGTGCTCGCTTATCCTCTCTAAGGTGGCTGTCCTGAAAGACGATCCAGGGAAATATGGAGTTACTTACCGGTAACGTCCTTTTCCAGGAGTCTTTCAGGACAGCACCGGTACCCACCCAGGTACTGGACGTCTGAGGACTCATCACATAAGACCGTCAGGTAAGATTGTAATGTTTGTGTTGTATGACGTGTTCTTGTGTCTCCCCAGTTGGCCGGAGGTTCTCGTGATAAACTGAAGGGCCAGTGGGAGGATGAGGCTTAAATCTCTGATTGAAGGCGGTGTTTCCTGAGAGGGGAGGAGCCGGGATCTCTCTAAGGTGGCTGTCCTGAAAGACTCCTGGAAAAGGACGTTACCGGTAAGTAACTCCATATTTTTAGTAAAGCAAAACATCCTGGATGTAAGTGGAACACAGATTAAAGGGGTTGTAAAGCAAAACATTTTTTTTCATAATAAGAATCCTTTACCTGCAGACATTCCTCTTTTCACTTCCTCATTGTTCGTTTTTGCTCAGAAGTTGCTCTATTTCTTCTCTGTTCACTTCCTGCTTGTCTGATTTTACTGACCACCGTGATGGGAGGCTTTACTGCGGTGGTCAGTAACATGCTCACCCCCTCCTGGGAACTACATCTGTGTGGCAGGACGCTCTCTACGTGTTAGAGACGTCAAGGAGGTGTGAATTACTGGGCGTGCCGCAATGCATACTGGGAAATGTAGTTCTTACATGAACGAGCGCCGCAAACCAGGAAGTGAATGAGAGAACAGAAACTAGAATGCCGGAGGAGATATAGATGAAGGAATTTAATAGGTGTTTACTTGTTTTTTTTTTAACAGAATCATTACACTATTCTGTCTGTCTACCTTGCAGACATTAATTTTAGGCAAAACATTTTTTCCTTTAGTGACCCTTTAAGTGTAGGTATTGCACATAAATGTGTGACATTTTGGTCTTCAGGTTTCTTTAGTCATACACTAGAAACATATATAATTTGTTTAATGCCAATATTGACATTTTCATTTCCTATTGTATTCTAGAATTAGTCTCTGAAGTGTTCAACATAGTGACTTGCACAAAAGAAAACAGCCCCTTCAGTATACAGTTATTCAGATTTCCACTCTTTCCATGTCATAGGAAATTTCTCTCAATAAAAAAATTATATTCTGGTGGTATGGGCCTAAAGTAAACTTTTATTCTGTGATCACTTTAGTAAGTTTAAAGTGAACATAACTTTAAATTTGCATGTATTTTAACAGTGTTCAAGTAATGGCCGATTTACAGTAGTAATGTATATTTTTGGTTCGCTTGACTAATGGTTAAGTCTCACAGCTGGATTTCTTAAGAAATGTAAACTACAAACCAGTCTCTGTGTCCTGTCGACTACACCATTAATACAAATTACTTTTGTACCAGCCGCCATCCGTGGTAAAATAGAAGTCAGCAGTACTTCATGCTGAGGAATGTGAGATATTTTTCTGAACAACCCACTACTTTGTAAGATTCCAAGAAGGTTGGGTGGCTTTTACAAAGCAGAGAGGATAAGGGTGGGATGAAATTGATAGGAAGGTCCCATTTGGGCACCACAACCTAATGGCTTCACAAACTATAGTAGCATTTTACCAAAAACCTGCATCATTTTGCTAACAGATGTAAAAAAGAGAATAAGGATATGGATGATCAGCCAAGAGTTGAAGGGAAAAAGTAAAATGAACTTTTTCGCTAGTGAGGGACAATACCAAAATTTTCTTCCAGTAGAAGGGAACCAACGTTTTCTCATTCGATTTAAACGTGTGAACTTGAATAAAAGATGTTTCGATTATAAAATACCTGTCAGTGCAACTCGACACCTTGGATAAACATACCTAACATATAATATGGTCCATTGGATATTCCATCTTTCCTATAACAGCAAAAGCTGGCAGCCAGGTCCCTTCTTACTTCTGTAATCTACCAGCCTGATAATTGTCACATAGGACTACGGCTTTGTTTATCCACAAACTTCAATCGACTATAAAACCATTTTTGTGATATTCATAAATGATTTTCCATCTAGTAATATATAATTCATATAAAATTTATTTTTCTTTTGCATTGTTCCTAGAAAACATTAAACCAAAGCACATAGTGACCATGGACAATTCAGACAGCGATGATGAACAGCAAGAGCCAAAAGGTAAATATATGGATTTTCTTACAATAGTGGGCTTTACACTGTACAGGTTATTATATTCTCTGCTGTCTTCTTTTTTTGATATCATAATCAATTGCCTTACTGCACGACATGCCCTTACTTTAACAAGTTTAATGGAAAAGTGACATGTTCTAGTTGTTTATTTTTATTTTGTGGTGACATTAATATGACCAGTTTTGTGCTGGATTATGGAACATTTGCACAAGGTGATTATTTTCTCCCTTAATTGCCTCTCCCTCGTTTAATGCTTTCTTCAATGTGTAACTGATCCTTTGCTACATGCTGCATTGAATTTTGAGCTTCCAACCATGACAGAGAACGGGCCAGCCTGGACAATCTTTACAAGTGGCCCCGCTATCTAGGTAGTAATATCTTACTGGATCAGGGACAGGTGAATGGAAAGCTGGCCATACACAGTTTGTTTTT
This sequence comes from Rana temporaria, assembly GCF_905171775.1. Taxonomy (NCBI): domain Eukaryota; kingdom Metazoa; phylum Chordata; class Amphibia; order Anura; family Ranidae; genus Rana; species Rana temporaria. Next base: position 99,760,070 of record NC_053495.1, on the reverse strand, counting down.
CCTTCAACCAGCAGCCAACAGATTCCTCTATCCACACAAGGTGGTAAAAGGAATCCCCCCTCGTATTGTATTCTGGTAGCGACAGCCACCACTGTCAGAATACACTGATCAGTGACTGCAGTTGCAGCTGATCATGCAGAAATTTTACGACTTACTCTAAATTGTCAGAGATTAAAAATGGTGTACCAAGTGGATGGTCTGTAAGGGAAAAAAAAGGGAGTACATCTGCTTTAGTGGTACACACACAGGTGCTAGTGACACGACAGACAGAATATTTTGATGCCTGTGTCAGACAGACTTAATAATAAATTGGCAAAAATCATCATGGCATAATTTAGTAATTTATTAAATGCAAGGACAGCATTGCAGTAAATACTGTCTGTAGTATGCACATTGTAAAATAAAATAAAATGTGCTCATAATTTGGTGTCGTTGAATTACCAAGTTTATTGTAATGTGATTTTTTACCAGAGCAATTTGCTGTACATAGAGAGCAGAATATACACAGCAATGCCGCCAACACCATAAATGGTAAACCCTTACTTATTAGTGGGTTGTTCTGATGCTGATTGGCACGTAGAGTCTGCAGAGATTATGGGCTCTTTTACACAGGTGGTCAGAGGGTAATCAAAACATATGGTTGAGCCGCGGTTCTACCTCCCCCTGACCACCCAGCTAAATACTACTTTTGTAGCCAGATGGGGCTTTTCACATGCCGTAGCCACAATGTCTTACTTCGTGGCCATTGCAATTTTAACCTAGCTTGCATAACTGCCCTTTAAGGTCGATGGAAGCAAGTCACAACCACCAGCCAAAAGCTTCACTCCAGTTTCAGTGTGGTAATTAGAAAAAAAAAAGACATTCAGGAGGTGGTAGGATCACATACAGAACACCTTGCAGACGCTGCTCTGCTGTCCTTTAGAAGAGCAATCCATGAACATGGTAAATAGTCATTGCCCCAAGGTTGATATTCATCTAGTGGGGTCTGTACATAGGTGTAGTGTTGATCATCATGCCAACAGCTAAGATGTATTCACAGGATATAATAGAAGGCCAGAAAGAAGCCTAACGAACTATGAGGAATGCCCAGATAATGTTATATTGTTGTGCTATCAAGGACCATATGGGTGGATGGAGTTAAAGAAAATAGATTTGTAGAGGAAGACCTACATATTTTTATTCATACTGGGGTTGATTTACTAAAACTGGAGAGTGCAAAATCTGGTGCAGCAAAAGAAAATGCAGCTCCAGGTGAGTGATGGAACCAGGGAAATTTCCTCCTCTCAGGGGTTCAAGCCTCGGCTCCCCAGTCATACAATTTGGATAAAAGAAATTAATTGCTGCACACCGAGGTAGTGATGAATCTCTTTATTGTAAAATTCACAACATGTATAACACCACAGGACAGGCAAACGGGTAGACGCGTTTTCACACAGTGACGCTGCGCTTATTCATTCTGCACAGAAACCAATCTGCTTCCAGTTTTTTGTCTAATCTTAATTAAACAATCTGAAGTTAAAGGTGATTGCATACCATGCACAGCTGCACCAGATTCTGCACTGTCTACTTTAAGTAAATCAACCCCCACTGCCTCATCTGTATGAATATGATTGCAGCAATCTCCTAATTCATACATATATACTGCAAATGCATTTTGAGTTTGCACTGTGTAATATACACTCTCTGTAGAAAAACGTAGTAGTCCTGTAAATGGCAATAGTCACACAAACCTAAAGAGTGATTTACATGCAGATTAGCAAGGATCCTGTGTATTAAAGTAGAACCCCTGGGCACAGAGATTTTTGTAAATTTTGATGTGTAAAGAAATATTGCCTCTTCTTAGTTGTAATAAACAGTCCAAAGTTTCTTATGCTGTGCCTTCAACAAAAAATCAACCTTTATCTGTGTCACCATTTGTCTTATAATGTGCATATCCAGACTGTATTACCTTTTTCACCTGGTGATCTGGCCAGTAAGTCTGTTATTTTTCAACTTCCTTTAACAGACCAAGCTGTCCAATTGCCAAAAGTGGCAATTAAGAGTGTTGAGACAAACCATTTACCACATTTTTGTAAAACCTTATGCCCCGCACACACGATCCGAATATCGAATGAAAACAGCCATCCGAGGAAGAGTCGTATGATTTTCAGATCGTGTGTACACTACTTTTAAGAGCCGATCACGACAGTCCATCTGATATTATTAGATCAGACCAGCACGAAAATTTTCCTCGTATAATACCAGATCGTACAAGTTTTGTTTAGTCAGTATAGTCATCTCCCGAAAATACAATACGAGTACATTACAACACATGACATCACTTGATTATTTTTTTTTTCTTTTCTGTCATACGAGAATTTTCATGACTTTATTACCCTATTCAATTTCTACTTGCTACTATTAAGTGAAAAAAGTCGTATAATCTGTCGTACAATATTCAGATTGTGTGTACGGGCCATTAGTGTCTAACTTCCCTTTCTTTTTCTTGGATAAATGCCAGTAGTGACATTGTTTTCACTTATGGAATTTATATTTTTGTAATGTTGTATTATTGCTTTCCCTGCCCCCAGTTACTTTTGCCAATCTTATACTCAGCTGATAGTAACTGAAATCTTATGGCATGATCCACAAACCTTAAAGTACAAACTCTCCACAGGACTCTGTGGAGAGTGCTTAGCCCATTTTGACAGGCAGCTGTCCTGCTTCATTGGTGACATCTCCCTGAATCAGGCCAGGTGAGTATAATGCGGGGAAAGCTATACTATAACTGTTACAGCACCCAGGGTGCCTTTACACTTTAAAGGTTAAATTCACTTTTCCAGAAAGAAGTCTGTTCAATAATTTTATAATCTTCCCTGTAGGCCATTTGGACCTCCCAAAGGCCAAGCTGAAAAACTCCCAGTTAGGAACCTCCCATGTCCTGGCTTGTTTCTAGGATGTGAAAACCATTTGTTTTCTCTCCTACAATACCGGGAGAGTGTGTTCAATGGTTTTCATGTCCTAGCAACACAACAGGACCTGGGGGTTGCTAACTGGGATTTTTTTTTATCCAGGTTTCTGGGGGGCACTAATAGCCTACAGGTATGACAATAACAAATTGCAATTCTGCACAGTTTTTAATATATGCTGAGACCTCTTGTCTGATTAGACTATTTTCTGGAAGGATTGAACTTGGCCTTTCAAGCTGGTTTAGGATGCATTCACACCTGAGCGTTTTGTTGCCTGAAGCGCGACGCTCAAATACGCTAGAGGGGAAAAAATACATTATACCCTATGGAGATGGTTCACATCTGCACGCCGATACGCCTGACGCCGAACGACTGAAGCTCAAACAAGTTCCGGACCCTTTTTTGTCGTGCGTATCGGGCGGATGGGGCGTATTTGAGCGTTTCCATTTCCCATAGAAAGTAATGGAAACGCTCGATTCAAGCGACTTGCGCGACAACGAGCGTTTGCTACGGGCGTTTCGTCGCTTTAATCAATAGAACTTTTCACCCAGGCAGAAGATTAAAAAATCTACCAACATAGCAACAAGTGATGAAAAGATGATCATTTTTCCTATTGGCTAAAATAAAAAAACGTCGAAGTACAAAAACGTCGAACGACGCTGTATGCAAACGCGCAAATAAGCATGAATATGCGCGACAAAACGCCGGGAAAGAACGACCGACGCTCAGGTGTGAATGCAGCCTTAGGGGTGGGAGTATTATACATTTTTGACTACTGATTTTTTACTTTGTCAATTTCGCTTAGGAAGTGAAAATGTTGAAGCTGAAGAAGAATATCGGAAAAACAACCAAGCCAGCTGGGTTCAACGCATGTTCATGGCTCTAATAAGTGACACTGCCCTATTCAACACGCGTGAAGGAAGAGCTGGAAAAGTGCATAACTTCATGCTTGGTTTGAACCTTAATGCGTCATATCCATTGTCTCCTTTAACACAGTTTTGTTCCCAAGAGTCTGTAGATGAGGATGCGTTGGATCTAGCAGTAACAGGTAAGTCTGCTTCCTTAATCAAAGTGTGTTCTAATTTATTAATGTATTTCCTTTAAGCTGTACTCTGGGATAAGCAAATATTGTCTAAATACAAGAGGCATGTGTATTCTTGATATATTTTATGTGCTTTGTGTATTTCTCCCAAATCTGTGCAGTAATCCAGCATGAAACTTTGCCTCTGTGCAGGAGTTTCCTGTAATAAAGACCAATCACTACTGCTCACTCTATTTGTGCAAGCTGACTGGTCTTATACAGTATCCCCTCACATTTTTGTAAATATTTTATTATATCATTTCGTGCGGCGACACTGAAGAAATTATACTTTGCTACAATGTAAAGTAGTGAGTGTACAGCTTATATAACCGTGTAAATTTGCTGTCCCCGCAAAATAATTCAACACACAGCTATTAATGTCTAAACCGCTGGCAACAAAAGTGAGTACACCCCTAAGTGAAAATGTCCAAATTTGGCCCAATAGGCATTTTCCCTCCCAGGGTCATGTGACTCGTTAGTGTTACCAGGTCTCAGGTGTGAATGTGTTAAATTTGGTGTTATCACTATCACTCTCTCATACTGGTCACTGGAAGTTCATCATGGCACCTCATGGTAAAGAACGCTCTGAGGATCTAAAAATTGTTGCTCTACATAAAGAATGCCCTAGGCTGTAAGAAGATTGCCAAGACCCTAAAACTGAGCTGCAGCATGGTGGCCAAGACTATACATCGGTTTAACAGGACAGGTTCCACTCGGAACAGGCCTCGCCATGGTCAACCAAAGAAGTCAAGTGCACATGCCCAGCATCATATCCAGAGGTTGTCTTTGCAAAATAATAAATAAATAAATAAATAAAAAAAATCTTCATGGCTGTTGTCCCAGAAGGAAGTCTCTTCACAAAAATTATGCACAAGAAAGCCCACAAACATTTTGCTGAAGACAAGCAGACTAAGGACATGGATTACTGGAACCATGTCCTGTGGTCTGATGAGACCAAGATAAAATTATTTGGTTCAGATGGTGTCAAGCGTGTGTGGCGGCAACCAGCTGAGGAGTACAAAGACAAGTGGGTCTTGACTGCAGTCAAGCTTAGTGGTGGGAGTGTCATGGTCTGGGGCTGCATGAGTGCTGCCGGGACTGGGGAGCTAAAGTTCATTGAGGGAACCATGAATGCCAACATGTATTGTGACATATTGAAGCAGAGCACGATCCCCTCCCTTTGGAGACTGGGCCGTAGTATTCCAACATAACGACCCCAAACACACCTCCAAGACGACCACTGCCTTGCTAAAGAAGCTGAGGGTAAAGGTGATGGCCTGGCAAAGCATGTCTCCACACCTAAACCCTATTGAGCATCTATGGGGCATCCTCAAACAGAAGGTGGAGGAGCGCAAGGCCTCTAACATCCACCATCTCCATGATGTCATCATGGAGGAGTGGAAGAGGACTCCAGTGGTAACCTGTGAAGCTCTGGTGAACTATATGCCCAAGAGCGTTAAGGCTGGTGGCCACACAAAATATTGACAATTTGGACATTTTCCCTTAGGGGTGTACTCACCTTTATTGCCACCGGTTTAGACATTAATGGCTGTGTAAAAAAAGAGAAGTCGCGCTAATTAAAATTAATATAAATATAGTGAAACACCAGTGACTGATGAAATGAAACAAATCAATGTATGGTGATAAGCACCATCAATAAAGTAAGTGCAAATTGTGAATATCTAACAAATGGCATAAATGTCTCTACAGTTAATATGGACAAATTGACAGTCCAGACAGGCCAAGAGGTTATAAAGCAGTCCACAGGTGTAGTGATGAAAGGAATCTTTAGGTAACAGTGATGACGACCACGCTGTGTTCAAAACAAACAGGAGACCTCCACCACAGATAATACTGACTCTTACCAGAATTCAGTAAATGATAAGCATAAAATCAAATCCAGCAGCAGCCCACAAGATTGACTTCAACCAGCGGTATCCATACATTAGTAATCACCATTAGAATCCAGGCTCCATAGATACAAAGGAAACACCAAGAGAGGAATATAGCGTAATACTGCGCTGATTTATTGTAACATAGAACAGCTGAATGCTTACTTACATTTCCAAAGGTAAAAATAGGCATCAAGCGGACATAAAATTTAAGTAGCAGGGTAAAAAAGACACAGCCGGCCGGACTGTGTATAGGCGTACGTCCGGATATCCGGATCCTTACACTTGGTAAACGCGGTAACGTCAGGGCGTCTCCTCCCTAATTAATGGCTGTGTGTTGAGTATTTTTAAGGGGACAGCAAATTCACACTGTTATACAAGCTGTACACTCACTACTTTACATTGTAGCAAAGTGTAGCAAATGCGGCTATCAGTGGTCCACAGAGGCAGAAACTGATTTCTCACATCTGAAAACCTTATTCACCACTACACCTGCACTGGTACATCCTAACCCAGAAGCCTTCTCTGAATGGAGACACCTTCTGGAGGGCACCACACATCCCATAACTGTCCTTACTGACCACAAAAATCTTGAATTTATTAAACTCGCAGAGGCTCAATGCAAAGCAGGCAACACGGACTTTATTTATTTTTTAGCGCACATTTGTGATTGGCTTATACAATAGCACAAAGGCACCCAACACTTTCAAAGCAACCTTTTTCTTCAGAGGTGCCTCAGGTAGATGTATAGAATAAATTATTAGTAAAAAAGTGCAATATATAGGATTAGTGCAAATACAGCATATGACATGATAGAAGAGAGTGTGTGTCTTAGATAAAAGTATTCGGCCAGCTTCTGTCAGACCGGCTGCCCTACACACAGGCCAACTGTTGGCTGGTTTCTTTTGAACTGGCTGATATCGCCCGATATTCGGCCCACGTGTATGTGCTCCCCCAGCATACCTGCAAATCTGGTCTATGCTTAATAGAGTCCATCCATGGCATTCTGCAGCAGCTGGTGTCTTTGGGGTGAACCTCAAGTTCCAATGACCTTTACTTTATGGCAGTGGTAAGCAACATTCATTTGTTCCTCTTTTGTACTTCTCTCCCTTGCGTGCCCTGGGTCTCTGCTCTACCCCTAAGGGCCCCCTCCTCATCTCTTTCTCTTGGGGTTCTCCGCTCCGAGCCACTGTCCCACCTTTTTCTAACACCGGATCAGTGGGTTGGACCCAGAGAAAAACCCACCAAAAACCAAAGACCTGGGAAAGTGTTTAATCTTGCGCTCCCTTCAGGGTCAGCACCTAACTGGCTATTTCCAACCCGCTTACATGCAGATATAGTTTGCCGTCTTGCTATGTCTAGGGAGGGCAGTCTAAAAGTATTAGTCTCCCCCTCTGAGTTAATGCAAGGGATATTGCTTGTGTAGTTGTAGCTCAATAGTATTGAAAACATTCCTATAATTTTCTGTTTTTCTGTCAGTAAAACCTGAATAAGGTTTTACAAATTAAACATGCATACACTACATGGATGGATGATCCTGAAGTGAAATATGAGATGTAAAGTTCACATTTATTAGGTGTGTAGTTTTCTATTTTACAGTATTAGTGAACAAATTTTGGATATAATTACAGACCCTGATGAATTTGAACAGATATATGAGCCACTGGATGTGAAAAGCAAGAAAATACATATTGTTGATAGTGGTTTGACCTTCAATCTACCATACCCTCTAATCCTAAGACCTCAACGGGGAGTGGATTTGATCATCTCCTTTGATTTTTCTGCCAGGCCAAGTGATTCAAGCCCCCCATTCAAGGTAAACAATATTATTATGACAATTAAATAAGCATAGTCTGCCTTTTTCCCTGTTCTAGTTTTATTCTTTGGTAGTAAGAAAATATTTCCAGTTCTTTTGACAACAAAGGACTCCCAGGGTTGGTTGCACCCATACCATTCTATTCATGGATTGAAAATGCTTAAAGGAGTTGTAAAGTAATTTTTTTTCCCTAAATAGCTTCATTTTACCTTGGTGCAGTCCTCCTTCACTTACCTCATCCTTTGATTTTGCTTTTAAATGTCCTTATTTCTTCTGAGAAATCCTCACTTCCTGTTCTTCTGTCTGTAGCTACACGCCGTAATGCAAGGCTTTCTCCCTGGTGTGGAGAAAGCCTCTTGAGGGGGCGAGCAGGCAAGTCTGGACACTCTCTATTTTGCAGATAGAGAAAGGAGCTGTGTGTTAGTGGCGTCCAGACACTCCTGCTCGCCCCCTCCCCCCTCAAGAGGCTTTCTCCACACCAGGAAGAAAGCCTCGCATTATGGTGTGTAGTTAGACAGAAGAACAGGAAGTGAGGATTTCTCAGAAGAAAAAGGGACATTTAAAAGCAAAATACAATGATCAGGTAAGTGAAGGAGGACTGCACTAAGGTAAAGGAAGCTGTAACTGACCTATGCATGCTGCCTGGACATCGATAACCATCATGCAGTGAGGACTACAAAGAACTGCATGGCTTGTTACAATTGGATTTACCACATTGTATTCTGAGCTCAAAGGGTTAATTATAGAAGGGAACTCTTTCACTGCTGAATGCTAATATTCCCTTTGCATAGCTAATGGTCTCTCCTTTGTGTAGTTACAGCCTCCTGTCAGGTGTATGCAGAGGGGATTATGTGTGAGTGGATAATTGTTTTAAAGGTTAATTGAATTCTATTGTCTGATCAAGTCATGTTAAATATAAGATTGTAGCCAAACGGTCTAGAGACTGAGTGGCTCAAGGGAATGTCATTATTTCAAAGCATGTGTATTGAAGCTCCCCCTGTGTGAGGGGGGGGCGGAGAGTGTCATTGTCCCTGTAAGTTTTTGTAACCACATATAAGCGAGGTGAAATGTGCCATTAAAACAGTCTTGTTTGACCCTTCAAACGCAGCCTCGTCTCGTTCTTGATGGGGGACCCTCTCTCTGGATCTTGGGGATGGAATGATACTGGTTTTACTTGCATATCGCACTTTGCCAGGGAAAAGGATGTCTCCAACGGCTGATACCCTCTCACTAGCCCGGGTAGCCATTACATTGGTTGGCAGCAGCGGGATGGTCCTTTTATCCAAAGAGCAAGTGCTGAATGGAGTTGCAGTATGCCAGGCTGAAAAGATCCACACTAAAAGATTTATTGGAGAGTCGTGGTAGGAGCGCCAGCAACAGACCACGGAGGGAGCTGATAGCTGACCTGCTGGAGCTGGACGAAATGGATGGATCCATGGAAGGAACTGAGCCCCTTGCACCGGTCAGCGAAGAAGATGTAATTACTAGGATTGTACAGCGGAGATTATCCTTGTATCCAGAAACATCCGTGGAACTAATCAACCAGCTGTTCCGGGAAGCAAGGGAAGAGATACAAACTAAGAGGGGACAAGAACTGGAACTGGTAAGAGCGAGACAGCCCATTACACATGCCGTTCCTACCCCCCCCACCTGCTGCTACAGGAAAGAAAATACCGTTCACTGCATTTAAAGCTTTTGTAGAAAGTGAGGAGGAAATCGATGGATATTTGGCGGATTTTGAGAGGCAGTGCTCACTACACCAGGTATCACCAGACCAATGGGTCACTATTTTGTCGGGGAAATTGTTGGGCAAAGCCAATGAAGCCTTTCGGGCTCTCGCTCCAGAGGATATTTTACAATATCAGCAAGTTAAAAAGGCGCTGCTAACCCGATATGCCGTAATGCCAGAAGCCTACCACCGGCGCTTCCGGGAGTCCAAGAAGAAGGCTGTGGACTCCCACATGGAATGGGCCAACCAGTTACAAAGGGTGGCATCCCTTTGGGTCCATGGGTGTAAGGCCAACACCGGGGAGGAAGTATTGCAGCTGTTCCTAATGGAACATTTCTTCCAAGACCTGGCCGCAGACATACAAGACTGGGTACGAGATCGCCGTCCCGCTAACTTAAACGAGGCGGCTCGGCTAGCAGATGAGTATGCGGAGACAAGGAAAGTAAGCCAGGGTACTACGCAGCTGGCTCAGAAGGTAGAACCGCGTACTCCAACCGTCACCCCACGCCCAGAGTTTTGGGCTCCAGTCCCACCACGTCCTCAGGGGCCTAACAACTACCCCCGGGATTCGTCTAGGGTGACGTGCCATCACTGCAGCGACACGGGACATATTGCTCGTTATTGCCCTTTGAGAGCTACAAATAACAACTGGAGATGCACAACACCCAACACAGAGGTCACTCCATCACGTCCCTCTGCGGCCCACTGCCTGGAGACCGAGGGGGGCCCTGAGGAATGTCTGGGAATTTGGTATGAGGCAGACCCAATACAAGCTGCCTCTCCGGATAACCGTCAGCATCACCGTCAGGAGGTACGGGTGAATGGACAAGTAGCACAAGGCCTAAGAGATTCCGGGACTACTATCACTCTGATTCAAAAACATCTGGTAAAGCCAGAGAACGTGTCCACTCGCACAGTCGCCGTCCGGGTCGCAGGGGGTGCTGTATTTCGCGTACCCACCGCCCGGGTGCACTTAGACTGGGGAGCCGGGACAGGAAAGACCACAGTTGGTATCATGGACAACCTACCTGCCGAGGTGGTGCTGGGCAACGACATTGGCCCTCTGACTTTGGCTTATTTACCTACACCTGCTGCTGCTTGTCCCGTGACCACCCGCGTTGCTGGAATCAACCCGCTTGCTGCTGAGAACCGGGTAAGACTACCTTCCCCGACATGTACTGTAGATCCGGCACAATATCACAGTCTAAAATGGGAATGGGACAAGTTGGCCAGTGAGAAATCGTAGATGCAACGACACTATGTCATGTATTATGAGATGTCCCGTGGCTTGAACATTGAAATGCACAAACAGGCGGAAATTGTCAAAAGATTAAATGGGATTTGCATCCAGGTGGTGCCTTATCTGTCCCAAGAGCATCAGCAACAGGTTTTGGGAGCCATTGAGAGAGCAAAGCAAGTGACTGTTCCAGAACTGAATTCCATTATTCACCTTCACCATCAGCTACCGACCTGGTAAGTCAATGGGAATGCCGACGGACTGTCCAGGCAAACTGAACTTTTACCCTAACAGCAGACCGGACATCCCCAAGTTGACCCAAAAAGGATCAATCCGGGTCTGCCGGAGTGTTCCACAAAAGGGGAGTAGTGTAACGGACCTATGCATGCTGCCTGGACATAGATAACCATCATGCAGTGAGGACTACAAAGAACTGCATGGCTTGTTACAATTGGATTTACCACATTGTATTCTGAGCTCAAAGGGTTAATTATAGAAGGGAACTCTTTCACTGCTGAATGCTAATATTCCATTTGCATAGCTAATGGACTCTCCTTTGTGTAGTTACAGCCTCCTGTCAGGTGTATGCGGAGGGGATTATGTGTGAGTGGATAATTGTTTTAAAGGTTAATTGAATTCTATTGTCTGATCAAGTCATGTTAAATATAAGATTGTAGCCAAACGGTCTAGAGACTGAGTGGCTCAAGGGAATGTCATTATTTCAAAGCATGTGTATTGAAGCTCCCCCTGTGTGAGGGGGGGGCGGAGAGTGTCATTGTCCCTGTAAGTTTTTGTAACCACATATAAGCGAGGTGAAATGTGCCATTAAAACAGTCTTGTTTGACCCTTCAAACGCAGCCTTGTCTCTCTCTCTCTGGATCTTGGGGATGGAATGATACCGGTTTTACTTGCATATCGCACTTTGCCAGGGAAAAGGACGTCTCCAACGGCTGATACCCTCTCACTAGCCCGGGTAGCCATTACAGAAGCTATTTAGGGGGGGGGGGGAATTCCTTTAAAATCTGTTTGTAATTTTGAACTGGTGTAGCTCCAGCCAAAAAATCTATTTTTAAGCTTTTCTGAAAACATAGAAGGGTTATCACCTCTGTAACATTTGTTTTGCTGTCTGTGTGCATCTGTTCAGAAGATTGCAATTCACTTTCTGTCCCAATGACAAATGATTTTTAGAAAATTTGGGTTTTTTAGTGAAACAAGGATTGGTGATAAAGCATCAGTGAACAGGAGACACCTCTTACAGAAGAGAATTTCCCTTCCTAGGGTTAGATTTCCTCTCGCTTCCTGTTGTCTCCTTCCGTTTGCAAGTAGGAGTCGTTTGTAAGTTGGATGTTTGAAAGTAGGGGCCTGCCGTATATACTCTGCAGAAATTTGGGCCCTAGGTGTTGGTGTTGCCACAACACTGTAAACCCTCACAGTTAGTCTTGGTGGGCGCTGGAACGCCCTGCTGTGTGAACTATTATATTAAAAATTGTAATTACATGCCATTGTTGAACAGTGGTAGAAAAATTGGGCCTTTGTTGCTGGTGCTGGTGCCTCAACGCTGTAAGTCCTCACAGTTACTCTTGGTGGGCGCAGGAATGCCCCTGTTGAACAGGGGCAGAAAAAATGGTGGTGCGGTGCCCAGAACCAAAAAATTTCTTGCACGCTATCAGCATGATCATTGAGGAAAAGGATAGTCACTCAGCATAACAGGATAGTCACTCAGCATCAGCATAGGCAGTCTTGAAGGGATCTGACATTTAAAAAAATGTTTTCACATTATTTGGATTAATTTGGCCAATTATGGCTCTCCATTTTTTGCAAGCTGTGATTGTCCAAGCATGCGGGTCATAGTACATGCTTGGCCAATCATCAGCCAGCAATGCACTGCGATGCCGCAGTGAATTATGAGCCGTGACACGCCACTCGAATTTGGCACACAAGGTCCGTAGAAGCAACTTCTTAGATTTGTTTTGAAAAATAGGAGATTATTCTTACTTTCTTGACAGTCCAAGCAAAGTCCCTTCACTAGGAATTAAGTGGACTAGGCTCTTCAGAACTCGGGTACACAATGTCCCCTAAAAACTTTCTGACCATAGCACACAACGGATGGCCTCAGCACTTAGTCTTCAGGATCTCTCTCACCAGTCTTTTCTCACAAATGTCCTTGGAAAATTGGTGGCCTCTTTCCAATATCCTTGTGACTCTTCCACCCTGTGATACCAAACTTGCTTCTCGGATGGCAGTCCCTCAGTCAGGTAGCCCACCTGAGGCATTGACACCCCACAGGTACATGGCAGGATGGCCTAAGTGGGCAAGCATTCCTCTTTAGGCTATGCTCTCCTCAGGAAAAAGACCTGGTCGCTTTCTGTCTCAGAGTATTTATACAGACTGCCAGTCACCATCTGAGCATTTACCCAGGGAATAGTCAGGGCTGTATGAATATTCAGCTGCTGATTAGGCTCCTCCTGCCCACCAACTTCCAGACCTCTTTGGGTCAGCCAGGGGGAAGCAGTCGATCCTGCAGCCACTGAAACACTGAACAGACCAAAACCATCTACCCCGCCATTTTTGTATCCATTATATTTTCGTATCGTTGTGACAACAGTTCAATGTAGATGGATAGAAGATTTTACATGATGGTGACAATAGCGGTCTGGGTCGATCGAACCTGCGGTCGAATATGTCTAACCTAACTCCTATTAGTTCAAGATTATTCGACATGGAGAAAAGATTTGACAATTTATAGAGATATGAATATGTGAAATTAGGTTATTGTGCAAAATCTATAAAACACACACTAATATTCTGATCAAAAAAATCTTATAAATCGTGCAAAGTAGAAAAGGTGAATGAATAAATCAAGATATATAAACGGACATAAAATAAAGTCCATAAGTGAAGTGGCAGTAAATACTGCTGAAGGAGAAGAATAGATGTCCACCAATCACAGAGAGGAGTGAGTAACTGCACCAAGAAATGTCAATCTGGTCTCCCAGAACTCTCACCTCACCGATTAATAAAGTCAGCAGTACAGTATTGGATATCTCCACCTGCATAAACCATTCCACACGCAAACTTCCTTGGTGTCTGTCTGTCTGGATAGCAAAAGCCTTAACCCGTCTCCTCTGTTAAAAACCTGTATGATCTCCGTGTCAGGGAACAAGAGGAACAAAAAGAGAGGGCCTCCAATGGTGTAGTATTTTAAACTTAAGGGAATGTTTATTGCGGTGTAAATACGCTTACGTCAAATAAATAAAACGAGTGCATATAAAAATTAATGAACAGTGGCGTCCTCTGCGCCGTCTCACATCACTCTGGGTGTACGGGCCCCAGATGAAGACGTGACTGTGTCAACGCGTAGGGATTGGTCGTGGGCAGACGTACACCCGGAGTGACGTGAGATGGCGCAGAGGACGCCACTGTTCATAAATTTTTATATGCACTTGTTTTATTTATTTGATGTAAGCGTATTTACACCGCAATAAACATTCCCTTAAGTTTAAAATCCTACACCATTGAGGGTCTTTTTTAGTTCCTCTTGTTACCTGACACGGACATCATACAGGTATTAACAGAGAAGACGGGTTGAGGCTTTAGCTATCCAGGAAGTTTGCATGTGGAATGGTTTATGCAGGTGGAGATATCCAATACCGTACTGCTGACTTTATTCATCGGTGAGGTGAGCGTTCTGGGAGACCAGATTGACGTTTCTTGGTGCAGTAACTCACTCCTCTCTGTGATTGGTGGATATCTATTCTTCTCCTTCAGCAGTATTTACTGCCACTTCACTTATGGACTTTATTTTATGTCTGTTTTTTATATCTTGATTTATTCATTCACCATTTCCACTTTGCACGATTTATAAGAATTTTTTGATCATAATATTAGTGTGTGTTTTATGGATTTTGCGCAATAACCTAATTTCACATATTTACTTTATTGTTTTGTAAACACTACGAGTTGTTGCTGCAATCTCATTACTCATCATTCTCTATAGAGATATGAAGATTCAACGAAGCAGCTAAAAACATACGATTGCCACGAGTGGACATTTATGGTCAATCGGGAGTAACTAAATCTTTTTCAGATGAAACCGTAATTCCGAAACAAAATATTTCAGTGTGCACATGTCTATTGTGTACTATTGTGATAGCTGTGATTGACTATAGCTATCACATGGTACAGGTCTATTGTGATAGGTCACAGTGATCACATGGTACAGGGCTAATCGCAGAGATCACTATAGTACACAAGGAATGGCTATGAATGAAAGCTATTGTGTTCACCTGGCATGTGATCACTGTGTTTCCCGGTACAACTGTGTGTGTGTATGTAATATCTTATAGTGTGTGTGTATGTGAATATATATATAATATAATCATTTATTTATTTTTCATACCGTCACCAGCCACTGCTACACAAATCATATGGTGACACTGTACTACTGCTCTGGTCGCAGTATGAAAAAAAAAATAGAAATGGGGGGAAAAAAATCTAAAACCTTTTTAAAAATATAACTTTTTAAAAAAGGGCTTGTTTAAGTGCTTGTTAAAAATATGGAAATGGTTTATTGTTCACAGCCTGGAAACAGGTAAGATTTGTTGGAAAACAGTAAAAAAAAAAAAAAAAGCTTTATTAGCATTGGCTCCCATGTTTGACAGCTTTGGCATGCCCAGGAACATCAGCAGTGGCTTGTAATAATTTTAACTTCTCAATAAGTGTTGACTGTTAACCTCCTGAGACCCACGCTATAGTCAAATGACGGCTACAGCACGGATCTCAAAATCGAACTGGACGTCAATTGACGTCCGCCCCTTTGGGCGCTCCAGAGCGCGCAGCCGGGAACTTCTGTGTTGGCCATGTCCCTTGGACACAGCCAATTACAGATCGACGCGAACGGCCAATCAGAGTGGCCGTTTGCGATGCGATCTGTGCGGCCAATGAGAGATGATCTCATATGTTTCTGTCATTGCCGGCTCACACAGAGAGAGCGTCCTGTCTCTGGAGAGGAGACCGATCTGTGTCTCTTGTACATAGAGACACAGATCGGTCACCCCCCCCCCCCCACCTACAGTTAGAACACTATATAGGGAACATATTTAACCCCTTCCTCACCCCCTAGTGTTAACACCTTCAATGCCAGTCACATTTATACAGTAATTAGTGAATATTTATAGCACTGATCGCAGGATAAATGTGAATGGCGCCAAAAATGTGTCAAAAGTGTCCGATGTGTCCACCATAACGTCGCAGTCCCAATAAAAATCGCAGATCGCCGCCATTTCTAGTAAAAAAAAAATAATAAAAAATAATAATTCTGTCCCCTATTTTGTAGGCGCTATAACTTTTGCGCTTATTGCGATTTTTTTTTTTTACCAAAAATATGTAGAAGAATACGTATCGGCCTAAATTGGGCTATTTATTATAGCAACAAGTAAAAAATATTGTATTTTTTTTCAAAATTGTCGCACTTTTTGGTTTATAGCGCAAAAAATAAAAACCGCACAGGCGATCAAATACCACCAAAAGAAAGCTCTACTTGTGGGGAAAAAAGGACGTCAATTTTGTTTGAAAGCCACGTCGCACGACCGCGCAATTGTCAGTTAAAACGACCCAGTGCCGGAAGCTGAAATTTCACCTGGGCAGGAGGGGGGTATATGTGCCCAGTAAGCAAGTGGTTAAACATAATGGATACCTCCATAAGCACAAACTGGGTGTTTTTTTTAATGTTCTTTTTTTCGTGGAATTTTTTTTTCTTTCTTTTTTTTTATTGCAGTAATGATATGTGGTAAATTTAGATAAAACTAGCACTTAGCATAGTTGTGTAAATATTGTACTTCTTTAAATAACCACATTCCTGCGTAATAGTGATGTTCACATGTCTTAAAGCATCTGATAATCTTTATTATAAAAATATTTCTTTTAAAAGAATTTTAAACATCTTAAAACTTTACTTCTGCTCAAGGAACTACTACTTGCAGAGAAGTGGGCACGCATGAATAAGCTACCATTTCCAAAGATAGACCCGCATGTCTTTGATAGAGAAGGTTTGAAGGAATGTTACATATTTCGACCAAAGAACCCGTCAATAGAAAAAGACTGTCCAACAGTGATTCATTTTGTTTTGGCTAACATTGAATTTAGAAAGTTCAAAGCTCCAGGTACGTGCAATGAATGAATGCTTTTGTTTTAATAAAGCTGTAAAATAACATAAATCATTTATATTGATAAAATATTTTAGCAATCAAATTACAATTATATAAAGTGAACAACCAGTACAGTGCCCTAAGGCCTAATTCACACCTATGCTGTTTTGGTGCTTTCTGCATTTTGCAGATTTGCACTACAGTCCATTTAACATGGTTTCCTATGGAACACGTTCTGTAGTGCAAATCTGCAAAATGCAAAGAGCACTAAAAATGCATAGGTGTGAATCAGGCCTAAGAGAATTATAAACAAAGGAGAGAAGGATATGGGAATCCCACCTATTTATCAAATATGTAGTACTCACCGATATTGTCGGGGGGTGCAATCAAAAATATAATGTACCAAGAGAGAAAAAAACAAAAAAACAAAAATGACTGCTGCACACCCTTAAGAGTTATTACTACGTTTTATTAAATATCAGAAAATAGAGCATAAAAGGCATTAAAAACACACAGGTAATCAATAATGGTATAGTACCCTA
Source organism: Rana temporaria (assembly GCF_905171775.1). Classification (NCBI taxonomy): domain Eukaryota; kingdom Metazoa; phylum Chordata; class Amphibia; order Anura; family Ranidae; genus Rana; species Rana temporaria. The sequence continues at coordinate 99,742,679 of NC_053495.1, read as the reverse complement.
GAAGTGACCTAAGAGAATTGTTCAAATGAAACTATAAATTAATTTGCTGCCAACATCTAGGGATGAGCTCGATGTTCGCCCAACAGCGCATATTATAGGGCGTTGGTGGCAAATTTGAGTGCCGCGGAATGCCCCATAATGCACTGTGAGATCGCAGTGCTTTGATGTCTTATGATTGGCCAAAGCATGCACCTGACCTGCATGCTTTGGCCAATCACAGCGTGCTCTGCTGTGCCTTTGGTCAATCATGGCTCAGGGGGACTATATGGCGACATTATGGCGGACACTTTTAAAACATTGTTGGGACCATTGGCATTTTTATAGCGATCAGTGCTATAAAAATGCATTGATTACTGTAAAAATGTCACTGGCAGGGAAGGGGTTAACACTAGGGGGCGATCAAGGGGTTAAAAATGTTCCCTCATTGTGTTCTAACTGAAGGGGGGGTGGGACTGACTAGGAGAAATGACAGATCGCTGTTCATACATTGTATGAACAGACGATCAGTCATTTCTCCCCCTGAAAGGACTGGGAGCTGTGTGTTTACACGCACAGCTCCCGGTTCTCGCTCTGTAATGAGGGATCGCGGTGCCCGGTGGTGATCGCGCTTACCAGGCACTCGCATCGGCACCAGGGGCGAACAGGCGGCGCAATGCAAAATCACGTAATATTACGTGATTTTGTGCAGCCAAACCGACCTGCCGCCGTAAAATTGCGGTGGGGCGGTCGGCAAGCCGTTAAAGGAATGTTTCATTTTTTTGTTTCACTTTTTAAGTATTATTAAAATCGCTGCTCCTGAAAAAAACAGTAGTTTAAAAAAAAAATTGCCATGGTACATGTACCCTGGTCCCCATACACTTTTTTATGGCAATAACTTGCATATAAGCCGTTAAAATTGGCACTTTTGATTTTTCGTGTCCCATAGACTTTAACGGTGTTCCCATGTTTGTACAAATGTTTTGTCTGTTCGCATGTTCTGGTGCGAACCGAATCAGGGGGTGTTCAGCTCATCCCTACTAACATCAATAGCGCTTCTCATAACACCATACAGTGACCATTCAAGAAATGTAGTGCAAATTTCTGATAGAATTGTTAAATCACAAGTCCATAATGATAAACATAAAAGTCCATCACATTATCACAAAGTGAAATCTTTTGTGCTCTTTTTATTCCTGCTGAGACTCCCACCGCTCAGTGCAGTCTATGTGCTCACCTTCATAAGTGGACCTTAACATGTATGAAGGTCATATGCACTTGTATCATCCAATTTCAGATGGAATCCCGCTCCTCCTCCCCTTGACTTTTCCTTTTTCACACGAACACTTATGGGTACATGCAAAAAATAAAAAATATATAGTGCTCTCTGTGCACAAGATGCTGATTGGTGATTTTATCATAAACACACTCGGTTCATTCATTGTAAACGGTCAGTCCTCATGTGTCCAAACTCATTCAGTCATGAAGATTGTGCAAATTAACCGCTCACTTACCAACATGGGCCCCAATATACAAATCAAGGTCATAAGGACATATATTAATCCATCCAGCGTTCTCGCCTCCTCCCTTGGGACTACATCACTGCGGATGTGTTCACAGCGTCTCCCCACAGGGATGTAGTCCCAAGGGAGGGGGCAAGCACGCTGACTAACCCCCAGCCAGAACGGCTTGGATGATGGGGGCAAGCTTACTGAGGAACGGGAAGTGAGAAATTCAGACAAAGCAAACAAAGAAAAAAAAACATTTAGAAGGGAAATCGAAGGAAACGGTAAGTGAATCAACAATGCACTAGCTTAAAGGAACCTATTTAGAAAATAAAAAACTAACCTTTACAACCCCTTTAACCTAGCATAATAAATCGATAAGTATACCTATAGATAAATAGTGAAACGTTCATTAGTGTTATATGTAACACAATAACAAAGTCTGTCAAAGTTGATAATCTACCAAAAAGAGTGACCTATAATAATACTTTTTATGGACAACATAATGTTTATACTACATTAGCCATGGTACAACTTTCAGATTCAGTTTTTTTAATAAAACCAATATTCATACATTTTTTTACTGATGTGATAAACTGTTGTTATTTTTTAGGTGTTCCCAGAGAGACTACAGAAGAAAAAGATTTTGCAGACTTTGACATTTTTGATGATCCTGAAAGTCCATTTTCAACATTTAATTTTCGGTATCCAAATGAAGCATTCAAAAGAATGCATGACCTCATGGAGTTCAACACACTCAACAACATACATGTATGTACCTTATTCTTGGGTTGTAGAGAAGCTATATATTTAGTGCAATAAAGGCTATAGAATTGAAAGCTTCACAAAATACAATATAATATATTTTAATTTTATTATGCCTTTTTATTTTTTATTTTAAATTAAACCATTTATTTAAAAGCAAAATGCTATGCAGACAGTTAAACACATTAATGAAATCTATACATGAGCGTTGTTTTACCTGTGAAAGGATTTGGTGTTTTGATCAGTTGAATTCTGAAATGTACTCAATCCAGCTAGACCGCACAACCAGCCTTGAGACCTGGCCTTTCTTCACTGCAGTGAAGTAATGCAATCAGGACATGACCCTGTCCCCAGCCTGTGAATGGACAGTGAAGGATGAGCAGCAGACTGCTGGATTTATCTCGCTGTCATCCTCTTCTCTTCCCCTGTAAGCATTATTTGTTGGCACATAACTGATTGATTGGTTTCTTGTGTTGCTTCTTCATCTCCCAATTTAGATTTTTAATCTGTTAGGAGTTAGTGTTACTAAACCCAGGACGCTGTATTCACTATATCTGGTCCCCCACAGTACACAGACCATAAAAATGCAATTATTTTAGTAAATGTAAACTGATAAATACCTTTTCTCATCAACAGTATATAGCAGTCTTGTGACTTTTATCAGTGTCTGGTTAAAGCTTGTAGGAGGAGTTTTCATTCTACTCTGACTGTCTTATGAGGCTGCCTCTGTCTGAAAAGTGCTGATTCGATGCATCCTCCCAAAAATAAAAACTCTCTAGCAATACTCACCAAGCTGAGCATGTGCAGAGTGACTCCAAAGGCTCTGTTCTATCAGGAGATGCATTGGGGACAGTGACGAATGGGAGAATTAGAGAAGACAGGATCAAACAGCCTTTTTACACAATATAGAGGATTAGCCAACCCCTTAGGTTCCACAGTGAGTATAACAAACATGCTTTACTGCATTTACAGACTGATTTTATGGTTGTGGGTTTAGTAACACTTTAACCACTTGCCGACCAGCCCCTGTGATTATACTGCAGCAGGTTGGCACTTTTTTCCGCAAGCCGTCGTAGCTTTACGTCTACCCTTTAATTGGGGATAGCAGGCACGCGCGCTGCACTGCGGGGGACCGATGCACGTGGCCAGCCAGAACAGGGACGTGTGTGTGTGTGTAAAAACACACACATCCCTGTTCTGTGAGGAGAGACAGATCGTGTGTGCCTACTAGCTAAGAACAACGATCTGTCATTTCATCTAGTCACTCCCATCCACCTACAGTTAGAACACATACGAGGGAACACGGTTAACCCCTTGATCGCCCCCTAGTGTTAACCTCTTCCCTGCCATGTATAATTGTCAATAGTCCCAAAAATGTGTCAAAAGTGTCCGATCTGTCCGCCATAATGTCGTAGTTCCAATAAAAAGCAGATCACCGCCATTACTAGTAAAAAATATATATATAATAATAAAAATGCCATAAATCTTTCCCATAGTTTGTAGACGCTATCAATTTGTGCAAAGCAATCAATATACGCTTATTGCGATTTTCATTACCAAAAATATGTAGCAGAATACATATCGGCCTAAACTGAAGAAAGACTTTGCTTTTTTTTGGGTGGGGGGATATTTATTATAGCAAAAGTTGCTATATATATATATATATATATATATATATATATATATATATATATATATATATATATATATATATATATACACACACATATAAACTGCAGAGGGGATCAAATGGCACCAAAAGATAGCTCTATTTGTGGGAAAAAAGGATGTCAATTTTGTTTGGGTACAGCGTTGCACGACCGTGCAATTGTCAGTTAAAGCAATGCAGTGCCGTAACGCAAAAAATGGCCTGCTCATTAAGCAGGCAAATCTTCCAGGGCTGAAGTGGTTAAAGTAGAATTCCAGCTTTAATGCCACTTTACTGTAAATAGTTTGGATCTAGCTGGCTATTGTATTCAAACAGCCGTGGCACCTGCAGCTGAATGACTAACCGTGACTGCATCTGACAGCATATAGTCCCTGTTTTTATGACAATTTTACACACAGCTTAGTCATTTTTAACCACTTGCTTACTGGCCACTTAAACCCCTCTCCTGCCTAGACCAATTTTCAGCTTTCAGTGCTCTCACACTTTGACAATTACTTAGTCATGCAACACTGTACCCAATTGATTTGTTGTCCTTTTTTTTCATACAAATAGAGCTTTCTTTTGGCGGTATTTGAGCACCTCTGTTTTTTTATTTTTTGCGCTATAAATTAAAAAAGACCTAAAATTTAGAAAAATAAACAAATTTTTCTTAATTTCTGTGATACAATTTTGCAAATTAGTACTTTTTTTTTCATAAATTTTGGCCACAATTTATACTGCTACATATCTTTGGTAAAAATAACCCAAAATGTGTGGAAATTATTTGGTCTGTGTTAAAGTTTTAGAGTCTACAAGCTATAGTGCAAATCAAAAAATGTATCACATCTGATATACTGGCGGCCTATCATTTATTGAGACCCTAACAAGCCAGGAAAGTACAAATGCCCCCCAAATAACCCCTTTTTGGAAAGTAGACATTCCAAGGTATTTAGTAAGAGGCATGGTGAGTTATTTTAAATTGTATTTTTTCCCACAATTTTTATTTTTTATTTACATTTTTTCTCAAAATTGTCATTGTAATAGCTTATTAATCTCACATGGCATGTGCATACCACAATTGACACACCATAATACATTCTCCTACTTTTCCTGAGTATTACGATACCACATGTATGGGACTTTTTCACTGCCTGGCCACATACAGAGGCCCAACATGCAGGGAGCACCATCATGTGTTCTAGGAGCATAAATTACACATCTAACTTGTTGACTACCTATTACAATTTGAAGGCCCTGGAGCACCAGGACAATGGAAACACCCACAAAATGACCCTTTTGGAAAGCTAACACCCCACGTATAACCTATGAGGCATAGTGAGTCTTTTGAACGGTTCTTTTTTTTCTAGAAGTTTTTTGGAAAATGTGGGGAAAAAATTCAAATTTTTTTTTTTTTTTTTTTTTTACACAAAGTTGTCCGTTTTATAAGATATTTCCAACACATAGCATTTAGATAGCAAAAATGACACCCCAATATACATTCTGTTACTTCTCCTGAGTACGATACAACATGTGTGAGACTTTTACACAGCCTGGCCACATACAGAGGCCCAACATTGAAGTAGCACCTTCAGGCGTTCTAGGAGCATAAATTGCACATCTACTCTCTCAACCACCTATTACACTTTTCAAGGCCCTGGAGCACCAGGACAATGGAAACTCCCACAAAATGACCCAATTTTGGAAAGCTAACACCCTAACATATAATCTATGAGGCATAATGAGTCTTTTGAATCATTTTTTTCTAGACACTTTTGAAATCTGTGGAAAAATGAAGTAGGCATGAACTTGGTGTGGTCAGTGCGACAGGCAGAGACATAATGGCAGTAAGTCCTACTGGCAGAAGTAGGGCCTCGTTCAGGACAGAATGGGGACAGGTAGAGGCTTCTCCCACCCAAATCTCTTTTGAAGCCTCCAAGTCTCCAGACCCTAGTCTAGAATGAGAAAACAAAAAAAATCGTTTTCTTCATCCAGAAAAACTTTTCTGGAGACCCTCACATATGTGAGACCCCTGTGTTGAATCCCACTAGTCCAGTAGCGGGGTACAAAATCAATCCAAGAGGCAGGAAAAAACATGGTCAAACAGTCTAAAGTCAGTTCAAGATCAGGCAGAGGTATGTACAGAATCGTTGGGCAGAAGCATGGATGAATAACAGTCCAGGGTCAGTTCCAGATCGGGCAGAGGTATGTACAGAATCGACAAGTAGAAGTGTGGTCAAATAACAAGCCAGGGTCAGTTACAGAGCAGGCAGTGGCAATAAGGGGTGTGAAGGCAGGAACCTGAGGATTACGTTTAACATACTTCACTACTAATTTTGTGAAGTATGGTAACGGAAAAAACAGTCACCTATACAGAGGCCTGGTTGGGAAAGACACTGGGCACAACAAGATGTCTCTCTTCTGACTCCTCCACTGGTACACACCTTACATCTTTTTTGACGTTGTTGGTCTGGGAGGGATTTTATTGGGAAAGTGGCGTTCGTAGAGTCGACTAAGAATATCGGATCGGATGTTTTGTGGTGGGCTATTCTGGAATATCAGGGCAGTGGTGATTTCCTCCTGGTAGCCAAGGAAGGGTAGGGGGTTTTGGGTGGATTTGTGGTAAATAATATAGGAGATGCATATAGCCAAATGAAAAAAATGAATTGCTACTTATTTGTACCAATGGTATGTCTGTCTTGTGGCAAGGTAGGGTTCGAGCATTTGATCGTTGGAAGTCGACTCCCCCCATGAACAAATTGTATTCCTGAATGCATGTGGACTTTTGGATGGGGCCATTCCTTCTGGGGATTTCCACAAAGGTATTATTGTGGATTGAAGACAACATGTAAACATCCCTTCTGTCCCTCCACTTCACTGCCAAAATCTCCTTGTTTCGCAGACTTGCCGATTCTCCTCTTCTCAACTTCTTATTGACAAGACTTTGAGGAAAGCCCTTACGGTTCATTCTTACGGTGCCACATGCTGGCGTCTTCCGGTGACGGTTTTGGAACAGGGGCAGAGATGTGTAGAAGTTGTCTAAGTTGTTTACGTTTAAATGGTAGCCTTTGTCCATAAGGGGATTTATGAGTTCCCAAACAACTTTCTTGCTTGATCCCAAGTAGTCTGGGCAATTGGGGGGATGCAGCTGGGTGTCTTTCCCTTTTGTAGACTATGAAGGCATATATGTAACCTGTGGCTCGGGCACATACAGTAGTTTGTATACCTTCACACCATAGCGGGCCCTTTTGCTGATAAATTGGTTGATTTTAAGCCTGCCACTAAAATTTAACAAGGGACTCATCCACACATGTGTTGGTCTGGGGTATACAACTGGGGGAATAGTTCTGAAAAATAATTTTGCAGTGGCCGAATTTTAAAAAGCCTGTCATAATTTGGGTCATTTCAGGGAGGGCACTGGGTATTATCATTGAAATGGAGGAACCTCATAATCATGAGGTATCTGGCTCTGGGCATTGCCATGGAGAAGATTGGCATGTGGTAGATTAGGGATTTTGACCAAAAGGATCGCAATTCATTTTTTTTGTTGAGTCCCATACAAAATGTGAGGCCCAAAAAAACCTTCAACTCCTCCACTGTTAGGTCTTTCAACTCAAAGGGACGGGTATAATAAGATGTTGGATTATTTGAAATAAATTGTTGGGCATATAGGTTGCACTGTGCCACAATTCTAGATAGCATGTCCTCAGTAAAAATTAAGTAAAAAAAAAATGGTTTGGGGAAAAATTCAATGTCTCCACCTGGACTCCTGGCTGGGCAGTGAAAGGGGAATGTTGGCTTCTCCTGAATTAGGAGGAAGCCACAAGGGGTTCTGAAGGGCATAGGGAAGGCTGGCATGGGTCTTTTTTGGCCTTTCTTGCCAAGGTACTGCGGTGCTGGTGGATGGTACTACGGTGCTGGTGGACGCCACTGCCTCCTCATCAGAGCGCCTTAGTTTGGCGGGCAGGTCTTCCGCCTCTGAGCCTGTCAGTGTTCCACTACTGACGACTGGCTCATAATTTATGTCCGACTCAGAATCCGAATAGGAATCCGAAAAAGAGAGCTCCCTGTCGCCAGGCGTGGAAAGTATTTGGTACGCCTCCTCAGCGGAAAACCATCTTTTCGACATGGTTGCTGGTGGTGATGCGACTACACAGATGTGCGCTAAGCCTGCAATGATGGGAACTTATGAGCCTGCACAGATGTGTGCTAATAAGCCTGCACTGATGAGGTGGCACAGATGTGTGCCAAGACTGCACTGATGAGGCAAACCTGATGGGCACAGATGGGCACTGAGGCAGCACAGATGTGCACTGATTGCACAGATGTGCACTGGGGCAGCACAGGTGGGCACTGATCACTGATGTACAGGCGGGCACATATGGCACAGGTGGGCACTAAGTGTTGATTTCACTTATTTGGCACTGATTGGGCACTGTTGGGGCACTGTTTGTCTGTTTCACTGTTTCACTTTACAGTTGTAACTCACAGTAGAAGCACGGGTCTCTCTCCCTCCTCACACGTGATCTCTGTGTGAGGAGGGAGAGACCCGGCAATGGAAGATGATCTCATATGTTTACATTTTGATATCATTTCTCATTGGCCACGATGATCGCGCTGTATTTACCTGTATAAGCTGTATAAGCCGCTGTGATTGGCCATTTACAGCGATCTCTGATTGGCTGTGTCCAAGGGACACGGCCAGCACAGAAGTTCCCCGATGCGCGCTCGGGGAATGAGGAAAAGGGAGGACATCTATTGACGTCCTTCCGGCATTTTAGGTCTGCGGTGTAGCCGTCATTTGGCTATAGTGCGGATGGGAAGAGGTTAATTCGATTTTTGTTAAGTTTGGTGGTGCCCAGAGTTGCCAACTTTCAGTAAATTTATGAATTGTTTGTAAAATCCATAATTTTTGCATCTGTCTGTGAATATCTGTTACGTTCATGCCACCCACAGCTCAAATTCCGTGCTAAAATTGGGTGACATTTTAGCCATTAAGCCCCAACCTAAGTATTCGATCAGGAGCTGTTTGTATTGACACCTAAGGTAACCTAATGTTTTTTGGAGTGGGGTGATCAGGACTTTCCTTTCTGGGAATCCATGAATACTTTAAAACTAAAACTAAGAATGCTGCTTACAGTCTTTATAAACAGGATTCCATGTTGTGTAACAATATTTCCCCAAAAAATCTGAAAAGATGTGAGCACCACACTAGTTTTATATAGTCTACTTAGGCATTCACTAGCTGTCCCAAACAAGCAACATAATTTGATGTTGTTTTTGTGTCCTATTATCCCATACCTTTGAACCAGTGGCGACTGGTGAAGTTTTAGGATGTGGGGTGCCAGACTCCGCCCTCCTTTTTGACCCATCCCACTTCTCATAAGCCCCACCCCTTATATAATCCACCCACTCCGTCCCCTGTATTTCACTAACTTCCACCCAGGAGTATTACGTGAGAGAAAAAATCAATGCATTGAAAAATTAAGAAATGTCTACATTGCTTTAAGCAGCTTTACAATACCATGATCCAACATCATATGTGACAGAATCTTTAAAGACTGAAAATAAAAATGTCACTAAAAAACATATCATACTCAAAGCCTTTTAAAATATTTTACATTTTTTTTTCTTTTGGTGACTGCCGGGGGGGGGGGGTTGGCCCCCATGCACCCCCTATGGACGGGCCGCCACTGCTTTGAACACGGTTTTTATCAAGACGTATGCAGATTTTTGCCTCATGCTCATATTATATTATATAGAAGATGTCTGATATCTGACACTGAACACGAGAGTTTATTCTAGTCATAGTCCATTTTAATTATCTATTTAGATTGTAGTCCATATCTTATCTTATCAGCTGCTTCTGTTGGGATCTGTGTAAAAAATACCGGTTTCTGCTGTATGGATTTAAATGTATATTAACTGGTATTTCATACTCTTGGGCCCCTTTCACACGGACGGATAGAATGGTGCTTTTAGCTGCGGATTTTCCAGTTTTCTACTGCTAAAAGCACACAATGCACCCGTCGCGTTACTGGGAACACAGTGCGCGTGCCCGGCGGCCGCGATGGCCGCCGGGCACCCGCGATCGCCCAGTAGCTGAGCAGGACCGTGGATCTCTGTGTGTAAACACAGAGATCCACGTCCTGTCAGGGAGAGGAGACCGATGCTGTGTCCCTTGTACATAGGGACACAGATCGGTCACCTCCCCCAGTCAACCCCCTACAGTTAGAACACTGACTAGGCTACACATTTAACCCCTTCCCCGCCCCCTAGTGTTTAACCCCTTCCCTGCCAGTCGCATTTATACAGTAATCAATGCAGATTTATAGCACTGTTCACTGTATAAATGTGAATGGTCCCAAAAATGTGTCAAAAGTATCCGATGTGTCCGCTATAATGTCGCAGTCCCGAAAAAAATCACAGATCGCCGCCATTCCTAGTAAAAAAAAAAATCATAATTATGTCCCCTATTTTGTAGGCAATATAACTTTTGCGCAAACCAGTCACTATACGGTTATTGCGATTGTATTTTTTTTTTTTTTTTTTACCAAAAATATGTAGAATACGTATCGGCCTAAACTGAGATAAAAAATGTTATTTTTTTTTTTAAATGGGATATTTATTATAGCAAAAAGTAAAAAATATTGTGTTTTCTTTCAAAATGTACGCTTTGTTTATAGCCCAAAAAATAAAAACCGCACAGGCGATCAAATACCACCCAAAGAAAGCTCTATTTGTGGGAAAAAAGGACGTCAATTTTGTTTGGGAGCCACGTCGCACGACCGCGCAATTGTCAGTTAAAGCAAAGCAGTGCCGGAAGCTAAAATTTTGTTTGGGCAGGAAGGGGGTGTATATGCACAGTAGGCAAGTGGTTAAGGAACTTAAAGCGTATTTCCACCCAAAAGTTTGGCACCTTTCAGGGGGAAACGGGGACCTGTTTTCCCCTTCCCCACTTAGAAAAACGGGGCCATGGCCCAATCTCCCGGAAGTTCGGGCTTCGCGCATACTTCCCTTACCAGGAATGGCAGCAGCACCTGGAAGTCAATCCGAAGAATGGCTCGGGTGAAGACATGGCGGACTCCCTGGACAGGCAAGTGTCCTAATAAAAGCCAGCAGCTACAGTATTTTGTAGCTGCTGATTTTTTATTATTTTCACCCAGGCTGGACCTCCTTTTTTTTTTTTTTTAAGTGATTTTGTAAAGTCTTGTTTTTTTTTTTTTTTTCTTTTAAAAATAACAAACATGTTATATTTACATGTGCAGTTGGTTTTGCACAGAGCAGCCCGGGTCCCCCTCTTGTTTCTCGGGTTTCTCTTCGGTGCTCCTGGCCCCTCCCTCCTGTTGAGTGCCCCCACAGCATGCAGCTTTCTATGGGGACACCCAGGCCGAGTCACAGCTCTGTGTGTATATTTGGACACAGAGACATGTCTTGGGCCTGTCTCTTTTCTCTCCTGATTGGATGACTAGTTTTGATTGACAGCAGTGGGAGCCAATGGCACCGCGCTGGTGTCTTAGCCAATGAGGAGGGGAGTCCCGGGCAGCTGAGACACTCGTGCAACATTGCTGGATAGAGAGTGACCTTAGGTAATTATTAGGGGGGCTGTTGCACACAGAAAGCTTTTTATCTTAATGCATAGAATGCATTAAGATAAACCTTCTGCCTTTACAATCCCTTTTAAATATATTATTTTCTTTATAGTCTTGTTTTTGGCCCTGAGGAAGGGGGAGTGTTGAGCCCTTGAAATGTGTTGGCTTTTGTAGCAGATTAAAATGTTTTATGAACTGTATAAACTAGTGTGACACTCCCATCTTTTCAGTTTTTATTTTACCAAACTCCTCCAAGTGTACGGCAGGACATCATGGTTGTTGGTGAGCAGCCTTCAGGACTGCATGCCACATATAAAGTTACAATCCACCACAAGGTTCAGCATACCTATACCCCAAAAAGTGCATTGTTGCGTGCCTCATTTAAAAAAAAAAAAAGGGGGATCGTATGCATTTGTTCTACCAATCTTTTAAAAATGAGCATAGCGAACCTTCTCATGTGATAACTTGATAACATTATAGGGGTTGTAAAGCTTTGTTTGTTTTTTATTTTCTAAATAGGTTACTTTAAGCTAGTGCATTGTTGGTTCACTTACCTTTTCCTTCGATTTCCCTTCCAAATGTCTGAATTTCTCACTTCCTGATCCTCCTCAGAATGGTGTTCAGTAAGCTGTTCTAAATTACTTTCCACCGCGTGGATGATGGTGGAAAGCTTACTGAGGAGAAACAGGAAGTGAGAAATTCAAATAAAGAAAAAAAACATTTAGAAGGGAAATTGAAGGAAAAGATAAGTGACCCAACAATGCACTAGCTTAAAGGAACCAATTTAGAAAATAAGACGAACCTTTACAACCCCTTTAATAATGTAGACATGCAATATCGCAATGTATATTACGAGGGAGCTTTAACGTTACACGCCTTTGTTCAGTATGTTGCATAACTAGCAAAGGAACCCTGCTAAAATTGCAACACTTGTATTTCTGGGACTTGGTGATAATATAGGCTACATATACTGGGCCAGATTCTTGTAGAATCTGCGGCTGCGTAGCGTAAGCCATTTACACTACGCCACCGCAAATTACTGGAGCAAGTCCTGTATTCTCCAAGCACTTGCTCTGTAATTTGCGTCGGCGTAGTGTAATTGGCCCAGCGTAAGGCCGCGTGATTCAAAGGGGGCGGCTTGTATTTAAATTAAGCGCGCCCCCGCGCCGATCGAACTGCGCATGCGCCGGGCGGAAAAATAGCCCAGTGCGCATGCTCCAGCTCACGACGGAAAACGTCAATGCCGCCGACGTGAGCGTCATTGACGTAAAGTAGTATTCGCAAATGACGTAAACGACAGAAAAAGCTGACGCTGACCCGACGCCATACTTAACATGGCATACGACGGACCTACGTAAACTTGCCCCTCATTATAGCAGGGGCAAGTTTACGCTTCCGGAAACGTCGTAAAATCACTGCGTCATCCACGCGGGAATCTCGCGTACCTAGCTAATTTGCATAGACGACGGAGAAAACGATGATGCGACACCTAGCGGCGGGAAAAAAAATTGCATTTAAGATCTGACAGCGTAAGAGCCTTACGCCTGTCAGATCTAATGGGTATCTATGCGTAACTGATTCTAAGAATCAGTCGCATAGATACCCTGGGCCAGATTAGGACTTACGACGGCGCAAATGGCATTGCGCCGTTGTAACGCCTTTGAGAATCTGGCCCATTGTATTTATTGGCGTATAACACTTACTTTTTTACCCTGAAAATTGAGGGTAAACTGTGCCTGCGTGTTATACGGAGGGGGCTATGGAAAGTTTTTCTCCTGAAACTTCCCTCTTAAAGTTAGGGTGCGTGTTATACGCCTGTGCGTGTTATACGCCGATAAATACGGTAGTAACACTTACATTAAGCCTTATCGAAAGTAATGACATAATGCCTGGAAATGTGCTGTAATGCTGATTCATACTGTAGCTCATCTTAAAACAACTAAAGATGATTGAGGAATGCTTCTGATTCTGGATATTCTTTGAAATTCTCAGCTGCTTTATCTTTTTGGAGATAAATGCTCATAGCAATGCTTATGTGGTTTCCATTCTTTGTACTGTTTGACTCATTTTACTTTTCTTATTTTTTTAATTTAACAGGCATTGTACAGTGACCCACAAAATGTAAATAGAGACTTGTGAAATGTTTGAATGTACTGAAATGCGTTTGATGCTTATACAAAAAAAAGTTTTCCCTTATTTCATGAATATGATTTATCTTCTTATGAAGGTGTTAACCACTTCATAAAATACAGTTTGTACAGCTGAAGTAAACTGTTGAACATGAATTAACCTTTCAGGATTTGACAATTGATTTTAAAATGAAATACTCTATCTGAAAACAAATAACTGTTCTGCTACATATTGCGTGGGAATCAATACTACATTCCTTCTATAAATACAATCTATAATACTATGAATACTGTATACTATGTATCTTTAAAGAAACCCAGATACAATTGTCTACCCTCCCATTTCTACCCTTTCTACCCTGTCTTTTAATGTCACCAATTCAAATAAAGCTCTGTAACTTACCAGTATATATTATTACAAAGATATAGCACTTGACTATTGTCAATTCTAGTTTGCAGTATTGCATAAAAGATTTATTGTACAAATCTGATTGGATTTTTAGTCTGTGACTGTAACTAACATGCCCTCAGGGGACCAAGCCACAGGACCTATACTATGCTATACCTGGCAAGCTGATCCAATGGTATATAAATGTAACCATTTGAATGTGCTACACAAATATAAAAAAACAATCGGTAAAATCAACTCTCTTGATTTTCATATATATATATATATATATATATATATATATATATATATATATATATATACATACATTAAAATTTTCTAAATAGGTGTGTGTGTGTGTGTATGTATGTATGTATATGTGTGTATATATATATATATATATATATATATATATATATATATATATATATATATATATATATATATATATATATATATATATAATGTGTGTATTTTCCGGCGTATAAGATGACTTTTTAACCCATGAAATTCCTCTTAAAAGTCGGGGGTCGTCTTATGCGCCGGTAACCTATCATGCAGACTCTCAGTCAGACCGCGGCCGTCCATTTTTCAAATGCCGCGCCGCCTCCTTCTGTTTCGTGATAGGCGGAACACTCAGCTTCCCAGCAGAGCCTCTGTTCAGTGTTCTGCCTATCACGGATGCCCTCTCGTCCTCGGTCTCGGACGAGAGGGAATCCGTGATGGGCGGAACACTGAACACAGTGTCTGCTGGGAAGCTGAGTGTTCCGCCTATCACGGAACAGCAGAAGAAGGCGGCGCGGCTTTTGAAAAATGGATGCCGCGGTCTGACTGAGAGTCTGCATGATGGGTTACCAGCAGAATTGTTCCAGTGATTGAAGATAGAGAACAAGTTATAATGGACGGCCGCGGTCTGACAGATTCTGCATGTCAGGGATAAGGTAAGGGATCGTCGAGACATGCAATGGCACAGTGTGGTATGCAGTGAGGCATGTAATGGTGGCACAGTGAGGTATGCAGTAAAGCATGGAATGGTGGCACAGTGAGGCATGTAATGGTGGCACAGTCTGGCATGTAATGGCACAGTGAGGCGAGGCATGACTAGTAGGAAGGGGGTCGTCTTATACGGTAAGTATATCCCAAAACCAACATTTTAGCTGGAAAATTAGCAGGTCGTTTTATACGCCGGCAAAAACAGTATGTGTGTGTATATATGTGTGTGTGTGTGTATGTGTATATATATATATATATATATATATATATATATACATACACACACACACACACACACACACACACACACACACACACATATATATATATATATATATATATATATATATATATACACACACATATACATACACACACACACACACACACACACACATATATATATATATATATATATGTGTGTGTGTGTGTGTGTGTGTGTGTGTGTGTGTATGTATATGTGTGTGTGTGTATATATATATATATATATATATATATATATATATATATATATATATATATATATGTGTGTGTGTGTGTGTGTGTGTGTGTGTGTGTGTGTATGTATATATATATATAATAAAAAATTATATATTTTAACTCTTCTCATCAACAAAGATGCAAAACAATGGTACAATAAGCATTTCGAGCAAATTGAAATACAGTTCAGACATGGAAGCAAGTTTATAAGTGTATGTATATAATATAACATAACAATCTTAATCAAGGTCAGTGGCTAGGGATGAGCCGAACACCCCCCCTGTTCGGTTCGCACCAGAACCTTCGAACGGACCGAACGTTCGTGTGAACATTTAGAACCCCATTGACTTCAATTGGGACTCAAACGTTCAAATTCAAAAGTACTCATTTTAAATCCCAATATGCAAGTTATTGTCGGAAAACGTCTTTGAGAACCCGGGTCTTGCCCCAGGGAACATGTATCAATGGAAAAAAAAGTTTTAAAAACAGTCGTTTTTTCTGGAGCAGTGATTTTTAATGATGCTTAAAGTGAAAAAAATAATGAAAAATACCTTTTAAATATCGTACCTGCTAAGTGTCTATAGTAGTGGCACGTGTTTAGAACTATCCCTGCACAAAATGAGATTACTGTAAGAAAAAAGTACTTTAAGACTTCTTGCGGCTTTAATGTAATGTCTGGTCCCTGCAATATGGATGAAAATCACTGAGAAAAATAGCATGGGTTTCTTTAGGTGCAAACTACAGAGCACAAGTGCAGTACACACCAAGTACCATTAGGTGCAAACTACAGAGCACAAGTGTAGTACTGGTACACACAAAGTAACTTTAGGTGCAAAACTACAGAGCACAAGTGCAGTACTGGTACACACAAAGTAACTTTAGGTGCAAACTACAGAGCACAAGTGCAGTACTGGTACACACAAAGTAGCTTTAGGTGCAAACTACAGAGCACAAGTGCAGTACTGGTACACACAAAGTAGCTTTAGGTGCAAAACTACAGAGCACAAGTGCAGTACTGGTACACACAAAGTAACTTTAGGCGCAAACTACAGAGCACACGGGCAATACACCACGTGAGAATACTGCAGCTAGCACAATCAACTGATAGACTGTATATTAGGATAGGAAGAACTGATCTTGCTAAACTATACAGTGTATAAATATATGTACAACACCTGGGATGTATATATATCCTCTACACACTGTAACTTTAACTAAACTGACTAGCCTGCCTGCTCTATCTATCTATCTAGAAAAAAAGACACTGTCTCTCTCTAGGACTGATCTATTCACGAACACCACCGCAACACACTACACAAGGCCGCCCTGCAGGCAGCCTTTTATAGTGTGGGGCGTGTACTAAAGCCCTGAGCCATAATTGGCCAAAGCCACCCTGGCTTTGGCCAATTATGGCTCTCCGTTTTTTGCACGCTGTGATTGGCCAAGCATGCGGGTCATAGTGCATGCTTGGCCAATCATCAGCGCGCAATGCCGCAGTGAATTATGGGCCGTGACGCGTCACTCGATTTTAGCGCGAACAACCCGTTTTGTTCGTATTTCGACAAACAGTCGAACTTACGTTCGAATCGAACGCGGAGCTCATCCCTATCAGTGGCCAATTATCTTTCTCAAATCACTTGAAATGCACACAAATGGGTAATAAACAGCTAACCTGACAATCGGCACTGCACTTTCTCAGGTTTAAGATCCAATCATTCTTTAAAGGGACTTTTAAGTATTGATTATAGTAAAAGAGGAGAAACACCAGGCATCAAACACGGTATTATATATTTTTTTGGGCAACCCCTATGTTTAAAAATTATGGTAATATTGGGTTCACAAGTTGTATCCATTTGCGTACAGAAGGAGGAATAGATTGAATCAATTTAAGTGCTATAGCTTTGCAAGCTAAAAATTGTGTTTTCTCACTGTTTCTCATCCAGGATACCTATTTTGGATATATCCATATTTAACTTACTAGGTACAGTATTTAATGCTGAACTCCAGGTCGGCCACTACAAATTCAGCACAGTGCCTAAAAAAAGAGAACACCTGAACATGTGCTGATCAGGGTGAGACGGTATACTACTGGATTTTAAACAGTATAGACACTTACTGTATATACTCGAGTATAAGCCGACCTTTTCAGCACATTTTGCTATGCTGAAAAAGCCCCCCTTGGCTTATACTCGAGTGAGGTGTTCTCGCGGCTTTACTGCTAATGCGGCTATACTGTGCATGCGCCAACTGCTTGTTCGGGTCCAGTGAAATTGACCCGAGTGGCGTGAACACCGTGCCAGCTGATGCACTGCATCCAGCCCCACCACTAACCAGCCCCTATTCTGTTCTAGTACTGAAGAAAAGTGGGAGGGGGAGATAGAGCTGTGTTTGGAGAGGGGGCGGGCCCCGTGCATAGCACTGTGTTTATGTATGGGAGGTCAAGGAAAAAAGCTGCATGTGATCTGTGTCAAGCCTTTGCATAGAAGACATTTCTCATCAATCCACACTGCATGATGTACATAATGTGAAGGGCTATGCAATCTGTTCAGGAACTAAAACAGCAGCCTGACACACAGAGCCTCTGCTAGTCTGCTTACACAAATCTGTGTGCACAGCACTGCAAAAAACATATATGGGAGGTCAAGAAAAATTATAGAGCAGCGTCTGTGATCTCTGTCAAATGCTGGGGGCTGGTCTGGATCATGGCATCCGGGACCCAGTAGCTGCTGCATTTCCCACCCTAGGCTTATACTCGAGTCAATACGTTTTCCCAGTTTTTTGTGGTAAAATTAGGTGTCTTGGCTTATATTCGGGTCAGCTTATACTCACGTATATACAGTATTTTTTTTTTTTTCAAATAACAATTTTTATTAGTTTTCTTAATAGAAAAACAGTACAAGAATATAATAAAAGATAGGAAAATGAGACCATGCGTGAAAGAATGTAGTAGCATTGAGAAGGGAGGAACCTTCAAAATTAGCATTATACTTTTTAACTTCAATAATAGCATTGCATTAGAACACTGTTAAGTGGTACCTGAGGTCTGATATACAAAATATTGCATGGATAATAACAAGAGGAGGAGAGGGAAGAAACAAAAGTAAAGCGGAAGAGATAAGGGAAAGTAAAGGGTTACAGATTTTAGCTCCATAATCGGCTCAAGGTGGGTCCTCCCAGAGATGCCACAGCCCCCAGTCCTTATCGTGATCCACTAGTCTGTCCCGAATCCTAGCAGTCATTTTCTCCATAAGCTCAACATCCATTACCATGGCATACAGGGCTCCCTGGGAGGGTGGTAAGCGTAGTTTCTTATAGGGTTTGGCTATTTTCAATTGGGAGAGGCCCAATAAAAATAATTTTGGTGTCATGGGTATCGGCACCTCGAGAAGGCGGGTCAGTAGTTGTCGAGTGCCAAAATGGAGGAGGAGAGTAATATGTACAGGTGGGTGTAATATGTACAGGAAGGAGGGTAATATGTACTCTGTGCTGTGATACTGGGGCTGTATACTCTGTGCTGTGATACTGGGGCTGTATACTTTGTGCTGTGATGCTGGGGCTGTATATTCTGTGCTGTGATGCTGGGGCTGTATACTCTGTGCTGTGATGCTGGGGCTGTATACTCTGTGCTGTGATGCTGGGGCTGTATACTCTGTGCTGTGATGCTGGGGCTATATACTTTGTGCTGTGATGCTGGGGCTGTATACTCGGTGCTGTGATGCTGAGCTGTATACTCCTGACACTATGGGTGGAAGCAAGTGGAATACAGGTGACAGAGTGAGTATTCTATAAGGGGTGGGGCTTATAGGAAGTGGGAGGGGTCAAAAAGGAAGGGCGGGATCTGGCGCCCCCAATCCTAAAACTTCACTAGCCGCCACTGTTGCAATATAAGGCAAGTATAACGTGGCGTGTTTTTTTTTTAAGTCGCCAAAAAAAATTTAATATGACTCTCAGCATATACATTTTAGGTATTCATAATTATAACAATCAAAAGACCACAAAGTCTTGTGGTATGCTATGTTGTGGCTTGTGTAATTTGCCCATTTTGACATATAGTCAGTATAGACAGTACATTTTAAACTTTTTCCTGGGTATCTTGTGCAATAGGTAATGTACCAGTTCAGTCTTCTAAAACACATACTTATGGAATTAAATTTAAGTAAAATGAAAAATGTTTAGCAAATGCTGCAATTAAAATGTACATAGGTCATTTGTTCTGTCTTTTTTTCTTTTTTGTAGGTCATAAAGGAAGCAATTCAAGAAAGCATTGACTACAGAAGGGAGCATCCATCACGCTGTTCGGTGTCACTAAGTGATATTGATGCACGGAAATTCTTTAACAAAAGCAAACCGCAAGACTGAACACTAGAAGCAAATTGTGAAGGGAAATGGACCAGCATGCTAAGGGAAAACACTTTTTCATATGCAATGCATGTATAGCCAAGTAAAGATATTATTTATCAAAATTGTCAAGATTTGTATTTGTTTTTATATATTTTTTTTTTTTTGCACAATGACCAAAAGTTATTTGAATATTAAAGAGAAAATATTTTTGTAATTTTCAAGATATTCGGACTTGTCTGTGTCATATATTCAATATTGACAATTCAACTGAATTAAACTTGGTGCTGTTTCTATATCAAAACATAAGTGCTAAATAATAATGTAATTTGTAATCCATCATAGTGCAATCATAGGTGAAAAAGTCCATCCATGCAAGCAAAGTGCCAAATATAGTTAATTCCTGCTTGTGAAGATTCAAGTGACACTCCTTGCTCCCCTCCTGCGTTCCCACTCACCATCAATAATATTATTATTATAATTCAGGATTTATATAGCGCCAACCCGTTTGCACAGCACTTTACAACATGAGGGCAGACAGTACAGTTAGAAATACAATTCAATACAGGAGGAATCGGAGGGCACTGCTTGTAGGAGCTTACAATCTAGAAGGGAATATGATTCAAACCACATGGTCTTGTCCTGCACCAGTGGATGAATCTAGCTTCTTCGTTCTCCAATTACAAGGTTCCCATTATGGTGGTATAAGGCATACCAATGAAGAGAGAGAGGTTCATAGCGTTATGAGCAATAAAATATGGGCATAAATGTGATAAATGAACGCTGCCATAGCATGTGTTCCAGTTGTTGGATAAAGGTCTTTATTTCGTCCCTGCTTGATGCATTTTGCCCCTCTTACTAGGCATCTTCAAAAGCTATATATTCAATATTGTACAAGCTTTTTATCCTTTATGTGCCAAACATAGTCTTGCTATACTGTTTTGTTTGGTCTGTTAAATTTATGTTTTACTTTTTGTGTGACCGTTTTCAGATAATGTATTTGGTTTGCCACTGGCTAGTTTTTGGCACTAGTTACATTTTTTTTAATTGGTATTAGGTTGCAGTAAACAGATCTCTGTTTAAAATGTGTTCAATATCTGATGTTATAGTAAAGCAATTTTTCTGTAATTTTTCACTGACCAATGTCCGCATAATCATTACCGTGACCAAGGGTACAAATAAAATTTAAAGTAGAACAAACCGCACAAAAAAGCTGGCAGGGACTTTTGTCTTGCCTTACTCCATCTGTGGTGCTGGTGAGTGGTGACATTTCTTCCCATTTCTTTCTGGTGAAAATTTTTGTCACTGGACAATAGGTTGGAGGAAATCTCTATAAAGTATCCTCATATGGCAGAAAAACTTGACTGGGGTTTTTCGATGCCATATAGAAAAGCTCTGTCCAATGCCTGCCAGGTGGAGGGAGTAGAAATTAAAAGGTTCTTATCCTTATGCTGTATGTATCCCTTGTTTTGGAAAAAAAACTTGGGTAAGGAGCAAGTAAACAGTTTTAATTTTAATCAAAGCTGACCCTAAACTTTATTGTTTATGGACCTATATTGTTAATAAAAAATGTTCCGTTTTATTTAACCATTCTACATTAAATACAATCACAGCATTTTTCTGGAATGTTATTAGCAAAAGGAAATGTACCCTCCTCTGTAATAACATTATAACTTAAAGTAAATAAGGCATAACATTGACATTTGCTATGAAGAGGTACCTTTTTTTTTTAATCCGTTTTTATATCATTTGCTCATATATGTTAAATCTATTCATGCATTTTATAAACTAAAAAGTCAATAAATATTAATGTATGTGTAATAAAATGTTTTATGCAAGTAACTTTTAAATTTGAGTGGCTGATCTAATGTGTAATAAGAAATACATACAGACTTATTGAATCAACACACATTTTCCTTTTGTTTATTTTTTTTATTTGCTATAAAAATTCTTATTGAAGAAAATTAGCAATTACATAGGAAAAACTATTTTCAACAGATCCACAAAGAGCAGGGACCTTAACTATTTGGAACATACACATGGATATTTAACAAAAGATAGAGCTTAAAAGGGTAAAAAAAAAATAAGAAGTTTAAAGTAAGGTTATAAAATAGAACACAGATAGGAAGAATCAGTGAATATTCTTGGTTGAAGTTTATTAAGGTCAGTGTAGTCAACCACTATAGAACCTATTTTGATTAGTTGGGCCACAGAGTATTTAGCGAGAGAGGATTTGGACAATGTTTAAGCAATAGAGAGATGGAAACCAGCAGTCTGTTAGAATTTCAGGCCATGTTTAATTGTGGTCAGAATAATAGGATTTTTTTTATACAGCTTACCTGTAAAATCCTTTTCTTGGGAATACATCACGGGACTCAGAGCCTTAATTACTTAATAGATGGTCATATTGGTCCAGCAGTGCACCAACACCTTTGCAGCCATTGTGCTATACGCTGGGTGTTTGGTGTGCTCCTGTACCTTTTAAGGAGGGGTGGCTCCCCTTCAGTCCACCTGCTCCTATCCATTAGAATGCATGTGCCTCCACTGTGGGGACACTCATTGTTTAGTGTTAGGACCACAGATTACAGGGTGCCTTGGCGCGGCTCTGTGGCTCACACATGCATTTGAAAATGCGTGTGGACAAAACCCCTGTTTTTACGCATACTGTTAGGTTAATTGGTTGTTCTGCAGGCTGGTCGGTAAGGAGGCTTGGTTTTTCCCTGGGCATTCCCCAGGTTTTGGTGTTATCTACTTAATGGGTTATGTAGTCACCACAGGTGATTGGACACTGGCAAACCCATTTAAAATTGAGTTCCTATATAACCCCTCCCAAATGGAGAGTATCTCAGTTTTGTAGCAAAGCAATAAGTGTTCCAAGTTTAACTACAAAGAGGGGTGGGAGCTCTGTGTCCCGTGATGTATTCCCAAGAAAAGGATTTTACAGGTAAGCTGTATAAAAATAAAACCTATTTTCTTGATCATACATCATGGGACACAAAGCCTTAATTAATGGGATGTCCCATAGCAATGCTAAAATTGAGGGGAGGGAGACACAGATCAGAACAAGACAAACATCAGGCAAGAGGAACTATACTGCTGCCTGCAGCACACTACGCCCTAAGGCGGCATCCTCGTACACTCTCACATCTACCTGATAGACTTTAGTAAATGTATGGACCGAAGACCAAGTAGCAGCCTACAGATCTGAGCCATGGAAGCCATGTGATGCACTGCCCATGAAGCACCAACTGTTCTAGTAGAGCAGGGATAAGCAATTAGCGGACCTCCAGCTGTTGCCAAACTACAAGTCCCATCATGCCTCTGCCTCTGGGTGTCATGCTTGATGCTGCACATCAGAGTCATTATCTGTCCCCTTTGATATGTGTAGTAAATCTTGTTTGGCCACTAACCCCTTTTGTCAACAAACACCCTTTGATGTGTAAGATGGATTTGTTCTTGAATGCCTGTATGTAACACACACACATATATATATATATATCATGCCATACATATAACACAATATATAAAATACATACATATATATATTAATATTACAACACCTGTCATCATGAATAATCATATACGGTTCTTTACACGAAAGAGCCGCCAATTCCTTGCTGAGGATATGGCTACGAGAAAAAAACTTTTCTTTGTCAAAAGATTTAGAGAAACCTGGTGTAATGGTTCAAAAGGTAGTTTCTATAAAATGGATAATACCAAATTCAAATCCCATGGACACAAGGGAGACTTAACCGGTGAATTCAAATGCAGTGCTCCCTGAATAAAGGCCGGGGCTAGGGAATGAGAGGAAAGCCGTTTTTGAAAAAATACAGACAAGACCGAAATCTGGCCCTTGATGGTGCTCAAGGCCAACTTCATATTTAAGCCCAACTGAAGAAAGGCAATAATCCTATTAATGGCATACTTCCTAGGATGCCATCTTCTGGGTTCACACCAGGAAACATATGCCTTCCAGATTCTGTAGTAGATGAGCCTGGAGGCCGGCTTCCTAGCATTAACCAGAGTGGATAGGACTGGCGCTGAGAGCCCACGTTTCCTCAGAATGTGGGTCCCAACAGCCAAACCGTCAAATTTAGACTTTGTAAGGCAGGATGGAATATTGGACCCTGCGATAGTAGGTCTGAGCGTAGTGGGAGAACCCAAGGTCTTCCTACTGCCATCCTTGCGATTTCCGTGTACCAGGGTCTCCTGGGCCAAGCCGAGGTGACCAAAATCACCGGCTTTCCTTCCCCCTTGACTCTCTGAAGGAATTGTGGGAGAAGCAGAACTTTAGGGAACGCATAAATCGGAGAATAATGATCCCATGAGATTGTCGGTGCATCTGACCCTTGGGCACAGGGATCTCTTGTTCTTGACAGAAAGTTGACCAGCTTTGCGTTGAACCTGGAAGCCAACAGGTCCACATCTGGGGTACCATATTTCTGATATATGATTTGAAACATGTCGGGGGGGTGGAGAGACCATTCTCCTGGACTCAGTTGCTGGCAGTTTAAAAAATCCGCCTGCCAATTTTCTACCCCTGGAATGAAGACCGCAGATAGGCAAGGAATATGTCTTTCTGCCCAGGCCAGGATGTGATTCACCTCTTTTTGGGCATCCAGACTTCTGGTGCCTCCTTGGTGATTCATATAGGCTACGGCTGTAGCATTGTCGGACTGAATCCGAACAGGCCAACCCTGCAGTCTGTAAGACCAAACCTTTGAGGGCCAGATGAATTGCCCGACTCTCCAGAATGTTGATGGGTAGGAGCTTTTCTGCCCCGGACCACTTCCCATGGACAGATGCTTCTTCTAGAACTGCCCCCCAGCCCAGAAGGCTGGCGTCTGTGTTTACCACTTTCCATGCAACTGGAGTGAAGGATTTTCTTCTGACAGATTTTGGAGGAGAAGCCACCAATTGAGGCTCTGACGAACCCTTGGAGATAAGATCATAGGATGGTCCAGGGCCTTAACATCTTTGTTCCAAGCTGACAGAATTCTGCCCTGTAACGGCCTTGACTAAAACTGGGCGTAAGGGACAGCCTTGAATAAGGCTACCATCTTTCTCAAAATTTTTAGCATAGACGGATGGAAGGCCTTCTCTTTTGCCTTTATCACTCGGACCAAGTCTCCTATGGATTTTGCCTTTGGCTTGGGAAGCAATACCTTTCTTATATTCATGCCCAAATACTTCAGCCTTCTTAGAGGCTGCAAGGAGGGTTTTTCCAGATTGAGGACCCTGCCAAGGTACTCTAAATATTCCACTGTGCTGTGCACATTGTGGCCCAAGCGTGCAGTGGACTGATCTATGATCAACAGATCGTCCAGATAGGCTGTTACTGCTATGCCTCGTGCCCTTAGCCTTGCTAGGGCCAGGGTCAGTATTTTTGTAAACACACGAGGTGCTGTAGCCAGCCCGAAAGAAAGGGCCACTGACCCACCGCAAACCTTAGAAACCTTTGGTGAGCAGGGAATATTGGCACATGTAGATATGCATCTCTGATGTCTATTGATGCCAGGAATTCTCCTCCCTGAAGGGTTGAAACAACTGAACGGACAGACTCCATGCGAAAGGAGCAAATGTTCGGAAACTGATTCAGGCTTTTCAGATCTAGGATAGGTCTGACATCCCCGTTTGGTTTTGGAACCGTGAAAAGGTTTGAATAAAACCCTGATCCTCTGGGGCTAACTCCATGATTACCCCTTGGGACAACAGGTGTTCCAAGGCCAACAGAAAAGGCCTTCTTTTTTCTGGATCTTTGGCAACTCTTGACATCAGAAAATGGGGTAGCGAAAGTTCTATGAATTCTAGCTTGTAGCCTGAGGACACTGTGGAGATGACCCACTTGTCCTGAACTTCGTTCCGCCAAGTGTTTGCAAATTGCAGCAGCCTTCCCCCCACTCGGTCAAGAGGGGACATCCCTTCATAGGGAAATTTTGGGGTTCTGCTTAGACTTTGAACCCTTTTCTGCCCTTGGGCCTGGTTCTGGGCCTTTTCCCTAGTGTTAGACTGGGGAGGCCATCGCCACTGCCTGGAGAATGAGGTTCCAGGGGCTGGAAAAAGAATGCTTAAATGAAGGACGTTTACTCGTCTTAACAGGCAACAGAGTAGACTTGCCTCCGGTAATTTTTTGACTGTATTTATCCAAGTCATCCCCAAACAGGTGTCCTCCCCCAAAGGGGAACGCTGCCAAGCATTTCTTGCAAAAAACCTCGGCCTCCCAATGTTTAAATATGCAGGAGATTCAAGCGGGATGCTTGCTGAACAGAGTCCATAATCGCATCAATCGCAAAACACAAGGCCTTAGGAAGGTCCTCATAAACCTCAATCTCCTCTATAGGGAGGAGGTTAATCATCTGCTTCATTTGTTCCTTGAGGAACTGGCATACACCAATAGCTGCAGCTGCAGGTTGTACTACAGCCCCAACCATGGAGGAAGAAGCTTTCAATAGGGACTCCAGCTTTTTATCAGTTGGATCCTTAAAACCCTGCACATTGCACCGTGCATTGTCTATAGGACAGGTCAGGTTTTTGTTTGCACAAGAAATAGCTGCATCAATAGCAGGTACCCCCATTTCTTAGTGAAACCTTCCTCCATAGGATAAAGGATTCCCCCACTTCTTGGTAGCGCGGTAATACTCACTCCCTCATATCCCAAAAAATAAATGCAATCACTGTTGTGCTATAATCTTATAATACACATATATCGGCTCACTGCACAACCTGATGCTGAGTAGGAGTCTTAAGTTTGCCTGGTTCAATCCACAGGGATGCTTACAGCCCAGAGCTCTGTGTCCATGCCGCTTTACAGAAGACTTCTGGCGTGCTGGGCTTTAAATCAGCCTCTTGGCGCCTGCACACAGGTGTATCGTGTCTGCGCACGGACACTAGCAACCACGGCCCCCCTCCTCTCCAGCTCTCATTAAGACGGCTAAAAGCGCGCTCCCACCGCTGTTATGGCGGCACCCAGAGTGATGAGGAAAGGGGGGAAAGATTACTGGGGGCCTGCAGTGGAGGAGGTGAGTGGCATTTAAATTAACCAACTTCACTGAGATTGTTCCTGGATGGCTATGTAAGAATACACCAGGTATTCACTTACTCCCTCCAGTGGTGAAAACCAGGAAAGACATCCTACTCACAGAAGATAAGTATAAAATAAATTATCCTCTTCTTACATTATCCACTCTGCAGGAAAAGCTACTAAAAGTAGTTCCAGCTTTCACCCATAACGGCGGGCAAGTTGTGCCAACCTTCAGGTTTATTAAGGGTTCCATTAGAGATACCTGGACCTGTAGAAGACTCTGCCAGAAAAGTTATATAGGGGAGGAACTCAATTTTGATTGGGTTTGCCAGTGTCCAATCACCTGTGGTGACTACATAACCCATTAGGTAATTAAGGCTCTGTGTCCCGTGATGTATGAGCAAGAATGTGGAACACAATTTGTCAAACTTTTCAGTGGACTCCTTGGCAATGTTCTATCATACGGAACCATTTGGTAAATAAATGTAGGGGTATTTTTTGACTTCCAGTGTTTTTTTGTGGCATTTAAAAGGTGTCTGGTCAGAAACTGTTTGTAATGTTTCTTGGAGCAATTTGCGATATGTAGGATGCAGCAAGCAGGAGTGAGTGTTATTTTTGTTTCTGCAAGAAGTGTAATGTGCTCCTGAAAGGGACCAATTGGGGGCAGTCCCACTAGATGGAGATGTGACCAATCCCATGACAACATGCGACACAACACATATCTGAGGACAGTGGGTACCACATTTTTATTTTGACTGGTGTGGCATACCAGTGGGTTAGCAATTTGTAGGACATTTCCTTCACTCTAGTACTGATCAAGCTTTTGTGGACAAAGACAGAAGCTTGTTTCCATTGCTCATCAGAAAAATTAGTTTGAAATGCTTTTTCCCCTGGGCTCTGTGGGGTTCATCAGGTCTTGCATTTTGAAGCCAAGAATACATGAGTGAGGTAGATTATGGATTCAAATGGAGATATGGCCCGAGAAACCTCTGCTTATCAGATGTACACACATACAGTGTCTCACAAAAGTGAGAAAACCCCTCATATTTTTTTTTTTATATTTCATCATCGTTCTATCTTTTCATGCGACAACACTGAAGAACCGACACAGCTGCAATGTAAAGTAGTGAGTGTACAGCGTGCATAACAGTGTAAATTTGCTGTCCGTTCAAAATAACTCAACACAGCCATAAATGTCTAAACCGCTAGCAACAAAAGTGAGTACACCCTGTAACGGACATATGCATGCTGCCGGGACATTGATAATCTTCATGCAGGGAGGACTACAAGGAACTGCATGGCTTGTCACAATTGGATGTACCACATTGTATTCTGATAACTCTTGGGTCTGAGTCCACTCTGTGCCCTTTGGGCATGGAGTGGCAAGTGAATCATAATTCATGTATAACATGAAATAGGACATCACGGATAGTTCATATTGCAGGATCTTGAGAGACTACAAGATGTTGGTTAATTGTGACCCCAACCAGTCAATATTCTATGACTCATTTCTATGATTAGTCTAGTGACATGCTAATTGCATCAGGGCTTGGAGGACATTCCATTGTCCTTGTGTAAAGGTGTTGTAACGGACAGGTGTTAATCCAGGTCTGCTCCCAGAACTCTAATTATGCATGCTAAATACTGTTTATGTGTGATAACCCTGTCTACAATCTATTGATGCTCAGAGGTGTCAAGCGGTATGCAGAGACGGAGTGGGTGAAGGCTTTTGTTGTTAGTAATTGAGGAATGTTTAGTAATTAGCCTTAGTGTGTGATTAGGGGGGGGGGGGGAGGAGTGTCATTTGTTTCTGTACAGTTTGTAACCAGATATAAGGAGGTAAAATGTGGCATTAAAAGTCAGTCCTGCTTGACTCTGCAAACGTAGCCCGTCTCGTTTCTTGGAAGGGCGTTCGATGGGATATACCGGCGGTACCTGCATATCGCAGCTTGCCAGGGAAAAGGACGTCTCCAACGGCTGAGACCCTCTCACTACTTGAGTAGCCGTTACATTGGTGGCAGCAGTGGGATGGTCCTTTTATCCAAAGAGCAAGTGCTGAATGGAGTCGCAGTACGCCAGGCTGAAAAGATCCACACTAAAAGATCTATTGGAAAGGGAGCTGTGGTGGCTCAACGCGATTGGCACTGCGCTGACAAGCCATTCACCTCTGCAGCTAGAGGTTCGGATCCCGGTCTCGGCTTCATGTGAATTGAGTTTGGTGGTCTCAGCCCGGCTCCCGGTGGGTGTGCTATGTGAGGTAAGCCTGCGCTTAGTACGCCCACCCCCCTCCCACAAAAACCACCACACCTACACACGCACTCTAAATTGGGTTAACACACTCACATTGACCACGCGGTCTCTAAAAGAGAGGCGAAGGACTAATGGGGCTGGTTGAGCGGGCTAATCCTCTCACTCCCTTATAGGGAGTCCCTCTGCCCCGTTGGGCTTCAAAGCGGAGCAGGTAGGGCGGGCTGTGTGGGAGGACCCCCTCACACACCCGCCATTGCCACCCGGGGCATGGAGAAAGGTGGCAGATTGCCTCTGGGGGAGGCCTGCCTACTCCCAACTCCTGCAGTCCGGCATGCACAAAAATACACTAATAAGAAAGAAAAAAATAAATAAAAAAAAAAGATCTATTGGAGAGTCGTGGTAGGAGCGCCAGCAACAGACCACGGAGGGAGCTCATAGCTGAACTGCTGGGGCTGGACGAAATGGATGGATCCATGGAAGGAACTGAGCCCCTTGCACCGGTCAGCAAAGAAGATGTAATTACTGGGATTGTACAGCGGAGATTATCCTTGTATCCAGAAACGTCCGTGGAACTAATAAACCAGCTGTTCCGGGAAGCAAGGGAAGAGATACAAACGAAGAGGGGACAAGAACTGGAACTGGTAAGAGCGAGACAGCCCATTACACCTGCAGTTCCTACCCCCCCACCTGCTGCTACAGGAAAGAAAATACCGTTCACTGCATTTAAAGCTTTTGTAGAAAGTGAGGAGGAAATCGATGGATATTTGGCGGACTTTGAGAGGCAGTGCTCACTACACCAGGTCCCACCAGACCAATGGGTCACTATTTTGTCGGGGAAATTGTCGGGCAAAGCCAATGAAGCCTTTCGGGCTCTCGCTCCAGAGGATATTTTACAATATCAGCAAGTTAAAAAGGCGCTGCTAACCCGATACGCCGTAACGCCAGAAGCCTACCGCCGGCGCTTCCGGGAGTCCAAGAAGGTGGATGTGGACTCCCACATGGAATGGGCCAACCAGTTACAAAGGGTGGCATCCCTTTGGGTCCAAGGGTGCAAGGCCAACACCGGGGAGGAAGTATTGCAGCTGTTCCTAATGGAACATTTCTTCCAAGACCTGGCCGCAGACATACAAGACTGGGTACGAGATCGCCGTCCCGCTAACTTAAACGAGGCGGCTCGGCTAGCAGATGAGTACGCGGAGACAAGGAGAGTAAGCCAGGGTACTATGCGGCTGGCTCATAAGGTGGAACCGCGTACTCCAACCGTCACCCCACGCCCAGAGTTTCGGGCTCCAGTCCCACCACGTCCTCAGGGGCCTAGCAACTACCCCCGGGATTCGCCTAGGGTGACGTGCCATCACTGCAGCGACACGGGACATATTGCTCGTTATTGCCCTTTGAGAGCTACAAATAACAATTGGAGACGCACAACACCCAACACAGAGGTCACTCCATCACGTCCCTCTGCGGCCCACTGCCTGGAGACCGAGGGGGGCCCTGAGGAATGTCTGGGAATTTGGTATGAGGCAGACCCAATACAAGCGGCCTCTCCGGATAACCGTCAGCATCACCGTCAGGAGGTACGAGTGAATGGACAAGTAGCACAAGGCCTAAGAGATTCCGGGACTACTATCACTCTGATTCAAAAACATCTGGTAAAGCCAGAGAACGTGTCCACTCACACAGTTGCCGTCCGGGTCGCAGGGGGTGCTGTATTTCGCGTACCCACCGCCCGGGTGCACTTAGACTGCGGAGCCGGGTCAGGAAAGACCACAGTTGGTATCATGGACAACCTACCTGCCGAGGTGGTGCTGGGCAACGACATTGGCCCTCTGACTTCGGCTTATTTACCTACACCTGCTGCTGCTTGTGCCGTGACCACCCGCGTTGCTGGAATCAACCCGCTTGCTGCTGAGAACCGGGTAAGACTACCTTCCCCGACATGTACTGTAGATCCGGCACAATATCACAGTCTAAAATGGGAATGTGACAAGTTGGCCAGTGAGAAATCAGAGATGCACCGACACTATGTCATGTATTATGAGATGTCCCGTGGCTTGAACATTGAAATACACAAACAGGCGGAAATTGTCAAGATTAAATGGGATTTGCATCCAGGTGGTGCCATATCTGTCCCAAGAGCATCAGCAACAGGTTTTGGGAGCCATTGAGAGAGCAAAGCAAGTGACTGTTCCAGAACTGAATTCTATTATTCACCGTCACCATCAGCTACCGACCTGGTAAGCCAATGGGAAGGCCGACGGACTGTCCAGGCAAACTGAACTTTTACCCTAACAGCAGACCGGACATCCCCAAGTTGATCCGAAAAGGATCAATCCGGGTCTGCCGGAGTGTTCCACAAAAGGGGAGTAGTGTAACGGACATATGCATGCTGCCGGGACATTGATAATCTTCATGCAGGGAGGACTACAAGGAACTGCATGGCTTGTCACAATTGGATGTACCACATTGTATTCTGATAACTCTTGGGTCTGAGTCCACTCTGTGCCCTTTGGGCATGGAGTGGCAAGTGAATCATAATTCATGTATAACATGAAATAGGACATCACGGATAGTTCATATTGCAGGATCTTGAGAGACTACAAGATGTTGGTTAATTGTGACCCCAACCAGTCAATATTCTATGACTCATTTCTATGATTAGTCTAGTGACATGCTAATTGCATCAGGGCTTGGAGGACATTCCATTGTCCTTGTGTAAAGGTGTTGTAACGGACAGGTGTTAATCCAGGTCTGCTCCCAGAACTCTAATTATGCATGCTAAATACTGTTTATGTGTGATAACCCTGTCTACAATCTATTGATGCTCAGAGGTGTCAAGCGGTATGCAGAGACGGAGTGGGTGAAGGCTTTTGTTGTTAGTAATTGAGGAATGTTTAGTAATTAGCCTTAGTGTGTGATTAGGGGGGGGGGGAGGAGTGTCATTTGTTTCTGTACAGTTTGTAACCAGATATAAGGAGGTAAAATGTGGCATTAAAAGTCAGTCCTGCTTGACTCTGCAAACGTAGCCCGTCTCGTTTCTTGGAAGGGCGTTCGATGGGATATACCGGCGGTACCTGCATATCGCAGCTTGCCAGGGAAAAGGACGTCTCCAACGGCTGAGACCCTCTCACTACTTGGGTAGCCGTTACACACCCCTAAGGGAAAATGTCCATATTTGGCCCAAAGTGTCAATATTTTGTGTGGCCTCAATTTTTTTCCATCACTGCCAGAGCTTTACAGGTTGCTACTGGAGTCCTCTTTCACTCCTCCATGACAACATCACAGATCTGGTAGATGTTGGAGACCTTGCACTCCTCCACCTTCTGTTTGAGGATGCACCAAGCCCACAGATGCTCAATAGGGTTTAGGTCTGGAGACCTGCTTGGCCAGTACATCATATTTACCCTCAGCTTCTTTAGCAAGGCAGTGGTTGTCTTGGAGGTGAGTTTGGGGTTGTTGTGTTGGAATACTGCCCTGCAGCCCAGTCTCCAAAGGGAGGGGATTGTGCTCTGCTTCAGTATATCACAGTACATGTTAGAATTCAAGGTTTGCTCAGTGAACTGTAGCTCCCCAGTGCCGGCAGCACTCATGCAGCCCCAGACCATGACACTCCTGCCACCATGCCACACGTGTCTTTGTTCTCCTCACTTGTTTGTCTCAACACACGCTTGACACCATCTGAACCAAATGAGTTTATCTTGGTCTCATCAGACCACAGGACATGGTTCCAGTAATCAATGTCCCTAGTTTGCTTTTCTTCAGCAAACAGCTGGCTTTCTTGTGCATCATCTTTAGAAGAGGATTCCTTCTGGTATGACAGCCATGCAGACCAATTGATGCAGTGTGCAGCATATGGTCTGAGCACTGACAGGCTGACCCCCCACCCCTTCAACCTCTGCAGTAATGCTGACTGCACTCGTATGTCTATTTCCCAAAGACAACCTCTGGATGTGACGCTGAGCACGTGCACTCAGCTTCTTTGGTCGACCATGGCGGGGCCTGTTCTGAGTGGAATCTGTCCTGTTAAACTGCTGTATGGTCTGGGCCACCGTGCTGCAGCTTTAATTCAGGGTCTTGGCAATCTTCTTATATCGTAGGCCATCTTTATGTAAAGCAACAATTATTATTTTTCAGATCCTCAGTGTTCTTTGCCATGAGCTGCCATGTTGAACTTCCAGTAACCAGTATGAGAGTGAGAGCAATAACACAACATTTCACACCTGCTCCCCATTCACACCTGAGACCTTGTAACACATGACACTGGGGAGGGAAATTTTATAATTGGGCCCAATTTGGACATTTTCACTTAATGGCTGTGTGAGTTATTTTTAAGGGACAGCAAATTGACACTGTTATACAAGCTGTACACGCACTACTTTACATTATAGCAAAGTGTAATTTCTTCCATGCTGTCGCAAGAAAAGATATAATAAAATATTTACAAAAATGTGAGAGGTGTACTCACTTTTGTGAGATACTATAATTGTGCAACTGGTGATAGGTCTAGAAAGAGAGGTGTTGCTGAGGGCCCAATTCCACTGTCAGAGTCAAATGATTTCAGCTTGTTATTGGAGACACAGAGAGATTCATTTAGGCAGTATGAGTATGTACAAGTGCAGTATGAATTCCAGCTCCGTTTTCTCTGCAAAAAGAAAAAAACAGCTGCTCTCCGTTGTAGCTGCGGATCAGCTGACCTGGGATAGGGAGCGGTGTGGTGAGCAGGGAGGGAATACATTTTCACAACGGAACGCATTTGCATTCGCATTTGCGAAGATAATGTGCCTGCAATTCACACACGTTTTTTGGGGATTGCGGAGTGTGGATGCAACGCACATATGTGAACCAGACACATTGGAAAGAACAGATTTTAAAATGTTCTGCCTGTTGGATGCGGTGTAAGCCGCATCCAATTAGCATAGGTGTCAACCCAGCCTTACTAAGAAAAATGGGAAGTAATGGTTGCTCTGCATTTAATTCCGCCCAATTAAGACTTTAACTAGGCAAACATGCGAATGGAAAAGCACGCTAATACCAGTGAAAATGCCTTTGTAAATGTCAAATCAGCATATCAGTGAATTTGCAAGTGTCAATTGCTACCGAGATTATTATATGGAATTGCACTGCAGTCATGATCACATGAATGTGAATAAAACATTTTTATGTGAGATGTGCTCTATGCATCTATGTATATTCCCATTCATATTATTAGCTAGTTTTCTTCTTTTGCTAATGAATGCAGTTGTGAATGAAAATAACAGAGTATTGTCTGCTATTCTGTAAAGTTAAATGTATTGAACATTTAAGTTGCATATGTGTTTTTTTTTTATGTTACTTTTTTTGAGACTATAAAGCAGTAATTATTTGTTTGTTCTTTAATCATACTACACTTTTATGCAGGTCTCAGCGTACTTGGCATAATGGCTTGGTGGTGTGCACTGATGCCTACAAAGCACTCGGGTATAATCCTAGCCAACCTACCACCCACCTAAGTGCACAAGCGATTTAGAACCAAAAAAAAGTGTAAACTAACACCCTGCACATTAACTAGTGTGTGTGATTTTTGGAATTAGACACCATAATAATATAAATACTTACATACCATTGCATGCATTTGAAGAGTTAATATCAAAGAATCAACCAAACTGGTGTGGCCATTAGGCATTCGCCTATTTTTAGCACATGCTGAACAATGTAAGTGATGCCGCGTACGCACGATCGGTTTGTCTGATGAAAACGGTCTGATGGACCGTTTTCATCAGACTAAACCGATCGTGTATGGGCCCCATCGGTTATTTATCCATCGGTTAAAAAATTAGGAACTTGTTTTAAAATTATCTGATGGATAAAAAACCTATAGAAAAAAAACGATCGTCTGTAGGCACGTCCATCGGTTAAAAATCCATGCATGCTCAGAATCAAGTCGACGCATGCTTAGAAGCATTGAACTTCATTTTTCTTAGCACGTCGTTGTGTTTTACGTCACCGCGTTCTGACACGATCGTTTTTTTAACTGATGGTGTGTAGGCACGACTGATCATCAGTCAGTTTCATCGGATAACTGATGGAAAAATCCATCAGACCGTTTTCATCGGATGGACCGATCGTGTGTACAGGGCATAAGAGTAAGATGTATTGCAATGTAAGAGTACAATGCAAGCTTTCAGTAGGTGATACCATGTGTGGGATTTGAACCTATACATTTACTAATGTTTGATTCTTTATATTCTATAAAATAATGTATTTTTTTTCTGGCCTGTTGGGTGGCTTGATGGACGGTGAATGTACATTGCAGGACACTTCCCTTTTATTAAAAAAATAATAATTATTTCATGGTTTACCTAGTCCACAAAAGAATTAATAGAGCCCTGAGATTCAGTATTGGACCAGGGATTTTTTTTGGGCAAAACCAGACAAAAATGAATACAAAATCCAAAAAGGCAGTGCACAAAAATTGACACACACTTATGTTTGGAATTAGCAGGAAGATTCCTGTAATGTGCTCCTGAAAGGGACCAATTGGGGGCAGTCCCACTAGATGGAGATGTGACCAATCCCATGACAACATGCGACACAACACATATCTGAGGACAGTGGGTACCACATTTTTATTTTGACTGGTGTGGCATACCAGTGGGTTAGCAATTTGTAGGACATTTCCTTCACTCTAGTACTGATCAAGCTTTTGTGGACAAAGACAGAAGCTTGTTTCCATTGCTCATCAGAAAAATTAGTTTGAAATGCTTTTTCCCCTGGGCTCTGTGGGGTTCATCAGGTCTTGCATTTTGAAGCCAAGAATACATGAGTGAGGTAGATTATGGATTCAAATGGAGATATGGCCCGAGAAACCTCTGCTTATCAGATGTACACACATACAGTGTCTCACAAAAGTGAGAAAACCCCTCATATTTTTTTTTTTATATTTCATCATCGTTCTATCTTTTCATGCGACAACACTGAAGAACCGACACAGCTGCAATGTAAAGTAGTGAGTGTACAGCGTGCATAACAGTGTAAATTTGCTGTCCGTTCAAAATAACTCAACACAGCCATAAATGTCTAAACCGCTAGCAACAAAAGTGAGTACACCCTGTAACGGACATATGCATGCTGCCGGGACATTGATAATCTTCATGCAGGGAGGACTACAAGGAACTGCATGGCTTGTCACAATTGGATGTACCACATTGTATTCTGATAACTCTTGGGTCTGAGTCCACTCTGTGCCCTTTGGGCATGGAGTGGCAAGTGAATCATAATTCATGTATAACATGAAATAGGACATCACGGATAGTTCATATTGCAGGATCTTGAGAGACTACAAGATGTTGGTTAATTGTGACCCCAACCAGTCAATATTCTATGACTCATTTCTATGATTAGTCTAGTGACATGCTAATTGCATCAGGGCTTGGAGGACATTCCATTGTCCTTGTGTAAAGGTGTTGTAACGGACAGGTGTTAATCCAGGTCTGCTCCCAGAACTCTAATTATGCATGCTAAATACTGTTTATGTGTGATAACCCTGTCTACAATCTATTGATGCTCAGAGGTGTCAAGCGGTATGCAGAGACGGAGTGGGTGAAGGCTTTTGTTGTTAGTAATTGAGGAATGTTTAGTAATTAGCCTTAGTGTGTGATTAGGGGGGGGGGGAGGAGTGTCATTTGTTTCTGTACAGTTTGTAACCAGATATAAGGAGGTAAAATGTGGCATTAAAAGTCAGTCCTGCTTGACTCTGCAAACGTAGCCCGTCTCGTTTCTTGGAAGGGCGTTCGATGGGATATACCGGCGGTACCTGCATATCGCAGCTTGCCAGGGAAAAGGACGTCTCCAACGGCTGAGACCCTCTCACTACTTGGGTAGCCGTTACATTGGTGGCAGCAGTGGGATGGTCCTTTTATCCAAAGAGCAAGTGCTGAATGGAGTCGCAGTACGCCAGGCTGAAAAGATCCACACTAAAAGATCTATTGGAAAGGGAGCTGTGGTGGCTCAACGCGATTGGCACTGCGCTGACAAGCCATTCACCTCTGCAGCTAGAGGTTCGGATCCCGGTCTCGGCTTCATGTGAATTGAGTTTGGTGGTCTCAGCCCGGCTCCCGGTGGGTGTGCTATGTGAGGTAAGCCTGCGCTTAGTACGCCCACCCCCCTCCCACAAAAACCACCACACCTACACACGCACTCTAAATTGGGTTAACACACTCACATTGACCACGCGGTCTCTAAAAGAGAGGCGAAGGACTAATGGGGCTGGTTGAGCGGGCTAATCCTCTCACTCCCTTATAGGGAGTCCCTCTGCCCCGTTGGGCTTCAAAGCGGAGCAGGTAGGGCGGGCTGTGTGGGAGGACCCCCTCACACACCCGCCATTGCCACCCGGGGCATGGAGAAAGGTGGCAGATTGCCTCTGGGGGAGGCCTGCCTACTCCCAACTCCTGCAGTCCGGCATGCACAAAAATACACTAATAAGAAAGAAAAAAATAAAAAAAAAAAAAAAAAAAAAAGATCTATTGGAGAGTCGTGGTAGGAGCGCCAGCAACAGACCACGGAGGGAGCTCATAGCTGAACTGCTGGGGCTGGACGAAATGGATGGATCCATGGAAGGAACTGAGCCCCTTGCACCGGTCAGCAAAGAAGATGTAATTACTGGGATTGTACAGCGGAGATTATCCTTGTATCCAGAAACGTCCGTGGAACTAATAAACCAGCTGTTCCGGGAAGCAAGGGAAGAGATACAAACGAAGAGGGGACAAGAACTGGAACTGGTAAGAGCGAGACAGCCCATTACACCTGCAGTTCCTACCCCCCCACCTGCTGCTACAGGAAAGAAAATACCGTTCACTGCATTTAAAGCTTTTGTAGAAAGTGAGGAGGAAATCGATGGATATTTGGCGGACTTTGAGAGGCAGTGCTCACTACACCAGGTCCCACCAGACCAATGGGTCACTATTTTGTCGGGGAAATTGTCGGGCAAAGCCAATGAAGCCTTTCGGGCTCTCGCTCCAGAGGATATTTTACAATATCAGCAAGTTAAAAAGGCGCTGCTAACCCGATACGCCGTAACGCCAGAAGCCTACCGCCGGCGCTTCCGGGAGTCCAAGAAGGTGGATGTGGACTCCCACATGGAATGGGCCAACCAGTTACAAAGGGTGGCATCCCTTTGGGTCCAAGGGTGCAAGGCCAACACCGGGGAGGAAGTATTGCAGCTGTTCCTAATGGAACATTTCTTCCAAGACCTGGCCGCAGACATACAAGACTGGGTACGAGATCGCCGTCCCGCTAACTTAAACGAGGCGGCTCGGCTAGCAGATGAGTA
Organism: Rana temporaria; assembly: GCF_905171775.1. Lineage (NCBI taxonomy): Eukaryota > Metazoa > Chordata > Amphibia > Anura > Ranidae > Rana > Rana temporaria. The sequence goes on along the minus strand of NC_053495.1, from coordinate 99,704,290 downwards.
CGCGGAGACAAGGAGAGTAAGCCAGGGTACTATGCGGCTGGCTCATAAGGTGGAACCGCGTACTCCAACCGTCACCCCACGCCCAGAGTTTCGGGCTCCAGTCCCACCACGTCCTCAGGGGCCTAGCAACTACCCCCGGGATTCGCCTAGGGTGACGTGCCATCACTGCAGCGACACGGGACATATTGCTCGTTATTGCCCTTTGAGAGCTACAAATAACAATTGGAGACGCACAACACCCAACACAGAGGTCACTCCATCACGTCCCTCTGCGGCCCACTGCCTGGAGACCGAGGGGGGCCCTGAGGAATGTCTGGGAATTTGGTATGAGGCAGACCCAATACAAGCGGCCTCTCCGGATAACCGTCAGCATCACCGTCAGGAGGTACGAGTGAATGGACAAGTAGCACAAGGCCTAAGAGATTCCGGGACTACTATCACTCTGATTCAAAAACATCTGGTAAAGCCAGAGAACGTGTCCACTCACACAGTTGCCGTCCGGGTCGCAGGGGGTGCTGTATTTCGCGTACCCACCGCCCGGGTGCACTTAGACTGCGGAGCCGGGTCAGGAAAGACCACAGTTGGTATCATGGACAACCTACCTGCCGAGGTGGTGCTGGGCAACGACATTGGCCCTCTGACTTCGGCTTATTTACCTACACCTGCTGCTGCTTGTGCCGTGACCACCCGCGTTGCTGGAATCAACCCGCTTGCTGCTGAGAACCGGGTAAGACTACCTTCCCCGACATGTACTGTAGATCCGGCACAATATCACAGTCTAAAATGGGAATGTGACAAGTTGGCCAGTGAGAAATCAGAGATGCACCGACACTATGTCATGTATTATGAGATGTCCCGTGGCTTGAACATTGAAATACACAAACAGGCGGAAATTGTCAAGATTAAATGGGATTTGCATCCAGGTGGTGCCATATCTGTCCCAAGAGCATCAGCAACAGGTTTTGGGAGCCATTGAGAGAGCAAAGCAAGTGACTGTTCCAGAACTGAATTCTATTATTCACCGTCACCATCAGCTACCGACCTGGTAAGCCAATGGGAAGGCCGACGGACTGTCCAGGCAAACTGAACTTTTACCCTAACAGCAGACCGGACATCCCCAAGTTGATCCGAAAAGGATCAATCCGGGTCTGCCGGAGTGTTCCACAAAAGGGGAGTAGTGTAACGGACATATGCATGCTGCCGGGACATTGATAATCTTCATGCAGGGAGGACTACAAGGAACTGCATGGCTTGTCACAATTGGATGTACCACATTGTATTCTGATAACTCTTGGGTCTGAGTCCACTCTGTGCCCTTTGGGCATGGAGTGGCAAGTGAATCATAATTCATGTATAACATGAAATAGGACATCACGGATAGTTCATATTGCAGGATCTTGAGAGACTACAAGATGTTGGTTAATTGTGACCCCAACCAGTCAATATTCTATGACTCATTTCTATGATTAGTCTAGTGACATGCTAATTGCATCAGGGCTTGGAGGACATTCCATTGTCCTTGTGTAAAGGTGTTGTAACGGACAGGTGTTAATCCAGGTCTGCTCCCAGAACTCTAATTATGCATGCTAAATACTGTTTATGTGTGATAACCCTGTCTACAATCTATTGATGCTCAGAGGTGTCAAGCGGTATGCAGAGACGGAGTGGGTGAAGGCTTTTGTTGTTAGTAATTGAGGAATGTTTAGTAATTAGCCTTAGTGTGTGATTAGGGGGGGGGGGAGGAGTGTCATTTGTTTCTGTACAGTTTGTAACCAGATATAAGGAGGTAAAATGTGGCATTAAAAGTCAGTCCTGCTTGACTCTGCAAACGTAGCCCGTCTCGTTTCTTGGAAGGGCGTTCGATGGGATATACCGGCGGTACCTGCATATCGCAGCTTGCCAGGGAAAAGGACGTCTCCAACGGCTGAGACCCTCTCACTACTTGGGTAGCCGTTACACACCCCTAAGGGAAAATGTCCATATTTGGCCCAAAGTGTCAATATTTTGTGTGGCCTCAATTTTTTTCCATCACTGCCAGAGCTTTACAGGTTGCTACTGGAGTCCTCTTTCACTCCTCCATGACAACATCACAGATCTGGTAGATGTTGGAGACCTTGCACTCCTCCACCTTCTGTTTGAGGATGCACCAAGCCCACAGATGCTCAATAGGGTTTAGGTCTGGAGACCTGCTTGGCCAGTACATCATATTTACCCTCAGCTTCTTTAGCAAGGCAGTGGTTGTCTTGGAGGTGAGTTTGGGGTTGTTGTGTTGGAATACTGCCCTGCAGCCCAGTCTCCAAAGGGAGGGGATTGTGCTCTGCTTCAGTATATCACAGTACATGTTAGAATTCAAGGTTTGCTCAGTGAACTGTAGCTCCCCAGTGCCGGCAGCACTCATGCAGCCCCAGACCATGACACTCCTGCCACCATGCCACACGTGTCTTTGTTCTCCTCACTTGTTTGTCTCAACACACGCTTGACACCATCTGAACCAAATGAGTTTATCTTGGTCTCATCAGACCACAGGACATGGTTCCAGTAATCAATGTCCCTAGTTTGCTTTTCTTCAGCAAACAGCTGGCTTTCTTGTGCATCATCTTTAGAAGAGGATTCCTTCTGGTATGACAGCCATGCAGACCAATTGATGCAGTGTGCAGCATATGGTCTGAGCACTGACAGGCTGACCCCCCACCCCTTCAACCTCTGCAGTAATGCTGACTGCACTCGTATGTCTATTTCCCAAAGACAACCTCTGGATGTGACGCTGAGCACGTGCACTCAGCTTCTTTGGTCGACCATGGCGGGGCCTGTTCTGAGTGGAATCTGTCCTGTTAAACTGCTGTATGGTCTGGGCCACCGTGCTGCAGCTTTAATTCAGGGTCTTGGCAATCTTCTTATATCGTAGGCCATCTTTATGTAAAGCAACAATTATTATTTTTCAGATCCTCAGTGTTCTTTGCCATGAGCTGCCATGTTGAACTTCCAGTAACCAGTATGAGAGTGAGAGCAATAACACAACATTTCACACCTGCTCCCCATTCACACCTGAGACCTTGTAACACATGACACTGGGGAGGGAAATTTTATAATTGGGCCCAATTTGGACATTTTCACTTAATGGCTGTGTGAGTTATTTTTAAGGGACAGCAAATTGACACTGTTATACAAGCTGTACACGCACTACTTTACATTATAGCAAAGTGTAATTTCTTCCATGCTGTCGCAAGAAAAGATATAATAAAATATTTACAAAAATGTGAGAGGTGTACTCACTTTTGTGAGATACTATAATTGTGCAACTGGTGATAGGTCTAGAAAGAGAGGTGTTGCTGAGGGCCCAATTCCACTGTCAGAGTCAAATGATTTCAGCTTGTTATTGGAGACACAGAGAGATTCATTTAGGCAGTATGAGTATGTACAAGTGCAGTATGAATTCCAGCTCCGTTTTCTCTGCAAAAAGAAAAAAACAGCTGCTCTCCGTTGTAGCTGCGGATCAGCTGACCTGGGATAGGGAGCGGTGTGGTGAGCAGGGAGGGAATACATTTTCACAACGGAACGCATTTGCATTCGCATTTGCGAAGATAATGTGCCTGCAATTCACACACGTTTTTTGGGGATTGCGGAGTGTGGATGCAACGCACATATGTGAACCAGACACATTGGAAAGAACAGATTTTAAAATGTTCTGCCTGTTGGATGCGGTGTAAGCCGCATCCAATTAGCATAGGTGTCAACCCAGCCTTACTAAGAAAAATGGGAAGTAATGGTTGCTCTGCATTTAATTCCGCCCAATTAAGACTTTAACTAGGCAAACATGCGAATGGAAAAGCACGCTAATACCAGTGAAAATGCCTTTGTAAATGTCAAATCAGCATATCAGTGAATTTGCAAGTGTCAATTGCTACCGAGATTATTATATGGAATTGCACTGCAGTCATGATCACATGAATGTGAATAAAACATTTTTATGTGAGATGTGCTCTATGCATCTATGTATATTCCCATTCATATTATTAGCTAGTTTTCTTCTTTTGCTAATGAATGCAGTTGTGAATGAAAATAACAGAGTATTGTCTGCTATTCTGTAAAGTTAAATGTATTGAACATTTAAGTTGCATATGTGTTTTTTTTTTATGTTACTTTTTTTGAGACTATAAAGCAGTAATTATTTGTTTGTTCTTTAATCATACTACACTTTTATGCAGGTCTCAGCGTACTTGGCATAATGGCTTGGTGGTGTGCACTGATGCCTACAAAGCACTCGGGTATAATCCTAGCCAACCTACCACCCACCTAAGTGCACAAGCGATTTAGAACCAAAAAAAAGTGTAAACTAACACCCTGCACATTAACTAGTGTGTGTGATTTTTGGAATTAGACACCATAATAATATAAATACTTACATACCATTGCATGCATTTGAAGAGTTAATATCAAAGAATCAACCAAACTGGTGTGGCCATTAGGCATTCGCCTATTTTTAGCACATGCTGAACAATGTAAGTGATGCCGCGTACGCACGATCGGTTTGTCTGATGAAAACGGTCTGATGGACCGTTTTCATCAGACTAAACCGATCGTGTATGGGCCCCATCGGTTATTTATCCATCGGTTAAAAAATTAGGAACTTGTTTTAAAATTATCTGATGGATAAAAAACCTATAGAAAAAAAACGATCGTCTGTAGGCACGTCCATCGGTTAAAAATCCATGCATGCTCAGAATCAAGTCGACGCATGCTTAGAAGCATTGAACTTCATTTTTCTTAGCACGTCGTTGTGTTTTACGTCACCGCGTTCTGACACGATCGTTTTTTTAACTGATGGTGTGTAGGCACGACTGATCATCAGTCAGTTTCATCGGATAACTGATGGAAAAATCCATCAGACCGTTTTCATCGGATGGACCGATCGTGTGTACAGGGCATAAGAGTAAGATGTATTGCAATGTAAGAGTACAATGCAAGCTTTCAGTAGGTGATACCATGTGTGGGATTTGAACCTATACATTTACTAATGTTTGATTCTTTATATTCTATAAAATAATGTATTTTTTTTCTGGCCTGTTGGGTGGCTTGATGGACGGTGAATGTACATTGCAGGACACTTCCCTTTTATTAAAAAAATAATAATTATTTCATGGTTTACCTAGTCCACAAAAGAATTAATAGAGCCCTGAGATTCAGTATTGGACCAGGGATTTTTTTTGGGCAAAACCAGACAAAAATGAATACAAAATCCAAAAAGGCAGTGCACAAAAATTGACACACACTTATGTTTGGAATTAGCAGGAAGATTCCTGTAATGTGCTCCTGAAAGGGACCAATTGGGGGCAGTCCCACTAGATGGAGATGTGACCAATCCCATGACAACATGCGACACAACACATATCTGAGGACAGTGGGTACCACATTTTTATTTTGACTGGTGTGGCATACCAGTGGGTTAGCAATTTGTAGGACATTTCCTTCACTCTAGTACTGATCAAGCTTTTGTGGACAAAGACAGAAGCTTGTTTCCATTGCTCATCAGAAAAATTAGTTTGAAATGCTTTTTCCCCTGGGCTCTGTGGGGTTCATCAGGTCTTGCATTTTGAAGCCAAGAATACATGAGTGAGGTAGATTATGGATTCAAATGGAGATATGGCCCGAGAAACCTCTGCTTATCAGATGTACACACATACAGTGTCTCACAAAAGTGAGAAAACCCCTCATATTTTTTTTTTTATATTTCATCATCGTTCTATCTTTTCATGCGACAACACTGAAGAACCGACACAGCTGCAATGTAAAGTAGTGAGTGTACAGCGTGCATAACAGTGTAAATTTGCTGTCCGTTCAAAATAACTCAACACAGCCATAAATGTCTAAACCGCTAGCAACAAAAGTGAGTACACCCTGTAACGGACATATGCATGCTGCCGGGACATTGATAATCTTCATGCAGGGAGGACTACAAGGAACTGCATGGCTTGTCACAATTGGATGTACCACATTGTATTCTGATAACTCTTGGGTCTGAGTCCACTCTGTGCCCTTTGGGCATGGAGTGGCAAGTGAATCATAATTCATGTATAACATGAAATAGGACATCACGGATAGTTCATATTGCAGGATCTTGAGAGACTACAAGATGTTGGTTAATTGTGACCCCAACCAGTCAATATTCTATGACTCATTTCTATGATTAGTCTAGTGACATGCTAATTGCATCAGGGCTTGGAGGACATTCCATTGTCCTTGTGTAAAGGTGTTGTAACGGACAGGTGTTAATCCAGGTCTGCTCCCAGAACTCTAATTATGCATGCTAAATACTGTTTATGTGTGATAACCCTGTCTACAATCTATTGATGCTCAGAGGTGTCAAGCGGTATGCAGAGACGGAGTGGGTGAAGGCTTTTGTTGTTAGTAATTGAGGAATGTTTAGTAATTAGCCTTAGTGTGTGATTAGGGGGGGGGGGAGGAGTGTCATTTGTTTCTGTACAGTTTGTAACCAGATATAAGGAGGTAAAATGTGGCATTAAAAGTCAGTCCTGCTTGACTCTGCAAACGTAGCCCGTCTCGTTTCTTGGAAGGGCGTTCGATGGGATATACCGGCGGTACCTGCATATCGCAGCTTGCCAGGGAAAAGGACGTCTCCAACGGCTGAGACCCTCTCACTACTTGGGTAGCCGTTACATTGGTGGCAGCAGTGGGATGGTCCTTTTATCCAAAGAGCAAGTGCTGAATGGAGTCGCAGTACGCCAGGCTGAAAAGATCCACACTAAAAGATCTATTGGAAAGGGAGCTGTGGTGGCTCAACGCGATTGGCACTGCGCTGACAAGCCATTCACCTCTGCAGCTAGAGGTTCGGATCCCGGTCTCGGCTTCATGTGAATTGAGTTTGGTGGTCTCAGCCCGGCTCCCGGTGGGTGTGCTATGTGAGGTAAGCCTGCGCTTAGTACGCCCACCCCCCTCCCACAAAAACCACCACACCTACACACGCACTCTAAATTGGGTTAACACACTCACATTGACCACGCGGTCTCTAAAAGAGAGGCGAAGGACTAATGGGGCTGGTTGAGCGGGCTAATCCTCTCACTCCCTTATAGGGAGTCCCTCTGCCCCGTTGGGCTTCAAAGCGGAGCAGGTAGGGCGGGCTGTGTGGGAGGACCCCCTCACACACCCGCCATTGCCACCCGGGGCATGGAGAAAGGTGGCAGATTGCCTCTGGGGGAGGCCTGCCTACTCCCAACTCCTGCAGTCCGGCATGCACAAAAATACACTAATAAGAAAGAAAAAAATAAATAAAAAAAAAAAAAAAAAAAAGATCTATTGGAGAGTCGTGGTAGGAGCGCCAGCAACAGACCACGGAGGGAGCTCATAGCTGAACTGCTGGGGCTGGACGAAATGGATGGATCCATGGAAGGAACTGAGCCCCTTGCACCGGTCAGCAAAGAAGATGTAATTACTGGGATTGTACAGCGGAGATTATCCTTGTATCCAGAAACGTCCGTGGAACTAATAAACCAGCTGTTCCGGGAAGCAAGGGAAGAGATACAAACGAAGAGGGGACAAGAACTGGAACTGGTAAGAGCGAGACAGCCCATTACACCTGCAGTTCCTACCCCCCCACCTGCTGCTACAGGAAAGAAAATACCGTTCACTGCATTTAAAGCTTTTGTAGAAAGTGAGGAGGAAATCGATGGATATTTGGCGGACTTTGAGAGGCAGTGCTCACTACACCAGGTCCCACCAGACCAATGGGTCACTATTTTGTCGGGGAAATTGTCGGGCAAAGCCAATGAAGCCTTTCGGGCTCTCGCTCCAGAGGATATTTTACAATATCAGCAAGTTAAAAAGGCGCTGCTAACCCGATACGCCGTAACGCCAGAAGCCTACCGCCGGCGCTTCCGGGAGTCCAAGAAGGTGGATGTGGACTCCCACATGGAATGGGCCAACCAGTTACAAAGGGTGGCATCCCTTTGGGTCCAAGGGTGCAAGGCCAACACCGGGGAGGAAGTATTGCAGCTGTTCCTAATGGAACATTTCTTCCAAGACCTGGCCGCAGACATACAAGACTGGGTACGAGATCGCCGTCCCGCTAACTTAAACGAGGCGGCTCGGCTAGCAGATGAGTACGCGGAGACAAGGAGAGTAAGCCAGGGTACTATGCGGCTGGCTCATAAGGTGGAACCGCGTACTCCAACCGTCACCCCACGCCCAGAGTTTCGGGCTCCAGTCCCACCACGTCCTCAGGGGCCTAGCAACTACCCCCGGGATTCGCCTAGGGTGACGTGCCATCACTGCAGCGACACGGGACATATTGCTCGTTATTGCCCTTTGAGAGCTACAAATAACAATTGGAGACGCACAACACCCAACACAGAGGTCACTCCATCACGTCCCTCTGCGGCCCACTGCCTGGAGACCGAGGGGGGCCCTGAGGAATGTCTGGGAATTTGGTATGAGGCAGACCCAATACAAGCGGCCTCTCCGGATAACCGTCAGCATCACCGTCAGGAGGTACGAGTGAATGGACAAGTAGCACAAGGCCTAAGAGATTCCGGGACTACTATCACTCTGATTCAAAAACATCTGGTAAAGCCAGAGAACGTGTCCACTCACACAGTTGCCGTCCGGGTCGCAGGGGGTGCTGTATTTCGCGTACCCACCGCCCGGGTGCACTTAGACTGCGGAGCCGGGTCAGGAAAGACCACAGTTGGTATCATGGACAACCTACCTGCCGAGGTGGTGCTGGGCAACGACATTGGCCCTCTGACTTCGGCTTATTTACCTACACCTGCTGCTGCTTGTGCCGTGACCACCCGCGTTGCTGGAATCAACCCGCTTGCTGCTGAGAACCGGGTAAGACTACCTTCCCCGACATGTACTGTAGATCCGGCACAATATCACAGTCTAAAATGGGAATGTGACAAGTTGGCCAGTGAGAAATCAGAGATGCACCGACACTATGTCATGTATTATGAGATGTCCCGTGGCTTGAACATTGAAATACACAAACAGGCGGAAATTGTCAAGATTAAATGGGATTTGCATCCAGGTGGTGCCATATCTGTCCCAAGAGCATCAGCAACAGGTTTTGGGAGCCATTGAGAGAGCAAAGCAAGTGACTGTTCCAGAACTGAATTCTATTATTCACCGTCACCATCAGCTACCGACCTGGTAAGCCAATGGGAAGGCCGACGGACTGTCCAGGCAAACTGAACTTTTACCCTAACAGCAGACCGGACATCCCCAAGTTGATCCGAAAAGGATCAATCCGGGTCTGCCGGAGTGTTCCACAAAAGGGGAGTAGTGTAACGGACATATGCATGCTGCCGGGACATTGATAATCTTCATGCAGGGAGGACTACAAGGAACTGCATGGCTTGTCACAATTGGATGTACCACATTGTATTCTGATAACTCTTGGGTCTGAGTCCACTCTGTGCCCTTTGGGCATGGAGTGGCAAGTGAATCATAATTCATGTATAACATGAAATAGGACATCACGGATAGTTCATATTGCAGGATCTTGAGAGACTACAAGATGTTGGTTAATTGTGACCCCAACCAGTCAATATTCTATGACTCATTTCTATGATTAGTCTAGTGACATGCTAATTGCATCAGGGCTTGGAGGACATTCCATTGTCCTTGTGTAAAGGTGTTGTAACGGACAGGTGTTAATCCAGGTCTGCTCCCAGAACTCTAATTATGCATGCTAAATACTGTTTATGTGTGATAACCCTGTCTACAATCTATTGATGCTCAGAGGTGTCAAGCGGTATGCAGAGACGGAGTGGGTGAAGGCTTTTGTTGTTAGTAATTGAGGAATGTTTAGTAATTAGCCTTAGTGTGTGATTAGGGGGGGGGGGAGGAGTGTCATTTGTTTCTGTACAGTTTGTAACCAGATATAAGGAGGTAAAATGTGGCATTAAAAGTCAGTCCTGCTTGACTCTGCAAACGTAGCCCGTCTCGTTTCTTGGAAGGGCGTTCGATGGGATATACCGGCGGTACCTGCATATCGCAGCTTGCCAGGGAAAAGGACGTCTCCAACGGCTGAGACCCTCTCACTACTTGGGTAGCCGTTACACACCCCTAAGGGAAAATGTCCATATTTGGCCCAAAGTGTCAATATTTTGTGTGGCCTCAATTTTTTTCCATCACTGCCAGAGCTTTACAGGTTGCTACTGGAGTCCTCTTTCACTCCTCCATGACAACATCACAGATCTGGTAGATGTTGGAGACCTTGCACTCCTCCACCTTCTGTTTGAGGATGCACCAAGCCCACAGATGCTCAATAGGGTTTAGGTCTGGAGACCTGCTTGGCCAGTACATCATATTTACCCTCAGCTTCTTTAGCAAGGCAGTGGTTGTCTTGGAGGTGAGTTTGGGGTTGTTGTGTTGGAATACTGCCCTGCAGCCCAGTCTCCAAAGGGAGGGGATTGTGCTCTGCTTCAGTATATCACAGTACATGTTAGAATTCAAGGTTTGCTCAGTGAACTGTAGCTCCCCAGTGCCGGCAGCACTCATGCAGCCCCAGACCATGACACTCCTGCCACCATGCCACACGTGTCTTTGTTCTCCTCACTTGTTTGTCTCAACACACGCTTGACACCATCTGAACCAAATGAGTTTATCTTGGTCTCATCAGACCACAGGACATGGTTCCAGTAATCAATGTCCCTAGTTTGCTTTTCTTCAGCAAACAGCTGGCTTTCTTGTGCATCATCTTTAGAAGAGGATTCCTTCTGGTATGACAGCCATGCAGACCAATTGATGCAGTGTGCAGCATATGGTCTGAGCACTGACAGGCTGACCCCCCACCCCTTCAACCTCTGCAGTAATGCTGACTGCACTCGTATGTCTATTTCCCAAAGACAACCTCTGGATGTGACGCTGAGCACGTGCACTCAGCTTCTTTGGTCGACCATGGCGGGGCCTGTTCTGAGTGGAATCTGTCCTGTTAAACTGCTGTATGGTCTGGGCCACCGTGCTGCAGCTTTAATTCAGGGTCTTGGCAATCTTCTTATATCGTAGGCCATCTTTATGTAAAGCAACAATTATTATTTTTCAGATCCTCAGTGTTCTTTGCCATGAGCTGCCATGTTGAACTTCCAGTAACCAGTATGAGAGTGAGAGCAATAACACAACATTTCACACCTGCTCCCCATTCACACCTGAGACCTTGTAACACATGACACTGGGGAGGGAAATTTTATAATTGGGCCCAATTTGGACATTTTCACTTAATGGCTGTGTGAGTTATTTTTAAGGGACAGCAAATTGACACTGTTATACAAGCTGTACACGCACTACTTTACATTATAGCAAAGTGTAATTTCTTCCATGCTGTCGCAAGAAAAGATATAATAAAATATTTACAAAAATGTGAGAGGTGTACTCACTTTTGTGAGATACTATAATTGTGCAACTGGTGATAGGTCTAGAAAGAGAGGTGTTGCTGAGGGCCCAATTCCACTGTCAGAGTCAAATGATTTCAGCTTGTTATTGGAGACACAGAGAGATTCATTTAGGCAGTATGAGTATGTACAAGTGCAGTATGAATTCCAGCTCCGTTTTCTCTGCAAAAAGAAAAAAACAGCTGCTCTCCGTTGTAGCTGCGGATCAGCTGACCTGGGATAGGGAGCGGTGTGGTGAGCAGGGAGGGAATACATTTTCACAACGGAACGCATTTGCATTCGCATTTGCGAAGATAATGTGCCTGCAATTCACACACGTTTTTTGGGGATTGCGGAGTGTGGATGCAACGCACATATGTGAACCAGACACATTGGAAAGAACAGATTTTAAAATGTTCTGCCTGTTGGATGCGGTGTAAGCCGCATCCAATTAGCATAGGTGTCAACCCAGCCTTACTAAGAAAAATGGGAAGTAATGGTTGCTCTGCATTTAATTCCGCCCAATTAAGACTTTAACTAGGCAAACATGCGAATGGAAAAGCACGCTAATACCAGTGAAAATGCCTTTGTAAATGTCAAATCAGCATATCAGTGAATTTGCAAGTGTCAATTGCTACCGAGATTATTATATGGAATTGCACTGCAGTCATGATCACATGAATGTGAATAAAACATTTTTATGTGAGATGTGCTCTATGCATCTATGTATATTCCCATTCATATTATTAGCTAGTTTTCTTCTTTTGCTAATGAATGCAGTTGTGAATGAAAATAACAGAGTATTGTCTGCTATTCTGTAAAGTTAAATGTATTGAACATTTAAGTTGCATATGTGTTTTTTTTTTATGTTACTTTTTTTGAGACTATAAAGCAGTAATTATTTGTTTGTTCTTTAATCATACTACACTTTTATGCAGGTCTCAGCGTACTTGGCATAATGGCTTGGTGGTGTGCACTGATGCCTACAAAGCACTCGGGTATAATCCTAGCCAACCTACCACCCACCTAAGTGCACAAGCGATTTAGAACCAAAAAAAAGTGTAAACTAACACCCTGCACATTAACTAGTGTGTGTGATTTTTGGAATTAGACACCATAATAATATAAATACTTACATACCATTGCATGCATTTGAAGAGTTAATATCAAAGAATCAACCAAACTGGTGTGGCCATTAGGCATTCGCCTATTTTTAGCACATGCTGAACAATGTAAGTGATGCCGCGTACGCACGATCGGTTTGTCTGATGAAAACGGTCTGATGGACCGTTTTCATCAGACTAAACCGATCGTGTGTGGGCCCCATCGGTTATTTATCCATCGGTTAAAAAATTAGGAACTTGTTTTAAAATTATCTGATGGATAAAAAACCTATAGAAAAAAAACGATCGTCTGTAGGCACGTCCATCGGTTAAAAATCCATGCATGCTCAGAATCAAGTCGACGCATGCTTAGAAGCATTGAACTTCATTTTTCTTAGCACGTCGTTGTGTTTTACGTCACCGCGTTCTGACACGATCGTTTTTTTAACTGATGGTGTGTAGGCACGACTGATCATCAGTCAGTTTCATCGGATAACTGATGGAAAAATCCATCAGACCGTTTTCATCGGATGGACCGATCGTGTGTACAGGGCATAAGAGTAAGATGTATTGCAATGTAAGAGTACAATGCAAGCTTTCAGTAGGTGATACCATGTGTGGGATTTGAACCTATACATTTACTAATGTTTGATTCTTTATATTCTATAAAATAATGTATTTTTTTTCTGGCCTGTTGGGTGGCTTGATGGACGGTGAATGTACATTGCAGGACACTTCCCTTTTATTAAAAAAATAATAATTATTTCATGGTTTACCTAGTCCACAAAAGAATTAATAGAGCCCTGAGATTCAGTATTGGACCAGGGATTTTTTTTGGGCAAAACCAGACAAAAATGAATACAAAATCCAAAAAGGCAGTGCACAAAAATTGACACACACTTATGTTTGGAATTAGCAGGAAGATTCCTTTTCCTGTAAACCATTACATAAACTACCAGTAGATTAACATTAGCAGTTGTATGTCTAACATATGAGACTTAAAAGTAACTAGAACAAGATAAAGATCTGCTGAGGCTCACAAACAACACAATTTTGAAACCATGCCCACAAAAACATACTTTTGAGGGCCTTAATGCAACACTATACCAGCAAACACATAAAACAATCAAACCCCTACCCCCAAAAAAACATATCTATTTGTAAACCAACATAAGCACTGCAAAAAAAGATTCTGGCCTCTTCTCAGGCCAAACAACTGCAGGCCTTTATATAACCTTTGTATAACCTTTATATAACCTAGATAGGATTACTAGCACACCTACACCCACCCAGTAAAGGACACACCTACCAGTGTAATTGATTCTGTCTCTTCATGTATGCCTCAAGTGCTCACACCTAATCATCAGGAACACACACTCTTTACAAATTAAAGAATGCATCAGCATATATATCTGTGCAGAACAAACCTAAAAATAACAAATGTTATTACTGGGCATGATCAGTGATACCAAAAATCTAAAAATTTTACTTGTACATTGTTGGGCATGTGGAGGGTGCAAAACAGGAAATTACAACTTTGTGAGGGCTGCTTCACACAATTGTTGACAAAGCACAGTCATCATTCATCAGCATACAACATTAAAATGTGTGTGCAGGATCACACCAGACTTATTCATCCATATCTGGCCCAAAACACACAGTAAAAGATTTGGTGCAAACCCACGCTCGTTGGATTTATAATGTCATTTCTTGGGTTTCCATTTTGTGAAACCCGTCAAAAATGTAATCACTGGTAAAAAAAAAAAACTTTATCCCCACAACAGAGGAAGAACATATACGCCTCTAGCCAGGTAGCGGCATATTTGGGATTCAAACCAATCACCTCAGTGCTGCTAGCAGAAGTGCTAACCTGTTAGCCACCGTGCTGCCACATGGATGAAGGCTGCATCTCTCTGGTGTCAAACAGTCTTAAGTCCCATGGGGTGCAATAAGTTAATCAACTAGATGCACTGTGGAAGGCTGGAGAGCCATTGAACAACCTATTTCTGTGTTATGCCATCTGTTTTGAAGGCTGGGTTTGGCTGATTACTGTCAGCACGCTGAACTATCTCGAATTGTGTTGCTTTTTGCTTGGTAAGAGACTGCTATTAATGCTGGTGGGGAAATCTTAAGGCTGATTATTGTCCTTCCTCTTTGAAAACATATGACATGTATTGCAATAGTGGTGGAACCCTCCTACACATTAATACTGCTTTTCTTTGGACATATACCTATAGGTGGTGGAATGACATTAATCAGAAGTTCTTGATTTATTCTGTAATATTTGGAGGTTCTTGGTGTGTGAGTGTAGAATAGTGCTGTTACCCTCTGAATCTTGGCAATGACATTTGATTTCAGATGTTGGTACAAATAACGGAAAATTTATTATCAAATACTTACCGTAATTTTCCTTTCCTGATAGACTCCATGGCAGACTACGTGTGGGTTAACCCCGCCCCCTCTCCAATGTTATAGGACCCCATACCCATAAAAGTCAGCTCACCGCTCAGGACTGTGTTCCGTAACTAGCCGACTCTAGACCAATGGGTGGGAACTCCGTCTTCCATGGAGTCTATCAGGAAAGGAAAATTACGGTAAGTATTTAATAATAAATTTTCCGTTTTCCTGACAGACTCCATGGCAGACTACGTGTGGGACATAACTAGCCAATCCACACGGGTGGGTATACTGATAAATTTAATTTGCCCAACAGGAATTCCTAAACCAAAGATCACAGAAGATAGAGAAGCAAGCTCTATGCAGTAAAGTGACCTGAAAGGCATTAATGGAGACCCACAAGGCCTCTTTGCAGGCGACATCAGAACCGCACGCCGGGCTGCCGGCTACAAAGCCACCATACCCCTGGTAGAACAAGCTGTCACCACCTCCGGAGGAGCCCAGCCCTATCGCTGTAAAGGACTGCTGGACTGTTTGGACAAACCGGGCAGCAATCAATCTGATTGAAGCTCGCTCTCTTGTCGTTGACAGAGTGCAAGATAAACAGATAGACGGAAAATCAAAAGAAGAATTGACCTGCAGGCACTTCTACCATAACTCCCCTACCTCCAGAGGGTGAACCTAGATGGAGCCTGGGGCCATGAATGTAAGTAGGCCAATTCCTTGGATCTCTATGGAAAACAAAGATGTAATCTTCAGACTTGAGCCAAGCATAGGAATAAGGACCCTAAGGGTCCTTATTCCTATGGGCGGGAAGAGGCCAAAAGGGTTCTTAAGGGCCTAAGGACCTGAACTCAGAGACCACTGGAACAGGTAACCTTGCAGAAAAGGCTTTGATAGATAGCGAAGCAGAGCCCACGGTACTGAATTGAGCCAATGAGTCAAGGACAAGCGGAAGATTCCTTGGAACCTTGGCCTTCTTTGGGGCCTGAGTCTTGCTACCCACGGAAAAGACTGCCGAATTGAATGGCGAACAGTCCACGATACTTTGGAAAAGACTGAAAGGGGTGAGACTTGAATCCTGAGAAAGCTGATGGATAGAGACCGACCTAAGCGGGCAGAAGGAAACAGGAGATATCCTGGATTCCCGTCTTAAGCCTCTGCATGATCTACCCGTAGGATGCGAATCCAACAAATTTAGCCAAACAACTCTCCCAAAGACCTTAACCGTGTTTGCCCCTCTCAAGCTCATGAGGGAGGAATTCATCCTTGACGCGTACCCAAAGTTTCCAGCCCCTCCCTCTCATGAACCAGACCCCCCGTTCCAGAAACACTGTAAAGGGTCCAAGGCTGTTCCTTGAGAGATAAGGCCTTGACCAAGAGGAAGAGGACCGGGACCGGGACCAGGAGCGTGGCTACTAAGCCTGGGAAGCCATCATCTGCTTATTGCTGGGCTCTAGACTCCTGCATCGATCAAACAACATGCCCACATCCGACCCTGCTCGGGGTTGTTCATCCGGACTGGACGTTAACAAGTAAGTGCATATGCTGTTGATGGTCCAAGGAGGAGGACAAAAAAGGAACACAGTCCTGAGCGGTGAGCTGACTTTTATGAGTATGGGGTCCTATAGCATTGGAGAGGGGGCGGGGTTAACCCACACGTAGTCTGCTATGGAGTCTGTCAGGAAATTACGTTTTCTGGGGTCAAATTATGATCATTTGGAAATACTAAACACACAAAATGATGACTCATTTAAATTTGCATCAGCAATGGTATTGTTTGTGGCTTGTTAAGACGTGTGGGGGTTTCAATTTGATTTTTGTGAGATGTAGAGCAAGAAGTGAGAGATACAGAAAAATATTTTTTACCAAAACATCAAGACATTCCGCATTACTAGCATTCTTAAAATATATATATGATGAAGAAGCAACATAAAAACCCAGAAAGGGCAATTTATTTTAAAGAAATAAACTGTTCATCTCAAAATTAAAATGTATTTTTGTGAAAGTAACAATTGTACAATTATAATCAATGGTTGAAACTTGCATTCGGCTAAATAATGCACATTTTCGCATTCGCAAGCGCTTTTTAGCCAGGTGCGAATTTACTGTAGCGCTCTGTAAAAAATGTATGGGAGTTAAATTGTGACTGTTTTGCATATCTGAGCATAGAAAAAGGGGGAATTTATCTCTTCTCAGACCCCATACACACTATTAGATTTTCGGAAGATTTCTTTTGCCAGTGTGTCAATAAGAGAGAGGAGTATGTACATTTCTTTAACTTTGTTTGAAAAAAAAAAAAAACAATGCATTGCAAACTAATCCCATCAACTGTGCAAGTTTTGCACGTAACTTCATAGGCACACATTTGGGGGGTTTGAATTACTAAAGGAAAATAGGCTGTTTAATTTGTATCGGAATTTTCCCTTAGCTTAGTAAATGAGGATAAGCTTTGCTAATTTCCATCATCCAATTGTGTGCAAACTAAATACATATTTTTTTTCCTTGTATAGGAGCGAACAGTCTATTTGTCTTTAATAAATTATTTCCATGGAGTCATAGGGGTTGATTTACTAAAGGGAAATTCCCTTTCCACTACAAGTGCACTTGTACGTGCAATCGCTGTAGATCTGAGGGGAAGCTCTGAAATTAGAGGAAGCTCTGCTGATTTTACTATCCAATCATGTGCAAGCAAAAATGCTGTTTTTTTATTTGACTTGCATGTCCCCTTCAGATCTACAGCAATGGCACTTTCAAGTGCACTTGTAGTGAAAAGTGGATTTGCATTTTGTAAACTAACCCCTATGACTCCATGGAAATAATTTAATAAAGACAAATAGACTGTTCGCTCCTATACAAGGAAAAAAAATACGTATTTAGTTTGCACACAATTGGATGATGGAAATTAGCAAAAACTTGAACTTTTTTTTTTTGTTTTTTACACTGATGTAAACAACCAACAACATTGATAGAGAAAAAAATTGTGAATTTCTAGGAATATGAAATCTTTAAAAGATGAATCTTTTTTCTTCACATCATTTTTTGGGGGAAAAAAAAACAGATTGTATATGATCGCAAAACAGTTGTTGCAGCCCAAAAACATCTGAAGGGTTAGAAAGGGATTTGTAAATATATGTGTCAATGTTACACAATACATTTACTTACAGTATATAGTCCCATATGGGGGATGTCTAGCTCAGTGGTAGATGCATTTTTCAGTGAATTCACAGTAAACAGTAAATTTGGGTTTAGGGCTTGGTAGCCTACTTTTAATAAATGTAACAAAATGAAAGTTAATACACACATAGATTGCCCACACAGGGGTTCTTCTCCAGCAGAAATACAGCAAATGAAAATGCCAAGCCACCTGGCTCTTGAAGCTCACTCAGCCTTGGTCACAGTACCATGCTGTGCAAGCCACTCCTGGCCTCTAGGAAGGGGCTCTTTTGACACTCCAGGCTTTCACACTCCTTCAAAACTTACAGGCCCCATGACTCTCTTCCAGTTGTCTCAGCTATGGCCCCCCAGACTCTCTCAGTTGGTCCAACTCTCTAAGGCCACTGACCTGGAACCTCTCCCGCATTGAGTGCCATCTCAAGGCTATTGCCTGGGTTCCTAAACAGGAGCACACCTCCCTCCTGGCTGCAGCAACTGCTCCAACCCCACCTCTCTGAGCTATGTTTAGATCTGCCTTATAACGAATGTGTGCTCCTCAGGGGCATATCATGAAATGAGTGGGCCCATGTGCAAGATAAATAGTGGGCCCCAGGCATCAATAAAATAAAATGCGCAGCATGCTGCTGCAAAATGTGGGCGTGGCTTAAATTGTGTGAAATATGGGGCGTAGCTTAAAGGGGTGAGATTTAATAGAGTTCGAGATTACTTCTTTAATGCAGAATGTGGTAATGTTAAATAGGGAATGTACAGTGCAAAGTGTAAGGCAGTGGGTAGTATGTGCAGGAGAGGGGTGTGGAGTGTATGGAGGTGGGTAGTATGTGTAGGAGAGGATTATGGAGTGTATAGTAGTGGGTAGTATGTGTAGGAGAGGATTATGGAGTGTATAGTAGTGGGTAGTATGTGCAGGAAAGGAGTGCTGAGTGTATGGAGGTGGGTAGTATGTGGAGTATGGAGTTTATGGTGATGAGTAGTATGTGCAGGAGAGGAGCGCAGAGTGGATGGAGGAGGGTTGTATGTGCAGCAGAGGAGTATGCAGTGTATGGCGGTGGGTATTATGTGCAGGAGAGGAGTGTGTAGTGTACAGTGGTGGGTAGTATGTGCAGGATGGTGTCAGTAGTTCTTTATTTTTATATATTGTTTTACAAATTAAATTGTATTTGTCTTTTCTTTTTGTTCAAAATGTTTTTTTTGGGTCGGTCACTGGATGGTGTCAGTAGAACAATGGACAGTATTAATAAACCTGTGCAGTGCGAAAAATATGGGCATATAGAAGTCCACAGTCAGAGACAGATCCACAGATCCACATATATAAATCCTGATGACAGATTTCCAATGGTGTGGGAATCAAAAGTTAATTATGTAAATAATCCCACCAACATGCGGGTTGCTTCGCGCACCTCAAAGAGTTGACCCTTGTACTACAGAAGGTCTAACTTTGCCTTTTTACCACTAACCCAGGGAATTGGTTGTAAGCAAATAACTGGTCTCAGCTGTGGCTCACCGAAATCCGATGGAATTTTTAAAAGATAAGAAAAAAATTAATCTAAGTGCTCACTGTGTTGTAAATTGCTCACAATTTTAACGAAAAAAACTTCAGATTGTTCGTCTTGTTAACAGCAAGTAAAAACACGGCCGACAAGCGGCTGAAGAGATACAAGGTCCATTTGGATAGCCACAGGTGATGCCAAAGAACGTGGATCCCCCCGTACGCATTGCGTCCTACGGGACTACCGCTGACGAAGTCCCGTAGGATGTAACGCGTACAAAAGGAGGAGCCACGTTTTTTGGCATCACTCGCAGCTATCCGTGTTTTTACTTGCTGTTAACAAGACGAGGAATCTCGTAAAAAAAATTCATTAAAAGCGTGAGCAATTTACAACATATGGAGCACTTAGATTTGATTGTGTCAGTAGAGCAGTGGATGGTGTCAATAGTTTTTTAATTTTTATGTTTTTTTTTTTTTTTTTTTTTTTTACAATGCTTTTTTTTAGGGTGGGACTGTGGACAGTGTCGGGAAGGGTGTTTGTAGTTTGTTATTTTATATTCTTTTTTTACCCATTTTTTTTTTATCTGTAATATTTATTGGATATATATATATATAATATATATAAAAGTTGTGGGGCTTTGGTAACATGTCAGGGATCTAAACAGACCCTGACATCCCCCCTTTCAGGGCCGGATTAACAATGGGGCTGATGGAGCTGCAGCTCCAGGCCCCTTTCTCAAGACAGGCCCATTTGCCCAAGAATTTGGGGGGTTGTAGCTCGATGACCAGAGGTCACAGAAACCCCACATTTGGGGGTAGGCATGGGAAGAGCTACCCCACAACTGGTTAAAATATGGGACGGCTATCATTTATGGTTCCGGAGATACGGGCCTGCTTGCACAGCCTGTCAGAAGCTACATTCAGAGCGGCCAATATAAATACAAGCTGACACACTACAGCAGACTGATAGGATCACAGTGCTTATAATAATTATTTGTATATTACTCATGGTAATTAACCCCTTGCCACCCAGGCCAATTCTGACACTTCTCTACTACATGTAAAAATCATCATTTGTTTTTTGCTAGAAAATTACTCTATATTGGTCTTTGTACTTTTTATGTTGCAGGGTACAGAGCTGCACGATTCTGGCTAAAATGAGAATTGCAATTTTTTTGCTTAGAAGATAGATCACGATTCTCTCACGATTGTTGCGGCGTAACATCATCTTTCACATTAAAACAACAAAAAAAAAAAATTAGCTAACTTCACTGTTTTGTTTTTATGGTTTTTATTATTCATTGAAGTGGGAAAATGCAGTGTGACATAACATATTGCAGCAATAGCCATTGTATTCCCTAGAGTCTCTGCTAAAAATATATATAATGTTTGGCAGTTCCAGGTAATTTTCTAGCAAATAATATTGCTTTCTAACTTAAGAAACAAGTGTTGGACTTTAAGTGGTTAAATTTAGTTACAATGTTAGTTAGTTACAATGTTTCATTTTGTTTACAAACTTCGCAGACTGCCCAGATTTGTTCTTTACACACAGAAGTGTATCCCTTTGATCTAAGAAGGAAGTGTCAGTTACAATGTTTCCTGTTAAAAACTTGGCAGACTGCCCAGATATTTTCTTTTGACAGCTGAAAGTCTCTCCACTTGTTATATGAAAGAATCAGCAAACTCTGCATTGAAGATCGTCAGGGGGGGTTGAATCGAGATCACGATTTTTTTAACGATTAATTGTGCAGCACGGTATTTGCGCAGTAATTGTTCAAACATGTTTTTTTGGAAAAAAATGTTTCATTCATTAAAAAAACAGTTAGTTAGTTAAGTTAGCACAATTTTTTTTGGTATCCTAAGCGATGCTTTACATTTTTTTAGGTTACATGTTTAGAGTTCCAGAGGAGGTCTAGTACTAGAATTATTGTTCTCGCTCTAACGATCGTGGCGTATGTAACCTGTGTGTATCTGGCTCTGATACTACCAGTGCCTACCCAGCCACTGACTACTATCTCTCCCCAGCCTGTCCCCACACACCCTCTCACCTGCTGACCTGTGGATGGGGGAATCACTCCTGCAGTGTTATTGTGTTCTGCCAGTGCGTACAATGATCAGTGTTGCTAACTTTATCTGGCAGCACTGATTGTTTTAAGAAAAAAAAAAAAAAACAGGCTGGTTGTACTCAAGTTGATTAATAGATTGACTTGTGTAAAACCAGCTAGCCCATACATAGATTGACTATGGCTGGTCTCTGCATAATTGGCGTAATTTCAATCCATGTATGACCCGCTTAACCACTACGCAGTCCCTAAATATCCTTCCACTCCTGTACATAGTGCTCACTGTCATACTCTCCACACTCCTCTCCTGTACATAGTGCCCACTGTCATACTCTCCACACTTCTCTCCTATACATAGTACCCACTGTCATACCCTACACACTCCTCTCCTGTACATAGTGCCCACTGTGATACCCTCCACACTCCTCTCCTATACATAGTGCCCACTGTCATACCCTTCACACTCCTCTCCTGTACATAGTGCCTGCTGTCATACACTTCTCTCCTGTACTTAGTGCCCACTGTCGCACCCTCCACACTCCTCTCCTGTACATACTGCTCACTGTCATACCCTCCACACTCCTCTCCTATACATAGTGCCCACTGTCATACCCTCCACACTCCTCTCCTATACATAGTGTTCACTGTCATACCCTCCATACTCCTCTCCTATACATAGAGCCCACTATCATACCGTCTACATTCCTCTCCTGTACATACTGCCCACTGTCATACCCTCCACACTCCTCTCCTGTACATACTGCCCCATCATACCCTCCACACTTCTCTCTGGTACGTACTACCCTCTGTCATACCCCCTCACTCTTCCTGTACATACTGCCCATTGTCATACCCTTCACACTCCTCTCCTGTATATAGTGCTTTTTTCCGTACCCTTTGTACTTCTCTCCTGTACATAGTGCCCATTGTTAGACCCTCCACATTCCTCTCCCTCACCTGCACATACTTCCCACTTATATACCGTCCATACTCCTCCCCTATGTCGCTTACCCACAAAAACAGTTCTTTAAAATTATACTGAATATCCTCAATGTTACCAGCTCTAGAATGGACACACTTTTGTTAGTTCAACTAAAAGAAAATATCAGTTCTCATATTTGTTCTGCCCCATTATTAGTACTCATTTAATTTTGTGATTACTACTATGATGTATAGAGGAACATCGGGGATCTCAGCTACTCTAAATATAGCACTTATATAAAAAAGTGGCCCTGAAAATATTTTTTAAATGTTGGCAACTGTGCACTTAGGCACTGCCCAAGGGCCACCGTCCACCGGGTCAGTAGGGGCCCCATGAGAGGCTCCTGGGATCCTGTGATAATAAAGCGGTAGTAAACTTTCCTGACATTCCTACTTTTTAGAGGCCCTGGGGTAGGTTATGCCACAACGTACAAGTATGCACAGCATATTAGCACATTAGTGTACACTTCAATTTTCAGACTGAGCCCTCCAGTGCTGCGATGAATCAGGCGGGGCCTGGACACTTCCATCTTCACCCGGTCTTCCTTCTGGGTTCTGTGCCATTGGTCACTTGCCTTGGCCGGGCTGCGTTCATGTCATTCCCACGCATTTATTTATTATTTGTTACACCCCATTCACACCTCCGCGACAAAACGCCTGACGCCGGCCGCTCGTGCCGCTGGAGGGGAGAATTCCCATTGCTGTCTATGAGATGGTTCACATCTCATAGACGCCGTACACCTGCAGCATGAAAAAAAGTCCCGGACCCTTTTTTTCAAGCGGCATTGGCGTTCGGCCATACAAAGCAATAGGAAGGATTTGTAAAAAAAAAGTTACACTATTCGCGGCAAAATACGCTGCGTACGCGGCGTTACTTGTCGCAGAGGTGTGAATGCAGCCTAAAAGGCCCCACCAAAATCCTCAGCACCAGGCCCATGATGTTCTTAATCTGGCCCTGCCCCCTTTGAGACAGAGAAAGAGGCTGAGGACATAGATTCCCCAGTCCCTTTCTCAGCATTGAAGATGAAAGGACAGGAGACAGCGGTTCCTGTTGATTCATAAACTGGAGCAGAGTAACACACAGCTTACTCTGCTCAGTTATTTTAGGACATAGAGAGTAGCGATCATTCTCTATGTCCAATTCAGAAAAGGAAGGAGCCGGTAAATGACATATTTACCGGCCCCTTCCTCTGCGCTCCATCCTGACAAATCCCTGCAGCTGCCGGGAGAGGAGAGAAGGGATCCGGCTGCGGGGGAATGAACGAACGAACAAAGGAAGAAAGGAGGGAGGGTGGGTGGCGGGTGGAGTCAGAGGAGGACAGGGAGTCAGAGAACACGGGGCTGGAGGAGAAGGACAAGGAGCACACACACCTCTGGACACAAGACTGAAGACTCCATCCCACCCAATGCTCTGTGGAGTCTTCAAGTCTCCAGCCCTAATCCAGACTTACCAAATCGTAAAACATAATTTTCTCTGCTCACAAAGCTTCTGCTGTATGTTTTCAAACTGACTCTTTGAGACTCCTGTGTCTATTTTAAACTGTTTTTCACAGAGACAGGGGCTTTTACTCTCACAATAGATTATTATTCAACAAATATTCAACTGGTTTGCAAGTAGCATTAATAACTCTGATTTATAAGTATCTGTAAATTTTCCCGCCGACTCCAGCCTTTTTGCGGTGACAGCTGTAATAGAGCCAAGGACGGGGCCACACAGTGATGTAAACGGTGGCCCCGCTCCCCCATACTCCTTCACATAGGGGGGCAGGGATCTGGAGGCCCCCTTGTTAAAGGGGGCTTCCAGATTCCAATAAGCCCCCACCCGCAGATCCCCACAACCACCGGGCAAGGGTTGTGGGTATGAGGCCCTTGTCCCCATCAACATGGGGACAAGGTGCTTTGGGGGGACCCCAAAGCACCCTCCCCATGTTGACCCCAAAGCACCCTCCCAATGTTGAGGGCATGTGACCACATACCATTAACATGAGGAGGGTGCTTTGGGGTCCCCCTTAAGCACCTTGTCCCCATGTTGATGAGGACAAGGGCCTCATACCCACAACACTTGCCCAGAGGTTGTGGAGGTCTGCAGGTGGAATCTAGAAGCCAAAGGCCTTTGGCCGATTATGGCTCTCTCAGCAGAGTGAGCTGAGATTGGCCAAATCATGCATGTCAGGTGCATGATTTGGCCAATCGTCATACAGCAATGCACCAAGATCTCGCAGTGTATTATAGGATGTTCTGTGGCGCTCAAATTTCCGGTGAACACCCCATATGTTTGGTTCGTTTTAGAACAAATGGACAACTTACGTTCAACTCGAACTGCAGGCTTATCTCTACCAGGTTCTTGATAACTTGTAGAAGCTGTCACAGTGGACTGTTGGACTAGTTAGACTAGTAGTGGAGCATAGAACTGCATCAGAAAGAAGACTGTATCCCCGGATGCCTAAAAATCAATTAGGTTATTGTCAGGTGGTTGTAGTGTCTGTACTTTGACAGTATTTTTATTTGTTTCAACACATTGATATACTTGACAGGTTTGCTGTAAGTAGACAGTTCCAAAAGTGCATTGAAAATTACACAGCAAAGGTTGCATCAATTTAAAGCATAGGTGTGGTTGAAGTTTAAAAAGGACGGGATCCACAAAGTTGATATTAAAATGATTGTGGCTTGAATACGTGCTGTTGCACCCCAGGCGCTAGTTTTATCACTGGATGATTTTCTTACAGTTAATAGCATTGAGATTTAAATAGTAATGCATTAAAATAGCAATTCAGTATATTTTGGCCCAGGGAATCAGATCGACTACCTTTAACCACTTCAAAACCGCACGCCGTCATATGATGTCCAAAAAGGGGATCTCTTATACCGGGTGGACGTCATATGACGTCCTGTACTTTGTGCGGGGATATCTGAATGATGCCTGCACCTAGAGGCATCATTCAGATATAATTTTCTTCCGGCGGCGATCCTGCGCATCGTAAGAACGATCATAGCGGCGGATCCGCCATCCGGTGCTTCTCCGGGCTCTCCCGTGCCATCGGGGGCCCGGAGAGATGATCGCCGTCCGCCGGATGTGAAGCATAGAGATTACTGGTGACCAGATGGTCACCAGTCATCTCTGTGACCGTTGGAAGCCCGGACGTGACGTCATCACATCGCGCCCGGGCCTCCGACGGTTTTCACAATCTCATTCTTTCCAGCCTGGAGGAGAGATGTGGGGTCTTATTGACCCTGCATCTCTCCTTAAAGAGGACCTGTCACACACTATTCCTATTATAATGGATGTTTACATTCCTTGTAATAGGAATAAAAGTGATTGAAAAAAAAAAAAAAAAAAAAAGTGTAAAAAAATAAGTAAAATAAATAAATTAATTAATTAAAACGTCCCTGTCCCCGGTAGCTCGCACTCAGAAGCGAACGCACACGTAAGTCCCGCCCACGTATGTAAACGTCGTTCAAACCACACATGTGAGGTGTCACTGCGTGCGTTAGAGTGTGTGCAACAATTCTAGCACTAGACCTCCTCTGTAACTCTAAACTGGTAACCTGTAAAAATATTTAAAGCGTCGCCTATGGAGATTTTGTAGTAACGAAGTTTGGCGCTATTCCATGAGTGTGCGCAATTTTAAAGCATGACATGTTAGGTATCTATTTACTCGGCGTAACATCATCTTTCATATTTTACAAACAAATTGGGCTAACTTTACTGTTTTGTTATTTTTTAATTCATGAAACCATTTTTTTACAAAAAAAGGCGTTTGAAAAATGATTGTGCAAATACAAATACTGTGCAAGATAAAAAGTTGCAATGACCGCCATTTTATTCCATAGGGTGTCTGCTAAAAAAACATATATAATATTTGGGGGTTCTGAGTAATTTTCGAGCAAAAGAATGATGATTTGTAGGAGAGAAGTGCCAGAATAGGCCCGGTATGGAGGTGGGTTTTAAAGCCCTGTATTGAAGTGGTTAAGGAAGTCATTTTGTTGATTCTGTTACACAGGGAGGGTTAGTTTTTCCTTCTTGTAGACTGAATCTGCAGGAATTATGAGAGGTTGAATGTACCTCAGTCTTCTTACAACTTTATGTAACTATGTAAACAAGCAACACTGTGCATGAGGCAGTGGTTACTCAAACTTGTTTTCTTTCTGTTAAATGACCACAAGACACGAAAACTCAATGCAAATAAATACCCCTCAATAATGGGTTTTAATCTCATGTAATTATTTTGCAAACAAGTTCACAAACAAGGATGACTTTCCTTTTCACATACTATTACAGCAGATTTACTCACTCGGTCTTTGTTGCAATCGTGGCACGTCCTAAATGTTGAAATAATACAACAGTGTTTGTGAAATTATAATGCCCAATGAATGCTATCATCCAAACTGATGACGTTACTTAAGTGTTTTACTCTATTTTTAGACACTTGCGTGCACTGTATTATTTGAAGTTCCATCCAGTCCAATATTCAGCTTTACTGAAATCCTATATCTAATTTAATGGCTTCCTTTGGAGAAAGTACAACCTTTATTTTTTTATCTTTGCAGTTTAAAATGACTAATGGCTAAAATATTCTTTTTTATTCCCTTGGCAGTCTGCCTGTGCTCTGTGTGCTGTCTGTTAAAGGTTATTACTGCAATGAGCTCTTTTTCAGATCATGAACAGGTTGCTGATATGCAATGCAGAAAGATGCACAATTTATATATATATATTTTTTTAGGTTAGCACATGGTTATTGCAGGTGTCGCGATTATACTGCCTATAATTTGC
This sequence comes from Rana temporaria, assembly GCF_905171775.1. Classification (NCBI taxonomy): domain Eukaryota; kingdom Metazoa; phylum Chordata; class Amphibia; order Anura; family Ranidae; genus Rana; species Rana temporaria. The sequence continues at coordinate 99,676,928 of NC_053495.1, read as the reverse complement.
CCCCAACAAAAATGTTTTGTTAATTGTTTATTTATGTACTGTATCTATGTTTGTAATATAGAGTAAGATTTGTGAAATTAAAGTGGAACTTTGTAAAAAAAAAAAAAAAAGCATGAAGGACGATTATTACAAAAGGAACCCACTGAGGATGATTTCCAAAATTCATCTGCACATTATTGGATACATTAAGTGAATATTCACACAAAAAGATTGATTTATTAAAGGATTTGAGAATCAAATCAAAGTTCATGCAATTAATTATGCAAAGATTTAATTCAAATCGAAAATTTCATCTGCACATTGGATAATTAAAGTTTATATTCACACAATTTATTATGTGTATATTTTCAAATCCTTTACCAAATCACGCTCACATTGGGGCTGATGTACTAAAGGCAGATTAGTTGTCAACTTTGCAAATAAATTTCCAGTTAGCTTAGTGAATGAGCTGAAGATCTGCTAACTTCCATCACTGAATCATGTGCAAGTACAAATGTTTTTTTTAACCCCTAGGCACCACTGCTATGCAAATATGTGGCCTCTCAGTGGGTGGGCCTTGGCGCCAAGAGGCCGCGTATCTGCGTACCAATTTGCAGACACAGCTGTGCTGAGAGTGCTCTGCATGGACCTAGCATAGTTGCTAGCGGCTAACGGAAAGTTCCCAAACATTTCCTGCGATGAGGAGCTTTCCGATCCGGTGACGACTGTGACAGACAATCCTGGTGGTCACATGATCATAAAGCCCGCCCTGCCCCCTGACATCTGAAACCCCTTAAAGGGCTGGGAGACACCGGCTCCAAGGGGTTAATTTACCTTGTACTTGACTGGATATCCTTTTTCAAAGTAAATTTTCACCTCATTCACTATGCTAAGGAAACATTCCCTTGCAAAGTGAACTTTTTCACAGTAAGAGTTTTTTCCCTTTTTGTTTGCTATCTTCTTTAAAGCGGTTGTAAAACCATTAAACATTTTATTTATTTTTACATTATGTTTAACTTACCCTAAACAAAGCCTTTCCAGCACTGAGATTTCAGAACTGCAGGCGCTCCCATCTTCAGCCATCTTGCTTCCGGGTTCCCGGACTCCGTCTCTGTGACTGGTCGGAGCCGCGATTGATGTCACTCCTGCGCATGCGAGCGGGAGCCGCTGGTCACAGCACAGGGCTTGGAAGAAACAGCAAGGGTGGCCGTTCCTTCAGATTGCATGCACCAGTGATGTCACTGGCTGCATGTACAGTAAATATTTCCTAAACTCCATTTAGGAGATATTTACACTACACCTATAGGTAAGCCTTATTATAGGTCTACCTATAGGTAAAAGTTAGTGATGAAAATTTACTTTCCACTTTAAGCATAGTACACACTATTAAAAAAATCAGACAATCATAAATTGGTATGAAAATTCCTAAATGTCTGGAAATGGGAGGAGGATCTAGGGCGGGAACTAGACAACTCAAAGTGGAATCAGATATTGAATACCACAAAAACAGCTTCACCCAACATACAGGCGGTAGAGGCAAACGATAAAGTATTAATGAGATAGTACTTGGTACCTGCTAGGATAGCTAAATACGCAAATATTTATTAACTATTATTAACCATGAAGAAGCTATAGGAGCTACGAAATGGGCTATGAATAATTTTGGCCAGCTTGTATCAAAACAACAGAGGTTTGTACTTAAAATGGACGGCCTATGGATTACAACACAATTATTTTTGGCACCAGTCTGAATATTATAGACAGCTCAACGGCATTGCAATGGATGCCAAATATGTGCCCAGCGTACCAAATGTTTTTATGGCGGAGTGGGAGGAGTCTGCCATTTATGACAACAAGCCGGACGAGTTGTTGTTATACAGAAGATTCATTGACGATTGCGTACTTATCTGGGATGGGGACGAAATGTCCCTAATTCAGTTTTTTGATAGGTTGAATATGAACCAGAAAAACATCAAATTAACCTATATGATAAGTGAATGTACTATACAGTTCTTGGATCTGGAAATTAGTTTGGCAAATCAACACATCACGACCAAAACGTATTTCAAGCCTGTCGACAGAAATAGTTATATTCCGGTTGACAGTTGTCAATTTGAACCATGGCTAATAAATATTCCTAAGGGCCAGATGATGCGGATTCGCAGGAATTGCAGTGATCCAGAGATATACCTAGAGCAAGCTAACGAAATAGGTAGGAAGTTTATCAACAAAGGATATAATAGTGAATTCATTCAGGAACACATTCAAAAAATATACGAAACCCCTAGAAGTTTTCTCATACAGGACAAACCAAAACAAGTCGTAATAAGAAATGAATTACCGATCATCCTAAACTATACTGATCAACATAAACAACTAGAGGCAATCTTTAAAAAGCACTGGCCAATCCTACAAGCTGATCGACAACTGCAGGGCATTCTACCAACTTACCCTAGGGTGGTTTATAGGAGACCACCCACTTTGAGGGATTTGGTAGCTAAAAATGTTCCGGATCCCCCTCTACGCAACAATCTTTTAACCTTCTTTCAAGGAAAATGTTTTTTTCCCTGTAAGAGGTGTTTCGCATGTAAACATACCAACTTCATGGGCCAGAAATGCTCTAATTTTAAATCCAATGTTACAAAAAAGGAGTATCAAATTGATGACCTCATTACCTGCCGAACGGAGGGGGCTGTGTATGTCTTGGAGTGCCCGTGCTCCTTACAATATATAGGATGCACCAAACGCCCCCTATGGAAGCGTCTGAGTGAGCATGTCCAGAATATACAGAAGGGCTTTCCTAAACACAGTGTGTCGCGTCATTTTGATCTATGCCACCAAAAGAATCCGAAGGGAATGAAATTCTGGGCAATACAGAAATATAATCCTCACTGGAGAGGGAGTAATAAAGTAAGAGAGTTAAGTAAATCAGAATCTCGTTGGATTTTCGAGATGAAGTCTTTATCGCCTAATGGCCTTAATATTGACTTCGACCTGAATTGCTTTATCTCTTATTTTTGATATAGAGGTCTACTGGTATCATTTTTAAAAAATTCCTCAGTGGGGTCGTATTTTTTGTATATGTATTTTTTGTATATATACTTTTAATGTATTTATTTTTAATATAATGTTAGCATCATGTGCATTTTTTTGTGCAATTGTGGTGTTCACACACAGGTTTTTTATGTCTATATGCCATATTTTTAACAAATATTTTAATGTGTTGATCACACTTTTAAATTATTTTTAAATGTATTATGTACCTGTTGGGAGGCAAGCTAACTATACTAACTGTGGCCAGCAGAGGGAACCATTAGGAAAGTTTTGTTAGTACCTCATCACATTATATTGGTCTGCCACATTGTATATGATAATTATTCCCCATCTTTGGTTTTGGTGAAGATTTTTTGTATTGTTTGTTTTTTTATATTAAATGATTGTTCAGTGATTTAATCTTTGCTGCCTGCAATGATGTAACATATGCGCTCCCTCCGTTTGCTCACTTCCGGATTTACGTCCTCTTGAACACCATAAATGACTCAGGTGGCGCTGTTCACGGACATTACCCATGATTAAGTCACGTTGACGAGTGACGCAACGCATAGGGGAGGAGCCTATCGTGACGAGACCATCAGAGTTTCCGAGTGAGGATCTCATGGGTTACTGAGCGGCTAACTTTTTGAGGGGAATTCTTGAGTGTATCAGCTGTTATCCATTGCATTGGTGTCTCCATGCGTTACAGTATTATGCTATATTGTTTTTCTTTCACATGTCCTTTGGAATCGTGTGGAGCGGAGGTGAAAGTGGGCTATTGCATACTTCCTAATGCTCGTGTTGCAAGATTGATTATCAACACATGGTGTTTTTATTTCACATGCTGATGGACATGCTATGTCAGTAGTGGAGATCATCTCTCTGTCATTGCTTCTATGTGGACACATTAGTATTAATAATTTATTATGTGCACCTGATGATTTGTATTGTTATTACAACATTTCACGTTGGTGTTTATGCACTATTATTAGAGAGCATTTAATTTTGTGTTTCTCTATACTAATTTATTATTGATTACACCTGATTAATTGTACTGGTATCACACTATTAGTTGTTTTTAGCACAGTACATATAATTTTTTTAAATATGCAAATAATTACTTTGCACAATGTTTCAGGGGTTTTTCTGACATAGGTACACATTTCCATACTTGGTGGTCATGTCCGAAAGCTCAGATATTTTGGATAGGGATATTCAAGATTGCATCAATACTAAGTGGAAAGAATATTCCTTTAGATCCTGCCATGGCACTTCTCAACTTGAAACCAGAAGGTATTTCGCATTCTCAATTTAAATTGCTATTGCAGCTTTTCACAGCAGCTAAATAGACTTTGGCAAAAGCATGGAGATCTTCAAAATTAGTGGTAAATGAAGCGGTGACTAAAATGAACAACAGTATGGCCCATGCCAAGATGCTAGCTATAGATACGGACATGATCCCTCAGTTTGAGAAAGTGTGGAAACCCTGGATTGCATATGCTATGCCATCATCTTTTGATAATACGGTACTCTTGCCATGGTACAATAGGAACAAATACATCTCTCTCTAGTTGTGGTGGAGGCTCTCGGCCTGACCTCGCGGACCCCTTACATTCCATTCTTCTCTCCTCCCATTTTCTTTACTTTTCCTTTATTTTTTTACTTATTTTTTTTTTTCTGGTAATAATTCGAATTTTTCTTTATGATTTGAAGCTCCTGTTTTTTTATTATATGATAATCTGAATTACTCAAGAACGCAAATAAGAAGGTTACTCTTACAATACCTCTAGTCTTGACACCTTTTTGAAGAACTGTAAATACCTTCTAAAGTTTTAATCGATCTTGTTTTAATATTATGTAATAGTTATTATTACATTCTCAATTAATTAACATTGAGCTTCTCACCCCTGACTGTATGATATTGTATTTACTTTATGCAATTTGTACACTACTTCTGTACTATTCAATAAAATATTTTGACAAGGAAAATTCCTGAACAACAGAGCACTACTTCCCACGTACGTAGCTATGGTCTCTCTAGTCTATGGTCATTCTTTGTTTTCTATTATGTAGACTTGCTCATTTGATTTTTATAGGACAAATACTGTACTAATTGAAAGAAAATTGGACATTATGACATCTAACAAGAAACAGATTCTGAGATGAATTAACTCCAGTGTGCATGAGCAGAAGTTATGTCATCCCATGCTGACTAATATATGGTAATAAATGGCAACATTCTGGAAGAAGATTGGGCAAAAAAATTTCAGCTGAGTTTACTGAGGTTCGGAAAATACAGTCACATGACTGAAAATAAAGATCTGTCTTCTTGAATTCAAGCTGTGTGACTTTAGTCTTGAATATTGTCAGGATCTGTGTCATTGGATGGGTCACCCGCTGGTGGCCATGTTGTTTTTAGCACCAAAGGGTGTAATTCTGGTGGCCACCAGCGGGTGTCTCGCAGCAGATGTGCATACAAGTAATCAGGCTGTACCTGATATGTACTGCTGGGAGTATATAAGCCCGCCCTTCACTGAGGCTCAGAGCTTCAGTATTTTCCTGCAAACCATGTCCCTGCCTGATCTGTTCCCTGTTCCTAGAACTCTGATCGGAAGACCTGTTGCCTGCTTCCTGCTCCCACTACTGACTTTCTGCTCCCAGTACCTGTCTTCCTGTTTCCCTTATCTCCTGTCCCTGTCCTGTCTGGATTATGTGTGTTCTCCCCAATTTGTATATAGTTAGGTTTTCATATAGAGTTTGCTTTGTTCTTTTACTTTCCACTTGTTATGATTTATTGGTGTTGGTATTGGAAGTGTGTCATTATCTTAAATACATATATATTTTCACTTACTCATCTGGTCCTGATTCCTTTAGAGCCGGTTCACACTGGGGCGACCTGGGAACCGACTTCAAGTCGCCCCAGGTCGACCCCAAGTCGCACGGTCGAGAAAATGAATGCAAGTGAATGGAGCTGTCTTAATGTACACTACTGAAGTCGCTCCAGTTCCTTTACTACTTCAATCCGACTTCTAGGCGACCTGTACCCATTGATTTCAATGGAAGTCGCCTCCAAGTCGGATCCCCGTTCACAGTGAGGCAACTTTACAGGAAGTCACCCCAGTGTAAACCTGTTCTAAGGCAAGCTCCTCCCTCCCACAGGGGAACTCCATGCCAAATTTTAAATAAAAAACCGGCATGGGTTTCCCTCCAGGAACATACCAGGCCCTTAGGTCTGGTATGGATTTCAAGGGAAACCCCTATGCCGAAAAGACGGCGTGGGTCCCCCAAATCCATACCAGACCCTTATCCGAGCACGCAGCCTGGCCGGTCAGGAAAGGGGGTGGGGATGGGTGAGCGCCCCCCCCTTCTGAGCCGTACCAGGCGGCATGCCCTCAACATGGGGGGGTGCTTTGGGGCAGGGGGGAGCCCTGTGGCCCCCCCACCCCAAAGCACCTTGTCCCCATGTTGATGGGGACAAGGGCCTCTTCCTGACAACCCTGGCCGTTGGTTGTCGGGGTCTGTGGGCGGGGGGCTTATCGGAATCTGGGAGCCCCCTTTAATAAGGGGGCCCCCAGATCCTGGCCCCCTACCCTATGTGAATGAGTATGGGGTACATTGTACCCCTACCCATTCACCTGGTGGTAGAAAAATGTCAATAAAAAACACTACACAGGTTTTTAAAGTAGTTTATTAGGCAGCTCCGGGGGTCTTCTTCCGACTTCGGGGGTCTTCCGACTTCTCCCTTCTGCCGGGCACCACCGCTGTCTTCTTTCAGCTCTTTTACCAGCGGGGGCTGGGTCTTCTACCTTCTTCCGACTTTGGGGGGTCTTCCGACTTCTCCGCTCTCTTCTCCCGCTCTCCAGTTCTTTTTCTCTTCTGCCGGGCACCACCGCTGTCTTCTTTCATCCATTTCACAAGTGGGGGCACGGTCTTCTCCTCTTTAATGTTGACTCGACGCTCCCTCCCGCCGTAATGCCGGGTGTGCGGTGAGCGGCGATTTATGTAGGCCTCTTATGACGTCACAGTCCCAGCATTCTCCGGGTGATGAAGAGAGCGGAAAAGTCGGAAGACCCCCCGAAGTCAGAAATAGACCCCCTGAAGTCGGAAGAAGGGAGAAGACCGGGCCCCCGCTGGTAAAAGAGCTGAAAGAAGATAGCGGTGGTGCCCGGCAGCAGGGCCGGTACTAGGCAGGGGCGGGGCGGGCAGCTGCCCTGAGCGCAATGATTTAGTGCAGGAGGAGGGCGCAGTTTGCCTGGTACAATCATGTCCACCACAGAACAGGCTGCAGAATGTAACACAGCAGACAGAGAGCGGCTTTGTCCCTGCATGTAAGCTCGATCGTAGCGCCCGCCCCCTGTCTGCACTGTGCACTATACCAGTACATGTGAGTGATAGAGTGGAGCATCGGCTATCAGTGCTTTCCCTCTCCTAAACAGCGTCTTCTCTCCCCCCTCTCCACTCATCTCTATCACTCCTACTTTCACTTTCGGTGTCATCACCAGCTCTGCCCCCCTAATCTCATAAATGTTATCTCTCTCTTGGAGCCCATTCCTCCTCTTTGTAGTGCCCCCTCCTCCTGTGTCCTTTTCCTTGGACCCCCTCCTCTCTAGCTGATCAGCCAAGCTGACTGATGTCTCTGTGCTGCTGGGCTGCCACTCACTATTCAGCAAACAGGTAACTAACATACTTTCATGCTTCATATCACTGTTAAAGGGGCTGTAAACCTTCATGTTTTTTTCACCTTAATGCATCCTATGCATTAAGGTGAAAAAACTTTTGTCACTGACCAGCCCCCAGCCCCGTGTTTTACTGACCTGAGCCCGTTTGTTCCCGTGCCGGAGACACGCAAACGCTCTCTAGCCGGGGGTCTCGGCTCTTCATTGGATAGATTGATAGCAGCGCAGCCATTGGCTCCTGCTGCTGTCAATCAAATCCAATGATGCGGACGCCGGGGGTGGGGCTGAGTCTGGCACTCTGTGTTTATGCACGCAAATGCTGGACTCAGGAGCGCGCACGCTTGGTAAACCCCCAGGGAGGTGCTTCTCCTAGGGGATTTTCCGATGCGAGAAGGAGCCGCGAGCGGCGTTGACGGCGATCAGGGTCACTCTGTGCAAAACTAACTGCATAGGTGTTGTGTGTATCCCCATGCCAGTACTCCATTCTTATCTACTGGGACATGAGGCTGCATGGACACAGCCACCGTATCCTAACATGACATACAGGTGCAGGTCCCAATAGAAGTGAATGATACGCTGGCACAGGGATGCACACAATGTCTGTACATCCCCTTGCTGATAAAAGAGAGCTCTGCACAGGACACACATGTCTGCACCACCTTAGTTGTGTGGATGGGGGGGATCTGCTCAGTTTTCTGTGATCGGACATAGGCCGATTAAAAAAATATATATACGGATTCATTTATGGGCAGCCTCCAGCTTACAATACACTATACAATCTGATTGTACAATATCTTTTGGATCTACCACCAACTATGTAGTACAAAGCCCTGACTGATTGGATACTAGTTAAATTAATTGTTTAGGTTTGTCCATATATTACAATATTTTGGTAAATCTAACAGAGATTGCGTAGAGATTGTACAATCAGATTGTATAGTGTATGCTCACCTACAGAATAGTGTTCTTGTGCATGAGTAATAACAATGACAAATGTTTTCATGTTTTCCCTGTTATCTTTATTCTCATCTTTGCAGATTTGTTTTCCTAGGAGCTTTGTCTTTGAGTCCATTAAACACCCGGACACATTGTCTAAAGATGGGTACACACTGGGGTTGCGCCAATACCTGTTTTCCACTGGCAATTAGGAGTACCAATACTTGTGCTCAAGTACTCACTGATACCAGTAACTGATACCTTTTGTGTTGAGATATGAGCCTATACAAAATTAATGGGTTCATATCATACTGCAAAGAATCGCATGTGATTTGAACAGGAATGCAGTGCGATTTCCTGCACCACTCCTGTGTGAACCCAGGCTGAAGTCACTATGACAAGGCATGGGATTCGGACAGGAATCGCACCGTATTCCTGTTCATATCACATGCAATTCTTTGCAGTGGAATATGAGCCCATTCATTATGTATGAGCTCAAATCACACTGCAAAATATTGTTTTTTGGTATCGAAGCATTTACATGAGTACAAGTACTTGTGCAAATGTTTAGTGTCAGCAGCGATAGCGGTATCAGTACAACCCTAGTACACGCTATTTTTTTCCAGCAGGCTGAACAGATTCCTGCCTTCACTCAAACAAGATGGATGGAGGAATCCCCCTTCTTTGCTTTAGTACTCTGACAGCAGGACTCCTCCACTGTTAGAATACAATGATCAGAGCTGCCCATACATCGAAAGAGGTTTTTGAGCAAGACCAAGATCAGGTTTAGTTCGTTCTAGCGCATCATTTATAATCTTCAGAAATCACCCTCGGGCAGCCAAGTTACTCATTATTGGCTGCGAACCCCATCAAAGAAAAGCGGTGTACTTTGTGATCATTGTGATGACCAATCACAAATTTAAATAGAAATAATGGTGCACTCCGCAACCATTACATATGTTTTTTTATGCTGCTTGTAGCTCCACCCCCTGCTCTGCGGGGGGGGGGGCGCATTTTGGCATCCCCGCCCTGGGCACTGAAATACCTTGTCCCACCACTGCCCGGCAGAAGGGAGAAGTCGGAAGACCCCCAAAGTCGGAAGAAGACCCCCGGAGCTGTCAAATAAACTACTTTAAAAACCTGTGTAGTGTTTTTTTATTGACATTTTTCTACCACCGGGTGAATGGGTAGTTATTCACATAGGGTGGGGGGCCGGGATCTGGGAGCCCCCTTATTAAAGGGGGCTCCCAGATTCCGATAAGCCCCCCGCCTGCAGACCCCGACAACCAACTGCCAGGGTTGTCAGAAAGAGGCCCTTGTCCCCAGGGCGCCCCCCTGCCCCAAATCACCCACCCCCATGTTGAGGGCATGCTGCCTGGTACGGCTCAGGAGGGGGGGGCTCGCCCGTCCCCACCCCCTTTCCTGACTGGCCGGGCTGCGTGCTCGGATAAGTGCCTGGTATGCATTTTGGGGGAACCCCATGCCGTTTTTTCGGCATAGGGGTTTTCCCTTGAAATCCATACCAGACCTAAGGGTCTGGTATGCTCCTAGAGGGGGAACCCATGCCGGTTTTTTATTTAAAATTTGGCATTGAGTTCCCCCTCCTGGAGGCGACTTCAAGTCGTGTTGTGGGTCGCGTTGTGATTCATACTTAAGTCGTGTTCAAGTTGTTTCCCAAAGTACTCGGCCATACTCGGCCATACTTGGCCATACCCAGCCGTACTCGGCTGTACCCAGCCATTCTAAACCGAACCCAACTATACTCAGCCGTACCTTGCCCTACTCACCTGTACCCAGCCATACTCAGCCTCTGTATGTGGCCAGGCTGTGGAATTCTCCCACATGTGGTATCACAAAACTAGGGTAGGGATGAGCCGAACACCCCCCAGGGCCGTCTTAATAGCATCATGGGCCCCTGGGCAAAGTAATGCTCTGGGGCCCCTACAATGATGACAGTGCAGATAAACAGACATTAAGTAGGTAGGAGGCAAACTGCCTCCCCTTTGCATCTATCACTCTCAGTGCCATCATGGGGCCCCCAATTTCAGGGCAGTGTGGGCACAAGGACCAGCTGCTTTGGGGAAAAATCAGGGGCCCACCATGCAGCTGGGGCCCCTGGGCAGTGCCCAGGTGTGCCCTCTCATTAAGACAGCCCTGCACCCCCCCTTCGGTTCGCACCAGAACCTTCGAATGGACCGAACGTTTGCGTGAACATTTAGAACCCCATTGAAGTCTATGGGACTCTAACGTTCAAATTAAAAAGTGCTAATTTTAAAGCCTAATATGCATGTTATTGTGGTAAAACGGGTTTGAGAACCCGGGTCTTGCCCCAGGGAACATGTATCAATGTAATTTTTTTTTAAAAACTGTCGTTTTTTCTCGAGCGGTGATTTTAATGATGCTTAAAGTGAAAAAATAATTGAAAAATGTCTTTAAACATCGTACCTACTGGGTGTCTATAGTATGCCTGTGAAGTGGCACATGTTTAGAACTGTCCCTGCACAAAATGAGATTACTATAAGAAAAAAGTTATTTAAAACTGCTTGCGGCTTTAATGGAATGTCTGGTCCCTGCAATATGGATAAAAATCATTGAGAAAAATAGCATGGGTTTCCCTGCCCCCCTCCCCCCAGGTCATTACCAGCCCCTTTGGCCCTATATACTTTGAACAGCAGTATACAGGCGGTGCAAACAAGACAGGGACTGTAGGTTTGTTGTTAAGTATAATCTGTTTGTAATTTTTAACTGGTACTTCTTTAAAGTGTAGCTCCAGCCATAAAATCTATTTTTAAGCTTTTCTGAAAACATAGAGAAGGGTTATCACCCCTGTAACATTTGTTTTGCTGTCTGTGTGCATCTGTTCAGAAGATTGCAATTCACTTTCTGTCCCAATGACAAATAATATTTTTGAAAATTTGGGTTTTTTAGTGAAACAAGGATTGGTGATAAATCATCAGTGGACAGGAGACACCTCTTACAGAAGAGAATTTCCCTTCCTAGGGGTAGATTTCCTCTCACTTCCTGTTGTCTTCCATTGCAAGTAGGAGTCGTTTGTAAGTTGGATGTTTGAAAGTAGGGGCCTGCCGTATATAATAGGGGCCTGCAGAAATTTGGGCCCTAAGTGTTAGTGTTGCCACAAAACTGTAAGTACAGTACAGACAGTACACCACGTGAAAGTACTTGCAGCAATATACCCTGCCCGTAGTATTAATATGAGAAGATCTCTGCTTCTAGGAGTAAATATGAGAAACACCAGCTTTACGTTAGGTGCACACTGTGCAGAGGACACGGACAGTACACACACCATGTAGCTTTAGGTGCACACTGCAGAGGACACAGACAGTACACACACCACGTAGCTTTAGGTGCACACTGCAAAGGACACAGACAGTAGATCATGTGAAAGTACTTGCAGCAATATGCCCTGCCTGTAGTATTAATATGAGAAGATCTCTGCTTCTAGAAGTAAATATGAGAAACATCAGCTTTACGTTAGGTGCACAATGTGCAGAGGACACGGACAGTACACACACCACGTAGCTTTAGGTGCACACTGCAGAGGACGGCCCGTAACGTTCATATTTCGACGAACTGTCGAACATAAGATGTTCGAGTCGAACGTGAGTTCGACTCGAACACAAAGCTCATCCCTACTCAAGAGGAGTAGGAGAATCTTTTTTGGTGTGTCATTTTTGGTATGTACATGCTGTTCGAAATATTGTATGAATGGACAACTTTGTGTAAAAAAAAAATATGTGTTTTCATTTTCTTTCCACATTTTCCAAAAACTTTTAGAGAAAAATGACATGTTCAAAAGACTCATCATGCCTCATAGATTATACGTTGGGATGATTTCTTTCCAAAATGGGGTAATTTTTTGGGCGTTTCCATTGTCCTGGTGCTCCAGGGCCTTCAAAAGTGCAAGAGGTAGGCATGAAATTAGATGTGTAATTTATGCTCCTAGAACGTCTGAATGTGCTCCATGCATGTTGGACCTCTGTATGTGGCCATGCTGTGTAAAAGTCTCACACATGTGGTATCGCCATACTCGGGAGTAATAGCAGAATGTGTTTTGGGGTGTAATTTGTGGTATGCATATGCTGTGTGTGAGAAATAACCTGTTAATATGACAATTTTGTGAAAAAGAAAAATACATTTTGATTTTGCAAAGAATTGTGGGAAAAAATTACAATTTACAACTTAAAAAAACTCACCATGCCTCTTACTAAATACATTGGGGTGTCTGCTTTCCAAAAATGGGTCATTTGGGGGGTATTTGTACTTTCCTAGAATGTTAGGGTCTCAAGAAATGAGATCAGTACTTCAGGTGTGATCAGTTTTCAAAGATTGGCACTATAGCTTTTGTACGCTATAAGTTTTACATCGACCAAATGATATACACTAATTTGGGTTATTTTTACCAAAGATATGTAGCAGTATAAATGTTGGCCAAATGTATGAAAAAAAAATACTAATTTGCTAAATTTTATAACAGAAACAAAGAAAAATGTTTTTTTTTACAGAATTTTCTGGGTTTTTTTCTTTTTATAGCGCAAAAAATAAAAAACCCAGTGGTGATTAAATACCACTAAAATAAATCTCTATATGTGGGGAAAAAAAGGACACTAAATGTATATGGGTACAGTATTGTATGACTGAGTTATTGTCATTCAAAATGTGAGAGCACCAAAAGCTGAAAATTGATCTGGTTAAGAAGGGGGTTTAAGTGCCCAGTGGTCAAGTGGTTAAATACAGTCCGACTCCTCCTACAAAATCAGCCTTCCATTTGTGCTCGGAGTCTCTAGTAAACCGTATTAGGAAATGTAACAGGAGTCACTTTTGGGCACAGATTGAGCCAGGAAATAAAGGGACATATGTTGGATTGTTTTAACATGGACAGTAATCTACAATATATTCTTTAATGTCTGTAAAGAATATTCTGACCCTACCGGTTAATAATGACTCTTTTCAATGATTAGCCCTGACTAGTGAGTTGTTAAATGAGGCTGGCTCTTGAAAGGCCTTTCATTGTGTGATAAAACTGTTTAAAGCCTATTGATGCTCAGGTGTGAATACCTTTCTGTCAGGGACAGACCGTCTGTCTAAAGATGTAAATTGAGTGGAAAGCATTGTGTGATGGTGTTTTGTTTGAATTCTGTTAATGAAGGAATGTGACTTCTCAGGTGCAGTGATTAGGTCATGTCAATTAGCCATCTGAAGGTGTATTGAAGCCCCCCCAGGGTGTGATGGGTGGGTGGAGAGTTTGATTGTTCCTGTGATCACTGAAACATGCCTTGAAAACTGTATATAAACTTGAGAGCTAACCATTAAAAGTGTTCATACATTTTGAAGCAGAGAATAGAGCGGTCAGTCTCATTTTCTGGGGAATTGATATGGATCGTGCCTGCTGGTTTGTCTGTGTGTCGGATAAGCTGTCGTGGGTTGATGGAAGGTCGTAAACGGTGGTGACCGTTACAGAAAAGGTCTGAGGGGAAACAGGAAAAGTAACCTGGGATGTGCCGAAGTCACATGTTCAGTATGCCTAAAGGGGGCAAAAACAGTAGGATGTGCTAGCAAAAAGATTTAATTGAAAGTAACCGTATGTAACATTGACCAGCAAAACGCATGAAAGCCTGTGACATCTCAACATGAGGATCTGAGATATATCCAGAGATGCATGCTGAATTCCACCTACCTAACTTCTCAATAACATGGTCACCCCTTGGTGAGAAGTCATAGAAACTGCACCTATCCTGAAAGAATGGCCAGAATAAGCTTTAAAGTCCAACTCTAGGTTTGGCAACAGGGTACGGAAATGTTTCATGCACTGCGCTAGTGGAGAAGTGAGCACTAGGGAAAGGCAAAGTGGCCTATCCCTGGGTTCATAAGCTGTTGCCACCATGAGTCGGTCTAAGACTGTGACCGGGCACCAGCTTGTAGGATAGCCTGAGCTGTGAGTGGCAAAAAGGCAATGAAAGTAAATGGATAAAATGGATAAAATAGAGCAAGAAGGGTAGGGATTATTGCGGTGCCAAATTCAACAAATTGTATTACAAGATATTAAAAATAAATAGTACAAAGAGAAAATTCATATTAAAGTCAGACTTCAAAAAGGGAGCACATTTAATTTACTAATGGGCGAGATGGTGTTAGCCAAAGAAGCGTGCAGGTCAGGTCTTCCCTACATGTTTCGTCAAAGCATTGGCTTCCTCAGGGGAACAAGGCATGACCAAAGTAGCAATAATGGCTCTAAAAGGTAGAAAACAAAACATAAATACATCGTAACAGAATATGGTTACAGAGTATAAACATGGTGCGTGTTATCAGGGGAAAGGGGGATATGGCATTAAATAATCTCCTCCACCTTCCCCCTCACAAGGTGGGACTCAACACCCCAATGGCCCAAAAGACCACCAACCTACCCTAGTGCTCCCAAATGACAGAGGTCTGCCCCAGGATGGAAAACCAACACCATTGCAGTGTGGCTACACTGACCAATAAAAGCTGAAAAAGATTATAATAAATATAGGCAAATATACGAATAGTAATAGGCCCAAAAAGGTTTGATCTGGGGACAATCCCAAAAGATATGACAATGGGTGCTAATATTGGCACCACATCTCCAGCACCTCCCGGGAGACTTCTGGGTTACGAGCATGTAAAATGTCTGGAGTCCTATACCAAAATAAGAGAATTTTTAAAGTAGTCTCTCTGTGCCACACATTGAAATTTAGTGTTCTTGTACTGTCTTCGTGCCTTCATCAGGGCCAGATTAAGAACATCATGGGCCTGGTGCTGAGGATTTTGGTGGGGCCTTTTAGGCTGCATTCACACCTCCGCGACAAGTAACGCCGCGTACGCGGCGTATTTTGCCACGAATAGTGTAACTTTTTTTTTACAAATCCTTCCTATTGCTTTGTATGGCCGAACGCCAATGACGCCTGAAAAAAAGGGTCCGGGACTTTTTTTCATGCCGCAGGTGTACGGCGTCTATGAGATGTGAACCATCTCATAGACAGCAATGGGAATTCTCCCCTCCAGCGGCACGAGCGGCCGGCGTCGGGCGTTTTGTCGCGGAGGTGTGAATGGGGTGTAATAAATAATAAATAAATGTGTGGGAATGACATGAACGCAGCCCAGCCAAGGCAAGTGACCAAAGGCACAGAACCCAGAAGGAAGACCGGGTGAAGATGGAAGTGTCCAGGCCCCGCCTGATTCATCACAGCGCAGCACTGGAGGGCTCAGTCTGAAAATTGAAGTGTACACTAATGTGCTAATATGCTGTGCATACTTGTACATTGTGGCATAACCTACCCCAGGGCCTCTAAAAAGTAGTAATGTCAGGAAAGTTTACTACCGCTTTATTATCACAGGATCCCAGGAGCCTCTCATGGGGCCCCCTACTGACCCGGTGGACGGTGGCCCTTGGGCAGTGCCTAAGTGCACAGTTGCCAACATTTAAAAAATATTTTCAGGGCCACTTTTTTATATAAGTGCTATATTTAGAGTAGCTGAGATCCCTGATGTTCCTCTACACATCACAGTAGTAATCACAAAATTAAAGGAGTACTAATAATGGGGCAGAACAAATATGAGAACTGATATTTCCTTTAGTTGAACTTACAAAAGTGTGTCCATTCTAGAGCTGGTAACATTGAGGATATTCAGTATAATTTTAAAGAACTGTTTTTGTGGGTAAGCGACATAGGGGAGGAGTATGGACGGTATATAAGTGGGAAGTATGTGCAGGTGAGGGAGAGGAATGTGGAGGGTCTAACAGTGGGCACTATGTACAGGAGAGGAGTACAAAGGGTACGGAAAAAAGCACTATGTACAGGAGAGGAGTGTGAAGGGTATGACAATGGGCAGTATGTACAGGAAGAGTGAGGGGGTATGACAGAGGGTAGTACGTACCAGAGAGAAGTGTGGAGTGTATGATGGGGCAGTATGTACAGGAGAGGAGTGTAGAGGGTATGACAGTGGGCATTATGTACAGGAGAGGAATGTAGACGGTATGATAGTGGGCTCTATGTATAGGAGAGGAGTGTGGAGGGTATGACAGTGAACACTATGTATAGGAGAGGAGTGTGGAGGGTATGACAGTGGGCACTATGTATAGGAGAGGAGTGTGGAGGGTATGACTGTGAGCAGTATGTACAGGAGAGGAGTGTGGAGGGTGCGACAGTGGGCACTAAGTACAGGAGAGAAGTGTATGACAGCAGGCACTATGTACAGGAGAGAAGTGTGAAGGGTATGACAGTGGGCGCTATGTATAGGAGAAGAGTGTGGAGGGTATGACAGTGGGCACTATGTACAGGAGAGGAGTGTGTAGGGTATGACAGTGGGTACTATATATAGGAGAGAAGTGTGGAGAGTATGACAGTGGGCACTATGTACAGGAGAGGAGTGTGGAGAGTATGACAGTGAGCACTATGTACAGGAGTGGAAGGATATTTAGGGACTGAGTAGTGGTTAAGCGGGTCATACATGGATTGAAATTACGCCAATTATGCAGAGACCAGCCATAGTCAATCTATGTATGGGCTAGCTGGTTTTACACAAGTCAATCTATTAATCAACTTGAGTACAACCAGCCTGTTTTTTTTTTCTTAAAACAATCAGTGCTGCCAGCTAAAGTTAGCAACACTGATCATTGTACGCACTGGCAGAACACAATAACACTGCAGGAGTGATTCCCCCATCCACAGGTCAGCAGGTGAGAGGGTGTGTGGGGACAGGCTGGGGAGAGATACTAGTCAGTGGCTGGGTAGGCACTGGTAGTATCAGAGCCAGATACACACAGGTTACATACGCCACGATCGTTAGAGCGAGAACAATAATTCTAGTACTAGACCTCCTCTGTAACTCTAAACATGTAACCTAAAAAAATGTAAAGCATTGCTTAGGATACCAAAAAAAATTGTGCTAACTTAACTAACTAACTGTTTTTCTAATGAATGAAACATTTTTTTCCAAAAAAACATGTTTGAAAAATTGCTGCGCAAATACCGTGCTAGAGCTGCACAATAGTCTGACTAACTAACTCTAACTAGACAGGAGTCTACCTGCCCGTCTAAGATCTTGTCTCACTCTGTAGCCTTTAGAGGAAAATATTGGTACAATATACAGCTCTTTTTTTTGTTTGAAAAGTAGTTTGCATTTTGCTGGAAACTCTCCAGTAATGAACACCCCAGTAATGAAGTATCATCAATTACTGGGCTGTGACATGCTATGAGGACGTATATCGCTATTATATGCTGCTGCATCCCATCGTGGATCTCTTAAAGGGACCGTGACCTGATCTATTCCTGGCTGTTATCCGGCGCTTTGGAAGTATCCTGCAGTAATTTGAATAACGCTGTTATCAAATTACCTTTTGGTAAGCCTCAGTCCATATGGTGGCGGGTCACAACTGTCAATCATCGTCACACTGGGTGCTGTCCGGGTTGGAATTTTCATTCACGGACTTTGATACTGGAACTTTGTAACACTTTGTTCATGTTATATGCACTTATATAGGTGCACATTTTTTTCTGTGTTTCACTTGTAAAAAACACTAAGGACTTCACTGTTCATATTATTACATTACTGGTTGGCGCAATTTTTCTCCCTTTTATATTAGAGCTGCACAATTAATCGTTAAAAAAATTGTGATCTCGATTCAACCCCCCTGACGATCTTCAATGCAGAGTTTTCTGATTCTTTCATATAACAAGTGGAGAGACTTTCAGCTGTCAAAAGAAAATATCTGGACAGTCTGCCAAGTTTTTAACAGGAAACATTGTAACTGACACTTCCTTCTTAGATCAAAGGGATACACTTCTGTGTGTAAAGAACACATCTGGGCAGTCTGCCAAGTTTGTAAACAAAATGAAACATTGTAACTAACTAACATTGTAACTAAATGTAACCACTTAAAGTCCAACACTTGTTTCTTAAGTTAGAAAGCAATATTATTTGCTAGAAAATTACTTGGAACTGCCAAACATTATATATATTTTAGCAGAGACTCTAGGGAATACAATGGCTATTGCTGCAATATGTTATGTCACACTGCATTTTCCCACTTCAATGAATAATAAAAACCATAAAAACAAAACAGTGAAGTTAGCCCATTTTTTTTTTTTTTTTAATGTGAAAGATGATGTTACGCCGCAACAATCGTGAGAGAATCGTGATCTATCTTCTAAGCAAAAAATTGCAATTCTCATTTTAGCCAGAATAGTGCAGCTCTCTACCCTGCAACATAAAAAGTGCAAAGACCACCATTTTCTAGCAAAAAACAAATGATGATTTTTACATGTAGTAGAGAAGTGTCAGAATTGGCCTGGGTGGCAAGGGGTTAATTACCATGAGTAATATACAAATAATTATTATAAGCCCTGTGATCCTATCAGTTTGCTGTAGTGTGTCAGCTTGTATTTATATTGGCCGCTCTGAATGTAGCTTCTGACAGGCTGTGCAAGAAGGCCCGTATCTCCGGAACCATAAATGATAGCCGTCCCATATTTTAACCAGTTGTGGGGTAGCTCTTCCCATGCCTACCCCCAAATGTAGGGTTTCTGTGACCTCTGGTCATCGAGCTACAACCCCCCAAATTCGATCTTAGAAAAAAAATTTTTTTTTTTTTTTTTTTTTTGGGCAAATGGGCCTATCTTGAGAAAGGGGCCTGGAGCTGCAGCTCCATCAGCCCCATTGTTAATCCGGCCCTGGCCTTCATTTCCTATGATGAATGCAGACTGTAATAATTATGCGGTTGCTAGTTCCCAATCAGATCTGTATCATTTGTAAATAAAAGATCTAGCAATGCGTTACTCCTAGTCGTGAAACATTGTTGTTAAAGGGTCACTAAAGGAATTTTTTTTTTTAGCTAAATAGCTTCCTTTACCTTACTGCAGTACTGGTTTCATGTCCTCATTGTTTGTTTTTGCTTTGAAATAGCTGTAACTCTGCTGTGATCTCCACACTTCCTGGTTGCCTGTTTCTTTATAACCATGGTACTGGGAGATTTTCAAGGTGGTCTGAGCTGTCATTACTGTGTGTCTAAAACTCCTCAGAACCAATCAGATTCATTTTAAAAACAAAACACTGCCCTGGATTTGTTTGTTTTTGTTCTGTGAGTCTTCCCGACTCACCTCTCACCCGGAACTTCATGTATGTACCTTTAAAACCGAAAGTGAAACTCGAGGCACATTATATGATAGATTAAATTCAATTTTTAATCATTTTTAAAAGGAATCAGTTAACTTTTATGTCTCTATACCCAATAAACAGTAATTTCAGCAAAAACATTTTTTTCCTTTAGTGACCCTTTAAGCATATGCAAATACTTAAATTTGTTGTAAACCTTTATGTATACCCAGCAAAATGATTAGCCTCAGGTGATACACAGATGAAACAAATCCTTCTACATACAGTAAGTTGTATCTGTTTATCTGCAGAAAATTTCACCTGTACAGCCTTCTAAAACACACAGATAAAAAAAAATTCTCAGCAGCAGAAAGCAAGGGGTGGAGATCTGACATTACACACACTGCAGGGCTAGAGCACAGAGCTACAATGAAACCTCAGTGAGGGAATATACACCCCCCTCTAAACACTGACATAGGTAAATATACAGATCTGAGGCTGTCAGTTACCTGCTGTGTGCTGGGGGGGGGGGGGCTCTTCTAGGAGGCTGCTGTTTTGGCTTAGAGTCTTTTCAGTGACTTATGCAGATAGCTGTAAAATGAGACATCAGAGGGGAACACTGATTTGGTTTCAGGGCAGTAAACACTATAGAAGGATGTGCTTTGTTCACTTTTCATGTTTGAGGTTTACAACTACTTTAAATAATGACAGTCTGACTACGGGTTCACTTTAGACTGTATGGGCCAGATTTACAAAGAGATACGACGGTGTATCTACAGACTTACACTGGTCCTATCTATGCGCCTGATTCATAGAATCAGTTACGCATAGATAGGGCTTAGATCCGACAGTGTTACAATGTGTTACACTGTCGGATCTTATTTTCGATTTAAAAATGGCGCCGGGGGCGTTCCCGCTGATTTACCTTGAATAATATGTAAATCAGCGAGATACGCAAATTCACGAACGTACGCGGACCCGACGCAGTCTTCTTACGACGTTTCCGTAGCGGCTTTCCCGTCGTATACTTACCCCTGCTTTTATCAGGCGCAGCCAATGTTAAGTATAGCCGGCGTTCCCGCGTCGAATTTGAATTTTCTAACGTCCTTTGCGTACGCCGATTCACAAACACGCGCGTCGCAAGTCACGCTCACGTCGAAACCACTGACGTCCTAGTGACGTCAGTGGGAGCAATGCACGCCGGGAAATTCCCCGGACGGCGCATGCGCATTTAAATCGGCGTGGGAACGCGCCTGATTTAAATAGTACACTCCCCCTAGCCGCGGAATTTGAATTCCGCCAGGGGATTTAGGATCTGCCGACGCAAGTTTGGAGGTAAGTGGTTTGTGAATTAGCCACTTGCCTCTCAAACTTGCGGGAGCGGATCTTAAATCACGTAGATCGAGCGGATCTATAGATCCGCTGATCTACGTGAATCTGGCCCTGTGTATGCATTCTGGCTATTCCCAATGGGTTACTTGTCTATTATATTCACTTTAACACATTCTGATCATTGACTGAGTTGGAAGAAATCAATAATGATGCGTGAATGTTATCAAAAAACTACGGATTTCGTCGTTTCTAAAATCCTTTAATCCAGTCCAGAGTGAACAGTACTCACTTGAAACAAACTGTTGATTCCTAACTGGTCATTACAAACAATAAAAATTTATTTGTTTTACCTGTTTATCTCTAGCAAACACAAAACATTTAAATGTAGTATTAGTTAGAAACCAATTTTCAGGTAAAAGCTTTTTAATAGATCTTGAACTTTATCACCCTAAATAACCATCCTGTTTAGGAAATCGGGGACTTTTTCTTGAATTATATTTAGAAACATTTCACAACCACTTTGCATGCCTTGAGGTTTTTACACATATGTTAAACACCTCTGATCCCATTGACAACCATAATGCACACAGCTACAATATGTATGTAATGTGCTTTGAAAGTACTAGTGTAGGCAATGCATTTGTCAAACCAGAGAGGAAGCTGTATGTCGGAGAAAGTTCACATTGCATGATTGCAAAAGAATGTTGATTTAATTGCGCAATACAGTGGTCAAAGCTAATGAATGGATGTATTCCAAGAGAAACATAAAGATAAAAACTACTTTGCTGAATTTGTTACGAAAGCTAGAGTAAAAAATAAATAAAAAAATTATGAAAAAAATATTTATTTTGCACAACCTGAAGAAGTATGAATTTTAAACAAAATTATTTTTTCTATGCCAGATGAAGACTCTTTTCAGCAATACTGCTATTGTAGGTGTGCTAGTAAGATGATTTCTGGTAAAAATAATATCCCCTGGACCTCTTAGGCCACGTACAAACGATCAGTCAAAACCGATGAAAACGCAATGAAGGTCCATTTTTATCGGTCCAAACCGATCATGTGTGGGCCCCATAGGTCAGTTAACCTTCGGTCAAAAAATGTAGAACTTGCTTTAAAATTTAACCGATGGACTGATAACCGGTGGTTAGTATGCAAAAGCATCGGTTAAAAACCTGCGCATGCTCAGAATCAAGTCGACGCATGCTTGGAAGCATTGAACTTTGTTTTTTTCTGCACGTCGTTGTGTTTTACGTCACCGCGTTCTGACCCGATCGTTTTTTTAACTGATGTTGTGTAGGCACATCAGACCATCAGTCAGCTTCATCGGTTAACCGATGACAATGGTCCTTCGGACCGTTCTCATCAGATGGACCGATCGCGTGTACGCAGCCTAACAGTTCAATAATTAATACGCTATGGACATTCAAACGTTTACATATTCCTAACAAGCAGTATATAAGCCTTTAAAACACACCCTCATTAACCTCTTTGGCAGCTGGTACTGTGGAAAAATTAATCTTCAAAGTTCACATAGGCAACTAAAGTTCCCGTCCAAGCCAGTCCAGCTCACCTTGCTACATTTTCCCAGCAGCAATCTGTCAGTTTTCCAGACTTCTTATCTATAATGGTGGTAATACAAGGCCAATGCTCTGCAAGAGGAGTCCGGAGTGTTGTCTGATCCTAATTGAATGGCTGTGAAGAAGGAAGCAACTGCAGGAAAAATAAAATCAAACTCATGCTGTGTTCAAAGGAGTTACCTCTTATTATAGAGCAGGGTAAGACGGAAGAATCCAATTAAACACCACATCCCAATGTACAAAAAAAGGGGTTGAAGGGACTAGAGGTCACAGACCTCTGGACTTTAAAGGTGTTATATGTAGAGATATAGAATCACTAATACAGCATATATTGTTCCATTAAAGCATATTGAACAGACAATAGCACTCTCAACATGTTTCACTCAGCAGAGCTTCCTCAGGAGATTTTGTTATGGCGTCTACTATGCTATAAACAACAAAAGATTAAATAAGTGCTCATGTTGAAATTACAGTATGCATAGAAAACATACAAAAAGGCATATATAGAGAGAAAAATTATGCAGATGCGTTAAGGGAGTATATATAAGGTTTCAATTATGGGGCATAGAAACATTTGTATGGATACATAAAGAATGAACCTTACCTGGGCCGCTCAATATAGATGTGTCACTTGTGATTGTAATAAAGAAATACAAGTTTCATATGTGCACAGAAACACCTCGCCTCTTTACATAAATCCTTCCATGGTTTGCAGAGAAGGACAAAAAATGTATTTGGTGATTTTTTCCTATAGAAAAAACAACAAAAAAAAAGCATATATATATATGTATAGATATATATACATATATATACATGTATAGATATATATATATATATATATATATATATATATATATATATATATATATATATATATATATATATATATCTAGTTGCAATAAAAAGTATGTGAACCCTTTTGGAATGATATGGATTTCTGCACAAATTGGTCATAAAATGTGATCTGATCTTCATCTAAGTCACAACAATAGACAATCACAGTCTACTTAAACTAATAACACACAAAGAATTAAATGTTACCATGTTTTTATTGAACACACCATGCAAGCATTCACAGTAGAAAAAGTGAACCCTTGGATTTAATAACTGGTTGAACATCCATTGGCAGCAATAACTTCAACCAAACATTTCCTGTAGTTGCAGATCAGACATGCACAACGGTCAGGAGTAATTCTTGACCATTCCGCTTTACAGAACTGTTTCAGTTTAGCAATATTCTTGGGATGGATGGTATGAATAACTTTCATGAGGTCATGCCACAGCATTTTAATCGGGTTGAGGTCAGGACTCTGACTGGGCCACTCCAGAAGGCGTATTTTCTTCTGTTTAAGCCATTCTGTTGTAGATTTACTTCTATGCTTTGGGTCGTTGTCTTGTTGCAACACCCATCTTCTGTTGAGCTTCAGCTGGTGGACAGATGGCCTTAAGTTCTCCTGCAAAATGTCTTGATAAACTTGGGAATTCCCAAACCATGATGCCCCCACCACCATACTTCACAGTTGGGGTGAGGTTTTGATGTTGCTGTTCTGTGCCTCTTTTTCTCCACACATAGTGTTGTGTGTTTCTTCCAAACAACTCTACTTTGGTTTCATCTGTCCACAGAATATTTTGCCAGTACTGTTGTGGAACATCCAGGTGCTCTTGTGCAAACTGTAAACATGCAGCAATGTTTTTTTTGGACATCAGTGGCTTCCTCTGTGGTATCCTCTCATTAAATCCATTCTTGTTTAGTGTTTTACGTATCGTAGATTTGCTAACAAGGATGTTAGCATGGGCCAGAGACTTTTGTAAGTAATTAGCTGACACTCTAGGATTCTTCTTCACCTCATTGAGCAGTCTGTGCTGTTCTCTTGCAGTCATCTTTACAGGACGGCCACTCCTAGGGAGAGTAGCAGAAGTGCTGAACTTTCTCCATTTATAGACAATTTGTCTTACCGTGGACTGATGAACAGCAAGGCTTTTGGATATACTTTTATAACCCTTTCCAGCTTTATGCAAGTCAACAATTCTTAATCATTGGTCTTCTGAGAGCTCTTTAGTACGAGGCATCAATCACATCAGGCAACGCTTCTTGTGAAAAGCAAACCCAGAACTGGTGTGTGTTTTTTATAGGGCAGGGCAGCTGTAACCAACACCTCCAATCTCATCTCATTGATTGGACCCAGTTGGCTGACACCTCACTCCAATTAGCTCTTGGAGATGTCATTAGTCTAGGGGTTCACATACTGCACTGTGAATGTTTACATGGTGTGTTCAATAAAAACATGGTAACATTTAATTATTTGTGTGTTATTAGTTTAAGCAGACTGTGATTGTCTATTGTTGTGACTTAGATGAAGATCAGATCACATTTTATGACCAATTTGTGCAGAAATCCATATAATTCCAAAAGGGTTCACATACTTTTTATTGCAACTGTATATGTAAAGAATTCGCAACAGGGGAGTCCAATTGGTCAGATATAAGAAGGAGAAAAAATACCTTCAATTGAATCAATACTGTGCTCTTGCATCCCAATCAGTAAGGTGAATGAGAATTCACCCGGAGGGATTGGATATCTCATAAGGATGCAGGACCCAGAATGGGGACAATTTAAACCAAAAAAACTGGCGCTTCACCAGGTAAGAAAACCTAGAAATATATGTATGGGATCGGAGATGTGGAATGGAGGTTCCAATCTTATCAATTAGGGATGAGCTTTATGAGTTCAACTCGAACATTGGCTGTTCGCCCGTTTGCCAAACAGCAAACAATTTGGGGTTTTTGCTGCAAATTCGAAAAGCCGCGGAACACCCTTTAAAAGTCTATGGGAGAAATCAAAAGTGCTAATTTTAAAGGTTAATATGCAAGTTATTGTCATAAAAAGTGTTTGGGGACCTGGGTCCTGCCCCAGGGGACATGTATCAATGCAAAAAAGTTTTAAAAACGGAAGGTTTTTTGAGAGCAGTGATTTTAGTAATGCTTAAAGTGAAACAATAAAAGTGAAATATTCCTTTACATTTCGTACCTGGGGGGTGCCAGGGTTCCCCTTAATATCCAGACATGAAGGGCCTGGTATGGAATTTGAGGGGACCCCCACGCATTTTTTTTATTTTGGTTCGGGGTTTCCTTTAATATTTATACCAGACCCAAAGGGCCTGGTAATGGACTGAGGGGGAACCCATGCTGTTTTGACTTTTATCTGTATTGCTGGGACCCGACAATTCATTATAGTCATTTTAAATTACTTTTTTTTCCTTTAGAATTGTCATTTGCAGGGACTTTTCTAAGCACGGGAAACATGTGCTACTTTACAGGCATACTATAGACACCCCCAGGTACGAAATTTAAAGGAATATTTCACTTTTATTGTTTCACTTTAAGCATTATTAAAATCACTGCTTCCGAAAAAAACAGCCGTTTTTAAAACTTTGTTTTGCATTGATACATGTCCCCTGGGGCAGGACCCGGGTCCCCAAACACTTTTTATGACAATAACTTGCAAATGAGCACTTTTGATTTTTCATGTTCGTGTCCCATAGACTTTAACGGTGTTCGCGTGTTCAAATTTTTTGCCTGTTTGCATGTTCTGCTGCAAACCGAACCGGGTGTGTTCCGCTCATCCCTATTATTAATCAAGAAGAGCTGACGCAGCCAGAGAGAGCATATAAAATACGATTAATCTTACCGTTATGAAGAAAGCGGAGGATTAGAAGGGGAGCAGGAGAGATGTTATCTCACCCTTCTCCTCAATGTTTCAGACGATAGCAGGGAGGACCACCGTTTAAATCCTAGACCGACACGGCGGCGTCTGACCTCACCGCCGTGTCGCGGACGTATATGAGGGAGTGCTAGTGCGCATGCACCACAGTTCAATTGTGGCGCATAGATTTGGGCATTTTATTTTTTAATGGTAAAACTGATAAACCATGCTAAATGCTACATACAGCAAAGTAATACTGTATATGAGACACTATAAAAACAATCGCTGGAAAAGTTCCCAGTGAAAAAGTGCTTGTGCTGTTGGAACAGTATTGAAGATCTCATACACAGTGCTGTGACTTGGAATATGGATGAAAGATTCTGTGCTCCTTAAGTGCTTAAATAGGGTACCCCCTAATAGATGTGCACTCACCCTTGGGATTGGACCAACTATCGCTAGTTAGGTCAAATGCGTGTGTGGGGCGACCCCTGTAGATATCCTCTGGACCGTTGGTTGGCTATAGTGGATAACCCTCATGTGGATAGATACAATAGAAAAATCTCATTGGGCAGTACCATTTAAAAGACATTATTCCAAAAGATTAAAAGAAAGTATTCAACTCACATGTATAAGTGCCGGATATCCTGGCATCTGGAGTGAACAGCAGGTAAAAAGTCATCTGTGAAACCTGCCCAATCAGTACATGAAGCCGTTGGAGCGGTGAAGGCTCGATTTCCGGGTTTGGACGTCTAGGTCAGGGGTCCTCAAACTATGGCCCGCGGGCTGTATCCGGCCCGCCAGTGTGATTTACCCGGCCCGTGGACTGAAACTAGTGACAGGGCAGTGGCGACGAAACTGACAGGCTCTGAGAAGGGACACAGGCAGAGCCGCAGCTGCAGCTTCCACCCCTCCCTTTCCTTGAGCAGAGCATTCACCTGGCAATGCCTGCTCCTATTGGCTACATTCAGAGCCAATAGCTGGGAAACTAGAGCATTATGGGAATTGTAGTCCTGGATACCAGCAGGCCCCATGATGATTCCCTGAGAGGAGTTCAGCCCCCAACATGCCGAGCGGGAGGGGGAATAGGAAGAGAGGAGAAGAAATGCCAAGAGGCTGTCGAGTGGAGAGAGCCAGTGATTCTTTTATTACCCTCCAAGGTAAGAACTTACCTCCCCTCCACCTGGCTGCTCCCACTCTGTTCTACCCTCCACCTGGCTACTCCCATTCTGTTCTACCCTCCACCTGGCTGTTCCAACTCTGCCCTACCTTCCACCTGGCTGCTCCCACTCTGTTCTACCCTCCACCTGGCTGCTCCAACTCTGTTCTACCCTCCACCTGGCTGCTCCAACTCTGTTCTACCCTCCACCTGGCTGCTCCCCCTCATTCTACCATTCCACCTGACTGCATCCACTCTGTCCTTCCTTCCACCTGACTGCATCCACTCTGTCCTTCCTTCCACCTGACTGCATCCACCCTGTCCTTCCTTCCACCTGGCTGCTCCCACTCTTTTCTACCCTCCACCTGGCTGCTCCAACTCTATTCTACCCTCCACCTGGCTGCTCCAACTCTATTCTACCCTCCACCTGGCTGCTCCCACTCTGTCCTCCACTCCACCTGGCTGCTCCAACTCTATTCTACCCTCCACCTTGCTGCTCCCACTCTGTTCTACCCTCCACCTGGCTGCTTCAACTCTATTCTACCCTCCACCTGGCTGCATACACCCTGTCCTTCCTTCCACCTGGCTGCTCCAACTCTATTCTACCCTCCACCTGGCTGCTCCCACTCTGTCCTCCACTCCACCTGGCTGCTCCAACTCTATTCTACCCTCCACCTTGCTGCTCCCACTCTGTTCTACCCTCCACCTGGCTGCTTCAACTCTATTCTACCCTCCACCTGGCTGCATACACCCTGTCCTTCCTTCCACCTGGCTGCTCCAACTCTATGCTACCCTCCACCTGGCTGCTCCCACCCTGTCCTCCCCTCAACCTGGCTGCATCCACCCTATCCTTCCTTCCACCTGGCTGCTCCCACTCTGTCCTCCCCTCCACCTGGCTGCATCCACCCTGTCCTTCCTTCCACCTGGCTGCTCCCACTCTGTTCTACCCTCCACCTGGCTGCTCCAACTCTATTCTACCCTCCACCTGGCTGCTCCAACTCTATTCTACCCTCCACCTGGCTGCTCCCACTCTGTTCTACCCTCCACCTGGCTGCTCCAACTCTATTCTACCCTCCACCTGGCTGCTCCCACCCTGTCCTCCCCTCCACCTGGCTGCTCCCACCCTGTCCTCCCCTCCACCTGGCTGCATCCACCCTGTCCTTCCCTTCATCTGACTGCTCCTTCTCTGTCCTATCCTCTCCCCTCCCTTTGTGTTGGGGGTCTGTGTGATGGGGGGTCTGTTATTGGGGGCTTTGTAATGGAGAGAATTTTGTGTTGGGGGGCTTTGTGATGGGGGGACCTAATACGGGGGAAATATTTAATGGGGGGGGGTCTGTAATGGAGAGGAATCGGTGGATTCCTCTCTGTGATGAGGGGGGTCTGTGATAGGGAGGGGGTTCTGTGATGGGGGGGATCTGTGATGGGGAGGGGTTCTGTGAAATACTAATACGTTTATGTTGATTAAAATTGTTCTTTATTTTAAATATTGTATTGTCTTTTCCTGTTTTTTTGTACTTCAAATAAGATGTGTGCATAGGTTCATTTTTTTTTAAAACTATTGTCCGGCCTCCCAACATTTTGAGGGACCATGAACTGGCCCCCTGTTTAAAAAGTTTGAGGACCCCTGGTCTAGGTGGTAGTGACTCAACCTCTATGCATTTTGGCCTATCAGAAATGCATAGAGGTCACAACCTTTATGAAGGAAGCTCTTCTGAGCAAAACCTGTTGAGAGTGGTATTGTCTGTTCAATATGCTTCAATGAAACAATGGATTCTGTGGTATGAATACAAAGTTGTCTCATGTTTTTTATCTTTTATAGTAAAAATGTATTAATTTTATATGCTGTATCAGTGATTCTATATCTCTACATATAACACCATTAATGTCCCAAGGTCTGTGACCTCTAGTCCCTTCTACCTCTAATTATAATTATCCTAGGTCTGGATTGCTGCAGTGGAAGGTAAAAATTATAGTAGTTGCCAAAAAGTACAGCCAGTGCTACACAAGTATTGTATGTATTGACATTTGTAGCTGCATCCACAGTGCTACAATTCATTCTCAAAGTTCATAGATGAACCATTAAAGCTGTGTACACATACGTTAGCTCTAATGCAAGTCTGTATCATTGCTGTGTAAGGTAAAAAAAACGCTAGTCTAGTTTCATTCATACAATGTTGTACCTTTGGCAAGAAAAAAAGAAGCAAGTAGAGCTGCACGATTATGGCCAAAATGAGAATAACAATTTTTTTGCTTAGAATAAAGATCACGATTCTCTCACGATTCTTGCGGCGTAAAATCTTTCACATTATACAAAAAAAATTGGACTAACTTTACTGGTTAGTTTTTATTTATTAAAGTAATTTTTTCCCAAAAAATTGCATTTGAAAGACCGCTGCGCAAATACAGTGGGAGTTATTTACGAAAGGCAAATCCACTTTGCACTACAAGTGCAAACTACAAGTGCAAAGTGCACTTGAAATTGCACTGAAAGTGCACTTGGAAGTGCAGTCGTTGTAGAGCTGAGGGGGACATGCAAGGAAAATAAAAAACAGCATTTTAGCTTGCACATGATTGGATAATAAAATCAGCAGAGCCTCCCCTCATTTCAGATTTACAGCGACTGCACTTCCAAGTGCACTTTCAGTACAATTTCAAGTGCACTTGTAGTGCAAAGTGGATTTGCCTTTTGTAAAAAAAAAACATTGTGACATAAAATATTGCAACAACCACCATTTTATTCTTTAGGGTCGCTACTAAAAAATATATATATGTTTGGAGCCGCCCGAGCCGATCCTTCACTAAGCGGCGATGCCCAGCTCGAGTCACTGTCAGGGGCAGGCGAACCTTAGTAATCCTTTATGTTACTGGCCGCTTCCTGTATATGGATTCATCGGGTAGTGTGCGGGTAGTGTGCGGGTATTCCGTGCGGGTATTCCGTCACTTCCTCGATGCCGCAATGTCTCCTGGGAGCTTTTGTCATTGATCCCAGGAGACATTGCGGAGGTCTGCCGCGAGTTATCGCGGGATTTAGAAAGAACAGTGGTACAGTGGATCAAAAAAAAATAAAAAATCATGTGGTTTAGTAATTCTGCATATGAGCGTATCATTTATTTATTTTTTGGTGGGGGAGTGGATCTTGGGTGGGAGTTCCCACACTTTTTTACCCAGGACTTGACCCCTGACAAACACTAAAATATTGGAGTGAGAAAAAGAAAAGTGATGAGCGCAAACCCCAACACACTAACGTGAAGATGGTGTACAATAATAATATATACACTTCTATAGAAAGCAGTGAGTGTACCAATAAAGTGGGACTAACAATGTGAAAAACAACAACAATGGCTAATACAAGCCAGCTGGATGATGATAGTAATAACGACAACCAAATGGTGCTATTAGCATCCAACCATTAAAATGGTTTGGAGACTGGTATTTTCCAAAATAGCCTCTTATGCACTTCCGCCTTTAGTAGTTAAAAGGAAACTTCACACACCCAATCGGAATCCTCTGATGAAGTCACGTGACTTGACGCAACGTGTAAGGCCGGGTACTCACGAGCAAACATGTATGGTGAAACCGGTCCGTCGGACCGCTTTCACCGTACATGCCTGCCAGAGGGCTTCTGTACGATGGTTGTACTAACCATCGTACAGAAGTCCGCGCGTAAACACTACGCGGGGCGTGTCCGCGTCATCACAGCCATTTAAAGGCTTCCACGCATGTGTCGAAGTCATTCGACGCATGCGAGGGACGGCGGGCGCTCGGACATGTACGGTAGGTCTGTACTGACGACCGTACATGTCCGAGCGGGCAGGATTCCAGCGGACGGTTTTAAAACACGTCCAGGAATATTTGCCCGCTGGGAAAAGGCCCGGCGGGCAAATGTTTGCTGGAATTCGGCCCGCTCGCGCCTACACACGACCGAACATGTATGCTGAATCTGGCCCGCGGACCAGTTTCAGCATACATGTTTGGTCGTGTGTACGGGGCCTAAGGAGCACGGGACCGGAAGTGATGTGGAGCCAGCCCGTCCGTCCGGAGTTTTTTATTATTATCTGCGTTTGGCTGTTTTTATGCTTGTAAGCATTATTTTATTACATTAAATTCATCTGTTTTAACATACTTCACGATGGGAGCACTCTTTTTGTTTTTCTCCTCTGGCTAACCATCTCATCCCACTGCGAGCCTCCATTTTGTACTCCATCTTCACGTTAGTGTGTTGGGGTTTGCACTCAGCCTGAAACTTTTGTCAAAGGAGGTTGCTAAAATAGAGTAGCAGAGAGCAGCTCCTATTACAAAACAGCTCTGAGAGTTTCTGCCTATGATGAGAGGGGGTGTGTGCCTTTCCTCCAATAAGCAATGTTAACTATCTTGGCTGTATGCCCAGACATCACACTCTGTGTTAACCAGGAAGACAAAATCTCCTAACACGATCTCAACTTTCTAAACAGTATATAAATGTGAACACAGCAGATATACATATACAACCTATGTAGGGAGATTTGGTTAATCTCTGTGTATCATCTGAGGCTGTTCACTTCACTGAGTGTATAGGGGGTTTACATCCACTTTAAGCGGTTAAACTTTCCTCATTTACACACCAAAGTCTATTCCTTTGATCTAAAGGATAAATTGTTACAATGTTTGACTTAGTTCCACTGCTAAAGAATGTTGTGATACTTAGCAGACTGCCCGTTTTTTTTTTTTTTCCTTACCTTCTTTTGACGGCTGATGGCTTCAGCAGAGCAGAGAGAATTCTTTGCATAGAAAGATCGGGAAATACTTTCTCAAGATTGCAACGGAAAAATAAATTGCGATAACGATTCTTAACGATTAATCATGCAGCTCTAGAAGCAAGCAGCGCAAATCTAAAAATCCTGCAATCTAGTGGTGACGAACGCCCTGCTATTAACACATAAAACACAAAATAAAGCCAATTCAACCGTATAAACACTGTCATTACATACAATCATCTATTATACAACAAATTATACATTCTATATTCATACAATTAAAGTGCAAATTCAAAATGTAATTTTAAAAAAAGTGCAAAAGGGAAAAAAAATGTATCAACACAGTGAGCAAAAATATTGTTCATTAGTAAAGAAAGTGCATACATCCGAAATTCATATGTGTTCATAGTATTTAACGTCCATATTTTCAATCCCAGGAAAAAAAAGAAAAAAAGGATCCAAAATGTCTTAATAATATAGTCATATACCCAGTTTACCACTTCACCATTTGTCAAAAAGTAACTCACCAGAAAATATGGCTGGTCAAATTATAAACCAGCAGAAGTGTTATATATCAGGAGATCCACTCTCCACAATCTCCATAGTGTGATAACATTTAAAAATAGTAATTTAATAAAAACAAGGTAAAAACATTCATCTATTCTGAAGGCAAAAAAATAGTAGGAAATGGATACCAAGCGCCTTGAGGTGATTCAGTTTGCATGTGTAGCACTATACAAGTTTTTCATTCATTCATATTATTCAAGTGTCATCCCGACACTAGGGAACAAACTCCTGGTTATTGCATATGCCTTACGGCTCTGGCTGCTACATGCCCCAGGAAAAGCATGGCGGTGTCAGTGTCCTAGCCCCGAACAGGAGTTATTGATTAAGCAGAATAGTAATAAAAAATAAATACAAATACATATAGGGTGTAGTTTTATTACCGATTTTAAAGTGCTATCTAAAAGCGTGGAAAGCGTCATTAAAAATTTTTGTTGAAGTTTGAAAAAAATCCAGAGTTTATTTATAGGAAAAATAAATTAGTACTGAGCAGGATTGTCAGAAACATACTGGACCCCACAAGAGGTTAAAATGTTTCCAGATCTAAAAGGGTTCTTTAAATGTAATCAATGGTCAGCATGCAATTCAACAAAAACAAAAAAACTGTTTTCAGAACTCGAGTAGCAGTACCACATATTTACAGAGAAATATCTGTTCCCCCTAGGAATCCAGGGTGACGCAACCACATAACAGTGTTCGCAACTGGGGCGGGAGGGAGGGCGCTTTCTTCTTCCTTCTCTGTTTACCGGAAAAGAGGGCAAGCCCCTTTCCAGCTGCCCTTATATAGCCTCTACCGGTTTTCCTGAATATTCCCAAGCTTCTAATTGGTTCCTGCTGTATGTCTTATCCCCATCCTTAAAGGGTAAGTGCCCCTTAAATACCTATTTACATTATTACTATTACTGCTGTATTTGCAATAACTTGGTATGGGGTGCCCACAATCTCAGGAAAGTGGGCCCATATTTTGCCCCCTTTTTACATAAGATTTCAGGCCACACCCACCCCACCAAAAAAATCTTCCCCAGATACAAGCAAGTTTAATTAATATATGAATGTGAGTTAGGGACTTTAGCTCCTTGAGGGTAGGGACCGATGTGAATGTACAATGTATATGTAAAGCGCTGTGTAAATTGTTTTGCCGCTATGTAAGTACCTTTAAATAATAATAATATCATATCTTGGCAATAGTATTCTCTTCAGAATGACTGGAAAAAAATGTTTTCTTTTCATCTTGAGCTCATACGTGTCCCGTAAGGTAATTTTAATTTCCCCTATTCATTTACAAAACAGAAAATCCTGCTCATACTTTCCCTTTCTCCTCTGATGCTTCATTTCTGAAATTTTTGGCAGACTTTGCATCAGCGCTTACTCATCTGTATTTATACACTCTCTTTAGACATTAATAGGCTTACTCAGCTCTCAGTCCGACTCTGCATCATGTTTAGAGGGTTTCCCTAGACTACTGGCATGTCTTTTTCTTGTAAGCTGTTATCTTGGTCATGGAAATGATTCATTGTAAAATGACCTCACTAGGAAAGAGGTCTAACATAGAAGTCAAACGTGTCTCTATACACTTGCGTGCCACTGTGCACATCATCCATCACTTGTTGTGATTGTGCTTCTGCTAACAGATATGGTTCCAATAAAGGACTTAAAGAGCAACTGCAGTCTGCTCACATAATTTGTAATAAAAACATCTTTGTCATTCTGAAGCTTTCCTCGAACCACTTTTTCATGTACTGTTATTCTGTACTTGCCAAATATGCTGTAGAAATATCCCTCCACTGAGTCTGGCTGCATTCATTTTAACTGTGGGCAGCTGAAGCTGCTGCCTGTTCACTTCCTGGATTTACACAGAGGCACACCTCCAGCTCTTTACCTGGCAAGAAACAGGAAGTGGGCTGTATAAGGTATTTACTGGCAGAAAAAAAAATGTTTTATTATCCAAAGTTAAAACAAGGACAGAAGATTTAATAGATGAAAGGATGAATACAAGCCTGCATTATTAAATCCTTGATAGGACACCATACACAAGAGAATGTATTTATTTACGTAATTTCATGCAATAGATACTGTGGGGAAGCCAATCCATCCTCCATACATACATACCCCCCCCCCCCACATCAGAGGCTCTAATCACTGCATATACACTCTGATGCCGTGTACACACGACCGTTTTTCATGACGAGAAAAATGGGCATTAAAAATTTAGAACCTGCTCTATTTTTTCTCATAGTTTTTCACGTCGTCGTTTTTCTCGTCGTGAAAAACTGACGTGTGTAGGCTTTAACGACGGGGGGAAAAAAACGCGCATGCTCAGAAGCAAGTTATGAGAAGGAAAATTTACATAATCAACCCAAAGGGTGGCGCCATTCGAATGGAAATTCCCCTTTATAGTGCCGTTGTACGTCACCGCGCTTTGCTTGAGCATTTTTTTTCACGATCGTGTGTATGCAAGGCAGGCTTGACAAGAACCCCCTTCGAGAAAAACGTTGTTTTTTTCCATGGCATGATAACCGGTCGTGTGTACGCGACATTAGACTTAAGTCCCAGCCTGCCAACAGTCTCCCTGATCACTGTCCCAAGTGTAATGCAATTAAACAGTGCAGCCAGCCCCCTGTCACCTAGTGTCACTAGTGCTCAAAATTACACCGCCATACCTCATACCAGCATCCTGATTACCACCATTCCCAATACCAGCTCCCTGATCCTGGCCATACCCCATACCAGTATCCTGATCATCTCCATATGCTATACCAGTGCCCTGATCACTGCCATACCCCGTACCAGTGCACTGATTACTGACATACCCCATACCAGTGTCATGATCACTGCCATAACTTATACCGCATCCTGATCACTGCCACACCTCATACCAGTGTCCTGGTAACCAGTAGTTCCCGCCCTGTGATATCGATCTATGCTCTGCTCACTGTATACACGTGTAAGGTAGGAGAGTTCTACCTACACAGTGTGTGTGTGTGTGTGTGTGTGTGTGAAGGGGGGCAGAGGACACTATGGGGGGCACAGAGGACACCAGGGGAGGCAGAGGACACTATGGGTGGGACAGAGGACACTATGGTGGGTACAGAGGACACTGCAGTGGTGGGGGGTGCAGGGGACAGAGGACACTGCTTTAGGGTCACTGGGACCCCACCACTCCTATGGACAGGGACCCCATCTCCCCTGGGGACAGGGACTCCTCACCAGGGAACAGGGACCTCATCACCTCTGGGGACAGGAACCCCTTCTCGCCTGGGAACAGGGACCCCATCAGCCCTAGGGACAGGGACCCCATCTCCAAACTATGCTGGCAAAGCTAGCGCCAGCCACCCTTGGGTGCCAGAATGGGGGAGGGTGCAGTAAAATCCGAATCTCCAGCCACATGCTCCCTCAGGGGGAACTGGCTTTGTATTAGTAAAGCACCTTAAAGCGGGGGTTCACCCGTACATAATACTTTTTCCCCTTAGATGGATGCTCGTTTTGTCTAGGGGAATCGGCGAGTTGTTTTAAAATATGAGCTGTACTTACCGTTTACGAGATGCATCTTCTCCGCCGCTTCCGGGTATGGGCTGCGGGACTCGGCGTTCCTATTTTGATTGACAGTCTTCCGAGAGGCTTCCGACGGTCGCATCCATCGCGTCACGATTTTCCGAAAGAAGCCGAACGTCGGTGCGCAGGCGCAGTATAGAGCCGCACCGACGTTCGGCTTCTTTCGGCTACTAGTGACGCGATGGATGCGACCGTCGGAAGCCTCTCGGAAGACTGTCAATCAAGAAGGAACGCCCGCTCCCGAAGACCCATACCCGGAAGCGACGGAGAAGATGCATCTCGAAAACGGTAAGTACAGCTCATATTTTAAAACAACTCGCCGATTCCCCTAGACAAAACGAGCATCCATCTAAGGGGATTGTTTGAAAAAATTGTCTTATGGGTGAACTCCCGCTTTAAAGTGAGGTAAACCTGTACTCTTATTATTACTATGTTAGGATTATTATTATCTTCATTTATTAACAAATGAATGTTACATTGAATTCAGCCCTTAAAGCAGAGTTCCACCCATTTAAAAGTCAGTAGCTACAAAAAGTGTAGCTGCTGACTTTTAATAATTAGACACTCACCGGTCCCACGGTCCAGCCGGTGAGCTGTACTGCGTGCTGTGATTGGCTGGGCAATCTTTTGGGACCTGTGATTTGTCCCAGAAGATTGCAGGAAGGGAGTGAATTTCCTTTCGGCACCGTTGGGAGGAATTGGTCGGGAGTCACCAACACATAAAGTGGACTTTCCATTTTTGGGTGGAACTCCACTTTAAGTGGGAAAAGGTTGCTGACCCCTGACATAGATAATACACACACTTCTGGATGATAAAGTCCTGAGTGTGACGCCAAGCACTGCAAAGCAGTTATCAACTAGATTTCCTTTATGGTAGCTGTAACTTACCGTATTTATCGGCGTATACCGCACACTTTTTTTGCTCTGAAAATCAGGGCAAAATCGTGGGTGCGCGGTATACGCTGATACCCGCTTTCCCGCGCCGAGTTTTGAATACTGCGCCAACATATACCGAGCGCAGTACACTCGGGTATAGTCGGCCAGTCTCGGCTCCTTCCGCGCTCACGTCCTGGACGTACAGGACGTCAGCGCGGGTAGCCGAGCATTGCCGACAATACACGAGTGTACTGCGCTCTGTATATGTCAGCGCAGTATTCAAACTCGGCGCGGGAAACGAGCGGGGAGGACGCGAGGACGCCGCAGAAGGACGCCGGACCCGCCGAAGAGGACACCGGACCCGCCGAAGAGGACGCCGGACCCGCCGCAGAAGGACACCCGAAGCCGCAGAAGGACGCCGGACCCGCCGAAGAGGACACCCGAAGCCGCAGAAGGACGCCGGACCCGACGAGGCCGCCGATGGACGCCGCGCAAGACACCAAAACTGTAAGTACAAAAAAAAACTTTTTTCCACAGGATTGGGGGCCACTTTAGGGGTGCGCGGTATACGTGGGAGCGTGTTATACCGCGATAAATACGGTAGTTTCACAATTTGATATTATAACATTGTTATCAAATTATATGTATTTAAAATTAATACATTTTAATTTGCAGTGTAACGTGTGTAGTGCTCACCCCCGAAGGAGCCGCTGGTTATAGATTGGGATGGCGTGTTACCTCTGTGAGAGTCTAGGGGTAGATGATGAGAGCAGCAATGATGGAATGTCCAAACAGCAGGTGTCTTTTCTTATGCTTTATTTTACCCAACACGGTAAAATACAAACTTGAGGTAGACAGTAGAGATGCATGAGGAGAAGAAACAGCAGACTCAGGCCCAACAACACAGAAGCAATCCTGCTTCCAACGACACTTTTACTTTCCTTACCACTCCAGCCAGAGTAGGTATAGTGTACCTGGACAGGCCTCTCACACCGACCTGGCAGCCAGAGTATCACTCTGCCACAGACCCTTTCCTAGAACGTAGATAATGGAGAGAAATCCCCTTCAGTAGTATTTGTGCCTGAATCTCCCTCAGGTAGTATTTTCCTCAGGTTACCGACTGACAGGTTGCCGACATACAACCTCTCAGTGTCCGGTTACCTTGATCCCTGATGGATTGTCTAGGCCCTGTTGGATTGCCTGCCTCTCTTGGCTCTCCTCAGGCAGACTCCCCACCAAATAGCCATCTCGCTTGGGAACCTCTCAGAATTGGAGACCCAGTCGGATCACTGGGTCCCCCGCCACAGCTTCAGATGTTCCGGGCCAACATGGTCCCGGAACCAGGAACACCACGTGGCACGCGCACCCTGGCCTGGTAGGCCATCTCGCCGGGGGCTGTGATGTGTGGTCACCCTGAAGGTGGGTGCCGCACTTGGAACAATCACCAGAAGACGAACCCTGCCCAATGGCGTCTGCTCCAGAAGTACCCTCCCCCAGCATGCCCCGCGAGGGAAAAACCCTCCTGATTGGCTGCTGGCAAAAGGCACCCTAGCCTGAACACCACTGGCGCCACCTGTCACTCCGGGGTGGTATAGCACCCCAGCAACAACAGAATGAGCCCACAGTACAGCCCAGCTAACACAGAGACCCAATTTAGCCAAATCAAATGGATGAGAGCCAAATAACTCTCTCATCCCCCCTTAAATTTAAAAAGCACATGTACAGAAAGTACACAGGCGCTACATGGGTATTAATTGTTGCAAATGCAATATGGATGATCAGTGTAACTTTATATAACATTACGTGTAAGAAAGCTACATCTTATGGCACCTCAGATTACTGAAATGGGGGAATTTAAAAAAGAGAAATGAAAATTAATCTTTAGACAACAATAGAGGAGTGCTATCCCCTACCTGATGTCTTCTGCATCTCAATCATCCCTGTGCAATATAAAGCTTGCCAAAAACCCTACTTGTGGCAGTGTTATTTAACTTGTATAGACTTGTATAGACCATGAAATTCCAGGACACATTACCCTCTATATGTTTTTTTTTTTAATTCAAGTATTCTTTATTCATTTTGTTCCGTACAAAAAAAAAGACATAAAAACATTTTGCATACCATATATCATTACACAATACCCTTCTTTATTTCTACTAATATTTCTCCTTTTACCCAGTTCCCTTCCCTCCCCCCTTCTAGTTTATATCCCACATACGCACCTAAACCTTTAGACTGCATTATACTGTTAACACTTTTCCCTTAACTTGCTTTTTTAGCTCTGGGTAATTCCTGTCCCCCACTCTATTATCTCTTTATTTCTCTCTTGGCTTGCCCCATTGGTCGACCTTTATTCCCCTTCTCTACTTACGGCAGGCAACCCATTCTTCTCAACCAGGGCTCCCACATTATCTTGAATTTATTGAAGTTTCCTTGTCTAGTTAGGGTTACTTTTTCTTTCCATACTGTGGCGCTTATCACATTTTCCCATTCTACTGATGTAGGCGTGTTCTCTGACTGCCACTGCGATCAGTTTTCTAGCTTGAAACAAGCACCTTATAGCTGCTACCCTGTTGCTTGTTGGCTCAAATCTCTCATCTATACATCCCAGCAGACAGACCAATGCCTCCTGCTCCAAATCCATCCCAAAAGTGGCGTTTATGATCTCTATTACTTTGCCTGTGATTTGGCATCTGGGGCATTTATCGTCTGCTTTCCTACCAAACTTATGTAACCTCTTTGGTGTATAGTAGACTCTATAAAATAAGAATAAATGGGAGACTTTTTGCGACGGGGCGAGCGACACCAAGTTTCCTGCCGCGAGAATCTGTTACCATTGTTCAGTTGTAATTTGGCCTACATCCTCCTCCCACCTTTGTTTTTTTTTTTTCCAATCTTTCTCCCCCTAAGAACCCTTCACTGATCTTTGCATAGAGATCTGAAATGATTCCCTTGGAGCTCTCGGCTTTAATTAGGCGTTGAAGCTGGGGGATTTTTTGTCCTCTTACCAGGCCCGTCTTAGATTGTGCCTGAAGGGCATGTCTTACCTGCAGATAGGTATAAAATAGGGAGTTTGGTAAGGCATATTCTTCTTTTAATACTGCGAATGATTTCAGTATCTCATCTGAGTAAAGTTGATCTACTCTAGTTATTCCCAACCTTTCCCACTCTTTTAATTTTCCCATATTTACAATCTCCTGCAAGTTCTTACTATCCCAGAGTGGGGAATACTCTGTTAGCCCCTTATACCCCATCGCTATCTTACTTGCCTGCCAGGTTTTTTTGATCAATCTCGGTGTAGGATTCATGACTGGAAAGGAGTCAGCCTCTAATGTTTCTATCATAGACTTATGGGGGGACCCTGTTAGCATCATCTTCCCGCTAGCACTCCCTCCTCCTTCTGTGCCACACCCCCCCAAATGCTGTAGTTGAGCCGCCAGAAAGTAGCTGTAGGGGTGGGGGATCGCCAACCCTCCCTTTTTTGTTGGAGACTGTAACGTCTGAAGGCTGATCCTAGCTGTCCCCTTCCTCCAGACCAGTTCCCTAAAAAGAGTCTACATTTTTTTAAACCAAGCCTTTCCTATCCACACTGAAATGATTCCCTTGGAGCTCTCGGCTTTAATTAGGCGTTGAAGCTGGGGGATTTTTTGTCCTCTTACCAGGCCCGTCTTAGATTGCGCCTGAAGGGCATGTCTTACCTGCAGATAGGTATAAAATAGGGAGTTTGGTAAGGCATATTCTTCTTTTAATACTGCGAATGATTTCAGTATCTCATCTGAGTAAAGTTGATCTACTCTAGTTATTCCCAACCTTTCCCACTCTTTTAATTTTCCCATCTTTACAATCTCCTGCAAGTTCTTACTATCCCAGAGTGGGGAATACTCTGTTAGCCCCTTATACCCCAACGCTATCTTACTTGCCTGCCAGTTTTTTTTTATCAATCTCGGTGTAGGATTCATGACTGGAAAGGAGTCAGCCTCTAATGTTTCTATCATAGACTTATGGGGGGACCCTGTTAGCATCATCTTCCCGCTAGCACTCCCTCCTCCTTCTGTGGCACACCCCCCCAAATGCTGTAGTTGAGCCGCCAGAAAGTAGCTGTAGGGGTGGGGGATCGCCAACCCTCCCTTTTTTGTTGGAGACTGTAACGTCTGAAGGCTGATCCTAGCTGTCCCCTTCCTCCAGACCAGTTCCCTAAAAAGAGTCGAAATTTTTTTAAACCAAGCCTTTCCTATCCACACAGGTGAATTATGGAGCACATACAGTAATTGTGGCATCCAAATCATTTTTATAAGATTACTTCTTCCCGCTATCGATAAAGGGAGTCTACCCAAAATATCCGCTTTCCGTTTAATTTTTTTTAGGAGGGGCTCTAAGTTGTTAATAATATATTTTTCTGGGTCCCGCGTTACAACTACGCCTAGATATTTAATTTTTTCCACCGTTTTCAATTGGGGAATTACTCCACCTGTCCTGTTACCTACTGGGTTTATTGGCAAAAGTGCAGACTTTTCCCAATTGATCACTAGCCCCGATGTTAACCCAAATGCTTCCACTGTTTCTAATGCCGATTTTAGGGACTTTGTACAGTCTCCCAGGAAGAGCAGGATATCATCAGCATAAAGTGCGTTTTTTTCCTCCCCTGCGCTTCTTTGGAAGCCCTGTATGTCCTTGTTTCTTCTAATCGCGATGGCCAATGGCTCAATTGCCAGAGCGAAAAGGAGAGGCGACAGGGGACACCCCTGTCTTGTTCCCCTTTCTAGCTTAAATGATCGCGAGTATTCATTGTTAATTTTAATTTTTGCGCTTGGGGCATTATATAACGTTTTTATCTAACCAGTGAAGGTGGGGCCAAATCCAAATTTTTCCAAAACATTCCAAAGGTAATCCCACTCAAGGCTGTCAAATGCCTTGGTGGCGTCCAAGGTCAGAATGGCTTCATCCCCCGCGTTCACAATTGGCGTTTGTAAGTTCAAATATAGTCTTCTAATGTTAACACTGGTTGATCTATTTGGTATAAAACCAGATTGGTCTGGATGGATGAGTTGCTGTATATATTTATTTATCCTGGCTGCCAATACCCTCGCCAGTAACTTGACATCGGAACACAACAAGGATATTGGTCTATAAGAGGATGTGTCCAATACGTCCTTCCCTTCCTTCTGCAGCACTATTATAGTGGCTTCTGACATTGACACGGGCAGCCTACCCCTTTCTAGGGCCCCATTTAGCACCTTAAGGAGTTCTGGGAGCAATACTATACTTTTTATATATTTCTGCCGGTAAACTGTCTGGTCCAGGGGACTTCTGATTAGTCATTCCTCCCAGGGCCTGTTGTAGCTCCTCAAGGGTTATTGGGGTTTCTATGGTCTTTCTATCTTCTTCTTGTAACACTGGTATTTCCATTTCTCTTAGAAACTCATTTATACATGTTGTCTCGTCCCTTCATTTTGTTTTATATAACTCCTGATAGAATACCTCAAATGTATCTAATATCACAGGCGTTTGCGAGGATATCTCACCCCCAACTGTCCTAATTGCCGGCACATTAGAGGGTGCCGAGTTTGTTCTAGATAATAATGCCAGTGTGTGGCCTACACTTTCCCCTTCCGCAAATGTACTCTGGCTCTGAAATAAGCGTTTGTTCTCCACCCTCCTGTTTATTGCCATCTTGTACTCCTGCTGTTTCTCGAGCCAATTTTTTTGTTTGGTCAAAGAGGGGTCCTCTACAAACTGTTTTTCTGCTTCCAAGACTTCTTTCCTAATTTTTACTTCCCAGTCCCTAGAGTTTTTCTTTATCTTGGCCACCTGTTGTATCAGTAGCCCTCTGAGGAAGGCCTTCATTGCGTCCCAGACCACCTTCACCGGTGCTGTCCCTGAGTTAAAGTCCATAAACTCTCTCAACTTTATAACTACCTCCTCTGGGTCTCCCATGAGTTCCAGCCAAAATGGGCTTATTTTCCAGTTATTTACAGGGCGTTTCCTCCCTATAATCAGCGACAGCATCAGTGGAGAGTGGTCCGACACCCCTCTTGGGTAGTAGGCTATTTCATCCACCAGCTGTACACCCGCCCCATTACCTAGGGCCATGTCTATCCTGGACAGGGTAGAGTGTGAGCTCGAAAAGCAGGAATATTGTCGTACCTCTGGGTATCTTGTTCTCCACATATCGCACCACCCGACTTCCTCCAGAAATTGGTTGAAGTGTCCTTCCCCGGTGCTGTCTCCCCGCCCCCCTGGTGGGAACCTATCCCTTGTTCTATTCAATGTGACATTAAAGTCCCCTACTGCTATTACGGGAGTATTATCCTTATTTGTTGCAAATTCTATTAGTTTATACAGGACCTCCATTTTGAAGGGTGGGGGAATGTAGATGTTGGCCAATACGTATGGCGCATTCCCTATTAAACAATATAAAAATATATATCGGCCCGATTCGTCTATCTTGAGCTCCTTGCATGCAAAAGACACCCCCTTTTTAACCATTAAACTCACCCCCCTTGAATACAAGGAGTGAACTGAATGGTACTGATATTGATATTTTCTATTTGTTAATTTCAATTTTGTTTCACTTGTTAGGCAAATTAGTTCCACTCCATGTCCATCAAGCATGGAGAAAATTGCAGCTCTTTTAACCAGATCGCCCATCCCCCGAACATTCCAGGAGCCAATTTTAAGAATTTTCGGCCTCATAGCCCTAGAGCCAACCTATAAACACAAACGCAATATACCCCCATCTCATCCATAGGCAAAAAGTATATAACCAAAACATCGCCACTTAATAAATTTGGGGGGGAAGAAACCCCCTCCAGT
Organism: Rana temporaria; assembly: GCF_905171775.1. Classification (NCBI taxonomy): domain Eukaryota; kingdom Metazoa; phylum Chordata; class Amphibia; order Anura; family Ranidae; genus Rana; species Rana temporaria. The sequence continues at coordinate 99,632,865 of NC_053495.1, read as the reverse complement.
TGTGACAACAGGAAAGCCCCAAAGGGCTGCTTCCTGCTGGGCAAGCCAATAACGTTTCCACACTTCCTGGGGAGGGAGGGGGGAGGCCAGGGAGGAGGGGCCAGGGGAACACTTTTGCCCCCCTGTCTCTCTCCTCTAGCTGGCCCCTACCATCTCCTCCGTCAGTCTGAAGAAAGAAAAAAAAAAAGGGAAAAAACATATCCAACATTTACCTAATTTAAGTGCCCTTTTCCAAACATATGTGCATCTCTCAACTTTCTTGAATTTCCCCTTCCCTCTTCCCAGTTCCTTAAATGCAGTATTTAATTCATTGTTAAGTGTGCAAATCAAATTTTTATTTAATTGTGTCATTCCCTGCCTCCATCCCCCCAACCAACCCCCCCTCCCTTCCTCCCCACCTTGCCCTCCCCCCTTTTCCCTTGCCTTTCTAGGCTTACCCCCGGAGCTATACTTGTGACCCCTACCTGCCTTCCCACTCTCACACCACCATCCACATCTCTTCCAATCTGTACTCCTGTGCGAGCTCCCCCCCCCCATACCCCCATCCCTCTCTTCTATACATATTACAAAAGGAATATAGTGCCCTGTTTCTAAATAATACCAAATTTCAAATTACAAATAATTACTCTTTCCGTCCCTTTGTGTATTAAACTAATTTTGAAATATTTGTCCTTTCCCGCCTACCCCCCCCCCCCACACCCCCACACTCCACTCTGTGTCCCCTCCTTTTTTTTTTTTTTTCTTATCTATTCTTCTTTACGATTTTGCAAATTTATCAATCCTTGTGTTCTGTATGTGTTTTGTATTCTTCAAGCCATTGTGCTACTTTTCTTGGTGAGTCAAATAATTGTGGTCCAGTTGGTGTCGTTATCTGCAAGCGCGCTGGGTACAGTAGTGCATATGTAATGTTGCTTTTTAAAAGATTGCGTTTAACTGGTGTAAACTCCGCTCTTCGTTTACTTAGTTCAGGTGAGAAGTCTGGGTACAGGGAGATACGCGACCCTTTGTAGTAAATTTCGCCTTTTTCTCTTGCCTTCTGTAATAGTGTCAGCTTGTCATTGTAATTAAGCAATTTCAAAAGTAAAGGTCGGGGGTGGCCATCCTTTAAGGCTCTGAACGGAACTCTATGAGCCCTCTCTATTCCAAAAAGGGGTGAAAGAGCACTTTCCCCAAAAATCTCTCTGAACCATTCCTCAAGGAAACGTATTGGGTGGGTACCCTCACTCTGTTCCGGGAGGCCTACCACCCGTATATTGTTCCTGCGCAGTCTATTATCAATGTCATCGAGCTTCGATGCCTGCTGGTCAATTTGCTCTCTCATTGCTTGCATCTGCTGTTTTCAAGGGTGTACTTCATCTTCTACCTGGCTTACTCTCTCCTCTACCACCGTTACTCTTTGCACCGTTCTCTGGAGTTCTTGCCCCATTGATCTTAGCTCATTCTTTATTTCTCTCATCTGGGCCGATAGATTACCCAAGGAACCCCTTGCAAACGTTTATGGCCGAGAGTATTTCTTTCAAAGATGGCTCCTCTTCGCACAGTGGTCCATCTGCTATTTGTGCTACTAAAGTTGTTGCTGTAGGTACCCACTATATGTTACATAAGGAATGTAAGTATGGTTTCATTTATTCAGAAATAAAAGGAATGTTAACATTCTTGCTTTTTTTTTTTTTTTTAAAGCCGAATGGTAACCCAAAAGCATCTCCTATTTTTTTATTTTTATGAATTACTTTGTGGTCCTTAATTTTCCAGCTGTGGCCCTCTCTTCCCTCTCAGCACAGTGACTTCCATTTACTAAAAACGTGTGTTTCTAGTGCAAAAGCTCAAATTCTAGACCAAATGTTGAAGTGTTTAAATTCCCCAGTTTATTCTACAATAATTTTTACCCCCTTGTTTACCAAAATGATTATCACATATTTTTAAGCACATATGAGGTAATTTTGTTGTTTCAAACAATATAAAATTAATATTTTTTTATTAGTAGTAAAATATGCAGTTTTTGTTTGTTAATGATTAAAGTATTTTTCCTAATAAACAGCATCACAGGAAGCTGCATAAGGTGGATTTTGTACCTGGCTCAACAGGTACTTGTAAGACTTTGTAAAGGAAGAAAGAACTGTAATTGTAGATGCACCTATACCTTTATTTAATGGGGGGGCATTGTTTTTTTTTAATGATTCCCACACCAAGGATCTACCTTACAGTATGTTAACTTATGGTAGGGGATATTAGGATATTTTTAGTCTGGTTTTATTTTATGAACTAGTACATTTATAAAAAATATATATCTGTTTTCCCTCTTTGCCCATGTGTTTGTACATACTTCCGCTCTGCCCCTTCGCTATATAGCAGAAAGGCCTACATTTTCAGCCTTTTGTGGTATGTGAGCAACGATTGGGAGCTGATATATGCTTGGAATTGAGCAATTAGTATACTTTACACACTATAGCAATATTGTGTAATTTTACTATTATCCCTGAAGGAGGGTGGTGATAGTTGGAGCCTACATCCATAGTCTTGTTTTGGTTTTCTTTGTATTTGAAGTTTTGTGGATGGCTTCCTCACCAGAAAACTTTACTTTTAAATACTGTAAGTGATCTAGGACCTAGTAGGGTAATTGTTGGTGCTGTTTATAGTGGTATGAGAGTTTGCACTGTACCCTAAGAACCATATCTAAGTCTACATAAGTTGACCTACCTTGCTCTTGTTACCTTGCAGCATAAGTGTGCAGCTGGCCGTTACTAACAGACAGTGTCAAAATTAAACCTTCTCCAGTGACAACAAGGGTGCCATAAATCTCATTCAGGAAAAACTTAAAAACAATGAAAACAATTTAGCCCTCCATTCACATTTGAGTGTTTTTGCACATGCTTAACCACTTACTGGGCACTTTTACCCCCTTCCTGCCCAAGCCAATTTTAAGCTTTTAGTGCTGTCGCACTTTGAATGAAAACTAATAGAGCTATCTTTTGATGGTATTTAATCACAACTGTGTTTTTTATTTTTTGCTAAGGGAAAAAAAAAAGACTGAAATTTTGAAAAAAAAAAATACATAGTTTGTTATAAAATTTTGCAAACAGGGCATTGATGAGGCAGCACTGGTGGGCACTGATGAGGCTGCACTGATAGGTGGCACTGATGGGCACTGATAGGTGGAACTGGTGGCCACTAATGGGTGCTGGTAGGCGGCACTGATAGGCAGCACTGATAGGTGACACTAATAATGAGGCACTGATGGGCACAGCTGGCACTGGTGGGTGCTAATAGGTGGCACTGGCTGGAACAGATTAGCAGCACTGGCAGGCATGCAGGCAGATGTCCCTGTAACAGAAGCCAATTAACGTCTTTCTTCTATTCTCCTCACCAGCCAAAATACAGCTTCTGTTTACTTACGTGATCAGCTGTTATTGGCTGACAGCTGCTCACATGTTAAAGGGCTGCTGTGATTGGCCCTTTATGACCACAGAGAGCACATGCAATCACAGGAGGACATCTATTAAAGCCCTCTTGGCACTGGAAGCCTGTGCTGTAGCCACCTTTCAGCTAAAGCGCGGGTGGAAAGTAGTTAAAGCCTTGCATACACTACTAGGTTTTTTTCTTTCAACCCAGCAAAACAAACTGACAAATTGGAGCCGCTGTACTAACGATCCAATGTTAGTACAGCAAGCTCCCGTGGCTAAGATCGCTAATAGGGAGCCGGTCAACAGACCTTTTTCGGTCAGGACCCTTTGACAGGCTGTAGCACACATGGGCCGAATGTCGGCCGGTTTCTATTGAACCGGCTGATGCCACCTGACATTCAGCCCGTGTGTACTAGGCTTAAGGGCCTACACATGACAACACTTATCATTAGTAATACCATTCTTTTCAATACAGTCTGTTCATTTCTCTATGCTCAGTGGTTAGAAGCTTGATGCTTGAAGCTCAAAAAGGCACATGTTGAAGCTGTGCCAAGTGTTTTTCCACCCCATAGACTTTAATGGAAGGGTCTGTAAACACAAATATGTTTTCATGGCTGAACAACTGTTCTTCTTTGTTCTCTCTCAGAACCACAGATCAGTGGAAGATTATTGAGCCAGTGAATCTGCATGAGACAGCACAGGTGAGAATAAAGCTGCTTTCTATTTTACATATTTTGCGGCAAATCTTTCATATTATGTTTGGCCCAAGATGTAATTGGGCGCCTGCTTAAAGCGGGAGTTCACCCATTTGTAAAAAAAAAAAAATTCTCCCCTTAGCTTCCTGCTCGTTCGGTCTAGGGGAATCGGCTATTTGTATTAAAATATGAGCAGTACTTACCCGTTTTCGAGCTGCATCTTCTTCCGTCGCTTCCGGGTATGGGTCTTCGGGAGCGGGCGTTCCTTCTTGATTGACAGCCTTCCGAGAGGCTTCCGACGGTCGCATCCATCGCGTCACTCGTAGCCGAAAGAAGCCGAACGTCGGTGCGGCTCTATACTGCGCCTGCGCACCGACGTTCGGCTTCTTTCGGAAAATCGTGACGCGATGGATGCGACCGTCGGAAGCCTCTCGGAAGCCTGTCAATCAAGAAGGAACGCCCATTCCCGAAGCCCATACCCGGAAGCGACGGAGAGGATGCATCTCGTAAACGGGTAAGTACTGCACATATTTTAAAATAAATAGCCGATTCCCCTAGTAAAAACGAGCAGGAATCTAAGGGGGAAAAGTGCCCTCTAAGGGTGAACCCCCGCTTTAAAGTAGAACTATGGGCAAAACTTTATTTTTCATTTCGGAGAGGGTAATGCCGCATACATACGACCGTTTTTTGGGATGTAAAAAATGAAATGTTTAATGGTTTAGAAAAAACAGTGGGCCAGATCCACAAAGAAGTTACGTCGGCGTATCTATTGATACGCCGCGTAACTTCTAGGATGCCCCGTCGTATCTTTGTTTTGTATCCACAAAACAAGATACGACTGAATGTGGGCTCTTAGTACGCCGTCGGATCTTAGGTGCATATTTACGCTGGCCGCTAGGTGGCGCTTCCGTTGATTGGCGCTTCTCGTAGAGTATGCAAATTAGCTAGATACGCCGATTTTCAAACGTACGTTCGCCCCGGCGCATTTTTTTACGTCGTTTACTTAAGGCTTTTTCTGGCGTAACGTTACCCCTGCCTCATGAGGCGTACGCAATGTTAAGTATGGATGTCGGGACAGCGCCTAATTTTCCGTCGTTTGCGTAAAACGTTCGCGAATAGGGCTTTGCGTAAATTACGTTCACGTTGAAAGCATTGACTCTTTGCGACGTGATTTCGAGCATGCGCACTGGGATACCCCCACGGACGGCGCATGCGCCGTTCTAAACAAAAAACATACTTTACGTGGGGTCAAGATGAATTACCATAAAACACGCCCACATCTTATTCATTTGAATTGCGCGCCCTTACGCCGACACAGTTACACTACGCCGCCCTAACTTATGGCGCAAATTCTTTGTGGATAAGGAACCTCCGCTCTAAGTTACGGCGGCGTAGTGTATCTGGGATACGCTACGCTGGCCTGTATATGCGCCGAGGTACGTGGATCTGGCCCAACGTTTTTTTCAACCCGAATATTAAAAACCGGCCTTGCCTACACACGATCGTGGAAAAAAAAATACTCTAGCAAAGCGCAGTGACGTACAACACGTACAACGGCACTATAAAGCGGATGGTGCCACCCTTGGGGCTGCTTTAGCTGATTCCGTGTTAGTAAAAGACGATTTGCGCTTTTCAGTCTGTTACAGCGTGATGAATGTGCTTACTCCATTATGAACGCTAGTTTTACCAGAACGAGCACTCCCGTCTCATAACTTGCTTCTGAGCTTGCGCGTTTTTTTCACATCGTTAAAGCCTACACACGACCATTTTTTTACTACGTTAAAAGCGTCAACGTTAAAAACGACAACGTTGGGGCTCTGTATGGCTGTATGTTATGTACATTTGAACCAATGACGAATAAAATTGTTATTGATAAAAAAAATAAAAAAGAACGACAACATTAAAAATGACGTGAAAAATTAGAGCATGTTCTAAATTTTTAATGCCCATTTTTTACATCGTGAAAAATGCTCTGGAGCCCACACACAATCGTTTTTAATGACATTAAAAAAAAACTTCATTTTTTACAACCCGAAAAACGGTCGTGTGTACGCGGCATCAGGGAGGGTTATAACCCCTGTCAGATTTTTTTCGCCATCTCTGTCCCATTGTGGAGATTTCCCTTCACTTATGTCCCATAGCCAAACAGGAAGTGAGAGTATATCTCTGCAAATCGAATGAATTTTTTTGGGACCCCCAGCTCACTAAAACTAGTTTTCCCATTGGAAGATTCCCATCTTTTACTTTTCTGGGGACAACCCAAAAATTGTGGTTTTCTTTTTACTTTTTCACTTAAAATGGTAAACTGGACTAATCGAGCGGGTGAATCTCCTTTACAGGGGCACAGACAGCAATGAAAACTGACAGGGGCTCTAATCCATCTCCACTCTGTCCAAAACAAATGTTTGAATTCATGTCTTATTCTTAGCTGAAAACATCAGCTCACTTTGTGTTTTAAATATCGCTCTCTCTCCTCTGTTACACAGATGTGAATAGGAGAACAGGTGACTTCAGTATATATTGTTTTCTCCTACGCCTTCCAGGACGGCACACCAGAGAGATAAGGGCTCCTCCCACAGGAAACACAATCAATTGACAAGTTTGTTATAAGTTTCCACCCCTCCCCTTGCTCCTCAGTATTTTGATTGTGTTTCTCCCGAACACAGCGGCACGTTTGTTGTTTTATATTACCTGGAGACGGTGAGGTCGAAGGGTACCCCTGTTGAGGCAGGTTCAGGGAGGCCGGGGAGAGCTGAACTGACCTGTTGGCTTCGGTCGCTCACAGGTCGCCACAAAGACAGGCATGGACGCTCTGAGCTGTGGTGAAAAAGCCATCGTCCCTCTGCACAAAAATCCGCCACGCTGCTAATCTCTTCTTCCTGGGGGGGTTTGCAGAGGAGCATTGCGCTCCAGACCTCGTTCGGAGGTACAGGAAGCGCGTCACCGGAGAGTGGGCGTTCCCTACACGGCAACCCGGAAGTGACGCTTCGGCGTGGAGGGCAGCGTGGAGCGGTGGGGTCGGCGGTGGATAAACCCTGCAACAGGTACCGGCAAGCCAAGGACCCAGTCAACCTCCTCATGATGGAAGAGGAAGGGAAGACTAGCGCTGCGGCTACCAAATCCAGATCGGGGGTCGGTGAGTACAGTCCCTCCTGGAAAGGGAGAAAAGGGGAGAGTGAGAGTTCCTGAGTCGCAGGATGCAGCTGGTAACGGCTGCCTTCCTCGTTCTCTCTCTCTTTTCTCCCTAGTACAGCCTGCAGCTCTGAAGTGGGAAGAAATAACATGGTTGTTTTTATTATGTTCCCTCTCTAACAGAATCTCCCGGTGAAACCCAGGGGGCCTCTGCTCAATCCTCAGCATCTGCTAGTGGTAGTTCCTCTAAAAAATGTGGAAACTGTAAAGATAAGCTCCCAAAATCCTATACCAAACCCTTCTGCCACAAGTGTATTAACCAGTTGGCTGGGAAGGAGGCAGCTGCCATGATGAAAGATTTTCTCTTGTCAATGCAGTCTGAAATGTTGGCCACGGTTAGAGCTTTCAGGGAGACGGCTACACAAGCAGCCACAGGCCCTAGCACAGAGGAACCGGTCCCTAGAGAGACTTTGATTTCTCAGGGAAGGCTAGTTGCAGGACCCAGTACCCCTTTCCTATCCTCCCAGGTCTTTTCTCATGATCAGGAGGAAGAGGAAAGTGAGGTCATGAGCCAGGTCACTAGACATAGCTCAGAGGGTGAGGAGGATAGAGACTCAGTCATGTCTCAGGAAGAAGGAAAATTGAAAAGATTCCTCTTCTCAGCAGAGGATGTGGACAGTCTCCTTCAGGCAATCTATGCCACTGAAGAGATTCCAGAGGTTCCTAAAACGACCTCTGCACAGGATAAGGTGTATAGGGGGCTCAGTGAAACACAGGATAGAGTCTTCCCTCTCCACCAATCTCTAAAAGAAATAATCCTACAAGAATGGAAATATCCAGAAAGGAGACTGACCACTCAGAAAACCTGGAAACGGAAGTACCCGTTCACCCAATCAGTTGGGGAAGCTTTCTTTAAACTTCCAAAACTGGATGCGGCCCTGTCTCAGGTCACTAAACAGTCAGACCTCTCATTTGAAGATGCTGGCAGTATTAAAGATCTAATGGATCGTAGGGCCGAATCACTCCTAAGAAAAGCATGGGAGGCTAACACAGCTTCTATGGCCCCAGCATTAGCTGCGACCTGTGTAGCCAGGAATGCAGACCTATGGGTAGAGAAACTGGCAGAACACCTCGGCCAGTTTACAGAGTCAGAGGAAATCTTGGGGTCTCTATCTTTGATAGGAAAAGCTGTCGCATACTTGGCAGATGCCGCTTTGGAAACTGCTAAAGCTTCAGCCAAAACAGCGGCCTTGATTAACTCGTCCAGGCGAGCTATCTGGGTTAAGGCCTGGGATGGGGATGTCACCAGGGGCGTACCTAGAGCATTTGGCACCCGGGGCGGATCCAATATCTGGCACCCCCCCACGTTAAAAAGGTAAAAACACCCCACTGTGCCCCCTGCATACCTCTGCATCCTTCAATATCTTTTTGTTACTACTGTGTACCCCCTCTTCACAACTGCACCTCTGGACCCCTTTACATTGCACAGTACCCTGCACCCCTTTACATTACACAGCCCCCTGCATCACTGGACCCCTTTACATTACACAGCCCCCTGCATCACTGGACCCCTTTACATTACACAGCCCCTGCATCACTGGACCCATTTACATTACACAGCCCCTGCATCACTGGACCCCTTTACATTACACAGCCCCCTGCATCACTGCACCCCTTTACATTACACAGCCCCTGCATCACTGGACCCCTTTACATTACACAGCACCCTGCATCACTCCACCCCTTTTACATTACACAGCACCCTGCATCACTGGACCCCTTTTACATTACACAGCACCCTGCATCACTGGACCCCTTTACATTACACAGCACCCTGTATCACTGGACCCCTTTACATCTCACAGCCCCCTTCACCTCTGGACCCTTTTACACTACACAGCCCTCTGCACCCCTTTACATTACACAGCACCCTGCACCTCTGGACCCTTTTACATTACAAAGCCACCTGCACCTGTGGACCCCTTTACATTACACAGCACCCTGCATCACTGCACCCCTTTTACATTACACAGCACCCTGCATCACTGGACCCCTTTACATTACACAGCACCCTGCATCACTGCACCCCTTTTACATTACACAGCCGCCTGCACCTCTGCACCCCTTTACATCACATAGCCCTCTGCACCTCTGGACCCTTTTACACTACACAGCCCTCTGCACCCCTTTACATTACACAGCACCCTGCACCTCTGGACCCTTTTACATTACACAGCCACCTGCACCTCTGGACCCCTTTACATTACACAGCACCCTGCATCACTGCATCCCTTTTACATTACACAGCACCCTGCATCACTGGACCCCTTTTACATTACACAGCACCCTGCATCACTGGACCCCTTTACATTACACAGCACCCTGCATCACTGCACCCCTTTTACATTACACAGCCGCCTGCACCTCTGCACCCCTTTACATCACATAGCCCCCTGCACCTCTGGACCCTTTTACACTACACAGCCCTCTGCACCACTTTACATTACACAGCACCCTGCATCACTGGCCCCCTTTACATTACACAGCACCCTGCATCACTGGCCCCCTTTACATCTCATAGCCCCCTGCACCTCTGGACCCTTTTATGTTACACAACACCCTGCATCACTGCACCCCTTTTACATTACACAGCCACCTGCACCTCTGGTCATGTCAGCTAAAAAAAAAAAAAAAAAAAAAAATTTTTTTTTTTTTTTTTTTTTTTAAATTGGGATGGTGTCACCCCTCTAGTGGGTGTCACCCGGTGCGGCCCGCACCCCCCGCACCCCCCTAGCAACGCCACTGGATGTCACATCAAAGGGAAAACTGTGTGGACTCCCTTTCCAGGGTTCACTTCTGTTTGGCCAAGGATTGGATGATGTCCTAGCTAGGTCTTCAGAAAAGGGAAAGAAATTCCCTGTGAAACCTAAGAAAGATGGGTTTAAGAAGACTTTTCGAGGCCCCCAGGGGCAGAACAAGCAGAAGTATAAAAGAGAACCCAATAGGCGCTGGTTTTATGGCAAAGGGAACAAAAAGAATAACTTGCTCTTTCCCTCCGCCAAGGCTGAGGCTAAACAGACCAAGTGACGCCAAGGTCAAGGTAGGGGGGAGGCTGTCCCAGTTTGTACAACAGTGGGAAAATATTTCAGACAGTCCCTACATACACAAGCTTATAAGGGATGGGTTCCGCCTGGAATTTGTCACCTTTCCCCCCCCTATGATCACCCTCACGCAGCTCCCCAAGGATACCCTAAAAAGAAGGGCCCTCTTGGAAGGGGTTCAGGAATTGGCAGAGCAACTAGTAATAACACCAGTGCCAGTGGAACAGCAATACCGGGGGTTCTATTCCCACGTGTTTTTGGTTCGGAAACCATCAGGAAAATTCCGCCTGATAGTAAACCTGAAAAAACTAAACGGATTCTTAGAACAGAAGAAGTTTTCCATGGAGAGTATTTACTCAGTAAGAAAGAACCTCATGAAGGAAACCTACATGACAACCATAGACCTGAAAGACGCCTATTTGCACGTGCCAATTCACGTGGACCATCAGGCCTTTTTAAATGTTTGCGGTGGTGGTAGGGGAGGAAATCTTTCATTGGCAGTTCAGGGCGCTACCCTTCGGCCTAACCTCCAGCCCCAGAATCTTTACAAAGATACTGGCAGAGGCAGTAGCCTTCCTACATCTTCAAGGGATATGCCTTATACCATACCTGGACGATCTACTGATCTCCGGTCAGACAGAGTCACAGGTTCAGAGGGATACCAACAGGGTGATGGAGTTTTTAGAAAGCCTAGGCTGGATTATCAATTTAGAGAAATCCTCCCTCATACCAGAGCAGGTAAAAAAAATTCTGGGCTACACTATAGACTCCAGGCTTCAGACGCTTTTCCTGCCAGAAGAAAAAATAAAAAAATTAGCGTCAGCAGCAGAGAATCTGGTGAGATTCCCCAGACTTCCCAGGAGGTCAGTTATGAGAGTCCTAGGCTTAATGTCGGCATCCATACCAGCAGTAGTCTGGTCCCAATTACATGCAAGGATACTCCATTTTTTCTTTCTGTCCTCTTGGGACAAGAAGAAGGAATCCCTGGATCAGGAGATTTTACTCACCCCTCAGGTCCTGTCATCCCTAGAGTGGTGGACCAGTCACCAAAACCTAAGGGAAGGTCGACCTTGGGCACAATGGGATCCGGTAAAATTGACTACGGATGCCAGCACATGGGGGGGGGGTGCCCACATGGGGGGGAAAAAAGCCCAAGGAAGATGGTGCTACCTCCTGGCTCATCAATCTTCCAATACCAGGGAACTCAGAGCAGTAGGAGAAGCCCTGAGGGCCTTCCAACAAGATGTCACAGACAGGGAGGTCCAGGTGAGTTCAGACAACGCTACAGTAGTGGCCTACCTGAATCACCAAGGCGGTACCAGATCCGGTCCCCTATTGGAACTAACCATGGAAATTCTGGGTTGGGCAGAGAAAAATGTCACCTCCATCTCAGCCATACATATAAAGGGGACAGACAACATAGAAGCGGACTTCCTCAGTCGCCAACAATTAAGACAGGGGGAATGGGAATTGAGTCCCGAGGTCTTTCAGGCCCTAGTTCTTCAGTTTGGCGAACCAGACATAGACCTGTTCGCGAACCGGAAGAACAGGAAAGTGAACAGGTACTTCTCAGCCTCCGTAGAACGGGATTCCGAGGGCCTGGACGCGCTGTCCCAGAACTGGCGCTTCAGAATGGCCTACGCCTTCCCACCCCTGGCGCTAATTCCGCGGGTACTCCAGAAAGTCAGCAAGTCCCCCGGTCAGGTCCTCCTTATTGCCCCATGGTGGCCAAGGAGGACATGGTTTGCGAATCTGAGGTTCATGTCAGTAGCAGAGCCTCTGAGACTCCCAGCCAGGACAGATCTTCTCAGACAAGGTCCAGTGTTTCACCCGAGACCAGAGTTCTTTCAGCTAACAGCCTGGTTAGTGAGCGCCAGATTCTGAAACAAAAAGGTTGTTCAGAAAAGGTGATTGATACTCTCCTTACAAGTAGAAAGCCGGTCACCAGAAAGATCTACTTAAAGATATGGAAAACTTTCCAGACCTGGAGTAGAAAAAGACAAAAGTCTTCCCAGTCGGTTCCGGTTATCCTGGATTTTCTCCAGGATGGAGCAGACGCTGGGCTTAAGGTTAGCACCCTGCGAGTACAGGTAGCTGCCCTCTCTGTGTACCTGGATAAAAGATTAGCGAAGGACGACCTAGTTAAGAGGTTCTTACTAGCTAGGGAAAGAATGTCCCCCGTCCTTAAAAGCTTCTGTCCACCATGGGACCTTACTAGGGTATTAGAGTCATTATCTATGCCCCCTTTTGAACCTTTAGAGAAAGTTTCCCTTAGGTTCCTTACGTTAAAATTAGCTTTTTTGTTGGCTATTACTACAGCCAGGAGGGTGGGAGATCTGCAAGCTCTGTCCATGAAAGAGCCCTTTCTTAGGGTGCAACCAGACAGGGTCACTCTTAGGGCAGATCCCTTATACCTACCTAAAGTAGCATCCTTACTCAACAGGACGCAAGAAATGATATTGCCGTCCTTTTGTTCAGAACCAAAGAACGAGAAGGAGTTTAAGTTTCACTGTTTGGACGTAAGAAGATGTCTTCTTATATATTTAGAGAGAACTAAAAGTTTCAGGAAATCTAACCATCTCCTAATCCTTTATGGTGGAGTCAGGAAGGGATTACAGGCCTCAAGGCCATCAGTCTCAAAATGGATTAGAGAAGCTATTGCAGAGGCTTATCAGTGTGCAGGAGAACCAGCTCCACTTAATATCAAAGCTCATTCAACCAGATCTCTGGCGACATCTTGGGCGGAGAGAGCAGGTGCCTCCTGGGACCAGATCCGTAGTGCGGCTACCTGGTCAAGTCATCACACCTTCCTGAAACACTACCGTGTAGAATTGTTGTCACAGCAAGACCTGGCTTTCGGTCGGAAGGTCCTCCAAGCTGTGGTCCCACCCTGAGGTAGGCCTGAGGTCCTTTTATATCCTCTCTGGTGTGCCGTCCTGGAAGGCGTAGGAGAAAACCTACGTTAGATCTACCGGTAACGGTATTTCTACGAGCCTTCCAGGACGGCAGGCCTACTACCCGCCCTATGTGAAGAAAGGTAAGCTATATGCTAAATGGTAAGTACCGATGGGGTGCCCCTTGTGAACCAGTTCAAGATTACTTTATTAAATACTGAGGAGCAAGGGGAGGGGTGGAAACTTATAACAAACTTGTCAATTGATTGTGTTTCCTGTGGGAGGAGCCCTTATCTCTCTGGTGTGCCGTCCTGGAAGGCTCGTAGAAATACCGTTACCGGTAGATCTAACGTAGGTTTTTTTGTAGTGTGTAACTCTCTCGCCATGTTTAGTCCAAGTCCGTTCTAAGATAAAAAGCTATCACTTTAGAGCCGGTTCACACTGGGGCGACTCGTCAGAAAACTCAGCCGCCTGACAAGTCGCGTCCCATTCTATTCAATAGAACCATTCTAATAGGAGCGACGCAAGTCGCTCCGACATGGAAAAAGGTTCTTGTATGACTTTGGGGGCGACACGGGGCGACTTGCATTGACTTCTATACAGAAGTAATTTTACAAGTCCCCTCTGAAGTCGTCTTCAGGACGCCTTGCCGAGTCGCCCCCAAAGTCGTGCCGCCCCAGTGTGAACCGAACCGGCTCTGACAATTTGCTGTCCTGTAGAAACCATATGTTGCAGTAAAGGGTGCTGAATTCAATCATTTACCTGTTAATATATCTGATTTTATAAGCATTATACTGTGCATAACCAAGAATAACTTTGTATTATTGTGTTTCATTCAACAGTAGAAGTGTTTAAGTTTAATTACATGTAGCTAAACATCAGATCAAAAGTTCCTCCTCCAAAACAATGACAACTTCCAAACTACTGTATTTCATTTTGTTTAGAAATTCTGTATGGTAATATATGTGGAGCAATATGGCCACCTTCTGGTTGCTTTTGGTTAACACATGGAAATGGTGTAATAGCCATTCTGTGTACAGAATTCTGGGACTTTCTTACACTCTGAATAAGTCACTTGTGTTAAATTAGTGGGTATGCTTTCACATGAGTTCAACTAAGTTGCAAATGAATCCGTAACCCCCAGAAATCCTGTACTTACTTTTTGGGACAGAAGAACTTTGTAGCTGAAGCTACTTGTATAGATCCAACAATCAATAAAAAGTAGCTAATGGCTCCGCTATACTCCGCTTCCACACAGGGCCGCCATCAGGAATTATGGGGCCCCTTACACAGCTTCAGGCATGGGCCCCCTGGAGCAGAGAACCGGGGGGGGGGGGGGGTTTAAAAAGGGGGGTTGCCATCTGGGGACCTGGGCCCTAGATATATATATATATATATATATATATATATATATATATATATATATATATATATATATATATATATATATATACATATATATATATATATACATATATATATATATACATATATATATATATACATATATATATATATATATACATATATACATATATATATATGTACAAATTATTATTATTATTTTTAAAAAAGAAATTACAAAAAAAGGGGGGTTGCCATTCGGGACCTCTGGGCCTTTTAATAAAATAAATAAATAAATAAACCTCTGGGCCCTTAAATAAAAAATAAATAAAATCAAATATATATAAAAAAAAAAAAACATTTATAAAAAAAAAGGGGGGGAGTTTCCAACCAGGGCCCTGGGAAAAAAAATATATAAACAAAAATAAAAAAATAAACATTTATAAAAATTTATAAACAAGGGGACATTTTCTTTCTTTCATATATATATATATATGAAAGAAAGAAAATAATATAAAAAAATTAATATTTTTTTTATAAAAAAGGGGGGGGGGTTGCCATCCGGGGCCATGGGGACCTCTGGGCCCTTTAATAATAACAATTTTATATATATATAGAGAAATAAAAAAATATATAAAAAAAATATTTTTATTTTATAAAAAAAAATGGGTTGTCATCCAGGGCCCTAAAAAAAAAAAATATATAAAAAAATATTATTATTTTTTTATAAACAAAATGGGGGGTTGCCATCCGGGGGCCCTGGGGACCTCCGGACCTCTAAAAAAAATGGCCCTTTAATAAAAATAAAATAAAAATATATTAAAAAATATATATATTTTTTTAATAAAAAATAAATAAAAGAAAGGGGGTTCCATCTGGGGCCCTGTGGGCCTCCAGGCCCCTGGGGACCTCCGGACCCCTAAAAAAAAAAAATTGTGTACTGCCTGTACCCCCCTGATGGCGGCCCTGCTTCCACATACACCCCAACCGAGTCAGCAGAGGGGGAGGAGGGAGAAAAATGCCCAAATAGTGTAGTATGTTTTTAAAATGTTATTCCATAAAAACTGTAAAAGGTAACACTCACATTAAGCAATGGTAGAGCAAGTAAATCTCCACGAGCGCCAAGCTCATCATTTGTGTCACTTCCTGGTTGTTCCTATCAGCCAATCCTGACGTGTATTGTCATGGGTCACGTGACTTTATCAGGGGATCCCAGTCTTAGAATTGGGTTAGTAGATGTAGCCTTAGCTAGAATTTGACTGGAATTCCACTTTAGGCCAGTATTCTTAAATTATGGGTTGGGCCCCAAATTGGGTCATGGATGTCTATGGGATTGATTTAGATTTGTAATGATTCACTGCTATAATCTGTGGAAATAAGCAAAGACAAACGAACACACACTCACTCAGCTTCTGGGGGCTGGAGCTGTAGCACAAAGCAGACAGACACAGGAGATGCAGTAGAGAAATGAGAGCAGAAAGAACAGATGCACACACAGAGAATGTAGTAAAATAATGAAAGAGGAGAGGGAGGCGGCCTTCTCCTCTTAGATTTATTGACTTCATGATGTCACAAAATACACACCCATCAATCCCTCCCCATCACCCTTGTGAGTCTTTTATTGGTCAATTCATATAGAAGGGTGGTTTCTCCTCACAAGTCCATTTCATGTTCTTCCAAAAGTCATACAGGCTCCTTCTGGGGTCTGTAAAAGTCAGGATGTGGGGGATGGGCAAAGTCAGTTTCCTATAGAGAATCCACAATTGCTTATCCAAAGTGAAATTTCCAGGAATGCAGGGGGGAGGGAAATGGATTAGCTTCCTTTGAAAAGTTCTCTGCTTCTTAATTTGGAAAACAGTTCTGCTTTTCACAAAACATCAAATCCCTTTAAAACAATCTCTGATAGAACTTATCAAGGAAAATAAGCAATATACTAAAGAAATATTAACCGAAATACACTTTAATATTTCTAATCATAACATAAAATTTTCATTTTAGTTTCACGTCTATCACAGCCCCCCCTTGAAATGAATATTTTATCAGTTTATTCTCTTTGTTATTTCTTAACAGACAAGGACGGTAATGGAGGACACGGTCCATATAACAAAACATTATCATAACCAATATAAACAGAATTGCTATACCTATTTGAGTACAAATGTGTTATCACCCAAAATATTGTCCCCAGGTGACATTTCAGATGCACCCCCCTTATTCACCTAATATCCTGTATAAGGCCATAATTTTATACAAAGTCATTTGTGAAGTGGCCTCTAGGTGTTCAGTAATATACTGGAATGCATCCTTGTTTATAGTTAACAAACCTCTATTGACCATAGCAACCAGAATTTATCCAATCTACATTTACATTACTAAGTTAAATTTCATAAAAGCATCCGTTCCCACCAAATTACTATATTTCCCTTCATTAGCATTTTAATTTTATATTGGGCTCTGTCCTAAATATTTTATTTCCTAAAGAAACTTTATTACATTACACTAGTTTTCAGGACTGATCATGCAGCATGAATATTCTTGTCGCATGTCTGTTTAAACAAACATAGCAGCCTTTGGTTCAGTCTTAAAGATTCACTGTATCTCATAGGGATCCTTCTACAAAACACAACTTCCCTCTCTGACTGAACACCTTTGTCACTCCAAAACCTGGAAGATGACCCTTTAATCCATAAATATGGCTGTATCATACCGCATCATCTATCCATATTTGTATTTTTATTTTTAAACTATTTTAACTGACTTTCTTAAGCTATGCAGATTAACACCATTATCATTCTCTTTAAAATGACACCCTCAAAGTAAGGTATTCTTCAAACCAAATGGTGCAAAAAAAACACAGTTTAGTAACATATGAGAGAAAGAAAGAATGAGAGAGAAAGAAAGAAAGAAAGAAAGAAAGAAAGAGCAAAAGAAAGAGAGAGAGAGAAAAAGAAAGAAAGGAAAAGAAAGAGAAAAATAATACTTTATTAATAAGGGCTTTCTTTCAGATCTTCTAATGATTGTGTACAAATTACCTTTTATTATTAAAGAAAGATTTACCCTCATAATACGCTTCCATAGTTTACTTAACATAAACTCTGATATTTATTTATTTTTCCCTTCAAACTAGGCAAAGTTGAGGATGTTTACACTGGGAGTCGGATTTCAAGCTAGCACTCACTCCTGTAAACCACCACAGCCTGTAACCTGATCTGCTGTTAATGACCTCTAAGGGAAAACATCTGTTCCCCCCCATGCTTGGAGCAGATTGTACAAGTTTTAGACCATATACAATCCAATCGAATTGCATCGTTTTTCTCATTTTTAACTCTTTTTCAAAAATTTTAAAACATATTTGGTTTGTACATCTGCCAAAAATCATGTACACCACATTATAACATGACATTCCTTAACTTCCAATAGCGACAAAAGATCGCTTAGAGGACAAATCTCATGAAATCCACTGACCAGTCCCTGCGCATGAACCGACCATTGTTTTCTTTCGATAATGTCATTCATAATTACTCACAATCTATATTTTATCAGAAATGTCATTTTATAATAACTTTTAACACTTGTTTATTTTTTAATTTTATTTTTACAATTTTTATAATAATATTTTTTTATAAAGTTTTTAGATTGAACATAACTTTCATATTTTAATATTTTTCCTGGGGAACCTTATAATAAGCCAAACCCAAGTTTAGAATCTGTTGTAAACATTGCTCAAACCTCTACTTATTAATTCTTACAACCAGATCTGTAGGATTCCAGTTAAATATAAAATACCATGTTGTTTACCATTTACTGAATTGTATACAATTCTTCACACAATCTCAATCAACAATTTTCCCATTAAACCTTTGTTCTAATCCCATGCATGTTTTGACATGTCATAATACATTTTCAGTTGTTGGGGTAAACATATTCATAAACATTTACAGGCAGAAGTAAACTTAATTATCTCATTAAAGAACTTCTTTACACTCTGACATTAATTAACTAATTACCCCATATAACCGGGACCCCCCTTTTGAGATATTCCAACCCACAAACCCCAGTGGTCACAATCCCATGTATTTGAAAAAAGATATATAATTTCATTCAGATTTGGGCGGCACAATCCATAATATCACTCATCTTCCAGAGAATATTTTCGAAGGAACCTCTTAATCATCACCCAGGGGATATTGGTAATTATCGGTACCTACATCAGAAATGTGAGAAAAAACTCGTACACGAATATTAGTTACCTATTTTCAAAAGCGGTCACATAATCATAGCTCATAACAATCTAATCTAGAGACTGTCTCAAACAAGATTTCAGAAAGGGATAATGTATTGAATGCTCCCCCCTTGGGGCCACTTACCCACTTAACCCTGAGGATGGCATGGCACAGCATGTGGAATAAAACCATTTAAATGTACTATGTAAAATGTTCTACTGTTCCAATGTTATACCCAGAATCTCCTCATCCCTCATTTGTGACTTGTGAACACAGCTTCTGTAGTCATGAACGCCAGGATTTACACACTCTCTCTACCGCTTTTGGGCACCCCATGAGGTCAAGGAATTGAGGTCTGGGCACACGTGACAGCATATGAGCGGATTCTACCTTCAGGTAGGTCTGCCACTCCCATCTACATCATTCTCCTCCCTTACGTGTCTGTCCAGCGAAGTGGCATTGTAGTTACCCCCCCCTGGACAGACTAAGGAGGGCATGAAGAAGAAGGCCCGTGGGCCGGAGGGCACAGAATCCAGTATGGGCAGCGGGCAGCGGGCAGGAGGCGACACCATATGCGTTCAGAACGAGGCAAAGCCTTCAGCAGGGAAGAGCATCCGGGCAGGCCCATGCTTCCTCCAGCGGGGCATACAGTTGGGCAGAACGTGAGGGGAAAGAAGGGGCACGGCCTCAAGCAGTCGGGCGGGGCCCATGCTTCCAGCAGGCATCGTGGGCAGAACATGAGGGAAACGAAAAGACAATAACAGGCCCTGGGTATCACATTATAAATTTCAAAACTGGCAAAAAGCCCTCTATGTATCAAGTCAAAATACAGTGCATGGCATCGTCAGTGTAAGTGTAAGTGGGCAACCCAGATGGGACAGGTCCCCACAGAACACGCATTCAATCCATCCGATTAAAAGGATAAAAAAAAACGGGACGAAATAATTCACCTAAATTAATTCTCTGTAGAAGATTTTAACTGTAAAATAAAGACTTAACAATTGCTTATTATGTGCATCAAATGTCTGTTCCATATTTTTTAAACCTCAGGAGAAATATCCCATTATTTCTAGTTAAATCGAATTATCTGATAAATCAGCGTACAATGTAACAGGCATATTCAGACCAATTTTAATTGTACAGAAACAGTTGCAATATCCCAAGTCAATCTTTTGTTAAAAAAAAACTCTGTGTTACAAAAAAACTGTCTCCTAGGTTGTCGTCCCTGGGGGGGAAGAGGGGGGCTATCCTCCAACTTGCAAATGTGGCAGAGCTCAGGGCGGGCAGGATGCAGGGGTCTGGACCTCCCACATTCCTCACACACCCAGTTCTATCCCCCCACCAGGGAGGGGGCAGGAGTATATATTATATCAGGGAGGCATCCCAGAAATATAAAAAAAAAAACAGCAAAAATAATAATAAGAAGAATTCATTCACCACTTGCCAACAAGGAATTGGGAAAAGGGATCAATGAATTTCAATGGGAAGAAGAAAAAAAGGGTTGAAGAAAGGAGAAAGAAATAAGAAAGAAAGAGTTCGATTCCAGCACAGAGTTGAGAACCCAAACGAAAAGTGCATGCAAAGAAAGACACCATAAGTTATATGTTACAGACACAATGTACCATTAGACGCAATCAAATCACTTCTAGCACAGTCAGTACAATCAGCATGCTACATAGAGGGAGGGGAAGATAGGGGGCTGTGTAGTAGGCAGCAAAGAAAGGGTTGGACGGGAGGATCTAAGAAGAAAATGGTGGAGAGGGGAGGAGCTATGAAAAAAGAGCGGCAAAGATTTGGAGAAGACGGGAGGATCTAAGAAGAAGATTGCGGAGGGGGGGGGGTGGCTATGAAAAAGGGAGAAGAAAGGGAGGAGCTAAGAAAAAGATGGCAGAGGGGGGAGGAGCTTTTCAGAAAAGGCGGGAAAAATCTAAAGCCAAAGAAAAGCAAAATGGAAGACGAAGAAGAAGGGGAGTCAGAAGTTATAAAGAAAAACTTCAGACTTCTGTAGATGAAAAACAAAAGTCAGTGCCAACAGCAGTCAATACATACAACAAGAAAGCCAGGTATTCTATTCAGTCAAACACAGTTATCCAGCATAATAAAAACACATACATACTGAGAAAGACAAAAGGATCATCCCAGCAAAAAAAATTAACTAGGAAAGGCACAGAAATGAAAAAGTTTCCTGTTCAGACTGCAAAGAGTTAAGACTGCTAGGCAGAAAACCCTTAATTGGTATCCAGCTGTGATGAAAGGCATAGGGTTTCAGGTCACAAATCAGCACAGTTAGCAGAGCAAGAAGCCACAGACGAAAGAGTTAAGAATGCTAGTTTAGAAAGACCAAGAGTTAATTGCTTAGCCAACTGTGACAAAAGGCAGAAGTGCAAGAAAAGAAACAATTTAGATACGAGAATAGAAACAGCTTTACAGCTTAGCAGAGGACACATGCAACAACCTCCTCCAGCTTTCGACCCCCACCTTTCCTTACAGAGGAAAACTTAGTAAGCAAAAAACCCCGCGAAATTCAAAGCAAGGCAGATGGGAGATATCTGACTCCACACATATATCTCACTACATTCATACACAAATAATCCCCAGTATCCCAATGTACCCCAATTTATCTAAAAGGGGTTTTGAAATATTTATCACAAGCCTAAATATAACAAAAGCCCATATATACATCTTCGCAGCCAGCTTCCTTAGGGCTGAACCCAGGCTATTCCGAGCCAGCATGCACTCCCCGTGCACACCACATTTATCACATCGGCTTAATCCGAGACGATGCACGACCAGTACCTCACTTAGTAGGCCGATTTCACACACAGCTCACAAGCTACGCACACCCTTCACACACCCCACAAACAGACAGCAAACAACCCACAAACTCACACCCTTCTACTCAAGCTACTCGCACCCTTCTACTCAAACCCTTACAGCGCACCCTTCTACTCACAGGCAGCAAGACACCAAAAAAAATTAATAGCAGTGAATCAGCACAAGCCGGGGTTCACTTCTGGACCAGAATTATTCCGTCTGTTTCAAAGGCTCGGAATTTGCAGACAAACTAGATGGGAATAGAGGCCGTCCAGCCTGTAACACGGTGTAAGGGAGCCAAAAAAACTCGCACTTACCGTGTTTAGGGGTTCATGACGCCCCTTTCAATGGTAGACGGTCCCTCAATTCTCAGCCAGTTTCTTGTGCGTCCACAAAGTCTGTCCTTGAAGTCCAAAAGAAGCACGTGGACGCCAATTGATTTAGATTTGTAATGATTCACTGCTATAATCTGTGGAAATAAGCAAAGACAAACGAACACACACTCACTCAGCTTCTGGGGGCTGGAGCTGTAGCACAAAGCAGACAGACACAGGAGATGCAGTAGAGAAATGAGAGCAGAAAGAACAGATGCACACACAGAGAATGTAGTAAAATAATGAAAGAGGAGAGGGAGGCGGCCTTCTCCTCTTAGATTTATTGACTTCATGATGTCACAAAAT
Organism: Rana temporaria; assembly: GCF_905171775.1. Lineage (NCBI taxonomy): Eukaryota > Metazoa > Chordata > Amphibia > Anura > Ranidae > Rana > Rana temporaria. The sequence goes on along the minus strand of NC_053495.1, from coordinate 99,610,581 downwards.
ACACACCCATCAATCCCTCCCCATCACCCTTGTGAGTCTTTTATTGGTCAATTCATATAGAAGGGTGGTTTCTCCTCACAAGTCCATTTCATGTTCTTCCAAAAGTCATACAGGCTCCTTCTGGGGTCTGTAAAAGTCAGGATGTGGGGGATGGGCAAAGTCAGTTTCCTATAGAGAATCCACAATTGCTTATCCAAAGTGAAATTTCCAGGAATGCAGGGGGGAGGGAAATGGATTAGCTTCCTTTGAAAAGTCCTCTGCTTCTTAATTTGGAAAACAGTTCTGCTTTTCACAAAACATCAAATCCCTTTAAAACAATCTCTGATAGAACTTATCAAGGAAAATAAGCAATATACTAAAGAAATATTAACCGAAATACACTTTAATATTTCTAATCATAACATAAAATTTTCATTTTAGTTTCACGTCTATCACAGGATGGGTCACCATTTGAGTCCAAGCACTAAATCAGCAGATAAATGGCGAGTGATGGCACAATGACTTGTATGTAAGTTGACAATATGTATGTATGTTTCACAGTGTAGACACATAGGGCTAGATTCAGCATTGATTTACGCCGGCATATCTATAGATACGCCGCGTAAATTCAAAGCTGCGGCTGCGTATTTTTTTTCTGTATTCAGAAAGCAAGATACGCCGACATTAGCCTAAGATCCGACTGGCGTGAGTCTCTTACACCGTCGTATCTTAGGGTGTATATTTACGCTGGCCGCTAGGTGGCGCTTCCGTCGTTTTCGGCGAAGAATATGCAAATGACCTAGATACCCCGATTCACAAATTTACGTACGCCCGGCGCTATTTTTTAACGTCGCTTACGTTAGGCTTTTTCGGCGTAAGGTTACTCCTGCTATTAGGAGGCGCACGCAATGTTAAGTATGGCCGTCGTTCCCGCGTCAAAATTTGAATTTTTTACGTTGTTTGCGTAAGTCGTTCGCGAATAGGGCTGGACGTAATTTACGTTCACGTCGAAACCAATGACGCCCTTGCGGCGTACTTTGGAGCAATGCACACTGGGAAATTCCACGGACGGCGCATGCGCCATTCGGGAAAAACATCAATCACGTCGGATCACCGAGAATTAACATAAAACTTGCCCCCTCTTCCACATTTGAATTACGCGCGCTTACGCCGGCCCCATTTACGCTACGCTGCCGTAACTTAGAAGGCAAGTGCTTTGTGAATACAGCACTTGCCTCTCTAACTTACGGCGGCGTAGCATAAATACCATACGCTGCGCCGCCGTAACAATGCGCGCCCCTACCTGAATCTAGCCCAAATATGCAAAAAAGGGAGAGGACATGGTGTTAATGTTAATTTAATTTTTTTTTACGTTTTTTTCTTTTACTTTAATGAATGATCAATTTTTGCAAACATTTGGGCACTGGTGAGAAATTAGGGCACTGGTGAGCTCTGCAAGCGGACCACAACCACCTGCAATGCACATGGTTGCGGTGGTGAGCTAGTGCAGGGCTCAATGGGTTAAAGCAGGCGGTCAGGAGATGATACATCTTGTCCTTGCCACCTGTCAAATGCTCTCTGAAGAGTGATCCAAATTCAGATTGCTCTTCAGACAGTAGCACAACTGTGAGCAAGCTCTTAGAGAACTCAGTGTCAGGCAATATTGTAAAATTACAGACACTTAGTAAAACCAAATAAGATGCTTTTCCACTCTCCGTAATTGTCTGTGGACATGAGAAAGCACCTGTAAAATAGCCAGCTGCTCACTGGCTCTGTACTGCACATGTGCATTTCCAGAGCTGGCTGATTAGTAGCTAAGCTTAGCCTTGCTTGGACAGCGGGCGGGTCCAGGAGAATGCATGGGACCATGGTGCTTGGTGCCTTTTCTACAACTAGTTTGAATGAGATGGGAAGGAGGAGGACAAATGCCTTAGACTGCCTTCTCTGGTCATCAGAGCCCCCTCTTTAATCAGGTTCCCAGTGTTCCCCCCTTACATCAGCATTTCCAGAGCCCCCATACATCAAAGTTTCCAGAATTTTCCCCCAAATCAGGGTTTCCAGAGCCCCTTACATCAGAGTGCCCAGAGCTTCACCTTGTATCAAAGTCCACAGAGTTCCCCCTTAAGGATGAACTCTTGGAACGATGATGTAAGGAGGGACTCTGCAGATTTGGATATACGGGGGAACTTTGGTGACTCTGATGTAAGGGGGGCTCTGGGAATGCTTATTTAAGGGGAAACACTGGGAACTGATGTAAGGGGGGATTTGAAGTAAGGTGCAACACTGGTGATTCTGATGCAAGGAGGGAATACTGGGGACTTTGATTTATTAGGGAAATCTGTGAACTCTGTGAAATCTGTGAATTGTGATGTAAGAGGGGCTCTGGGAATCTTGATGTAAGAAGGAACGCTGCGGACTCTGATATAAGGGGAACACTGCAGACTCTGATGTAAGGAGGAACGCTGCGGACTCTGATATAAGGGGAACACTGCAGACTCTGATGTAAGGAGGAACACTGCGGACTCTGATATAACTGGAACACTGCAGACTCTGATGTAAGGAGGGAATGCTGGGGACTATGATTTAGAAGGGATGTAAGGTGAGGGACAATGGTGTAGGGAAAAAGAAAAGGGGAGCACTTCTAATGCCGCATACACACCATCACTTTATGTGATGAAAAAAAACGACATTTTCTGTGAAGTAAAAAACAACATTTTTGAAACTTAAATTTTCAAAGACGAAGTTGCCTACACACTATCGTTTTTTCACAATGCTCTAGCAAAGCGAGGTTACGTTCACCACGTTGTTCCATTGAAGCTTGCTTCATAACTAGCTTCTGGGCATGCGCAGGTGTAAAAACGTAGTTTTAAACGTCGTTTTTTGCTACACACAGTCAATTTCTGTAAAGTAAAAAACGACGTTTTGAAAAACGACACATAAATATGAAGCATGCTTCAATTTTTTTTTGTCGTTTTTCACAAGACCTAAAAACGACATTTTCCCCCACACACGGTCATTTAAAGTAAGGTTTTTAAAAACGTTGTTTTTTTTCTTCACATAAAGTGATGGTGTGTACGCGGCATAAGAGTAGCCATATTAATAAATAAAATAACAAAATGAGTAGATATATTCTCCTCAACTGATTGTACAGGTATGGCATTGGCGCACCCTTATTAGGAGATGTTACTGTGCATGCATCCAGTCTTCCTTTGTATAGGAAGCTCTGTACACATGGACCGAACATCGGCCCAAATCAGCCGTTACAGTAGAAACTGGCCGATTTTCGGCCCGCGTGTATAGGTGCTTGTCTTCGCCTTCCTCTGGATCAAACAGGGAGGTATGGTTCACTGAACCGTTACTCCCAGCACTACTGAAACCCCCCCCCCCCCCCCCTATAGGTATCGGCCCCCCAGTGCGTCAGCAATTATGACTAAACTGAGTTATTCGGCAGCAACGATTTGGGGACTAAAGTCATTGGCCTCAATATTGCCGGCCGCCACCAAAAAAGCCCTAAGGACGGAACAGCTGTTTAGAAGCGATCGACGATCGACAGTTAAACACTACACCGGCCTATCCAAACCAAAGCCCATATCATGCGCTCTGGTCAATACAAGATTGTCAGTAAGACACCGAGTAGAAATTCATGATCTCATCCTACAATGCGATTTAGACTGTCTCTTTATTACAGAAAGCTGTCTAACAGCCGACTGTAACACCATTCTGGATGAACTGGTGCCAGAGAACTATCGCATAATAACAGAAAACAGAGTGGGGCAAAGAGGAGGAGGCCTGGCAGTGATCTACAAGAGTTCCCTCTCAATCACTAAACCAGTCCGTCAAAACACACTTCCATTCATGGAAACCCTCTCTCTACAGCTCCAAACAAATCCCCAGGAGACTGTCCATATTCTACTCTGCTATAGACCACCGGGTCCAAAATCGCAGCTCCTCACATCATTTACAGAGTTCTTTTCCACTTATACACTAAACAGCAAACATCTTTTGCTGCTTGGGGATCTCAACCTTTGGGCCAACTCCTCACTGGATCCCATGGCCGTTGCATGCATTGACCACCTGGAAGTTCTGCAGCAGCTAGTATGTGGGCCCACACATACTTCTGGTCACACACTCGATCTTATTTTCAGACAAGATCTGGAAGTAAAAATTCTGGAAAATGAACCGTTGCCATGGACAGACCACCATGTAATCAAATTCATGATTACCAAAAATGCCCCTTTAACAAAAGCATCAAAACCAGTGATAACACACTGGACAAGATCTCAGAAGAAGCTCCATTCGGAACTCTTCAAAACAACATTAGGGAATAAAGTAAAAGACATTCATTCAGTCAGCCACGGAAACCCTAGATGCCATTAACATAGCTCTACTGCAGTCAGCCGACTTAGTAGCGCCAAAACGCAAAACCTGCATCCGAAAATACAACTCCAGCTGGTTTAACGACCAGCTGGCGTTGTTTAAGCAAGAACGCAGAAGAACTGAAGCAGCTTGGAAAAGAAGCACTACAGACGAAAACCACGCCATCTACAAGGAAATAACAAAAAAATACCACAAAGAAATTTTTAAGGCCCAAAAAAAACATTTTTCAAAGATCATCACCAATGCCCTAAACCGCCCTCGGGAACTCTTCAAGCTGGTCACCCAGACCATGAATCCAGTCTGTCTTGAAGCCCCCAATTCTGACACCCAAGAATTTTCCAATGAATTATCGGATCACTTCATTAACAAAATTGAAAGGATCCGTGAAAGCATTCAGCAAAACAGTACCCCTTTGAATTCCCCCCTTAGTCAACCGCCCAACGTCCATAAAAATCAGCTGCAATTAACTAGGTTCACTCTAAAACCTATCTTCATCTAGGCCACAAAAAATATCATCAGCACCCTGCGTAACAGCACAGCGCCTAATGATATTATCCCCACCAAACTGCTAAAGGAATGTGCCGATATTCTGGCACCACCTATTAAGCAGATGATTAACCAGTCATTCAGGGAGGGCTCAGTACCCTTGACCACAAAGACCCTGCAACACCGTCGTCCCATAACAGGCCTGAACATCTTCACCAAAATAATGGAGAAAGCAGTGGTACAACAGCTGCAACAGCATTTAGACACCCATAATTTGCTCGATCCTTTTCAATCATGTTTCCGTCCAGGACACGGGACGGAAACAGCATTGTTTAAAATATGGGATGATGCTCTTGAGGCCGTAGACGAAGGAGAATCTTGTCTTCTAGTACTCTTGGACCTCAGTGCAGCTTTTGACATGGTAGACCACAAACTATTGCTGACTCGGCTATCGGAAGTAGCCAGAGTCGCAGAATGTGACCTATCCTGGTTCTCCTCCTTTTTGGAAAACCGATCACAAGTGGTGAGACTGGGACTGTTCACCTCTGAAAAACGCACGGTGTCATGCGGTGTCCCCCAAGGATCCCCTCTGTCGCCGGTGCTGTTTAACATCTATCTTCGCCCTCTTTTTGAAATCATCAGCAGCCAAAAGCTGCTCTACCACTCGTATGCGGATGACACACAATTATACTTTCGCATCTGCAACAAAAAGGATCATCATCTCGCTCTAGAGAAATGCCTCTCTTTGATAGAGAACTGGATGTCAAAGAGTTATCTAAAACTCAACGGATCGAAAACAGAACTTCTCCTGTTTCACGCCAATCGAAAGAATCAATCGGAAACACCCTGGACACCTCCTCCCATTCTGGGAAAAATCATCACCCCTAGCACCAAAGTCAAAAGTCTCGTAGTCATCTTTGACACCAACATGACAATGGATGCACAAATAGGGTCAATAGTCAGCGGTTCCCATCATCTGCTGCGCCTACTACGTAGACTTATCCCATTTATTCCCAAAGAAGACATAGCAGTCGTAGTGGGAACAATTGTTAACTCCAGACTTGACTATGCAAATGCCCTTTACCTCGGACTACCAAAGTACCAAATCACTCGCCTGCAGATCGTTCAGAATACGGCCGCGCGGCTTGTGACTGGTAAAAAACCTTGGGAATCTATCTCCCCCTCACTGAGAAGCCTTCACTGGCTGCCAGTGAAAGACAGAATCACCTTCAAAGCACTCTGTCTGACGCATAAATGTATCTTGGGTAAGGCACCCAACTATTTAATGCGAAAAACTAAATGCATACAACCCCAGTCGCACGCTACGATCCTCCAACCAAAATCTACTCCAAATCCCTAAAATCAGATACAAGTCCAAAGGAGAAAGGAGATTTGCTGTCCAAGGCCCTCGACTTTGGAACACTTTACCAACCTCCATTCGGTTGGAGGAGAACCACTTGGCCTTTAGGAGACAGATCAAAACCCATCTCTTTTAAGGTCAAAGGAGAACTGGTCAAACAAGCGCCCAGAGGCGATTTAGTTCGCATGTGTAGCGCTATATACGTTTTTCACTCACTCACTCACTCAGAAGCCGATCTCATGACCAACTTCTATTGAACGAGGAAAACATGGAAATCGATGGACAGCCGCACTCCGGATAAACTTGAGAAAGTTGTCTTTATTGATAAAAGTAAGACATGTACATCCGAAGATACAGTCACATAAGGGGACAGCCGACGCGTTTCGCACACAGTTTGTGCTTAGTCATGGCTGAACTATTGAACGAGCATGCTGGAAATCAGCAGCTGATCAGCACCTGATCAGAGCTCTGGCTGGGGGGTGGGGGTGGTCCTCCTGTCAGAACACAATAGCACAGCAGGAAGATCGCTGTACATGACATAGTTAATACAGAGACCTCTTTGTTTTTCTTTTTTTTTCAGCCTGCTGGGTTGAAAGCCTTACCGTGTGTGTGACAGACATAATCTTCTTGTCTCCAGGCTACCTGTCACAGCCCTCAGCCAGTGTGTGTGCTCTGCTTTGGTCTTTGTCTCCATTCCTGGTTTAGACTCTGTCACACTTGTGTAGTTGCTGGCTCCTGGACTGCAATGAGCAGTGCTTTTCACATGTACAGTAGTTGACCCCAGACGACGTGTAATAACACGAAATGCGTCGACTCCATTGCCGCCTCATCTATATACTTATATGCGCTGCATTTTTTCAACATTCATGTAAGTGCAACTATCTATTAAATTTCACTATTTCATACGAGATTACGCTATGTTGCCTCCTCTCTCCTTCTCCATCTCCTTCCACCATTGATTTATACTGAGGGCAAGTTGTGTGCAACTATCGGTACTGTTCAACCTACATCGGTCGAGTCCGCCTTGGTTGATGATCGGGTTTATTGATCCATTGCCTATAAGGACGCTCCTGCCGTTCATATAAATTTTCACGCTCGTTTGACTCATAAGAGATTGACATTTCTTTGAGTCTACGCTCTCTGGTAAGCCTGCAATCCTATCGGTGGAGGGTTAGTCACGTTTATGTTATGAATCACTTCAAAGTTTGAGTTCCAGAACACGTGGTGGACTATCTATTCATTTATGTTTACATATAATTTGTCTATGGACTCACTTTTTCTCACATCTGTTTGTCACTGTGAGAGATCCTTATGTATTATATATACACTGTTTGCATACAGTGAGTGATCACTATTTATGTAAATTTTTGATACAATTATTTTGCTATTGTATTGTTTTGAGCGCTACACTTACACATCACACATGTTCAGTAATACCTCAGATTGCGAGTAACGCGGTTTACAAGCGTTTTCACAATACAAGCTATTATTTTTTTTTTAATCCTGACTCGGTTTTCAAGCATTGTCTCGCAAGACGAACAGGATTCAAGCTAATGGGGTGTGCAGTAACGCATTTGGCCAGAGGTGCGGGGTGCCAGTGACACTGGGAGCCGCTCAGAGATACTCGAAAACACTCCATCCCCTAGTGTCTCCGAGCCTCTCCGAGTGTTTCCGAGTGTCTCCGGCGCCCCCAACCTCTGGCCAAATTCGGTACTGCATACAATAGCAGTGGCTGTTGTACTGATTATCTGAGTTTCCATTATTTCCTATGGGGGAACTCGCTTTGATATACAAGTGCTTTGGTTTACAGGCATTCTTCTGGAACAGAATATGCTCGTAATCCAAAGTACCACTGTATATGAAACTGTAAATGCAGGTCAGATAAGAAGCTAAAACAGACACTGAGTTCAGATACAAAACTTTATTCTATGCAATTCTGAACAGTTACTACCCTACCTTATCAGGAAAGGTGTTACAGGTGAACAGTGGCATCAAGAAAGAGATGTCCCCATGTTGATGGGGACAAGGGCCTCATCCCCACAACCCTTGCCCAGTGGTTGTGGGGGTCTGCGGGCGGGGGGCTTATCAGAATCTGGAAGACCCCTTTAACAAAGGGGACCCCCAGATCCTGGCCCCCCCTATGTGAATTGGTAATGGGGTACATTGTACCCCTACCATTTCACAAATGAAGTGTAAATAGTTGTAAAAAAACACACACACTGTGGAAAAAAGTCCTTTATTAAAAAAAAAATTATAATCCAGCGGTGGTAATCCACTCTCGGTCCCGGCTCCCTGCTCCAACGTTGTTGGTATCCAGCAATGGGTGATTTCTTCTCCGGTCCAGCGATGAGAAGATCGTCCGGGATCCAGAGCGCAGCATCGCCGGCCGCCAGGGAAAATCTATATGTCAGAAGTTTTAGAGTAGCTTGTTTTTTTTCTAAATCAGCTCCATACTGACAAATACACAAACCTGTATTGATTAATTTCAGTAAATTATCATGCTATACTTTTTTATTTATTAGGGCTGTTACTGATTAAAACTTTCATGTTTGATTAATCGACTAATTTCGATTAATTATAACGCACATACATTTTTCAAAACACCACCATATATAGTCCCCACTGTAATATCCACAGACATCTCCCCACTGTAATATCCACAGACATCTCCCCACTGTAATATCCACAGACATCTCCCCACTGTAATATCCACAGACATCTCCCCCACTGTAATATCCACAGACATCTCCCCACTGTAATATCCACAGACATCTCCCCACTGTAATATCCACAGACATCTCCCCCACTGTAATATCCACAGACATCTCCCCCACTGTAATATCCACAGACATCTCACCACTGTAATATCCACAGACATCTCCCCCACTGTAATATTCACAGACATCTCCCCCACTGTAATATCCACAGACATCTCTCCCACTGTAATATCCACAGACATCTCCCCACTGTAATATCCACAGACATCTCCCCACTGTAATATTCACAGACATCTCCCCCACTGTAATCCACAAACATCTCCCCACTGTAATATCCACAGACATCTCCCCCACTGTAATATCCACAGACATCTCCCCACTGTAATATCCACAGACATCTCCCCCACTGTAATCCACAGACATCTCCCCACTGTAATATCCACAGACATCTCCCCCACTGTAATATCCACAGACATCTCCCCACTGTAATATACACAGACATCTCCCTCACTGTAATATCCACAGGCATCTCCCCCACTGTAATATCCACAGACATCTCCCCACTGTAATATCCACAGACATCTCCCCACTGTAATATTCACAGACATCTCCCCCACTGTAATCCACAGACATCTACCCACTGTAATCCACAGACATCTCCCCACTGGAATATGGTCCACATCTCCCCCACTGTATAGGAAGACTAGTGCTTGTTTAGTCTTACCAGAGAAGCTGGCCGAACACGAACAGTTGAGGACGGATGATGACGTCAGCGTGCCGCTCTAGGCTCACCTAGGCTGCCGCCTGGTGGACCAAGAAGGCCGCCACTCCGGGAACTAGCCGAAGCCGCAGCCTTTCCTATGGCAGAGGCAGCAGCGGAGCTCTGCAGGTCATGTGGTGTGCCAATCCGCATATGGTGACCCGTTCAGAGCACGGATCATTTATGATCCGTTGCACCACTAGTACCGATCAAAAGAATTTTGATTGATCAAAAAAATGTACGATTAATCGAGAAATTAATCTTTAATTACCACAGCCCTATTTTTTATACATTTTTTTTATGAATTAGTTTGGGCACAGAGATGCGTAAAACAACTACTACATGTTGCTATTGGTAAAACAGTTACATTTTCAATAATATAAGATTCAATTATCAATAATAAAAGATGGATTTCCACAATGCATGGTTTGTGTACAAAGGGCCAAATTCTCAAAAAAGCTGCCTAACTTAACTTTCAGCAGTTAAGTTACACTGACTTAAAATTTCTACCTAAGTGCCTGATCCACAAAGCACTTACCTAGAAATTACACGCCGTGTAACTTAAGTGCTTCCGTCGCAAGGCGGTCCTCCTCTCCGGGGGGCGTTTAAAATTTAAATGAGGCGGCTCCCGCGCCGGCCGTACTGCGCATGCGCGTGACGTAATTTTCCCGACGTGCAGCGCGCGAACGTAATTTACGCCGGGCTTTGTGGATTGCGACGGGACACTAAAGTTGCGACGGGTGAAAAAAAATATACGCGCCGGGAAAACAAATAAAAATAAAAAAAAATGACAGCGTCGCTCGGCATGCATTCCTGAGAGGGAGAACTCCATGCCAATTTTCAAAGAAAAAACCGGCATGGGTTCCCCCCCCCAGGAGCATACCAGGCCCTTAGGTCTGGTATGGGTTGTAAGGAGACCCCCCCTACGCCGAAAATTCGACGTAGGGGGCCCCCCTACAATCCATACCAGACCCGTATCCAAAGCACGCTACCCGGCCGGTCAGGAAAGGGAGTGGGGACGAGCGAGCGCCCCCCCTCCTGAGCCGTGCCAGGCCGCATGCCCTCAACATGGGGGGGTTGGGTGCTCTGGGGCAGGGGGGCACACTGCGGGCCCCCCCACCCCAGAGCACCCTGTCCCCATGTTGATGAGGACAGGACCTCTTCCCGACAACCCTTGCCGTTGGTTGTCGGGGTCTGCGGGCGGGGGCTTATCGGAATCTGGGAGTCCCCTCAAATAAGGGGGCCCCCAGATACCAGCCCCCTACCCTAAGTGAATGGATATGGGGTACATCGTACCCCTACCCATTCACCTGGAGGCAAAAAGTTAAAGTTATTAAACACACAACACAAGGGTTTTTAAAATAATTTATTAGTCTGCTCCGGAGGCCCCCCCTGTCTTCTTTATTTGCTCTAATACCAGGGGGGGCTTCTTCTTCCACTCTCCGGGGGTCTTCTCCGCTCTCCGGGGGGGGTTTCTTCTTCCGCTCTCCGGGGGGGGGGGGTCTTCTCCGCTCTCCGGGGGTCTTCTCCGCTCTCCGGAGGTCTTCTTCTATCTTCGCCGCTCTCAGCTGTTGACTCGGTGCACCCCGGTTCTTCTGCAGCTGTCCGGTGCCTTCTTCTTCAGCGCTGGCTGCCTGCTATCTTCGTGTGTTAGCTCAATTACTAACAGGCAGCCAGCGCGGTCTTCTGTGACGTCATCTTCTTCTCTTCTCTTCTTCTCCCTTCTTCCGATGTTGACACGTCGCCTCTTCTCACTGCAATGATGGAAGCGCGCCTTGCATCCCATTTATATAGGCATCACCGTCCCATCATGCTCCGGTAGGTACCCACGTGGTGGGTGCGTACCCACGTGCACCCACCACGTGGGTACCTATCGGAGCATGATGGGACGGTGATGCCTATATAAATGGGATGCAAGGCGCGCTTCCATCATTGCAGTGAGAAGAGGCGACGTGTCAACATCGGAAAAAGGGAGAAGAAGAACATGACGTCACAGAAGACCGCGCTGGCTGCCTGCTAGTAATTGAGCTAACACACGAAGATAGCAGGCAGCCAGCGCTGAAGAAGAAGGCACCGGACAGCTGGAGAAGAACCGGGGTGCGCCGAGTCAACAGCGGAGAGCGGCGAAGATAGAAGAAGACCCCCGGAGAGCGGAGAAGACCCCCCCGGAGAGCGGAGAAGACCCCCCCGGAGAGCGGAAGAAGAAGCCCCCCCCGGAGAGCGGAGAAGACCCCCCCGGAGAGTGGAAGAAGCCCCCCCTGGTATTAGAGCTAAAGAAGACAGGGGGGGCCTCCGGAGCAGACTAATAAATTATTTTAAAAACCCTTGTGTTGTGTGTTTAATAACTTTAATTTTTTGCCTCCAGGTGAATGGGTAGGGGTACGATGTACCCCATATCCATTCACTTAGGGTGGGGGGCCGGTATTTGGGGGCCCCCTTATTTGAGGGGACTCCCAGATTCCGATAAGCCCCCGCCCGCAGACCCCGACAACCAACGGCAAGGGTTGTCGGGAAGAGGTCCTGTCCTCATCAACATGGGGACAGGGTGCTCTGGGGTGGGGGGGCCCGCAGTGCGCCCCCCTGCCCCAGAGCACCCAACCCCCCCATGTTGAGGGCATGCGGCCTGGCACGGCTCAGGAGGGGGGGCGCTCGCTCGTCCCCACTCCCATTCCTGACCGGCCGGGTAGCGTGCTTTGGATACGGGTCTGGTATGGATTGTAGGGGGACCCCCTACGTCGAATTTTCGGCGTAGGGGGGGTCTCCTTACAACCCATACCAGACCTAAGGGCCTGGTATGCTCCTGGGGGGGGAACCCATGCCGGTTTTGATTTTACAAATTGCCGTGGAGTTCTCCCTCAGGAATGCATACCAAATGCCGTCGCTTGAATGGGCCTTTACAAGGTGTGACTAATTTTACACATTGTAAAACCAGCCCTAGTTTTGCGCAAGCAAATCGGAACTTACGCAGAAATCACAATGCTGAAAAGCGTTGTGGATCTGCTTAAGTCCTCATTTGCATACTCAAAGCTGCATTTCAATGAGAAATGCCCCCAGCGGCGGATGCGGTACTGCATCCTAAGATCTGACCGTGTAAGTGTCTTACACATGTCAGATTTTCTGCCTAACTTTGGAAAAAGCCTTTTGAGGATCGTTTCCAAAGTTAGGCACAGACTGAACAGCAGTTCCGCCTGCGTATCTCTTTTGAGAATTTGGCCCAATAAGAACAGGGTTTGCTTTGTTTGCTATGGGTTATTGAGGATTTATTGTTTTCCTATATATTTATTTCTTGCATTAGCAGGGCAGAAGATGATATCCCTAAAAGGAATACATTTGCCATGTAAAGTTTTGATGATCAGCATATTTGTCATGTTTGTGAAATGCAATTTCCGAAAGAATTTTAAAGGCCAGCAAATGTAAATGACAAGCTGGTTTACAGGAAAAGTGGGGCATTCATGGCTTAAGCATGTAGTACTTACCACAGCTAAATATATTTAAAATAACTGAGGTATTGTGAGGTCAGTAGTTACTAACACACAGCTGACGTCTTGTCCAGATACCACATAGAAGAATGCTGTTAATTGTCACCTTTATGTCTGTTTTAGTTTAAAATGGAGGTTAACACATACCAGTAGGTTACAGAACAAAGAGATAAATAATACCAGAAATCGACTTTATTTTTGTACAACAATAGAAATTTACTTAAATGTAAATGTTGTAAGTGCCTCTTTCTCATATAGAACATTTTAACAGAACCTTTTAAGATTTCCAGACTCCTTAATGCAAATCGAAATCAAGACAAAAGCCTTTAAATACAATACAGTGTTACCTTGTTTATTACTAATGTTCACGCTCCGGTATCAGCATTATTCACCTGTGTCCTTGTACAATATTTATTTATTTTGCTTTTTTTTACTTGCATATCATTTCATATACTTTCATATGCATATCTGTTAATAACTCAAAGGAAAAGTATACACTTTCTATATACAGCAAAAAACTTGAATGTTTAAATCAAAAGCTAGATATATACTTAATAGTAAAACATAAAAATGGCCAAGATAATCACAATTGCACCCACTATTAGCATTTTTGGAAAAGACGCATCTTGGGTAGAATTTTTAAGAGTGCGGGTCTTTGTCGGCTTTATAATGCGATTCCACTGTGTCATGATGGCATTTTTGGCACCGCTCCACCTTCCTGGCCCCATAAGTCGAAACTGGTAAGGTGTACAGGGACCAAACAGCACTTGAAAGCCCAAGCTTGGATCTGTAGCAAAGAGACGCAGCAGATCTGGCTTCACTCCAAGAAGTGTGGCCAGTTCATCCATATATTCCACATAGTCCACTTGTATTGTATGACGCTGGCTTGGCACATAGCTTAAAAATAGGAATACATAATTTGTTATATAATTATTTGTTTTGCATTTCCGTTCTACTACAAACTGTATAATTATTCATAAACTTTGTTAAAATTAATCATTTTCCTAAATACAGTGCAATTAGGGAAATACTTATGCAAGGCCAAGTAATATTTCACAGAAAAAAATTGTGTCTCAGAATTTTTGACCATAGACACACCTCAAGGAGGGATACACATACAGTACAAAATGACTTGACATATGTAATACTATATATTACCATTTTATGATCTAACAGAAAAACTCATAAAAAACATTTGAAAATCATGAAAAAACATTAGGGCCATTTACTGTGTACAATTTACCACTTGCCGCCCGCCCTATTGCAAAAAGACGTTGGCAAAGTGGTTTCAATATCCTGACTGGACGTCATATGACGTCCTCAGGATATTGAGTCGCTGATAGAGACTCTTTACCACGTGATCAGCCGTGTCCAATCACGGCTGATCACGATGTAAACAAGAAAAGCTGGTTATCAGCTTTTCCTCTGTCAGACGCGAGTAGAGGAGAGCCGATCGGCTGCTCCTCTGACAGGGGGGGTTTGTGCTGATCAATTATCAATTATGTGGTCCCTTCAAATCTTCAGCTTCCTGACATGCGGCTCCTGATGTCACTTCCCTCAGCGCCTCTGCTCGCTACTGCTCCTGGGAGATGTGTGTCATAATTTCCCAGGAGTCAGTGGACAGCGCAGAGGGCTTCACAATGCCAATGCCATCACAATGGGGCGCTTCTGACGACGCCACCTGTTGTAAACAACGTGTGGAGTTTATGGCGCTGATACTGTCATACTGCACGTGCGCGAGAACGGGCGGTGCAATAACATTTTTCTTATGATCCAATACATTTCCCTTGTGGTCCAATATTCTTTATGTCCACATTATAATATTTATCTTTCTTTTTATATACAGTTATGCATTTTAGTAATAATAATGTAGGGTTTAATTTAGGAAATGTATAGCTTACTTCTCTTCATTTATATGGTGTAATTGGCTGCCTTTTAGCCCATATATTTTATCGCCTTTTAGACTTTACGTTTATGTGACATTATAAAAATTATAACAATTATTTTGTATCAAAACATTATTTATTTTTTGGCTTTTAAATATGTGTATGTCTATGTTGGCACAATGAACGTCCTATTTTCAAGAGATTTTCTAGTTTTGGTATATGTACAGGTATCAGCCATTGACTCTTCTCGCTGATCTATCTGGGATGCTGGACAGCTCTATTGGACAATCCTGCCTGATCCATTGGACAACCCTGCCTTGTGTCTTGATTGCTGTTGAACCTTGACCTCCTTGCTCCTCCCATGAAAGTCATAAATAAAAGCCTTGGCTCTGCACTTCCTGTCGCCAGATTGTGGTCTGATCCTGCATACTACTTGAGCTACTTCTATTGCTGTTTGGAAGCGACTTGTGACCCCTGACTACGAGACTCTCCTCCTGGATCAACCTTGGTTTGTGACCTTGACTATGAAACTCACTCCTGCACCAAACTTGGCTTGTAACCCTGACACTGATCATCGTTCTAGCGATTCAGACTTTCCTATCTCTCGCAGATCTGAGAACTGAGCTTACCTGACGTTGTCAGCCATTGGTCTCCACTCATTACAGGTATTCTTCTAACAACAGGCATGTTGATGCCTTTGATTTCTGTTCTATCTATTTTTTGCACATTTATTGAAAAATACTGTATAAAGTTAAGCACTTTTGTGCTAAAAATATTCATGAAAAATGCACATTAGGAAGGGCTACTCTGAGAGAATTAATGATGGAAAAAGATTTGTGAGTTGTTGTAGCTTGCAGACTTAGCAATGCCTAACTGCAGCTAACAAATCTAGCAGAATACTCTCATGCATTAAAAAGGGCATACGTTCACAGGGTATATCAATAAATCTACCCCTTTTTAAAACACTGGTTCAGCTTGATCTTGAGTATGCTGTTTAGTTTTGGTCACCAAGCCACAGGAAGGATGTCCTTGAACTAAAGTCCAGCGAACGGCAACAAAAACAATTATAAAGATTACACGTGTTCACTCTGAAGGAGGGGCACTCAAAAGGGAACATGATATATGAAGACGTGGATACAATTTGAGACACAAAAGGTGGTTTAATATTAAATTGTATATTCTTTACTGTCTCTTTGCTGTTGGAGCAGTGAAAACGTGGAACTCCTTCTTTACTAGAGACTTTTGGACATTTATTATGTTGCTAAATGGAACTCAGAAGCTCTGCAACTATCTTGTTTTATCCTTTTGTTGAGATTTTTTTCTCTGCTTTTGTCATATATAATGTATCCGTCTCATAACTTACCTGTTCAAATTATTTTGAAAATAAAATATTTTGTAAAAGAAAACATGGAACTCCCTTTCCCAGGTATTTGTATCAGTCAAGTCAAGATTGTAGATAGATAAAAAAAAAAAATAGATGTTTTCATCTGTAATCACTGTGTACTTGGGCATGGAATATTTTAGAGACTTTGGCCCGGATTCACAGACATCGGTGCATATTTATGCCGCCGTAGCGCATCTTCTTTACGCTATGCCGACGCAGCGCAGAGAGGCAAGCATGGAATTCAGGAAGCCAGTGCTCACAAAGCTGCGTCGGCGTGGCATGGATTTCAAAGGCGCAGACCGGCGTAGGTGGAAGTGGGTGTGACCCCATGAAAATGAAGGTCCGAGCGTGGTGCAATGTTTTACGCCCGGCTTATCATGAACGGCGCATGCGCCGTGATGTGGTTGTATGCCCAGCACCCCTATGCGCATGCTCACAACTACACCGGCGCAACTTCCTTAGATACGCCGGCCCACCGGCTTACGCCGAGCACATAAATACGCCGAGCCATACGCCCGTCCAGCGCAAAAGTACACCAGTTTGCTTGTTTTCCCCCTGGAGCGCAGTACTTTTGCAGAGCCATGTCTGATGCTGAGGTAGATAGGGAGAGGAGGAAGAAAAACTTCTCACCAGAAGAGAGGGCGATCCTGACCTCTGCAATAGCGCAGTATGATGCCTACCTCCATGGCGCACAGCAAGGCACGGAAGACTGAGATCTACCAGAAGATCACCCTGGAGGTCAATGCCCTTGGGCATGAGACTAGGACCTCTAAGGACATTATAAAAAAAATTAATAACATGAGACAGCGGGTCAGAGAGAAGCTGGCCAAGGTGAGGAGGCACCTCAGGGGCACGGAAGGCGGACCTGCTTCATCTCTGAGATTGACAGCTGAGGAGGAGGTGATCGCCAGCTGTCTGGAGCAGGAGCAGGTGGAGGGCCTGGAGGGCTTTGACTCCAGTGAGCAGGACTTGAGGACAGGTAAGTGTGTTTTATCCCCCATCAGGTGTGTAGCATGTGAGGGGGTGGAAGGGAATATGTGACAAGTGTGTGGGTCCACCAACATGTGAATGCTTTGTGTCATCCACAGATGTGCTGGAGGGAGCTGGGCCGTCGTCTGCCGGGGTCCGACCCACGCCATCCCCGGAACATCTGCCTCAGCCTGACCCCCTGGGAAGCCATGAGACAGCGGTGGAGGGGAGTGCCCACACCTCTTCTCTAGAGGTAGTTGAGGAGGAGCTGGTGGATCTCCACCAGGAGGAATGCCTCTATTTTGAGGAGGCTTCCACCTTCCCCGGACCCTCACAGACCTCCACCCCATCCAGGGGAACCCCCTCCAGGGCTACCCCATCCAGGGGAACCCCCTCCAGGGCTACCCAATCCAGGGGAACCCCCTCCCGGGCTACCCCGTCCAGATAGACACATGCCTCTCCATCCCCCAAGAAGGCATTGAGGAAGACCAGGGGTGTACCCGAATCCCTCCAAGAAGGGCTGGAGAGGGAGCAGGCAAGGCAGACACTCCACATGGGTGCTCTAGCCTGTGACCTGCACCGTGTGGCAGACAGCCTGGCCTCCTCAGCCAAGACCCAGGCTGATTGCACAGTGGCTGTGCAGGGCACCGCAGCCGCTATGCAGCAGTGCCTCACACAGCAGGCTGAGCAGACCAGCTCGATCTCTGACTGCCTGCAGGATGTGAGCGCAAACTGCGCTGCCATGGTGACCAAGCCCAGACCCTTGAGGCCATGCGTCACCACATGGTGGCAGGGGGTCCCTCACCATCTGGGGACCATGGCTCGAATGTGCAGGCCAGCCTTGAGTGTCATACCAGGGCAATTGGGGAGCTGCAGGCCACAGCAGCAGGCCTTGTGGCGGAGCCTGGGAGTGGCTGTACAGGCCAACACTGCTGCCATCGAGGCAGAGGGAAGGCAGAACAGGCGCCTCCAGCGGCAGACCACCACCCGCCAGCTGCGGATGCAGGTGGATACTAACTCTGTCCTCACCCGCATTGCCGTTGCGTTGGAGGGCATGCAGCCAACATCTGCCAGGAGTGACAGACCAGGGGATGAACCTCCTCCTGATGCCCCACCCAAGGCTCCCCCCAGACAATTGAGGAGCCGTACCCGTGGCACCAGGCCTGGCCCACGAGAGGGCAAATGACTGCTCTCTGTTTTCTTTGTTGCTCCGAGTATAAGCTTTATTTTATTTTTTTGGACGTGCACAGAAGTATGTGCCGTCCTCCTGTAAGGGCATGATCCCTATTTTATTTTTATTTTTTGTCACTGCACACGGTGAGGGGTGCAGAAGTGGTGCCCGGACACCCGTTTGCAGGGGCAGTGTTTGCCCGGTGCTGCTACAGTGTGACTGGTGTGTGAGTGTGTGTATGTGTGGGTGACATTCCTGCCAGCAAGGCGTGTCACCTTGGATCATCAGGGAGAGGTTATCCCCACGACCGTGTGAATGTGGTATGAATGGACAGCAACATCATTGAGGCCTTGGCGTGGCGTTGCTGCTCCCAAGTCCTGCACGGTGGACTTGGGCTAAACCAATGTGAGGTGGATGTGGTGTGTGTGTGAGCTAGGGACCACAGTGGTGCTCAATGGACTCTGGCTTTGAGAACAAACTTCCTTCCAGGCAACAGTGTTTTGAAAAGCAGATTTCTGCAGCACTGTAGCAGAAATGCAATGTGATTTAGTGAAAGAAAATCAGAGCCCTATCGGGGAGCTTAAAACAGCTCTCCTCACTTCCATTCTTTGAGGCTGTTTTTCTTCAGCTGGAACAGGGGCCTTAGTCAAGGTAGGGGGAATCATGAACGGTTTCAATTACCAATCAATATTGGCACAAAACCTTAAAGGGGTTGTAAAGGTAATGCAAGGCTTTTTCCCTGGTGTGGAGAAAGCCTTTTGAGGGGGGAGGGGGCGAGCAGGAGTGTCAGGACGCCCACTAACACACAGCTCCTTTCTCTATCTGCAAAGTAGAGAGCGTCCTGACCCTCCTGCTCGCCCCCTCAAGAGGCTTTCTCCACACCAGGGAGAAAGCCTCGCATTACTGTGTGTTGTTACAGACAGAAGAACAGGAAGTGAGGATTTCTCAGAAGAAATAAGGACATTTAAAAGCAAAATCGAAGGATGAGGTAAGTGAAGGAGGACTGCACAAAGGTTTACCCTTACAACCCCTTTAAGGCTTCTGCTAGAAAGCTGAACATGAAGAGGAACTTCACCTTTTAGCATGACAACGACCCAAAGCATACATCCAAATCAACAAAGAAATGGCTTCACCAGAAGAAGAGTAAAGTTTTCGAATGGCCCAGCCAGAGCCCAGACCTGAATCTGATTGAATATCTGATTGGTTATCTGAAGAGGGCTGTGCACAGAAGATGCCCTCACAATTTGACAGATCTGGAGTGTTTTTGCAAAGAAGAGTGGGCAAGATGTGCCATGCGTGCATGCGTGCATTGTCCGTGTGCCATGATGAATGTGTGTGTTTAACGTGCAAAGATACGTTCCACGAGGCCACTCCTGACTGCTGTTCCCTCAGCAGACGGGGTAGCCTCGGGCACGGGGGGTCGTAGTGCCACATGTGTGCAATCAATGGCCCAGACGGTGCGTGGGAATCCGGCAATTCTGTAGAAATCCTGCATTGCCTTCTGCCGCAGATGCTCATGGGTGGGTTTGATGATGTGGTGGGACATGCGTGTGAGGATTGCAGGGACAACCTGGTGCACGCATCTGCTCATGGTGGATTGTGATATCCCAGACACGACTCCACTTGTACGTTGGAAAGATCCACTGGTGAGGAAATGCAGTGTTGCCAGTACCTTGACTAGTGGCTGCACTGGCTGGTGATTTCATCATGCAGGGCTGTGGCTAATTCCAGGATGGCATCAGGGCTGAATCTGAAGATGCGATACACCTCCGATTCCCCCATGCCAAAGACGTTCATGCGCGTTCGGTATATCCTCTCCCGTGCCCTCCTCCGTGCCTGTGGACGCAGTAGTGCTATGACCATGGCTGCCCCTGGCATCAGGGCCGCCATCAGGCGGGTACAGGTAGTACACCTGTAAGGGGTCCGGAGGTCCCCAGGGGCCCGGATGGCAACCCCCTTTTTTTATTTTCTTTCTAAAAAAAAAAAAAATATTTTTATATTATCTTATTTATTTTTTTCTTTTTAGTTCTGAGGTCCCGGATGGCTACCCCCCTTTTTTTATATTTTTCTTTATTTCTTCTTTCTCAATTCTTCTCAATTCGCGACAGCACCCCCCCCCCCCCCCAGGCCCATGCCTGAAGCTGTGTAAGGGGCCCCATAATTCCTGATGGCGGCCCTGCCTGGCATGTTGGCATACAGATGTGTTGTCCTTCAAGTTTGTTTGCTGAGCTCGTCCATTACGGTGATGCTGCAGCTGCTGTCCAGCTGACCTGTGCACGTCTGGTGCTAAGTTACACCTCCTTTATGGGGAATAACTTTAGGCCGGACGTACAACTTACGCGCACCGCGCATAGCCTGCACCGGGCGCACATACGTTCGTGAATCGCCGTATCTCCCTCATTTGCATATTTGAATAGATAATAAATGGGAGCGCCACATGCGTCCAGCGTAAATATGCGCCCACGCTACGCCGGCATAGGCAAGTTACGTCGGTCGGATGAAGCCTATTTTCAGGCGTATCTAGTTTTGTGGGCACGGCACACAGATACGACAGCGCATATTTGCACTTACGTAACTATGGAAAGCAACTGAATAAACAGAAAATTATACAGACTTTGTATACTTAGATAGAGTTTATGGATTGCTCATGAATTAACAGAGGTTAGCAAACCCTTTTCATCACAATTTCTCACACATTTTTTCTCAAGCAGCAGGGTCCAGTCCTACCTTTTGTACTAGTTTTTAGGTATTTTGTACCAAAGAATAAATTACAAATTGTATTTGAAGGTTGTTTTTGTTTAGAATGTTTCAAATATACAACCTGAATCACTCACCGATGATCCATTTTGAATTTTTTCTTGCCAATATCAAACGCCATAGCTTCTTTGTCAGGTAGTTTGACCAAACCTGTAGAGTCAAAATAAGTGATAAAGTTATTATGCACTTCTATTGTAATAAAATAATGTATAGATTTGTGTGCTAAAACCATGAGAAACTCTCCTAACTTATTTACAAGGTAGTGTCATTAAGTCTGCAGTACTGTTGCCAATCAACAAACTGAAAATGAAATGTAAAATACACTATACAGCAGGTTTCTCAACCTTTTAGGCTTGGAGGAACCCATGGCAAAAAGTGTGAGGTCTCTGGGGAACCACTGAAAATTAGTTTACACCTACAGCTTACGGAACATTGGTGTGATTAGATATACCAACAATTATTTTTAGAAATCGCATTAAAGGGGTTGTAAAGGTAAAAAAATAAAAAATAAATCCTAAATAGCTTCCTTTACCTTAGTGCAGTCCTCCTTCACTTACCTCATCCTTTGATTTTGCTTTTAAATGTCTTTATCTCTTCTGAGAAATCCTCACTTCCTGTTCTTCTGGCTGTAACTCCACACAGTAATGCAAGGCTTTCTCCCTGGTGTGGAGAGTTTTGTGCTCACCCCCTCCCTTAGACTACAGGAGAGTCAGGAAGCTCTCTACGTTGCAGATAGAGAAAGGAGCTGTGTGTTAGTGGGCACCCTGACTCTCCTGTAGTCCAAGGGAGGGGCGAGCACGACACTCCATACCAGGGAGAAAGCCTTGCATTACTGTGGTGAGTTACAGATATAAGAACAGGAAGTGAGGATTTCTCAGAAGAAATAAGGACATTTAAAAGCAAAATGGAAGGATGAGGTAAGTGAAGGAGGACTGCACTAAGGTAAAGGAAGCTATTTAGGAAAAAAAATTGTACCTTTACAACCCCTTTAAATTATAGAATCAATATTAAAACATACATACCGTATTTATCGGCGTATACCGCGCACTTTTTTGCCCTTAAAATCAGGGCAAAATCGTGGGTGCGCGATTTACGCCGATACCCGCTTCCCGCGCCGTGTTTGAACCACTGCGCCGACATATACCGAGCGCAGTACACTCGGGTATACTCGGGCAGGCTCGGCTCCTCTCGCGGTCACGTCCTGTGCATCCTGTATGTCCTTTACGCGAGAGGAGCCGAGCCTGCCCGAGTATACCCGAGTGTACTGCGCTCGGTATATGTCGGCGGAGTGGTTCAAACACAGTGCGGGAAGCGGGGTTCGGCTGAAGAACACAGCGGGGAGGACACCACGATGGCCGCAGAAGAACGCCGGACCGGACAAGGCCGCTGATGGACGCGATGGACGCCGGGCAAGACACTGACGAGGGGCATCCAAACTGTAAGTATTTATTTTTTTCCAGGAACTTTTCTTCTAGGTTGGGGGTGCGCGCTATACGCCGGGTGCGTTATAGGAAGATAAATACGGTATTTATTGTCAAATTTGTGTTTGCTTTTTCCTGCACAGATGCTCAATTTTGGGTCAAACTTGAGATAAGCAGTGTACAGGGGGTTTGCAGGGTGGCATACAGGGGGTCAGGGGTACACAATACATGGGGGAAGGAGGGCCCACTCCATGAGAGCAGGGCACATTATGTGGGAGCAGGGCACATTACAAGGGAGAAGGGCACATTACGTAGGAACAGGGCACTTTACGTGGAAGCAAGGCATATTACATGGTAGAAGGGCACTTTACAAGGGAGCAGGGCACATTAAATAGGATCACAGCACACAGCAGGGCACATTACATGGGATCACAGCACACAGCAGGGCAAAATACATGGGATCAGGGCACTTTATGTGGGAGCAGGGCACATTATGTGGAAGCAGGACACTTTACATGGGAGCAGGGCACATAGCAGGGCACAATACATGGGAGTAGGGCACTTTACGTGGCAGCAGGGCACATTACGTGGGAGCAGGGCACATTATGTGGGAGCAGGGAACATTACACGAGAGCAGGGAACATTACACGAGAGCAGGGAACATTACATAGGAGCAGGGCACTTTACATGGGAGCATTGGTCTCCTTCATATGCAGAGCTAAGCAGGAAATTGGTTGGGATGGTGCTGGCTGTGGAGTGCTGTTCCCTTTCAGCCCCTCCTCCCCTCCTGTATATCCCATGTGATTTCACATACAACTACCTGGGATGGACAAAAGGAGAGAAAGGGTTGGCGGAGAACAGCACTCCATAGTCAACACGATCACAGCTGTTTGCCTAAGTAGCTCTGCATGTATCAGCAGTGGGGATGTGACCTACCCATCAGCTGCCTGTGACTGACAGGTAGATTGTGACAGAACCCCTGGGGACCTCTTGTGGAACTTTAGTTGAGAAACCCTGCTGTACAGTATAAGAAAAGGTAAAAAAAAGAAAGAAAGAAAACAGCTTTGTATCTTTATTGTCCATAATAACTTCTGATCTCATTGGTTGCTTTGAGCTACCCATATACTTCTTTAACTCCTTTTCAAATATGATATTAGATAAAGGGGGATTTTAACTTGTAAACCTGCTTAGAACATCTAAACATTGTATATATTTTCTTAGCAAAGATTCTGGAGAATGAAATGGCGGTTATTCCAATATTTTATGTCACACGTTATATGCGCAGCAGTCTTTCAAACACATTTTTTTAGGAAAAAATAAACTTTTTCTTAAATAAAAAATTAAGAAAACAGTACAGTTAGCCTAATTTTTTTGTATATTGTGAAAGAGGATATTACACCGAGTAAATAGATGCCAAACATGTTACAGTTGAAAATTGCACACACTGGGGAATGGCGACAAACGATGGTACCTCACTATTTATTTTATTTGAATAAACATTTTTTACATTGTCCCTTTATTTTTTTCTATTAACTTTATTGCTACCACAACGGATGAACAACACCCCCCCCCCCCCCCCTTGTGACAGCATGGGCTGTGACAGGTTTTTTTTGGAGAGATCTGGGGTCTACCCCCTGATCTCTCCATTGGCCTCCAATGCAGCCGATCAGACACAGATCAGTCTGAGTGGCTTCTTTACTAGTTGGTAATTGGCCAGTAAATATAAAGCCAAAATCAGGAATAGGGATGAGCTTCGAGTTTGAATCGAACATGAGTTTGACTCGAACATCGGCTGTTCGCCAAATTTCAAACATTATGGGCCGTTCGTGCCAAATTCGAGTGGCGCGTCACGGCCCATAATGCACTGCATCATCGCAGTGCATTGCTGGCTATTCACTTGTGTATTTATTTATTTATTTATGTACATTTAGATTGAGCAGCATTTTTTCTTTTGTTTTCACTCACTGTGTTCACTTGGAGGCGCAAGAGCCCGTTACATTATATTATATTGCTTTGACCAATCACAGCGCCTTTGGCCAATCATGGCTCAGGGATTAGGTACACGCCCCATACTATATAAGGCCGCCTGCGCGTCTGCCTTGTGTAGTGTGTTGCGGCAGCGGAGAGATAGAGAGAGAGAGTGGGTCATTTCATTTCAGTTAGCTAGATTGAGCAGGCAGTTGATTCAGTTAGATCAGTATATTTAGTATATATATGCATTGCAGGCTTTGTGTGTGTATATATATATATATATATATATATATATATATATATATACATACATACATTATATATATATATATTAAGTGTACAGTTTAGCTAGATCTCACTGCAGAGTGTTCCTGTTATTCTCTTCCTAATAATACTACAGGCAGGCAGTTGATTCAGGTAGCTGCAGTCTAGTCAGTCATTGTACTGTCTCCTGGGCACAGTGTGCAGCTAAACCTCACTGCAGAGTGTTCCTGTTCTCTTTCTAATAATACTACAGGCAGGCAGTTGATTCAGGTAGCTGCAGTCTATTCAGTCAGTGTTCTGTATTCTGGGCACAGTGTGCAGCTAGTCAGGCAGTTGATTCAGGTACCTGCAGTCTATTCAGTGAGTGTACTGTATGCTGACCACAGTGTGCAGCTAGTCAGGAGGTGATTCAGGTAGCTGCAGTCTATTCAGTCAGTGTACTGTATGCTGGGCACAGTTTGCAGCTAAACCTTACTGCAGAGTGTTCCTGTTCTCTTCCTAATAATACTACAGGCAGTTGATTCAGGTAGCTGCAGTCAATTCCGTCAGTGTACTCTATGTTGGGCACAGTGTGCAGCTAAACCTCACTGCAGACAATTCCTGTTTTCTTCCTAATAATACTACAGGCAAGCAGTTGATTCAGGTAGCTGCAGTCTATTCAGTCAGTGTACTGTATACTGGGCACAGTGTGCAGCTAGTCAGGCAGTTGACTCAGATACCTGCAATCCATTCAGTGAGTGTACTGTATGCTGGGCACAGTGTGAAGCTAGTCAGGCAATTGATTCAGGTAGCTGCAGTCTATTCAGTCAGTGTACTGTATGCTGGGCACAGTGTGCAGCTAAACGTCACTGCAGACAATTCCTGTTTTCTTCCTAATAATACTACAGGCAGGCAGTTGATTCAGGTAGCTGCAGCCTATTAAGTCAGTGTATTGTATGCTGTGCACAGTGCGCAGCTAAACCTCACTGCAAGTGTTCCCGTTTTCTTCCTAATAATACTATAGGCAGGCAGTTGATTCAGGTAGCTGCAGTCTAGTCAGTCATTGTACTGTCTCCTGGGCACAGTGTGCAGCTAAACCTCACTGCAAAGTGTTCCTGTTCTCTTTCTAATAATACTACAGGCAGGCAGTTGATTCAGTTAGCTGCAGTATATTATATATATATATATATATATATATATATATATATATATATATATATATATATACACATCCCAGCTTTGTGCAGCTACATCCCACTGCAGGCCATTCCTTGTGTACCTATTCCAATACATCAAATACAGTATGTCTGGAAGGCCAACAAGGAGAGGCAGACACTCACAGGCCACTAAAAGAGGGCAAGCAGACTCTGTCTAGAGGCAATGGTGCTGGTCGTGGACATGGTGCATCCTCAGCACGTGGCCGTGGGGCACACTTGTCCTTTTTTCTGGCAGCTGGCTGTGTTGAGCCGCAACATGCAGAAGAGTTGGTAGAGTGGATGACCAAGCCGTCCTCATCCTCCTCATCCTCTGTCACCCAGGCTCAAAGTACCTTGGCTGCCAATGCAGGTGCCAAAGCAGCCTATTCCATCGGCTCAAGGTCATCATCAGTTACTCCTTCCCTAGCCCCACCATCATCCAGGGAGGAGTCCACCGAACTGTTATACCACAGTGTCGGGTACATGCTGCAGGAGGATGCGCAGCGTTTTGAAGGCTTCGATGATGGTACCCAGCTTGAGGAAAGCAGTTACGTGAGCCCAGAGAGAGGGGGTGCCCAAGAAGGACAACAAACTGGCAGTCATGTTCCCCCAGCTGCAGCATACTGCCAGATTTGCTCCAGTTACGAGGAGGGAAGGGATGATGAGGTCACTGACTCTACGTTGGTACCTAATAGGAGAGAGGAGGAGGAGGAGGCACATCTCCAATGAGGCAGGATGCCCTCTAGGAGCCAGCTTAAGGGCAGCCAACTGGCTGCATCACACCGCAGAGCTCCGCATGTGCAGGGCGCTGCTGACCCTGCACGTTTTTCCAAAAGTTCTTTGGTGTGGGCTTTTTTCAGACGTGTGCAGCAGATCGCACCGTTGCTATTTGCAACATATGTCTGAAGCGTATCAAGCATGGCCAAAACACCAACCGCTTGGGCACCACATGCTTGACCAGACATATGTCGACCTGCCATGCAGTCCGTTGGCAAGCGTCCATAAAAGTCCCACACCAAAGAACAAAGCGGACATCGCCTTGCTCCTCGTCAGCTGGGATCTCCAACCGCACTATACCTCCAGTCCTCTCAGAAACCTGCACTGAGAGGAATAAAGGTGTAGGATTAGGTGTTCCACTGCCAAGTACTTGCGGGAAACTTGCTATCGGCACCACCAATGTCCGATTGTAGCAGGCAAATTTCCCTACCCCAGTTGCTAAACCGGTGAAAGAAATTCGCTCCCAGCCATCCACATGCCCAGTGGTTGAATGCTAGCTTGGCTAAATTGCTAGCACTCCAACTGCTGCCTTTTCAGCTGTTAGACTCTGCCCCCTTTCGTGAGTTTGTGGAATGTGCGGTACCTCAGTGGCAGGTTCCCAAACGCCACTTTTTTTTCACGGAAGGCGATTCCGGCTCTCTACCGGCATGTGGAAGGCAATGTCTTTGCCTCGCTGTACAGGGTGGTCAGCGGGAAGGTGCATATTACCGCTGACTCATGGTCCAGAAGGCATGGACAGGGACATTACCTAGCTTTCACGGCACACTGGGTGACTCTACTGGCAGCTGGGAAGGATGCAGGACAGGGTGCAGTAGTGTTGGAGGTTGTTCCGCTTCCATGCCTCCAAAATGCTACTAGTGGTGATTCTGACAAACCTCTCTCCTCCACCCCCAACTCTTCTTCTTCCTCCATGGCCTCTTTCTGTGCTGATTTGTCCTCGGAAACAGCGGTGCTTCGTAGGCATTCAAGGGGTTAAGCAAGCATGCAGGCACAAAGATTCCATGCGGTGCTTGAGTTGGTGTACTTGGGAGACAGGAGCCACACTGGGGCAGAGATTCTGTCAGCTCTGCAGGGGCAGGCTCAGAGGTGGTTGACACCATGCCAGCTTCAGCCAGGAATGGTGGTTTGCGACAATGGCACCAACCTCCTCTCGGCCCTCCAACAGGGACACCTGACCCATGTGCCCTGTTTGGCTCACGTCCTTACCTCGATGGTGCAGTGGTTCTTGGGTAGGTACCCGGGCTTACAGGATCTCCTGAGGCAGGCCAGAAAGGTTTGTGTGCATTTCCGCCGGTCATATAATGCCTGTGCTTAGCTGGCTGACCTCCAAAAGGAATTTAACCTGCCCAAGAACCGCCTAATCTGTAACATGCACACCAGGTGGACCTCAACGTACACACAGCAGAGGGCCATCAATAAGTACCTGTGCGACTATGGCACCAGGACAGGGTCAGGGGAGCTTGGCTTTTTTGCCACGCCAGCGGGTCATGATCAGGGATGCATGCACTGTCCTGTCACCATTTGAGGAGGCCACGAGGATGGTGAGCAATGACAGTGCATGCATCAGTGATACTGTCCCTCTTGTCCACCTGTTGGAGCACACGCTGCGTGGAATAATGGACAGGGCACTTGAGGCAGAACAGAGGGAGGAAGAGCAGGACTTCCTTACCTCTCAAGGCCCCCTTTATCCAGACAGTGTTCCTGCGGGCCCACCAATCACACAGGAAGAGGAGGAGGAGGATTGTGTCAGCATGGAGGTGGAGCCTAGCACTCAGCATCAGCAGCAGTCTTTAAGGGATCATTTACAGTCCCCAGAAACCCATGGACTTGTACGTGGCTGGGACGAGGTGGCTGCTGATCATGTCGTCCTTAGTGACCCAGAGGACTCCGGATCGAATGCCTCAGCAAACCTACGCTGCATGGTCTCCATGATCCTACAAAGGCTGCGATAGGATCCTCAGATTTGTGGTATCAAGGAGAGGGATCATTAGTGGCTGGCAACCCTCCTTGATCCACATTACAAGGGTAAGGTCGAGGACCCTATCCAGCCGTCGCAGA
Organism: Rana temporaria; assembly: GCF_905171775.1. Classification (NCBI taxonomy): domain Eukaryota; kingdom Metazoa; phylum Chordata; class Amphibia; order Anura; family Ranidae; genus Rana; species Rana temporaria. Next base: position 99,581,590 of record NC_053495.1, on the reverse strand, counting down.
GGGAGCAAAGGATGAAACACCTCCAGGAGGCCTTGCAGAAAAGTTTGTGCAATGCGTTTCCAGGGCCTAGGAGGTTACAAATTCCTGGTCCTGGACAACATGTTGCTGAGGCTTCGGTCAGTCACAGAAGGAACGGTGGAGAAGGTGGCCTCCTGACCGATGCGTTCAGACGATTTTTTAGTCCGCAGCGCCAAGGTATGATCAGTTCCAGCAACCATCGCTGGTGTCTGATGTACATGATGCAGGAATACCTGGGGGCAAGATCAGACTTGGACACCTTTCCCACCAAAAATCCTGAGGATGGATCACTGGCCAGAGCTTGCACAGTATACAATTGAGCTACTGGCCTGTCCTGCATCCAGCGTTCTTTTGGAATGCACATTCAGTGCTGCTGGAGGCTCTGTAAGGCTGAGTACTCACGGCAGGACATGTCCGATGAAAACGGTCTGCAGACCGTTTCCATCGGACATGTCTGGCCGGGGACTGCCCGGGGACTTCTGTTCGATGGCTATACACACCATCGAACAGAAGCCCGCGCGTAAACATTACGCGGGGCGTGTCCGCGGTGTCGCCGCGTCGATGACGCGGTGTCGCCGCGACAATGACGCGGCGACGTGGGCGGGCCGCCTTAAAAATGCTTCCACGCATGCGTCGAAGTCATTCGACGCATGCGATGGATGCGGGCGGCAGGACATGTACGGTAGGTCTGTACAGACGACCGTACATGTCCGGGCGCACAGGTTTCCAGCGGACTGTTTTAAAACAAGTCCGGGAAACAGTTGTCCGCTGGAAACCTGTCCGATCCGTCCCAAAATGGTCCGCTCGGGCCAACACACGGCCAAACATGTCTGCTGAAACTGGTCTGCGGACCAGTTTCAGCAGACATGTTTGGTCGTGAGTACGGGGCCTAACCGATCACAGGGTGCGCCTGTCCACCAACTTGGTCGATCGGCTCACCTTCATAAAAATGAATCAGTCTTGGATCACCAGCTACCAAGCACATGATGCTGATGTAACCAAATAATTTTTTTATGAATGTGAGATCCCTTTAAAACTGTCTATGCTGATGCTGAATGACTATACTGTTATGCTGAGTGACTATCCTCTTCCTCCTCAATGTTCATGTTGATAGCTTGTAAGAACATTTTTGGTTCTGGGCACAGCCACCAGTGCCTAAGGCTCAATCTTTCTGCCTCTGTTTAACAGGGGCGTGTAATAACAATTTTTGCTAAGTATTACAGTATTGTGCTCCAATTAGAGTATCTGTGAGGGGTTACAGTGCTGTGGCACCAGCACCAGTGCCTAAGGCCCAATTTTTCTGCCCCTAACAGGGGCTTGTAATTACAATTCTTGATCTAATATTTCACAGCAGGGCCCGTTCCTGCACCCACCAAGAGTAACTGTGAGGACTTACAGTGTTGTGGCAACACCACCACACCATCCACCACCAAAGGCCCAATTCTTCTGACCCTGCTAAACAGGGGCATGTAATTACAATTCTTGATCTAATATTTCACAGCAGGGCCCGTTCCCGCGCCCACCAAGAGTAACTGTGAGGGCTTACAGTGTTATTTTCATCTATATTGCCGGGACACAACATTACATTAAAGCCGCAAGCAGTTTTAAATGACTTGTATTCCTTTAGAAATGTCATTTTGTGCAGGGACTGTTATAAACATGGGAAACACATGCCACTTCACAGGCATACTATAGACACCCCCCAGGTATGATATTAAAAGGAATATTTCACTTTAAGCATCATTAAAATCAGTGCTCCCGAAAAAACTGCCGTATTTAAAACTTTTTTTTGCATTGATACATGTCCCCTGGGGCAGGACCCAGGTCCCCAAACCCTTTTTAGGACAATAACTTGCATATTAGCCTTTCAAATTCAAATTTCTGATTTCTCATGTTCGAGTCCCATAGACTTTAATGGTGTTCAAAAGTTTGTGCAAACTTTCAGTCTGTTCGCATGTTCTGGATGCCAACCAAACCGGGGAGGGGGGTGTTCAGCTCATCCCTAATCAGGAATGACAAAATCCTTGATGCTTCTGGTTTCTGAAGTCACATAGTGAGAGGAACAACATCAATTCCTCACACTGTGTGCCCAGAGCCAGATGCATCCTTACCAGGCTCCTCAATAGCTCACTATTCAGCCACTTTTACTAGCTTCAGAATTTTCAGCTTAAAAAACGTATACCTTGGGTACCTGCAGTGATTACCGCAATATCACACTTCCTGTTCAGTGACGTACCAGTACGATGCTGCACAGGAAGGAGTTAAGTGCCATAAAACATGCTAAATATGGTTACAAACAATACTCCTTATTCTCTTTTTAAAAACAAACTTAATACCTGTTGTTAAAGTTTTCTTTGCTGTTCCCTCGAACCTGACTAGTCTCCCAGTTCCTGCTGCTGCAATTACAGCTGCAAGTCTTTTTGGGGATGTCTCTACCAGCTTTGTACATATAGAGAGTGAAATTTGTGCCCATTTTTCTTTGCAAAAAAGCTTAAGCTCTGTCAGATTGGATGGAGAGCGTCTGAAAAGCAATTTTCAAGTCTTGCCACAGGTTCTCATTTGGATTTAGGTCTGGACTTTGACTGGGCCATTCTAATACATGAATATACTTTGATCTAAAACATCCCATTGTAGTTCTGGCTGTATGTTTATGGTCGTTGTCCTGCTGGAAGGTGACACCCCCCCCCCCCCCCCCCCCCAGTCTCAAGTCTTTTACAGACTCTAACAGGTTTTCTTCTAAGATTGCCTTGTATTTGGCTCCATCAATCTTCCCATCAACTCTGACCAGCTTCCTGTCCCTGCTGAAGATAAGCATCCCCAAAACATGATGCTGCCACCACCATCAGAGTGATGTGCAGCAGTGTTAGTTTTCCGCCACACATTGTGTTTTGCTTTTAGACCAAAAAGTTCAAATTTGGTCTCATCTGACAAGAGCCTCTTCTTTTGGCACGGGTTCAACAATGGCTTTCTTCCTGACACTCTTCCATAAATGCAAGATTTGTGGAGTGCATGACTAATAGTTGTCCTGTGGACAGATTCTCCCACCTGAGCTGTGGATCTCTGCAGCTTCTCTAGAGTTACCATGGGCCTTTGTTTCTCTGATTAATGCTCTTCTTGCCAGGCCTGTCAGTCACTGAAAGCTGAAAATTGGTCTGGGCAGGAAGGGGTGAAAGTGCCCATTAGGCAAGTAGTTAAAAGAAGGCCAACAATATCAGCTCCTGTATCTCTCATATGAAAGGGTACTTTAGGAGGACCCCAAAGTGCTCAAGACAGGACTATACAAAAGCATGTTAAAGAACCTTACGACTCAAGCTTTTAGAAACATGCAGTAATCACTTTTTCATCATGGCATGATCACCTTTGGCTAGATTTGTGCATGCCATTTCTATACTGGCAATAATTATTCAAAGCATAAATCATTGTTGTCTATGGTGTACCTTTGAAAACTCGAGTTGCCAAACGACACTGAAGTTCAGAAATTGGCATAATGGCTCCAATCGGTTGAATAAGTCCTACCACTGCTAGTGTATACATCTCCAAGTGATAAGGAAACATATATTTGTATAGGTAGACCTTGTTGTTGTTAACACGGAGCAGTGAATGATCACAGAATGGGAAAGAGATACTATATCCTGTAGCAAATATGACTGCATCAATGTTTTTCTCTACTGTTCCATCTTCAAATATAACATCAGTGCTTGTAAATTCTTTCACATTGGGTCTAATTTGAACATAGCCTGAGAAAATACGATTAGGGAGCTCATCATTGACAGTTGGATGCTGACCACTGAATCTGAAGAAAAATTTATGAATGAATTACTTAACTAATAAGGACAATAAATAAATGTAACATACGACTTATATTGTTTCTCTATGTAATATTATAGATAGATAGAGATGGGTACAGTGCATCTTGAAAACATTTACAGCACTTCATATTTTCAACATTTTGTTAGTCTTATTCCAAAATGGATAAAATTCATTATTTTCCTCAAAATTCAACAAACAATACCCCATAATGACAACGTGAAAGAAGTTTGTCTGAAATCTCAGCAAATGTATTAAAAATAAAAAACAAAAAAAATCACATGTACATACAAGCAAGTATTCGCAGCCTTTGCTCAATACTTTGTTGATGCACATTTGGCACCAATTACAGCCTTAAGTCTTTTTGAGTATGATGCTACAAGCTTGGCAAACCTATTTTTGGGCAGTTTCTCCCATTCTTCTTTGCAGGACCTTTCAAGGTCCATCAGGTTAGATGGGTAGCATTGGTGCACAGCCATTTTCTAATCACCCTAGAAATGTTCAATTGGGTTCAAATCTGGGCTCTGGATGGGCCACTCAAGGACCTTTACAGAGTTGTCCCGTAGCCACGCCTTTGTTATCTTGGCTGTGTGCTTAGGGTCATTGTCCTGTTGGAAGAGGAACCTTTGCCCCAGTCTGAGGTCCAGAGCGCTCTATAGCAGGTTTTCATCAAGAATGTCTCTCTACTTTGCTGCATTCATATTTCCCTTGATCCTGACTAGTCTCCCAGTTCCTGCTGCTGAATAACATACCCACAGTATGATGCTGCCACCACCATGCTCCACTGTAGGTATGGTAATGGCCAGGTGATGAGTGGTGCCTGGTTTCCTCCAGACATGACACTTGCCATTTAGGCCAAAGAGTTCAATCTTTGGTTCATCAAACTAGAACATTTTATTTCCCATGGTCTGAGAGTCCTTCAGGTGTCTTTTGGCAAACTCCAGGCGAGCTGATATGTGCCTTTTTACTGAGAAATGGCATCCGTCTGGCCACTCTACCATACAGGCCTGATTGGTGGAGTGCTGCAGAGATGGCTGTTCTTTCTGGAAGTATCTCCTCTCGCCACAGAGAAACCATCGGGGCTCTTGTGCACCCCCCTGACTAAGGCCCTTCTCCCCCGATCGCTCAATTTGGCTGGGTCGCCTGCTCTAGGAAGAGTCCTGGTGATTCCAAACTTCTTTCATTTACGAATAATGGAGGCCACTGTGCTCATTCAATGCTTCAATGCTGCAGAAATGTTTCTGTACCCTTCCCCAGATCTGTGCCTTGACACAATTCTGTCTCAGAGGTCTACAGATAATTCCTTGGAACTCATGGCTTAACTGTGAGGCCTTACAGGTGAAAGTCGAAAAATTTGAATATTGTGCAAAAGTTCATTTATTTAATTAATGCAACTTAAAAGGTGAAACTAATATATGAGGTAGAATCATTACATGCAAATAAAGATAGTTCAAGCCATGATTTGTCATAATTGTGATGATTATGGCTTACAGCTCATGAAAAGCCCAAATCCACAATCTCAGAAAATTGTAATATTACATGCAATCAATAAAACAAGGATTGTACATAGAACAATATCGGACCTATGAAAAGTTTAAGCATGCATATGTACTCAGTACTTGGTTTGGGCCCCTTTTGCAGTTAAATGCTGCCTCAAGGCGGCGTGGCATGGAAGCTATCAGCCTGTGGCACTGCTGAGGTGTTATAGAAGACCAGGATGCTTCAATGGCGGGCCTTAAACTCATCTGCATTGTTCGGTCTCATGTCTCTCATTTTTCTCTTGGCAATGCCCCATAGATCCTCTATGGGGTTCAGGTCAGGCGAGTTTGCTGGCCAATCAAGGACAATAATCCCATGGTCATTGAACCAGGTTTTGGTGCTTTTGGCAGTGTGGGCAGGAGCCTGCTGGAAAATGAAGTCAGCATTCCAATAGAGCTTTTCTGCGGAAGAAAACATTAAGTGCTCCAAAATCTCCTGGTAGGCAGCTGCGTTGTCTTCGGACTTAATGAAGCACAGTGGACCAACACCAGCAGATGACACGGCTCCCCAAATCAACACAGACTGTGGAAACTTCACACTGGACTTCAAGCATCTTGCACTGTGCCTCTCCATTCTTCCTCCATACTCTGGGTCCTTGGTTTCCAAATGAGATGCAAAATTTGCTATTATCAGAAAAGAGGACTTTGGACCACTGAGCAACAGGCTAGGTCTGTTTTTCTTTAGCCCAGGTAAGATGCTTCTGACGTTGTTTGTCGTTCAGGAGTGGCTTGACAAGAGCAATACGACATTTGAAGCCCATTTCCAGGATCCGACTGTGGTGGCTCTTGATGTACTGACTCCAGCCTCAGTCCACTCCTTGTGAAAGTCCCCAACATTTTTGAATGGCCCTTTCCTGACAATCCTCTCCAGGCTGCGGTCATCCCTTCCACATAACTTTCTATTAATGTGCATTGATACAGCATTTTGGGAACATCCAACTTATTTTGCAATTACCTTTTGAGGCTTTCCATCCTTATGTGTCAATAATGGTTTTCTGAACAACTGTCAGGTCAGCAGTCTTTCCCATGATTGTGATTCCTACTGAACGAAACTGAGAGACCATTTAAAGGCTCAGGAACTTTTTACAGGTGTTATAGCTTTATTCGCTGATTAGAGTGGGACACTTTGAGCCTAGAATATTGCACCTTTTCACAACATTCTAATTTTCTGAGATTGTGAATTTGGGGTTTTCATGAGCTGTAAGCCATAATAATCACAATTATGACAAATCACGGCTTGAACAATCTTGCTTTGCATGTAATGAGTCTATCTCATATATTAGTTTCACCTTTTTAGTTGCATCAGTAAAATAAATGAACTTTTGCACGATATTCAAATTTTTTGAGTTTCACATGTAGGCTGCTCCTTACTTAGTAGCACTAACTTACTCTTACTCTTAAAGGGACAGAATTTTGTGTGCCAATGACAGAAGGGCCCCATCGAAAAAGACAGACGACATTAGCATTAAGGCGCCAGGTACTTTGTCATCACCTTTAAGGGGTACCCGCTTAGGAATACTTAAAGATACCCCTATCTCGGGTACCTTCACAGAGTGCTTTTAAGAACATTGGGCCAAATCCTCAAAAGGGATACGCAGGCGGAACTGCTGTTCAGCCTGCGTATCCCTGTGCCTATCTTTGGAACTGATCCTCAGAAGCAGTTTTCCAAAGATAGGCAGAAGATCTGACATCTGTAAGACACTTACACTGTCAGATCTTAGGATGCAGTACCGCATCCGCCGCTGGGGGCATTTCGCGTTGAAATGCCGCTTTGCGTATGCAAATGAGGACTTACGGAGATCCACAAAGCTTTTCAGCTTTGTTTTTTCTGCGTAAGTTTACGTTTGTAAAAGCATCCCTAATTTTACGTATGCAAAGTGTAAACTAGTTACACCTTGTAAAAACAGACCTTTTTTTCGATCGCCGCTATTTTTTTAAAATTTTGAATTTTATTTTTCGGCGCGTAACTTTTTTTTTACCCGATGCAACTTTATTGTCCCGTCGCAATCCACAAAGCCCGGCGTAACGTAATTTCGCGCGCTGCCCGTCGGGAAAATGACGTCACGAGCATGCGCAGTACGGCCGGCGTGGGAGCGCGCCTCATATAAATTGTCATCGCCCCCTGCAGAAGAGGACCGCCTTGCGCCGGAGACATTTAAGTTACACGGCCGAAAATTTCTAGGTAAGTGCTTTGTGGATCGGGCACTTAGGTAGAAATTTTCCGCCAGTGTAACTTAAATGGTAAAAGTTAAGTTAGGCTACGTTTTTGTGGATTTGCCCCATTATCATTGTGTTACTAAGGTCTGATTTTCTCAAAAATGGTTATCCCAGTTAAACTTTGGACTAATATCGACACGAGTTAGATAATTCCTCTTGTGTTAGGCCATAATTCAGTTTGTTAGTTCTGCACCATTAAATAGTTTCCTGTTTGATGCCAAGTCTTTCATTGTTACACGTATTTGACATAACTTCTGGTAGTCTTTGGACTAATTACGTTGCATTATTATACATCTGTGACTTATTATTGTTTGAAGTGTTACTAAACCCACAACAGTAAAATCAGTCTGTATATGCAGTAAAGCATGCTTATTATACTCACTGTGGATCCTAAGGGGTTAATCCTCGGCATTGTGTAAATAGGCTGTTTCATCCTGTCTTCTCTGATCCTCCCATTGATTCCTAATAATTTCCTGATAACATAGAGTCTATGGCAGGGGTCTCAAACTGGTGGCTCCAGTTGTTGCAAAACTAAAAGGCCCATCATGCCTCTGTCTGTGGGAGTCATGCTTGTAACTGTCAGCCTTGCAATGCCTCATAGGATTTGTAGTTTTGCAACACCTGGAGGGCCACCAGTTTGAGACCCCTTGTCGATGGAGTCTATGGAGTCAGGCTGCACATGCTCAGTTTGATGTGTATTGCTAGAGAGTTTTTTTTCGTGGGAGGGTGCATGTGATCAGCACAGGGCCAATCAGCACTGTCCAGGGTCAGAGGTCTTGCAGTCTCATAGGTCAGTTAGAAAACTCCTCCTACAAGCTTTAACCAGTGCTTGGTAGGAGTCACAAGACTGCTCTAACTGCTGATGAGAAAGGGTATTTAGCAGTTTATATTTACTAAAATAATTGCATTTCCATGTTCAGTGTACTGTGGGAGACCATATTTTGTGAATGCAGGGTCCTGGGTTTAGTAACACTTTAAGTTACCCAGGTGCGAGTAATCCTCCACCCCAGGTAGAAGTGTGTCAGTGAGGACCGCACGGTTTTAAGAGTTGTGGCAGAACAGAGGACCCATCATCTCCAGTGGTTCCTGCTAGGATAAGTGCTACAACTGTAAGTTAACCACTTGAGATCCGCGCTATGGTCGAAAGACGTCCACAGCGCGGCTCTCAAGTGCCGGGTGGACGTCCCTGGACGTCCTGTTGTTGTTGTTCCCTGTGCGCGCCACTGGGGGCGCGCAGCGGGGAAACAACGTGCCCGGCGCATCGTTCGGGAGCCGATGCGAGTGCCTGGCGGCCGTGATGTCCGCCAGACACCCGCGATCGTCGGTGACACAGCAGGGACGTGGAGCTCTGTGTGTAAACACAGAGCTCCACGTCCTGTCAGGGAGAGAGGAGACCGATCTGTGTCACTTGTACATAGGGACACAGCATCGGTCACCTCCCCCAGTCAGTCCCCTCCCCCCACACAGTAAGAACACAATGAGGGAATACATTTAACCCCTTCCTCATCCCCTAGTGTTAACCCCTTCACTGCCAGTCACATTTATACAGTAATTAGTGCATTTTTATAGCACTGATCGCTGTATAAATGTGAATGGTCCCAAAATTGTGTCAAAAGTGTCCGATACGTCCGCCGCAATATCGCAGCCCTGACAAAAAAAAAAAACAAATCGCCGCCATTACAAGTAAAAAAAAAAAAAAAACATAAATCTATCCCCCATTTTGTAGGCGCTATAACTTTTGCGCAAACCAGTCGCTTATTGCGATTTTTTTCTTTTTACAAAAATATGTCGAAAAATACGTATCGGCCTTAACTGAGAAAAAAAATAGTTTTTTTAAAAAAAAATTGGGATATTTATTATAGCAACAAGTAAAAAATATATATATATTTTTTTAAATTGTCGCTCTTTTTTTGTTTATAACGCAAAAAATAAAAACCGCAGAGGTGATCAAATACCACCAAAATAAAGCTCTATTTGTGGGGGAAAAAGGACGCCAATTTTGTTTGGGAGCCACGTTGCACGACCGCACAAATGTCAGTTAAAGCGACGCAGTGCTGGAAGCTGAAATTTCGTCTGGGCACGAAGGGGGTTTATGTGCCCAGTAAGCAAGTGGTTAATTAAGCTTACATTAAAAATATACAACAGATTCAAGCATAAGAAGAATGATAACATTTAATATGAACAGATGCAATCATCCCCTAACCAGACTTCTCAACTTAGTTGCCTATCAGCATGTTCCACATTTAGTATTATAAATACATTTATGCTCACATAAGTATGATACAATGCATATGAGATCGACAGAAAGATAGACGCAATTGGTTTACTTCCATATTGCACACATCTTACCTATGTTGTGGCAGAAGGCCAAAGTTACAATGATTAAATCTACTGTTGAGAGCTGATTCTACCATATAGTTGGTCACAGAGGAAGGCAAGATTTTTCTGATCAAATTTTGAAAACGTGATACGTTTGCGATGTCCCTAGGATAGCCATTCTTAGCAACACGGTGTGTAACCCAGGCACCTCTTCTTGTACTAAGGAACACCTATAAATGTTATCAAATAAAATCTATATCATTAATTTTTATTAAAAAAATTAACACAAGTCATTTGTGAGTTAAATCAAATGATTTCTATAAGAAGCATACCCTATTCCTAATACAGTTCTGCCAAACCTTGTGACAAAGAGGCAAGAACAGAGCTTTGTAGGGTCATTACAACACACAATTTCCTTCTTTTTGGTGATTTGAAGTAATAAAAGCAATAAAAATGAAGGAAAACCTCATCTTGAGCCTCCCGATTGGTTGACAACTAATGGGACAGACAAAGCAGGTAGAGAAAAGTCACAGTATGATCAGATAGGCAGTTGGGTCACAGCAGCTAGGCTTAGTTGCAAAGGATCTCCTAGAATGAAGTCCAGTGTTGTCTTGTCCATCCAACAAATTTGCAAAACATTGCATACTGACACTAAACCTTTCCTCAAGCCTTTTGTTGCATATGAATTTAGTTAGAACTAATCTCAGTCTAATCAAAGCATGATAGCTTTGCTGCTAGTTTGGTTGTTTTAATGCCCCTTACATTTGTCATTTTACCCATATAAACCTATCTGTATCTAACTAAACTTAAAGTGGTTCTAAAGCATGAATCTTTTTACCTTTCATCATTCAAAACTTTAAGGTAAAAAAAAACTTCTGTGTCACAGGATCCCACCCCCTTATAAAATTACCTGAGCCTGATCTCGATCCACTCTGTGCATAAGAGCTCTCTCTCTCCCCTAACAGGGCAGATTGATAACAGTGGGAGCCACTGGCCCCTGCTGCTATCAATCAAATTCTCTGATGAGGGAGTGCGGGGGGGAGGCGGAGCCGCACTGTTTGTGTCATTGGACGTAGACAGGGCAGCTCAGGAGTGAACCCACACAAGTGCCCCCATAAAACGTGGCTTTCTATGGGGGCACTTAATAAAGAGGAGGAGAGCCAGAACCAGAAGGGTACCCGAGAAGAGAAGGATCGGGGCTGCTCTGTGCAAAACCATTACATAGAGCAGGTAAGTATAACATGTTAATTATTTTATAAAATATAACCAACAAAAACAAAGCTTTACAATCACTTTAATGCTTGAATCAGTTCACTCTGCAATCTCTGTAAGGTGCAAATGCTTCCTAGGTGGATGATGCGTCTAAATTCAGAATACCCATGGAGGATACCACACAGATTGGCACTAAATGGACCTCAGATGAAGTTCACAAGCAAAATAATGTTGCAATGTGAACTTAAAATGATTGTAAATGCTTGATTTTTTTTAATTAAAATACCAAATACTGTATGTCAAACACCTATGGTTTTGCAGAGAACAGCATCAACCCTCCTATTCACAGGTCGTCCGCCAGCGCTCCTGGCTCCTCCACTCTGCCAATTCCCCCCTAGCCAGGGCGCCATGGGCAACAGGGGCGCCGTGCGGCCATCCAGAGGCGTAAGGAGGGGGGGTGTCAGAACGGCACCCTCCTCCGCGATTGTATTACACCCACGGTGGCAGCGCCACAGGGTTTGGGCAGCGGCACACTGGCACAGGCAGGGAGAGGCGAGCCAGCTACAGAAGCGAGGGGTAGGGGGTGTGCGGGGGGGGTGCAGGGTGACACCGCTGCACCTACCATCCCCTCCTCTTGCGGCGACAGGCTGCCTGTCTGTGCAATCCCGGATGTCACACAGGCACAGCCGAGTGAAGCCGCCTCCCCCTTCTCTCTGTTTATGTGTAAACAGGGGGAGAGGACCTTCTGTGCATGTGCCGCCGCGCTGATCTGAGGTACTGAAGGGGGGACTGCACTGAACGAGGGGGGCTACACTGAACGGGGGGGCTGCACTGAAGGGGGGCTGCACTGAACAAGGGGGGCTACACTGAACAAGGGGGGCTACACTGAATGGAGGGAGGCGAGACTGAATTGGGGGGCTACTCTGAAGGGGGCTATTCTGAAGGGGGGCTACACTGAAGGGGGGCTACACTGAACGGGGGGTCTGCACTGAACGGGGGGTCTGTGTAACATTAAGGGGGTCCAGAGCTGCAGGGTTCTGTGTAATGTAAAGGGGTCCAGTGATGCAGGGTGCTGTGTAATGTAAATTGGTCCAGAGGTGCAGGGTGCTGTGTAAAGTAAAGGGGTCCAGAGGCGCAGGGTGCTGTGTAATGTAAAGGGGTGCAGGGGGCTGTGTAATGTAAAGGGGTCCAGAGATGCAGGGTGCTGTGTAATGTAAAGTTAAATTAAAACAAATTATTTGTTACAAATATTTTTTTTCATGCCACTGTACCTATGGAAAAACAGTGTTATGACCCTAAGGCTGCTTTCACATTGGGCGGTGGAGCCGCGGTGACGGTATAGCCGCGCTATTTGTCGTATTTACCGCGATATCCGCGTTGCGGGCGGTATTACCGCGGTTTCCCATTGATTTCAATGGGAAGGCGCGGTATAGGAGCGGTAAACACACCGCTCCTATACCGCTCCAAAGATGCGGCTAGCAGGACTTTGGAGCGGTCCTGCTACCGCAACGCTTCAGTGTGAAAGCCTTCGGGCTTTCACATTGAAGCCTGCAGGGCATGATTTTTTCATGCGGTATAGCAGCGCTATTTTTAGCGATGTACCGCATAAAAAATGCCTCAATGTGAAAGTGGCCTTAGACAGAAAAGTTTGTTAGGACTAAATAACGCCTCTCCTTCTCCTGTTTTCCATGGTGGGGTGTGTTTTGTAGTCCTAACAAAATGTCCTGATAGCATTTTGCACCTATATACAGATATGACTAAATGCTTTCAATGGTATATTCAACAGGCAAAAAGTGAGCAAATAAGAAAAGTTCTTTGTTGAGGTTCACACACACATTTATATATATATATATATATATATGTACAGTTGCCACAAAAAGTATGTGAACCCTTTTGGAATGATATGGATTTCTGCACAAATTGGTCATAAAATGTGATCTGATCTTCACCTAAGTCACAACAATAGACAATCACAGTCTGCTTAACACACAAAGAATTAAATGTTACCATGTTTTTATTGAACACACCATGTAAGCATTCACAGTGCAGGTGGAAAAAGTATGTGAACCCTTGGATTTAATAACTGGTTGTACCTCCTTTGGCAGCAATAACTTCAACCAAACGTTTCCTGTAGTTGCAGATCAGATGTGCACAGATGTCTCTATAATCGCGGCCAAAATCGGGACTGCCAGCGGGAGTGAAATCGTGCGAGTTCAGCTGAACTCGCACAGCTTTACTCCCGCAGCCCAGTGTGAACCTGGGCTAAATCTTTGTTAGTGAGCACTTCTCCTTTGCCAAGATAATCCATCCACCTCACAGGCATATCAAGATGCTGATTAGATAGCATGATTATTGCACAGGTGTGCCTTAGGCTGGCCACAATAAAAGGCCACTCAAAAATGTGCAGTTTTATCACACAGCACAATTCCACTGATGTCGCAAGTTTGAGGGAGCAATTGGCATGCTGACTGCAGGAATGTCCACCTGAGCTGTTGCCCTTAAATTGAATGTTCATTTCTTTACCATAAGCCGTCTACAAAGGCTTTTTATAGAATTTGGCAGTACATCCAACCGGCCTCACAAACGCAGACCACATGTAACCACACCAGCCCAGGGCCTGCACATCCAGCATCTTCACCTCCAAGATCGTCTGAGACCAGCCACCCAGACATCTGCTGCAACAATCGGTTTGCATAACCAATGCATTTCTGCACAAACTGTAAGAAACCATATCAGGGAAGGTCATCTGCATGCACTTTGGAGAGGTGTTCTCTTCACGGATGAATCCTGGTTTATACTGTACACAGTGTACAGGGCAGATGGCAGACAGCGTATATGGCTCTGTGTGAGTGAATGGTTTGCTGATGTCAACGTTGTGGATCGAGTGGCTCATGGTGGTGGTGGGGTTATGGTACGAGCAGGTGTATGCTATGAACAATGAACATTTTATTAATGGTATTTGGAATGCACAGAGATACCGTGACGAGATCCTGAGGCCCATTGTTGTGCCATTCATCCACAATCATCACTTCATGTTGCAGCATGATAATGCACAGCCCCATGTTACAAGGATCTGTACACAATTCATGGAAGCTAAAAACATTCCAGTTCTTGCATGGCCAGCATACTCACTGGACATGTCACCCATTAAGCAGGTGATTAATGGCAGAGCTGGAACGTAGTGGTTTGGCTGAAATCAGGAGATCTGACCATGCCTGCAGCACAGGTTGAACAAAAGCAGGTTCACACACACCTTGTCTAATCAGAGACTGCACTGAACTAATGCACTCAGATAACTTCTGCTGGGGACAAGAGGAATAATGTTCATCAAAAGAAGCTGGATCATCCTCCATTAACCATATCAAGGATTCAACTTGGTCACGACTGAAGGGGGGAGAGAAATCATCACTACCATCTGGGATGAACGTCAGGGCCAGTTTAACACATAACCGGATTAACAGCTGAATATCATAAGACATATAACCCTGATCCACCAAGGAATGAGCTGATCGGATGGTTTCCTTTAGCTGGTCACTAGTCCATCCCTCCAAAACCTGGAGACAATACTCCTCATCCTCCTCTGCCAGCAGAGAATAGTAAATGATTTCATTGAAATCCATGTTCAAATACACACCACAACAGGATGGTTCCTCAATGCAGGCACGTCTGGTCAAGGAAGGCCCTGATATACTGTCAGAGAATCAGGTAGACCAGTACTGTGTGACTGCACAGAGGAGACCAACAAGGTATGTAGTTGAATAAAAAGGTGTTTATTTACAAACATGTGAAGACAACCAGTGCACAACAACAAATAGTATATACAAATCAAGGGGAGATACCGTAATCGTAAACAAAACCAGGCCAAGGTCATACACCAGGGGATGTCAGCAGAAGGGTGAGGACGGGAACACAACAGAGCAGGGAGCGGATGGATGAACAGGCTGCGGGGCAGGAATCCAAGGGGAACAGGATCCAGGGTAAACAGGCAATAGGAAGGATAAGCCCAGGATGGGCTCGGGACAGGGATCGGGTCGGAAGCAGGGTCAGGTTTGCAGGCTCCAGGTCAGAAAGGTAGAAAGATACCAGGGCGAGGTCAGCTTGAACTCGCCGGGTATATATAGAGGTGTAATAATTAAGTTCAGGTCACACCTGAGCACAGGGAGGGCCGTATGCTCCATACTGTCAGGGTCCATCTGCTGGTGGAGACCAGTACTGCATCCCAAGGGTGATATAACACCAGCAGGGAGAAGTTCTCCTGACAGTTTGGAACTGTCAGGAGACACCTGCTGGTGAGATGCAGTACTGCGAGCCAGGTGATAAATAGCACCAGCAGATGGAACCTTTCCTGACACTCTCACCTCTCCTGTATGTTATATCATTAGAACCACTTTTTTATTTAAGGTTTCTTGGTTGTCCCTTGGCAACTTGAAGTTTCAGCTCCCTCCATAAATTTTCTATAGGATTAAGGTCTGGAGACTGGATAGGCAACTCAATAACCTTAATGTGCTTTTTCTTGAGCCACGCCTTTGTTGCCTTGGTGGTATGTTTTCGGTCATTGTCATGCTGAAAGACCCTTCCATTACCCATCTTCAGTGTTCTGGGCTGAGGGAAGAAGGTTCGGCAAAGTCAGCCTGTACCTTTAGCAGAGAAACAGCCCCAAAGCATCATGTTTTTACCTCCGTGCTTGACTGTAGGGATGGTGTTCTTAGGGTCATAGTCAGAGTTTTTCTTCCTCCAAATAAGGCAAGTCCTCCTCCATAAGAAGGCACATGTACAGTGATGACAATGAACATCTAAATTACTCAGAGAAGGATTGGGAGAAAGTGCTGTAGTCAGATGAGACCAAAATGGAGCTCTTTGGCATTATCTCGACTCGCCGTGTTTTGAGGAAGAAAAAATATGATTATGACCTTAGGAACACCATCCCTACAGTCAAGCACGAAGGTGGAAGCATGATGCATTGGGCTTTTGCTCCGCTAAACGTACAAGCCAACGTTGTTGCATTGAGGGGCCAATGGATAGGGCCATCTATTGTAAAATCTTGGATGACCTTAATCCTGTAGAATATTTATGAAGGAAGCTGAAACTTCAAACTGTCAAGAGACAGCCAAGAAACCTTAAAGCAGCTTTTCAGTCATTTGTTTTCAACTTTCCATCTATTAAATCTTCTTCCCTTGTTGTTTTACCTTTGGATAGGAAAACATTTTTTTTGTTCTGCCAGTAAATACCTTATACAGCCCACTTCCTGTTTCTTGTCTGGTAAAAAGCCTAGGCTTATTCTCTCTCTCTCTCTCTCTCTCTCTCTCTCTCTCTCTCTCTCTCTCTCTCTCTCCCCCCCCCCCTCTGTGTAAATGCAGGAAGTGAACAGGCAGCAGCTTCAGCTGCCCACAGTTAAAATGGTTGTAGTCAGACCCAGTGGAGAGAGATGTCTGCAGCATATTTGGGAAGTACAGAATCACAGTGTATATATACACAAGATGTGTGAAAACCTGGTCACTAACTACAAGCAATGTCTTACCTCTGTGCTTGCCAACAAGGGTTTCTCCACCAAGTACTAAGTCATGTTTTGCTTGGGAATCAAATACTTATTTTACTCACTGAACTGCAACTCAATTTATAACATTTGTATCATGTGTTTTTTCTGGACTTTAGGTTGATATTCCGTCTCTATCATTTAAAATACGCCTATGATTAAAAAATATTAGACCCTTAATTTCTTTGTAAGTGAGCAAATTTACAAATCTGCAGGGGTTCAAATAATTATTTTCTCAGCTGTATTCAGTATTATTTCACAGTTTGCATATTTACTCGTACTTAAACACTCTATCCAAATCAAGCTACATACATACATACATACCTTTTCTGCTGTCCTGCTTAGTTCCACTGCAATGTCCCCTCCAGAGTTCCCAATGCCAATCACCAAAACTCTTTTCCCTTTAAAATTGTCTGGAAGCTTGTATTCTCTACTGTGTAAGTACTGCCCCTTAAATTGTTCTATACCTTTGAAGATATCAATTAAATGTATACAGTCAGTATTATAATATACTGTAACTTATTACATCATATATTATTATGAAAATAATAAAATGAATACTTTTATGGCAAAATGATTTTACATACTGAATATCTTTATGGAGAACTGCATGCAAAAAAGAAAATCACTGTAGGTCTCCTTAATGTGAATGTGTTGCACAATCTGAGATCACATGATAGCCCTAGTGAGTTATAGTTGTGTAGTAGTTTTATTATCACAGTTAGCCTTATGCCCTGTACACACGATCGGATTTTCCAATGGGATGCATCGACTTGATTCTGAGCATGCTTGTTTTTTTCTCCGTTGGAGTTCCACACAGAAGATCGGAATTTCTTTTTTTTAATCTGATGGCCAAAATGAAGGGGTGTTACAGAGCCCCAAAACTATATTTAGTTAAGGTAGCACATTACATATCTGTCAGTGTTAACCTCTTTCCCACCGGGCTTGTTTTTCAGATTCAGTGTTTACAAGACTAAAACAGTTTTTTTTGCTAGAAAATTACTTAAAACCCTCAAACATTATATATTTTTTTTTCTAACACCCTAGAGAATAAAATGGCAGTCATTGCAATCCTTTTTGTCACACCGTATTTGTGCAGCAGTCTTACAAGCGCACTTTTTTTGGAAAAAAATCACTTTTTTGAATAAAAAAATAAGACAACAATACATTTTGCCCAATTTTTTTATATATTGTGAAATATAATGTTACGCCGAGTAAAATGATACCCAACATGTCACGCTTAAAAATTGCGCCCGCTCGTGGCATGACGTCAAACTTTTACCCTTAAAAATCTCGATAGGCAACGTTTAAAAAATTCTACAGGTTGCATTTTTTGAGTTACAGAGGAGGTCTAGGGCTAGAATTATTGCTCTCGCTGTAACGATCGCGGCGATACCTCACTTGTGTGGTTTGAACACAATTTTCATATGCGGGCGCTACTCGCGTATGCGTTCGCTTCTGTGCGCGAGCTCGTCGGGACGGGGCGCTTTAAAAAAAAAATGTTTTTGTTTTCTTATTTATTTTTATTTAGTTAATAATTTTTTACACTGAAATAAAAAAAAAATAATTGATCACTTTTATTCCTATTACAAGGAATGTAAACATCCCTTGTAATAGAAAAAAGCATGACAGGTCCTCTTAAATATGAGATCTGGGGTCAAAAAGACCTCAGATCTTAGATTTAGACTTAAATGCAAAAAAAATTAAAAAAAATTGAAGCTGTCATTTTTTCAAATGACAAAAAAAAAAATGTTTCTTTAAGACGCTGGGCGAGACTGACGTTTTGACGTCACTTCCGCCCAGCAGAGCTATGGGGACGGGTGAAGGACATTTTTCCCTCACTCGCAACCCCAGTCAGCTGCTGAACGGACCCGATCGCCTCCGCCGCTACCGACGGCTCCGGTAAGCGGCGGAGGGCGCGGGAGAGCGGCGGGGCCCCTCTCCCGCCACCGATAACGGCGATCTTGCGGCGAATCCGCCGCAGAGACCGCTGTTATCGTGTACACCACCGCCCACTGAAGAGATGGATACCTCGGTTGTGGCAGCAGCTGCTGTTGTTACTGAAATATCCATCTTTAAAAAGAGGACGTCTTTTTGACATGGGGCGGTGGTCAAGAGGTTAAAGCAGCTCTGGTATACAGAGCCTTGCAAAAGTATTTACCCCCCTTGGTATTTTTCGTGTTTTGTTGCCTCACAACCTGGAATTAACATGGATTGTTTCAGGATTTGCATCATTTCATTTACAGAACATGCCCACAACGTTGAAGATTTTTTTTATTATTATTATTGTGAAGCAAACAACAAATAGGACAAAATAACAGAAAATGTCAATGTGCATAACTATTCACCCCCCTAAAGTCAATACTTTGTAGAGACACATTTTGCGACTATCACAGCCTCAAGTCGCTTTGGATAAGTCTCTATGATTTTGCCATATCTTACCACTGGGATTTTTGCCCATTCCCCCTTGCAAAACTGCTCCAGCTCCTTCAAGTTGGATGGTTTGCGCTTGTGAACAGCAATCTTTAAGTCTGACCACAGATTTTCTATTGGATTGAGGTCTGGGCTTTGACTAGGCCATTCCAACACATTTACATGTTTCCCCTTAAACCACTCAAGTGTTGCTTTAGCAGTGTGTTTGGGGTCATCGTCCTGCTGGAAGGTGACCCTCTGTCCTAGCCTCAAATCACACACAGAGTGGTACAGGTTTTGCTCAAGAATATGCCTGTATTTAACACCATACATCTTTCCCTCAACACTGACCAGTTTTCCAGTCCCAACTGCTGAAAAAAACCCTTACAATATAATGCCGCCACCACCATGTTTCACTGTGGGGATGGTGTTCTTTGGGTGACGTTATGTGTTGGGTTTGTGCCAGACATAGCGTTTTCTTTGATGGCCAAAAAGGTAAATTTTAGTCTCATCAGACCAGGGCACCTTCCTCCATACATTTTGGGAGTCTCTCGCATACCTTTTCGCAAACTCAAAACGTGCCATTTTGTTTTTTGCTGAAATGAATGGCTTTCTTCTGGCCACTCTGCCATAAAGCCCAACTCTATGGAGAATATGGCTTATTGTCGTCCAATGTACAGATATTCCAGTCTCTGCTGTGGAATTCTGCAGCTCCTCCAGGGTTACCTGCTGCCTCTCTGATTAATGCCCTCCTTGCCCGGTCCGTAAGTTTTGGTGTGCGGCCGTCTCTTGGCAGGTTTTCTGTTGTGCCATGTCCTTTCCATTTGGTTATGATAAATTTGATGATGCTCCTAGGGATCATCAAAGATTTGGATATTTTTTTATAACCTAACCCTGACCTGTACTTCTCAACAACATTGTCCCTTACTTGTTTGGAGAGTTTCTTGGTCTTCATGGCAGTGTTTGGTTAGTGGTGCCTCTTGCTTAGGTGTTTCAGCCTCTGAGGTCTTTCAAAAAGGTGTGTATATGTAATGACAGATCATGTGACACTTAGATTAGACAGGTGGACATCATTTCACATAGAGCTTTTTTATGGGCTTCATAACAAAGGGGGTGAATACATACGCACATGCCAATTATCATTTTTTTATTTCTGAAAAATAGTTTTATGTATATATTTTTTAAATTTTACTTCACCAACTTAGACCATTGTGTTCTGATCCATCACATATAATTTATATTAAAAAAACATTGAACTAAAGGCTGCAATGTAACAAAATAGGTAAAAAGCCAAGGGGGTGACTACCACTATATGAATCTCACTAGCATACATACCTTCCCACACATGCAGAGGAAGTCTGAATTGTTTAGCTGGCTGCTAGTCTATTTATAGCAACCTACTCCGACACACAGCTCAGGCTGACGTCTCCCTGAATGAGTGAGAAGTTATCAGGCTGATAACAGAGCTATGGAGGAAGAGACAGCTATGGGACTTAGCTCTTTGAAGAGATAAAAAAACACTACAGATATATGTGCCCAGCTGAAATATTATGAATTGGGTTTACATCCACTTTAAGGTGGTTGTTAACTCACTTTTATTAAATGCTGCCATCCTCTCTGCACCATTATAATAATTGTCCCTGTGCCTGTGTTCTGTAAAAAACCTGTATGAGCTCCGCTCCCGGGCTCAGCTGATTCCCCTCCTCCCTTGTCTGTACGGCTCAGAGCTGCAGTGGGTGGGATCGAGCCCTCTCACTGATGTCAGTCGGGGAGGAAGGGGATAGAGGAGAGACAGAGCTCCGAGCCGCCGACAATCAGCTGAGCAGCGGAAGCAGAGCTCATACAGGTACAACCGTGTATTTTTTTTTTGCAGAACACGGGTACGGGGACAATTATTATGCAGAGAGGATGAGAGCATTTTATAGCTGAAATGAGAGCAGCAAGAGCAGGGGGTGGCAATGGTAGAGCAGAGACAGGCAGAGAGGGGAGGAGGAAGGAGGGGGGAGAAGGTCACAGGAGACAGATAGCAGGCTTCGGCTAACGGAATCATGCAAAAGGACCATGGTGTCAGGGCTCAGCAGCCATGATTATTGTGGTCTGTTTGCAGAGGGTAGGATATAGCCAGGCAGGATCAGCTAGGTATTTCAGGTGATACGGGGGTCCAGATGACACAGCACAAGCACTGTGCTGTATAACATGCTTTAAGGGAACAGGGTCTTTATTTTAATGTCTCTTGCTTGTCAAGCTCTCTTCAGGCTGGCTCTATCATAGATTGCTGTTACCTGCTTGCTTGCTTCTATCACTGTGCAACCACTAGGTATGGGTGAACGGTTCGGTCCAAGCAGAAGTTCAAGCCGAACTTTGGTTGTTCGGACATTCAACGCACAACGAACATTATGCGGTGTTCGTGGCAAATTCAAAAGCCGCGGAACCCTGTTAAAGTCTATGAGACACTAACACGAAAAGCCAAAAGTGCTAATTTTAAAGGCTTATATGCAAGTTATTGTTATAAAAAGTGTTTGGGGACCTGGGTCCTGCCCCAGGGAACATGTATGAATGCAAAAAAAGTTTTAAAAACCGAGGGCTAGGTTTTACAAAGATCTGCCTATCTTTAGGCGGGCGTAGCGTATCTCAGATACACTACGCCGCCGTAACTTAGAGCGGCAGGTCCTGTATTCAGAAAGAACTTGCGCTCTAAGTTACGGCGGCGTAGTATAAATGGGCCGGTGTAAGCCCGCCTAATTCAAATTGTCCAGGCAGTGGGCGTGTTGTACTAAAATGAGCCTTGACCCCACGTAATTGATGTTCCTAACGAACGGCGCATGCGCCATCCATAAACGTACCCCAGGGCGCATGCTCGAAATCACCTCGCAAACAGTCAATGCTTTCGACGTGGACGTAACTTACGCACAGCCCTATTCGCGTACGTCTTACGCAAACAACGTAAACGCCGGAAAATTCGACGCTGTCTCGACGTCCATACTATGCATTGGCTAGAGCAGGGGTAACTTTACGCCAAAAAAAGCCTTACGTAAACAACGTAAAAAAATGCGCCAGGCGGACGTACGTTTCTGAATCAGCTTATCTATCTCATTTGCATATTCTATGCGGAAGTCTAGGGAAGCGCCCCTAGCGGTCAGCGTAAATATTGCACCCTAAGATACAACAGCGTAGGAGACTTACGCCGCTCGTATCTAGGCAATATTGTGGCGTATCTGATTCTATGAATCAGGCGCCGAGATGCAACGGCCCGCATTCGGAGTTACGATGGCGTATCTGGAGATACGCCAACGTAACTCCTTTATGAATCCGGGCCTTAATTTTTTTATGATTACTGTGTAAATGACACTGACAGGGAAGGGGGTTAAACACCAAGGGGCGATGAAGTGTCCTAGGAAGTGATTCTAATTGTGGGGGGTCTGGGCTACAAGTGACATGACAGTGATCACTGCTCCCGATGACAGGGAGCAGTAGATCTCTGTCCTGTCACTAGGCAGAACAGGGAAATCTCCCCGTTCTGCAGCTCCGTGACACGATTGCGGGCACCCAGTGGTCATCGAGATTTTTCCAAGGGACGTACGTCCCTTTGCGCAGCTGTGCCATTCTGCCGATGTATATCGTAGTGCATCGGCCAGCAATCGGTTAAAATGAAACAATAAAAATTAAATATTCCTTTAAATATCGTGCCTGGGGGGTGTCTATAGTATGCCTGTAAAGTGGCGCAGTTTTCCCGTGTTTAGAACAGTACCACAGCAAAATGAAATTTCGAAAGAAAAAAGGTCATTTAAAACTGATCTCGGTTGTAATGAATTGTTGGGTCCCGGCAATATAGATGAAATTCATTGAAAAAAACAGCATGCCCCCCCATTCCATTACCAGGCCTTTTGGGTCCCAAAACCAAAAATTGAAAAAAAAAATTGCGTGGGGAGTCCCCGCAAAATCCATATTAGGTCCTTCAGGTCTGGTATGGATATTACGGGGAACCCTGCGCCAAACGTTAAAAAAAATCGCGTAGGGGTCTCCCCAAAACCCATACCATATTTTGGAGGGCCACTCGGTGACGTAAACGGGCGACCCCGCCTTCCTTTGACATCACCTGGTGTCAGAGTGGGTGGGGTCACCCATTTACGTCACTGGGTGGCTCCGCCCTCAGCTATACAACAGTTGTCACAGAGAAGAAGCGTCACTCGGTGGGAGCCTTCCATAGAGGCGGAGCTGTTGCGGTTTTATTTAGCTTTTTTCGGTCCATCGGGCGACGTGAGATGGATTTACAATGTACCCGTTACCAATTCACATAGGGAGAGGCCGGGATCTGGGGGTTCCCTTGTTAAAGGGGGCTTCCAGATTTCAATAAGCCCCCCGACCCGGAGACCCCCACAACCACTGGGCAAGGGCTGTGGGGGGCAACTCCAAAGCACCCTCTCCATGTTGAGGGCATGTGGCCTGGTACGGTTCAAGGGGATGCGCTCTCTTGTCCCCCCATTTCCTGTGGCCTGCCAGGTTGCATGCTCGGATAAGGGTCCGGTATGGATTTTGGGGGGACTCCTACGCCATTTTTTTTTTATTTGGCACAGGGTTCCCCTTAATATCCATACCAGACCTGAAGGGCCTGGTATGGATTTTGGGGGAACCCCCACGCAATCATTTTTTTAATTTTTGGTTTGGGGTTCCCCTTAATATTCATACCAGACGCAAAAGGGCTGGTAATGGACTGGAGGGGGAACCCATGCAGTTTTTTTCAATGAGTTTTATCTATATTGCCGAGACGCAATCAGTTTTAAATTACTTTTTTCCTTTAGAAATTTAATTTTGCTGTGGTACTGTTCTAAACACGGGAACCATTTGCCACTTTACAGGCATACTATAGACACCTCCAAGGCACGATATTTAAAGGAATATTCCACTTTTATTTTTTCACTTTAAGCATTATTAAAATCACTGTGCCAGAAAAAATTACCGTTTTTAAAACTTTTTTTTGCATTGATACATGTCCCCTGGGGCAGGACCAAGGTCCCCAAACTTTTTATGACAATAACTTGCATATAAGCCTTTAAAATGAGCACTTTTGATTTTTCATGTCCGTGTCCTATAGACTTAAACGTTGTTCGCGTGTTTGTCCAAATGTTTTGCCTGTTCGCAAGTTCTGGTGAGGGGGTGTTCGGCTCATCCTTAGCAACCACTGTACTTGCTAAAATCTGCAGGAATGCTATCCTAAGTTAATATTTCTCTACAACTATCTACTCTTGAGGATTGAGGTATCTGCCGTTCTGAGTTGGAGATATGACAGTATAGTCAAATCGCCACAACCCAGGCAATCAATTAGTAAAGTTTTACTGTGAGGTCTGATTTGAAAAACTCTTACAAACTCCACAAACCATTCTGTAGCAAGGTCTCAGGCCTATTTTGATCTAATGAGAACCTCAAGTGCCAGGGACAGCTGACATCCTTCTGTATGTAGTGGGTTGTGTGGCATGGTGGGTGTGTAGTTAATAAATTATTGGGCGCCAGACACTTCTTGGATGCAAAAGAAAGTTTATTTCTCCTAACAAACCTTTTTTGTGGGAGAGAGGGTTAGCGCCAGGACACCCTTAGGAAGTTGCAAGATTAATTGTCAGACTCTAAGGCCCCGTACACACGTCCGAGAAACTCGACGAGCAAAACACATCGTTTTGCTCGTCGAGTTCCTTGTGAAGTCGAGTTTCCCCATTGACTAATGAGGAAATAGAGAACATGTTCTCTATTTGGCTCGACGAGTTCCTCGTCGGCTTCCTCGGCCAAAAGTGTACACATGACCGGGTTTCTCGGCAGAATACGGCTCCGATCGAGTTTCTGGCTGAATTCTGCCGAGAAACTCGGTCGTGTGTACGGGGCCTGAGACTTTAATAGGAGGACAGCCATGCAGGGAAAGGCATCCAGCAAGACGGCACATCTGCATGTGTAGGAATGCTGTCTCATATGGCAACAGTCTTTAACAATTCCAAACAAAAAGCTTAACAGTTCCTTCACCCACTTCTCTGCTGGGTCCCTAGCTTGGCTCTCTAGATACCTCTCAAGCTTCACCCCTGCTGGCCTGCTTGGTCCCTGGCTTGCCACACAAGGCTGCTCTGCAAGTCTCATCTCCGCTGGCTGGGTCCCTGGCTTGATTCCTACTGAAGTTTCCAGATTCTTCACCGTCCCCAGTTGGTGAGAATACTGCTCCGGTACTTGCTTCAGTTATTCATTGTGGTCTCTAGTAATTAGGCAGATAGTCCTTTACTGATGACAGGTTCTCCGGCCAACAGAACTGTCACTTTTGCTTGGACTGCAAGCCGCAGTCCCAAACCTGCGCTGCTCTCTTGCTTCTAAATAGGCTCTCAGACAGCCTAACAGCCAGATGTGCCCAGGATAGGCCCCATCTCCGGCCTAGCAACCCGGGCAATAAGACAAATGTCCACCCAGACAGCCTTCCAGGTGGCACAGAACACAAATCACCTGACTCCACCTGAATATATAGGCTCTTCAAGCAGGCCAAGGGATCCAAGAAAACACCTGCCCATTGGCTGAGATACCCCATATACCCATAACCGGACCTTGCGTTGCCGACTTCTGGGAAAATCACACAAGCAGGAAATTGGATGTACCGTACACCAATGTTGCATAGAATGCTCCAAGTTACCGTATTGAATTTAATTTTACAGAAAATTACAGCGCTACAGATTGGAAAGGAAAGGTAATTTTTAATAGCATTCAATTACAATATGGCCTGTGTAGCAATCATATTTCTTTTTATTTGCTATTTTTCCCATGAAAGTGGAATTACCCTTTAAGAACATGTATACAAGCGGCAATTTCTTATTTTTTTACTGCCTAATTTTCACAAAAATAATTATATGACTTGGGTGGGGGGAGTAGTGTAACATTTTAAATATTGTTTTATCAACCAAGTCTGCCTAGGAAGCATGATGTGTAAATAAATCCCTGAAAATAGCCAACGCATATACATGCTGGCAAGAGTGAAACTGTCACATATAACCTCCAGTAAAATTCAGTGCTTATAGTTGCATTCGGATTAAAGAGGAGTGTATTTCTCTTTTGTTGTTTGTATGGTCTTATATCAGCACCATCTTTAATGTATTGTATTGTTAGGGTGTGCCCTTCAAGTATTTGTTTGTCTGTTATATAGATCCTGACCAGACCCCTTGGGATGGAGCACCCCATTCTCTCCCACCAGTACTTCTAATCAGTGTCCACCTGAGCTATAGGAGGAGTGCTTTTAGTTCTCCCATAACGAGGAGTGTATTTCCCCCATGGTTGAGAAGCAGGATATTTAATTCTATGAATAGTGTAGGACCCACTGAAAATGG
Organism: Rana temporaria; assembly: GCF_905171775.1. Taxonomy (NCBI): domain Eukaryota; kingdom Metazoa; phylum Chordata; class Amphibia; order Anura; family Ranidae; genus Rana; species Rana temporaria. The sequence goes on along the minus strand of NC_053495.1, from coordinate 99,555,191 downwards.
GGCACTTTGACGCTGAAGTGGATTTGGCACTATATGGCCATATGGTGTGAACAAATCCCCATATTTTTGCTTATCTGCTTAATATGTTCAGGTGCTTTAAATAGCCTTGCAGGATTTAAATGTAATTTTTGTATGTGTGTGCTCTAATCTTTTGTTCATAGATGCCTTTTATCACAAGGATTAGTTCAGCAACATTAGGAAGGCAAGCTCCTGCCACAGTACGCCAAGTACGTACAGACAAGAGCCATTTAGCATTTTTGTTTAATAATCTGATCAGTCAAACATTTTTAACCTTTAAGTTAGATAGGGCAAGGGAAAAAGTTATTCCTAGTAAAACCGAGTGACCATAAATGTAATTAACTGATATTGTCAAAAATAGCCAGATACATTTAAACATTTAATGTAATAGAAGACTACTTACCTGGAAAGGAAGAAAGTGGTAGGTTTGGAAATGAATGATGCCCAGTACAGATGAGCACAGCGTCAAATATAGCTGTGTCTTGTTTGCCTTCCCTTTCAGTGGTAACAATCCACTGGCCAGTGGTGGGGAAGTCCTGGGTTTTCTTTATGCTACACACAGCAGTCTAAAATATTAAATTGATATATATATATATATTAAACAACATATCTGTGAAGCCATAAGGTAATATGCTCACATAAAAATAAGTAGGCATGGGATTTCTATGGGTAATCTGTGAGGTGTCCAGCAGGTGGCAGTTTCTCTAGTCTCTCCAATGGCCATGAGAGAAAAACAGAACAAAAAAAGAAAGAGCACACCATTCTACGCTTTACCCTTGGAGGAGTGAGGTGATCTACCAACGCTTCAAACAGTGGAGAACGGCCCCTGATACTGGAAGTTTGTGAGACTTTATGAGATTACAGTACCAGAAATTCACAGAAACACAGAGATGTCAGTTTATTGAGCAGTGATAAATTATCACCGCTCAGTACACTGACAGACGGCGTGGTTAATGTAATTAAAATAAAGAGTCACCCTACATAATATATATATATATATGTATATACACACACACAAAATATATATACATGTATATACACACACACATTATATATATGTATGTATATATATATATATATATATATATATATATATATATATATATATGTATACACATAAATATTACAGGGGGACATAGTTACAGTGTTGGGGGGTCTGAACGAGGTAGAAGGAAGTTAAAAATCTTCCTCCCTCCATCCTCAGATCCCCCGGGATTCCCTCTTCTCTTCCCGATTCACCACCTCTGAGATGGTGAATCAGGGAGTGTGAATTCTTTTTTTTTTGTAAATTCTTTATTTTTCATAATTTTTTTTTTTCTTATACAAGGATATTAACACATCACAATTAAACAACCTAAATCTATACCACAATTCTGGTCTTCTTGATCAAAAATAACCTTTCTTTTCATTAACATTTACTTATTCCTAAATAAACAGAAAACAAGTGATGGTTGACCTCTTCTCTTTACTACCTCTCATTAACTAATCACTTATGGTTGTCTATCCTTGTCAAGATGTCTACATCCCCATGTTATTCCCCCCCCCGCCCGCTTCTGGACTACAAGTCCAAAAAAAAAGTATAAATTACCTCCTCCTCCCCTCCCTACCCCCCCCCCCCCCCCCCCCCCCGCTCCTTATATATAACATAGGGGTCCAGATATCTCTAAACTTATCCTCCTGTTCACTTAGAGCCATTGTAAGATTTTCCATTTGCTGAATTTCAGTAATTTTCGCAAACCATTGTGTTGTGAATTCTGACTCAGATCGCCAATGAAGCGCTCAGATCACAGCTTCATAAACTGGCCGTTACTGTTTCAGTTTATGAGACTTCTCTGTGTGTAAATAAACACTCACATATAGTTGATAGAAAAACTGCATTAATACAAGGCTGCTGCAGGTGGCATACACCTTTTGTCCCAAAGGTGGCAAAATAAAGGGTGACTGGTATAATAGTAAAATTCTCCAGTGGATGGCTTCAAAGGAAGCATTGTTGGATAACCAGGTACCAGGAAGAGCCAGTTGAGCAGTATTGGGTAACCAGGAAGAGCCAGCTAAGAATGTGCAGAGGGTGGCCACAGTGGACCACAAAGATGCAAGTCTTGGCTGGCAGAGTGGTCATAATGACGTCACACATAAGTGGACGTGGCAACACATTTCAAGTCCTCTTTATCAAGCCTGTCCAGTGCTTTAGAAATATTACAATATATAGGCAGAGCACAAACAGTAGTGACACAAGCCGCAGCCATCCCTATCATACTCTAGCCACATGTGGAAGAGGGTGGCGCTTGAGAAATTAACTTCCTCTTTATACTCTAAAGCCTTGTACACACGACCGGTTTTCTCGGCAAAGACCAGCAAGAAAACTGCTTCTTTTTTTTGTAAAATTGTTTTTATTGAGTTTTCAAAACACACATACATTAACAGGCCACATACATGACCAACAGTGACCGGTTGAAACACAGAGACCGGTGCACAAAACTAAAACCTAACAAAATTAGGGGGGAGAGAAAAAAACAAAAAAAAAGGGGGGGGGGAAGGAATGAGGGAACAGAAATGCTCGCATTGGAGACCGTCCATATTCACTGAACGGACTAGGATAAATAGAAGCAAAATGAAGTTAGAGCATAACCAATCCCCCCCATACAATATACATAAGGCTCTTCCGCCCACACCCAGCTCCAGTGCAAAAACCAAATGATATACGGTCTCATTCCCACCCAAGAAACCCATCCATATCAACAGATTACCACATGCCCCTCTGCAGAATTGAACAGTCACCCCCACGTGCTTAGGGATAAATGTTTCTATGATTCCCTCCTACAGAATTCCTCTACCACTGCATCCGCTAAATACTACACCTCTCCGTCAAATTGGTTTAGTCTGATACCGTATCCGTGGAGGCCATCCAACCCCCCCAGACCTTATCGAATTTGGTCAATGCTCCTCTGCTCAAGTATGTGGCTTTGTAGAATGGGATGGCTTTGTTGACTAAGACTTTCCAGGCTGATACCCTGGGGGCAGAGGAACTCTTCCATGAGAGGATAATTATTTTCTTGGCGTAGAAGAGAACAAGAATGAGAAGGGTTCTTATAGCCCTGGTCGTAGCCAGGGGTTCAACCAACAGTAACAGACACACCTCCACAGTCATGGGGACCGAGATGGTGGTGACTGACCGGATACAATCCACCACTTCCTGCCAGTACGTCTGAATCTGTGTGCATTCCCAAAAAACATGCATGAAATCGGCAGCAGGCATAGAGCACCGCCAGCAGGTCGATCCCTGATCTCTGAACATTCTAGCCAGTCTAGCAGGGGTCAGGTAGAAACGATGACGTCATTGCGTTCTTTCCTTTCAAGAGAACCGCGGTTCTTTTGAAAGGTCAGTGTGTACACTCGGGCGGCAAGAGAATCTTGCCATGAATCTCATCAGGGAAAACAACGTTTTTTTCCTGACGAGATTTTTGCCCGTGTGTACAGGGCCTCATAGTACATCAATACGTTGTGTTTGTCAAACGACAATTTGTGGATAGTTAGTATGCAAGACAAAATCCTGCACATGCCCTTTTGACAAAAATCAGACGCTCAGTCGTCCAACAATCAAACAGTGTGTACGGGGCCTAAGGCTGGCCATACACAATACAATTTTATTATTAACTTTTCTGTAGATTTACCTTCAAATATATAGTGCCAGGGAATGCCTGACTGTGTTTAGGTTTGACCTCATATTATGCTTTTGGTAAATCTAAAGGAAAATTGAATAAGAAAATTGTACAATGCATGGCCAGCCTAAATGAGCCCTTACCCACTAACCCTAACTGAATAATACAGTAGTTTTAAAGTACTGTGGGATTGATTTACTAATGCTGGAGAGTGCAAAATCTGGCACAGCGCTGCATAGAAACCAATCAGCTTCCAGTTTTTTTTTTCAAAGCTTAATTGAACAAACTGACGTTAGAAGCTGATTGTCTACCCTGCACAGCTGCACCAAATTTTGCACTTTCCAGATTTAGTAAATCAACCCCCGTGTTTGATAAACAATTGCCATGTTTTTTTCTTTGAGAAATCCATATTTGCATTTCAGCTCTACTGATCTCTACCAAGGTTTTTACAACCAATTCCTAGCTATGTACACTCACTTAAATAGTAGCTGCATGTCACTGATCAGGATGGGCCTCCTGAGATGTCAATAGGAGATCATGCCTACTTAATGTCTCCATGTTACAGAGTGACAACACAGGCGTGCATTGGGAGACAGATGTCCCCCTATATCAGGATGGGCCTCAACAAGGACTCTTATGAGGATTGCCACATACTAATTTAATGAAAGCTGTAGATTTCAAAGGATTAAAAATGATTTTTGAAATTGCATTGCCATGTAAAAGGATTATATGGTATATTAATTATTGGGTTTACATTTACTGAAACAACTAAAATCTCAGTCTTACCTTATGGGTGCTGAAAATATTGGTGCTAAATGCTACTAGGTGTTGTGTCAAATACCACTTGTGAAAAGCTTTGGCAATTGGATGCATGGAGACTGAGAATGTTCACGCGATAAATTGTGCAAATCGTCACTCCAACTATCCAATCATTATGAAAAGCAAATTTACTTATTTAATCTGTACGTGATTGGTTATCCTTTAGTAAGCCAACTTAATAATCTATGGAGAAGGATGATCCAGTTTGCTCTCCTCATTAGCAGTGCATGTTTCTAAATGCCTTGGCTTATGGATATGTGACTAGCATGGGAGGGTGGATGCTGGCGAAGCAGGACATGAAAGTACTTTTGCCCTTTTAGTTTAAATAATATTATTTATTTCAAGAAAACTGTGAATACAGCTTTGAAGAATAAGCATACTTTGCCCCCCATTAATATGGAGAAAATATGTAAAAAATACTACGAGAGTAGGTGTATTCTGCAAGACATACAGGAAAATATCTAGCAGCATGCAGATAAAAAACAAAACTTTCAATAATAAGGCTATATACAAAGATTGAACATATGAAGTACTATTTGGAAAAGTAACTAATTCTATTGCCAAGAATCACATATTTGCTCTCTGTCTGAAAACAATTAATTTACAATTTAGAGACCATAATTACCGTATTTTCCGGCGTATAAGACGACCTTTTGGATGCAAAAAAATGCATCCAAAGTCGGGGGTCATCTTATACGTTGGTACCTGTCTCCGTCAGGCTGCGGGCATCCATGATTTAAAAGCCGCGCCTCCTCCTCAGACTGTTCCGCGATTGGCAGAACACTCATTATCCCAGCAGGGCCTCTGTTCAGTGTTCCGCCAATCACAGATGCCTTCTCATCCTCTGACAAGAGGACATCCGTGATTGGCGGAACACTGAACAGAGGCCCTGCTGGGAAAATTAGTGTTCCGCCTATCACGGAACAGCCTGAGGAGGAGGCGCGGCTTTTGAATCATCGATGCCCGCAGCCTGGAAGCCAAAATCTGAAAAGAAAGTAAGGTAGGGAGATCGTCTTGGCCGGCACAGTGGAGGCACAGTGGAGGAATGTGGTGGAACAGTGGAGGCATGTGATGGCACAGTGGAGGCATGTGATGGCACAGTGGAGGCATGTGGTGGCACAGCGGAGGCATGTGGTGGCACAGCGGAGGCATGTGGAGGCATGTGATCCACAGTGGAGGCATGTAATGGCACAGTGGAGGCATGTGATGGCACAGTGGAGGCATGTGATGGCACAGTGGAGGCATGTCATGGCACAGTGGAGGCATGTAATGTAATGTAATGGCACAGTGAGGCATGTAATGTAATGTAATGGCACAGTGAGGCATGTAATGTAATGGCACAGTAAGATCTGAAAAAAGCCTGTTTCTGTCAGCGGTTGTTCCTGTCAGCGGTTGTTCTGGCTACCCCTTAGGTTCCAGAAAGTCTAGTAGGAAGGGGGTAGTCTTATACGGCGAGTATATCCCAAAACCAAATTTTTTCCTGGAAAATTAGGGGGTCGTCTTATACACCCAGTCATCTTATACGCCGGCAAATACGGTACACATTTTTCTTACTGTGTTATGTTGTATGATAAAGTAATTAAGGTACCTTATTTTGGATGTATTTCAGAAGATTGAATTTCTCAGCATACATTCGGAAATATTCCATAATTCTGGAGTTATGCATGTAGTTGGGGAAATCCTCTGGTGTTGGAAAATCACTAAAGCACATCATCTCCTTAGAGGTGTTAATAACAACAGATTTATAGATGCTGGCTCTGCCATCTTCAGGCTCATCCTATGGCAAGAACATGTATTAGAATCATTTTTTAAGGATCACAGCCAGCACAGATAAAGAGAAACCCATCAAAGACATTTTGATTATTTTACTGGTTTTTACAATTGAGTGTGCTTTGTTTTATGAACTCTTTTGTATCTGACATAGCGTGACTAAGCTAATGCTGCGTACACACGATAGGTTAGTCTGATGGACCGTTTTCATCAGACCAAACCGATCGTGTGTGGGCCCCATCGGTTATTTATCCATAGGTTAAAAAAACTAGGAACTTGTTTTAAAATTATCTGATGGATAAAAAACCTATAGAAAAAAACGATCGTCTGTGGGTACGTCCATCGGTTAAAAATCCACGCATGCTCAGAATCAAGTCGACGCATGCTTAAAAGCATTGAACTTTATTTTTTTTAAGCACGTCGTTGTGTTTTACGTCATCGCGTTCTGACACGATCGTTTTTTTAACTGATGGTGTGTAGGCAAAACTGATCATCAGTCAGCTTCATCGGATAACTTATGGAAAAATCCATCAGACCGTTTTCATCAGACTAACCTATCGTGTGTACAGAGCATTAGTGTCCAAAGGTGCAAAAAAACAGCTTATTTGGAAGAGGGATTCCAACCTTGCCCATGGGAGGCAGGTAGGTGGCCTATAGAAAATCCCTCTCCGTGCTAGATACCAACTTTGGGCACTAGGGGGGATGAAGAGCAATCCTTATACTTACTGGTAGTAGTAGTAGATTGAAGCTGGAGAACTTTTATGTATTTGCTCCTTTGATGGCTTACCTGTTATATATTGAGAAATTTCTCATTTATAAAACTGTTTTCACACTCACCTTGTATCTCCAGAGTCCTCCAATATCATCCGTTTTTTCAAAGCATGTGGGCTCCAGTCCCTCATCAAGACAACACTTAATAGCTGTCAATCCACTGGCTCCTGCACCAATCACAGCAACTCTCTTCGTCATTTTCTGCACACAACAGAATTGTATTAATATCATAAATATCTATGGGGGAAAATACCTTTTGGGTATAAGCAAAATCCTACTTAAAGAAAATAATTATGTGTAAAATAATACACTCTTGCTAGAGTATAGTATATTTTCAGCAAGTGTATAGTTTTAGTTTGTTTAGAGATCAGTGATATTAGAGAAAATTATATTTTAAATTGATTTTTCTACATGAGGACCATGATGTAAATCCTTGGGGTACGTCAAGGTATACAAGGAGGCAATTTATGGGCTGCATGTAGTATATGCAGATATAAATTATTACCCATCAGTTATGTAACAATAGGGTCCCTTTATTTGACATATGTTGTTGAGACATAACAGCAATGATTCAACAGTCATTTGTTGACTGTTACCATTTCTGACTAGTGATGAGTAAAAAAACAATACTCCAAATGTATAGTTCTTCAACTGGATCATTTTGACTGAGTCCTGCCTCTCTTTACAGCAACCAATCAGTTAGCAAAGGTGGGTGCCTCGGCACGTCCGCCATAAAGAAGAAAAAGATTCTCTGCAGCAACTTTTTTTCTGTTTGCAAAAAGGATACAAAAGAGTAAAAACTGTAAAATCTAGAAATATGATTTGCTGCCTAAAGGAGTTATGGTCTTATGCTTACTAGAAATGCCACCAACAGACTTTCTCTGACATCTATTTTACAGTGCAAGGTTTGCTGAGCATACACACAGGCAGTGGCGTAGTGTAGGGGGGGCCACTACACTGACCACTGCAACACAGATTACACTACACTGACCACTGCAACACACACTACACTGACCACTGCAACACAGATTACACTACACTGACCACTGCAACACACACTACACTACACTGACCACTGCAACACATACTCAATACACTGACCACTGCAACACAGACTACACTATACTGACCACAGCAACACACACACACACACTACACTGACCACTGCAACACAGACTATACTATACTGACCACTGCAACACACACACACTACACTGACCACTGCAACACAGATTACACTACACTGACCACTGCAACACACACTACACTACACTGACCACTGCAACACAGACTACACTACACTGACCATTGCAACACAGACTACACTACACTGACCATTGCAACACAGACTACACTACACTGACCATTGCAACACAGACTACACTACACTGACCACTGCAACACAGACTACACTATACTGACCACAGCAACACAATCACACACACTACACTGACCACTGCAACACAGACTATACTATACTGACCACTGCAACACACACACACACACACACACTACACTGACCACTGCAACACAGATTACACTACACTGACCACTGCAACACACACTACACTACACTGACCACTGCAACACATACTCAATACACTGACCACTGCAACACATACTCAATACACTGACCACTGCAACACAGACTACACTACACTGACCACTGCAACACAGACTACACTACACTGACCATTGCAACACAGACTACACTACACTGACCATTGCAACACAGACTACACTACACTGACCACTGCAACACAGACTACACTATACTGACCACAGCAACACACACACACACACTACACTGACCACTGCAACACAGACTATACTATACTGACCACTGCAACACACACACACACTACACTGACCACTGCAACACAGATTACACTACACTGACCACTGCAACACACACTACACTACACTGACCACTGCAACACATACTCAATACACTGACCACTGCAACACAGACTACACTACACTGACCACTGCAACACAGACTACACTACACTGACCATTGCAACACAGACTAGACTACACTGACCACTGCAACACAGACTACACTATACTGACCACTGCAACACACACACACACACACACACACACACACTACACTGACCACTGCAACACAGACTACACAACACTGATCACTGCAAAAAACACTACACTACACTGAACACTGCAACACACTACACTGACCACTGCAACACACACTACACTATACTGACCACTGCAATACACTATACTGACCACTGCAATACACACTACACTACACTACACTGACCACTGCAACACACACTACACTACACTGACCACTGCAACACACACTACACTATACTGACCACTGCAACACACTATACTGACCACTGCAACACACTATACTGACCACTGCAACACACTACACTGACCACTGCAACACACACTACACTACAATGACCACTGCAACACACACTACACTACACTGACCACTGCAACACACACTACACTACACTGACCACTGCAACACACACACACACACACTATACTGACCACTGCAACACAGACTACACTACACTGACCACTGCAACACAGACTACACTACACTGACCACTGCAACATAGACTACACTGACCACTGCAACACAGACTACACTGACCACTGCAACACAGACACTACACTGACCACTGCAACACAAACACTACACTGACCACTGCAACACAGACTACACTACACTGACCACTGCAACACACACTACACTGACCACTGCAACACAGACACTACACTGACCACTGCAACACAAACACTACACTGACCACTGCAACACAGACACTACACTGACCACTGCAACACAGACTACACTACACTGACCACTGCAACATAGACTACACTGACCACTGCAACACAGACTACACTGACCACTGCAACACAGACACTACACTGACCACTGCAACACAAACACTACACTGACCACTGCAACACAGACACTACACTGACCACTGCAACACAGACTACACTACACTGACCACTGCAACACACACTACACTACACTGACCACTGCAACACACACTACACTACACTGACCACTGCAACACACACTACACTACACTGACCACTGCAACACACACACACACTATACTGACCACTGCAACACAGACTACACTACACTGACCACTGCAACACAGACTACACTACACTGACCACTGCAACATAGACTACACTGACCACTGCAACACAGACTACACTGACCACTGAAACACAGACACTACACTGACCACTGCAACACATACACTACACTGACCACTGCAATACAGACTACACTACATTGACCACTGCAACACAGACTACACTACACTGACCACTGCAACACAGACTACACTATGTGTATTTATATTTACATTGTATTGTATACTGCTTTACAATTATGCTGCTATGGCAGTATTAATTGTTATACATGCATTTATGTTTCAGTTGATATTCTCTATGGATATTGGGAGATCCCTGGGGTAACACACTCACATCCCAGCCATGCCTGTTCCCCCCGCCCCCCCCCCGGTTGTGCTCTGTTGGGTCTGGATTTTTCTTGCCTCCTCAGCTCCCGAGCTGGACTCTTACTGCTGCCACCTCTGGAAATTCAGCATCTGGGAGTCTGACCTAGCCATTGATAAATATGGGGCCTTGTGCTCCAGACCCCTTGGACCATTTGTCATAATACCATCATTGTGTAGACTTTTCATGTTGTTCATATATGCATGACAATTATTTATAAACTTTGATACTGCATTTACTACTTGTGTCATGTGACTGACTAACCGCATTCACCTCATTCAAAGTCCTGGGGTGGCTTTGTGTTTTGTTGTATATATTGGGATGAAGGTGTTTTTTGGGTGACACCAGACCATTTTCTCTCTTTTGTCTATACCTTTCACACAATAATATATATACATATATATATATATATATATATATATGTATATATATATATATATATATAATATGCACCTATTGTTTTGTTTTTTTACAAAGACATGTAGTAGAATACATTTTGTCTTAAGTTCATAAATAAATGTTTTTTTTATTTATTTTTTATTAGATATGTTTTATAACAGAAAGTAAAAAATATATATTTTTTTGAAATTTCGGTCTTTTTAATTTATATAATAAAAAATAAAATACCCAGTGGTAATCAAATACCACCAAAAGAAAGCTCTATTTGTGTGAAAAACTTCTATAAATTTCATTTGGGTACAGTGTTGCATGACCACGAAATTGCCAATTAAAGTAGCATTGTGCTGAAAAGAAAAATGGCCTCATCATAAAGGGGGTACAACCTTCCTGAGCTCAAGCAGTTAAAGACAATATTTTTATTTCTTTTGTTTTGAATAGAGTTGTTAAAACTTATATTAAGATGTTATCATTGTCTGTCTCTCTGCTGGGAAGATTTATTCCCTCTATTTACTCTGGTTACCATCTTCAGTGGGATAGAAAGTGATGGTTAATCTAAAATAGGAAAAAGAATAGAGGTAAAATCTTCCAATCGGAACACATATCCCTGTGCTTTAGAAAGTATTTACTCAGCCTTTGAAGAGATTTCCTCTGCTTTCCTGTTGTTTCTCCTGGACAGAAAGTGAAAAGAAATTCACCAACCTAACTAATGCAGCCATGGTCCCCTCCTGTGAAATTATGTACCCCACCTCTAACCCCCAGAATGAGAGTCAAGCATTACTGTCATAAAAAAAAATCGCTGCACCGATTTCAAAAAGTAGTTCCTGTACTACTTTTTGCGATTTCGGGACGCGATTTACATTAACATCTGTGCAGATGTCTCTGAAATCGGGGCCGAAATCGGGACTGCCAGCGGGAGTGAAATCGTGCGAGTTCAGCTCAACTCGGCCGGCTTCACTCCCGCAGCACAGTGTGAGCCTGGGCTAAATAAACAATATTATTTTCAATGTAAGAATTACGCAGTAACCCAAGAATTATTAGAAAACAAAAATATAAAACCTTAGATCCTGTACCTACCTTATTTTCTTCTAACATCCAGACTTTCACAGGTATTAGTAACCTGCTTCTGAGTAACAGGCAAATAATATTTTCTTGTGAAAAATTAACCAGTAATGACCTTGCAGCAACACAGTTGTTTTCAGCAGTTTTTCAATGAAAGATTTACAATGCCCCTTGAATTGGAACAAAGCTCAAAGGTTCTGCTAAAGTTTGCAAAAGATTCCACAAGATCAAATGCTATCTCGTAACACAGCTTACTCAAAGCAAAATTATATTGCCTCTATATACCTAGATATTCAATATAATAGATATTGTGGTTGATTTACTGAGTCTTGCTTGCACAAGAGTGGATGATGAAAGTCAGCACTACTTCACTGCATTTACTAAGCAGGGGAAATTCCTTGGCAAATTGAACAGTCTATTTGCCTTTAGTGAATCAACCCTATTGGCTTTTAAATTATTTGTTATTATTTTTTATTATTCCTGTTGTTTTATAATGTATCCACTTTATTTTGTTGTATATGTGTTTATTCTATGCATTTGGCATTCAAGGTCATTTGTATTGTTGTCTGTGAAGATTATTACTCCTTAAAGGGGTTGTAAAGGTAAAAAAAAAAATCCCTAAATAGCTTCCTTTACCTCATCCTTCGATTTTGCTTTTAAATGTTCTTATTTCTTCTGAGAAATCCACATTTCCTGTTCTTCTGTCTGTAACTCCACACAGTAATGCAAGGCTTTCTCCCTGGTGTGGAGAAAGCCTCTTGAGGGGGGAGGGGGCGAGCAGGCAAGTCAGGACACTCTCTACTTTGCAGATAGAGAAAGGAGCTGTGTGTTAGTGGGCATCCTGACACTCCCGCTCACCCCCTCCCCCCTCAAGAGGCTTTCTCCACACCAGGGGGAAAGCCTCACATTAATGCATGTAGTTACAGACAGAAGAACAGGAAGTGAGGATTTATCAGAAGAAATAAGGACATTTAAAAGCAAACTCGAAGGATGAGGTAAGTGAAGGAGGACTGCACTAAGGTAAAGGAAGCTATTTAGGGGAAAACAATGTACCTTTACAACCTCTTAAAGGTTATTGCAATGATAGTTTTATTTGATCTCATAGACTGGACTTGTTCTGTAATGTTGAAGATGGTTTTCTGCTTATCTATGCAGCATCCTCAGTTCTAATAAATGTCAACAATGTAAACACCCATTGGACTATGTATTAACACAGGGAATGGATTGTGTATAATTAGAACTTTTACATCTCTCATCATGTTCTTGGAAAATCCACATCCGCTTCAACACATTCAGTGGTAATTGTATTGTTATCAAGGTCACGGAATCACCCACATGACTAGAAATGCTGGGGTATATCCTGACACTCATCAGAGCTGAAAAAAGCTGCTTGGACAAGCTTTAAAACATCTTTAACCTTACAGAAGGTGTCCAATTAAACTTGACTACTACTAGCAACTAGTTCATTTTTTTGTATTTCTATTATATTCTCTTGTTTATGTTGTTACAGTATATACTGTATGTGTTAATTATAAAGAATTTGCCATTTCAATAATCACCACCCACCCTGCGTGACTTCCCCCTACCATGTATCCCGGGCTCTCCTGTCCCACCTACAGGCCTGCGACAGGTATAGCCATGTTACCAGGCAGGGTAGAGGTAGCTCAGTGAACATTCATTCACTGATCCTCCTTCCACTTAGTAAACCGGGAAGTGACATGTATTATTTCACTTCCTGCTTCAGAGCTGTCACTCCGCAAGTGTGCTGCCATGTAATAAGGCTTACCTGTAGGTATAAAGAATATCTCCTAAACCTGCACGGTTTAGGAGATATTCCCCTTGCAATGCGCCGCTGACTGCATCGGCGCATGCGCAGGGGGGATCCTCGGCTAAAGGACCAGCAGCCGCTGGACCTTGCCGAATTTAAATCTCACGCGCGCACGCGCGGGAGTGACGTCATCGCCGCTCCAGTCAATCACAGCGCTGGAGCGGCGATACCCAGAAGACACGCCGGAGCAAGTAGATTTCTCGCTCTGCGTGAACCAGGTAAGTTTTACACACCTCGTTCCGAGGTAAGTATTTCATAATGAGCTAATATGCGGTGCATATTAGCTCATTATGACTTTTGCCTTGCAGGAGAAAAAAAATAAATTTGATGCGGGTTTACAACCGCTTTAAGTGTGTCCTAGGGAGTGATTCTAACTGTTAGGGGGAGGAGCTACCAGTGACACATCACTGATCACTGTTCCGGATCACGGGGGAAACAGAAGATCAGTGACATGTCACTAGGCAGAACAGGGGAATGCCTTGTTTACAAATGCATCCCCCTGTTCTGCCTTTGCAGACCGCAATCGTGGGCCGCCCGGGAACATCGAGTTCCCGGGACCCGCTGGCACACTCACAAGGCATGCGGTGAGCATGCACGCGTCCGCTGGGCGGCAAATTTAAAGGGACGCACAGGTATGCCCATTTGCCTGCCCGTGCCATTGTGTCAACGTATATGTGTGTGCGGCGGTCGGCAAGTGGTTAATTGCTCAAAATAAATAACACTTTTTACCACTGCACATAAAGTAAGACAAAAATTGAATCTCTTCAAAGTGACATTTTTCATTGCTATCACAGAGCCAAAACATTTTGTGAGCTCTAAGGAATATTTGTCCAGGAGCATTTTATGCAGAGTTAGATGGATTTTCTTATGTCATATTTCCACCTCAATTCACCCCCAAAGTTAAGTGTGTGTTCTATATTTATAGGAATCGGTAAACCGATTTTCTGTCATTCTACTGTAACTCAGAGTATATGTGCTGCTTAGAATTGTTAGGCATCATGAAGTTTCTCATCGCTTACTTAAAAACCTTAGGATCAAGAAGCCAGATAAAAATTATGTTTATACTATATAAAGAAGTAAAAGAGTAAAATCAAGACACTAAATACACAGCTTAAAATTAAAAGAGCCAGCAGTCTTGCCTACAACACCAAGGGCTTATTTTAAAAAGACAAATACATGTAGCAGACTTGCATGTGATGGCTTTTTAGATTTTGCTTTATTCATTTATGTTTGATTCATCATAGTACTAAATGCTCATTATCCATTCATTTTTAATTGAAAACTATAATGATTTGAGATCAATATTTTCTGTTCTTTTTTCAATTTATATGTTGTTTTTTAACATATAGCTTTTTTCTTACCGTAAATCAACTTCCAAAAAGAAAATACAACCTAAAGTGTTTTGTTAAGATTGTCTATAAAGACAAACTAAAATGTACCTTTGTTTCCAAAGTTTCTAAAAACTGATCCAGTAGAACTTCTGCAGTCTGCACATCAATTATGTTTGTATATAAAAGGGCACACAGGGAGATCCATTCCTGACAGCTATGCTACCACAAATGTGAAGGAGGCATAAGTACCACTTGCTACCGGTGTAATTAGAGCTTTTATCAGAAGTCATGGACTGACACTGACCACTATATAAATAAAGAGCTATTATTATGGTGCTGTTTGTTATAACCCAGGTCCATGCAACATCCATGAGCTGAAAACAGCCCTGGATCTAGGGGGGTGATAGGGTCGGCTGTACAACCCCCCAGAATTTAGACACCTCCAGGTCCCTGAGAGTGCATTCACTGATCCATGAGACAGTCTGATGGGGACATTAGATGTAAGGGGGCACTCCAATGGGGACAGTTTATGTGATGAGGCTCTTATGGGGACAATTGATGTTGGGGACCACTCTGATGGGGACATTTGATGTAAGGAAGCAATCTGAATGAGACAGTTGATATAAGGGGGCACTGTAAGGGGAGCATTTGACCTAAGGGGGCACTTTGATGCAGACAGTTGATGTAAGGGGGCAATCTGATGAAGAAAACGAGTGTTCCATATTCACTCCTGCCTACTCCTGCCCATCAGACAGTTTTTCTGGGTCGTGATTTGTGTTACAAAAGCACACTGGGTGAATAGGCATCTCTCACAGACTGTCAGTGCCATACATAATATGTAAAAATTATGCTCCCTGACATTATTTTAATGCACCCCTAGATCAGATAGGTTGGATCCGGCCCTGGCTAAAAGTTTGGAGGCAACTCCAAAGTAAATATTCTTGGCAAGTGCCTTATATAACCTTTACGCCTTTCTGGGAAATTATAAACTGACCTTTAGGGGCCAAAGGCAGCTTTTGGCCAAAAGGTTACAGACCATAACTGCAATCTACTCCTTAGATCTCCCTTATTCCCAGAAAGTAATTACTATTTTAATTGTTTTCAGACCAATATAATCTCATTCAGTCTTGAAAATATGCAGCATCTAATATTTAGTAAACTGAACAAAGAAGAATCCCAAAAAATGTATGTAAATAAAAAAAACATAATATATATTGTCCAAAATAGGAATATACCCATAAAACATAATATTATCTAAAATGTTGTCTTTAAATCAATATAATATATACAGTATTAATGAAATTTAAATAATTGTAAACTCGATCAAGTTTTAATTTTGGAAAAACATTCAATAGCTGTTAATTTAGCAAACTGTAAAATATTAATATGCATTTATGTTCAAACAAAAATGTAATACTGTACAGTATATGTTAAAAAAATGGATTATGCTTGTAATAAGACATAACAATCTGTATTTGTGTGCAATGAAAAATACTATATATACATCCAAAAAATGAATAGAAATTAACTATTTAAAAAAAAAGTACTAATACTCATAAAAAAATTCCAATAATATCCAGTGATGCTGAATAAACACAATAAATGTCCAGTGCTGAAAAGTCCAAGCAACACTATTAGGGAATAATGTATTAAAAATGTTCAGTCGGTGAAATGTTTCACTTTAAAGGACCTGCCTTAAAGAAGTCTACACATCTGGTTACCCCTGACTTTGTGGAACAGGTGTTTCTAGACCTATACCATAGGTCTAGGCCAGGGGTCTCCAAACTGCGGCCCGAGGGCCAGGTGTGACCCTTTGCGAGCCTTTATCCGGCCTTTGGGGCTTTATTCCTCCCACTGATATGAGGCACTATTCTTTCTACCGACGCCAACAAGGAGGCACAATTTATTTCACTGATACCAATGATGGGATACAATTACTGCTACTAATAGGGGCACTAGTCCTTATCCTACTGACTGCAAACTCTGAGGCCATGTTTACTCTCACCAATGCTTGGCCGGGACATTTTTTACCCCCGCTGGCCACAGTCCGGCCCTCCTAAAGTCTGAAGGACAATAAACTGGCCCTTTGTTTGAAAAGTTCGGAGACCCCTGGTCTAGGCAATAAGTACAGGGCCACTCTTATATTTTCACTAGCTGGTGGAGCACTGGAGAAGATACAGCAAGCACTTACAGCACTGGCATTTGGGTTTTAAACACCAGTAGAATATTGTATGTAGAATATCACAGGTGAAGGCTATACGTAATGGTGAAATTAACACCCATAACATTTAATACACTATTACCTAATAGTGTTGTTTGGACTTTTTAGCATTGGACATTTATTGTGTTTATTCAGGATCACTGGATATTATTGGAGTTTTCTTTTGAGTATTAGTACTTTATTTAAATAGTTCATTTATATTCACTTCTTGGATGCACAGTATAGTATTTTTCATTGTACACATTGGTATATCACAGTAGCGCAGCACTCTTTATTTATATATTTGTTACTAAATGTGAGGAACACACATTCAATGATTGCAGTAGATGTCAGATTAACACTTTCATTTCATCACAATTTTTGGCAGCTCACAGGGTTTTTTCTTTATATAAATATTTGTCTTTAACCCTTTCAGGCTCAGTTCACACTGCTGCAACATGGGGGACCCCAAGTCGCATGACATGTCAAATTCAATGTTTCCCTATGCGATGCTTTGGTCTGACTTGTGTGCGATTTCAGCCCTGTACATGCTCCTAAATAGCATCCAAGTTGGATCAAGTCGGAAGTAAGTCGTAGCAGTGTGAACTGAGCCTCTCTGTCGGGCACTGTTTTCTATGTTATGAATTAGGTGTCAGAACCATTTTGTTATTCTTTTAAAATGCACATGAGGCTGGGTTCAGACTAGAACACCCAGCAGCTCAAAACAGGAGTCCGGTGCATCTGAACTTAGACCTGAAATGGACCAAAAGATGCACAGGAGCCGCTGCGGAAATGTGTGAACCGCCTCCATAGACAGCCGGTCACAATCTCCTGCTATGCAATTGGATGCAGAGAAACCTGCTTCCAATTCGCATAAGTGTGAGCCCAGCCTTGCAGTTTGCTTTAAATACTATATATATTATGAAAGTGCATTACCTCATAATTAAAATATGGTACTGATGATTTTTACATCCCCATATAACTGCCCAAATGTTTATCATAGAATCAAAGGTAAGAACACCTATAAATAGTGACTTACTGTATGCTAAAAACCTTGTCCCATGTTTGAAGTCACTGGTCTGATTACTTCTACCTTTAGGCTCGCTTCACACTACTGTGACTCCAAAATTGTACAATTTCCACTACGACTTTGGGGTGCGAATTTGATGCAACTTTACACTCAAGTTGCATCAAAGTAGTGCAGAAACATTTTCAAAGTCGTTGTGACTTTTTGTCACGTATATTGAAATGGGTAACATTGAAATCAATGGGCTTCAGCTTGTCACGTGACTTTATTTGTCCAAAGTCGCATGACAAGTGTGAACGGAGCCTTAGCGTAGGATCCATAGGTGAAATTTAGAATAGCTGTGAGCTTGTTTTACCTCTTTAATTGCTACAATAATACATCACTGCTACATCACCACTACCTAATGTTGTACAGCCATTATATATGTAATACTGTAATACGTCCTTGGCAGTGAAAGGACTAAATCCTAAATAAATAAACCTAAATGTAATAGCCTCAGTTTAAGCTCACTAAATAGATACATTGAATAACTATTATTACTTTTAAACAACTAAGCGTGTTTTTCATTGATCGGTATAAATTGAGAGGAGCTATTTACCTGGCAATAATATTGCCTGTAACTACATTTTTTTTGCTTCCTGTGGCATATCTTTATTCTTTTATATTATAAAACAATTTGTTGACATACTAGTGGCTGATTGGATATCTGAAAAGGGCAATTATAATCTATACTTAATGACTGCTCATGTAAAACCAATTTTTTGCATTATTTTTATTTATTCCGGGCAAACTGCTCTACTTGCATAGACATCGAAGAGTACTACAGTACAAAAAACCTTGTGCAGCATTACTGAGCAAGCAGCAAGACATGCATATATATATAATGAAATTAATTACTACCATGTACATAAAAACAAAAATATTATTCTGGTTGGGTTGCTTGAATTCAAATCTATATCTTTAAAAAAATGTGTAACTGACTACAAGTTTATTTTAAAGCAAACCTTTTCTTACGTCAAAGCACAGAAACTGACACCAGAGGCAGCCTTACTATCTAACAAATGGAAATAAATGCCAAATGCAGTAACCAAAGAAAAAAGAAAAAAAGAAACTGACACCATGAGTATATAGCAGGCAGTTCCATTAGCCTGCATGCAGTGTTACCTTTCCTCTAGAGCATTGGTCTCCAAACAGCGGTCTCCGGGCCAGATGCATCCCTTTGCTTACCTTGGGAAACTATTCATCCCACTGATTTCAGGCACTGATCCTCCCACTGACACCACCAAGGGGACACAATTCCTCCCACTGATGCCAGATGGGACACTATTCTTTATCCTTCTGACCACCTACTAGCTATAACTTACTTACTCCCACTGACCACCAATCAAGAGATATTGTTTACTTCCATTGTTGCTGGGACATTTTCTACTCGTACTGGGCACAATCTAGCCCCTTTAAAATATAAACTGGCCTCTTGTTTAAAAAGTTTGCAGACCCCTGATTTAGAGTGTCATGGGAGCCCTTAAACTGAGCTGTCCTGCACCACATACCTTACTAATGGACATTTACACTGCCCACAAAATGCAGGAGCTAGACAAGCACTGGACTTTTCTTCCAAAAAGTAGATTTGTGTAATAGAGGTTCTAGTTTTTGTAGGCTCACGGGAGTGCTCACCTCTAGGTGCCTGCTCTGAACTCTTAGTGATAGAATTTGTCATGTATGATTGTCATGTATGATTGTAAATTGTTTTCTATGGTGGTAAACCTATTTATTTACTCTTTGTTTAGTGTACTTCTTTTGAAATGGTAGCTTTTGCTTAGGCATTTTAATGTGGACTACGGCCCCTTTCAAAAAAAAAGAAAAAAAAAGAGAAAAAGTGATAGGCACAAATGCCAGCAAAACAAGTGTCACCATCTAGGTAAAAATAAGATGCTATTTGTATGAGCAAAATCATACTTTTCTTAAATTTCCTTTTACTATATTGCATTTAAATTAAAATATTTTGAAAGTGAAAAAAAAGTACAGAATTTGTCCCTATTTGTCAGTACAAACAAATGAGCAACTAAGAATTTTAACAGCAAAGGAAGAAAGAGAGAAGAGTAGCTACAACCAAGTTCACTGTCAATTCAGATTGGTTGCGTTATGACCCTCAAGTCATCTTGGGTTTTTCTTAACTCTTTAACTGAAATACATTTCCACATTTACTTTATAGACATTTTAACAAATCTTAACAAATAATAGCATCTAGAAATGAATGTTTCACATCCTTACTTGTCTAAATGAGATGGGGGATTAATAAAACAGATGTGCTACACACAATCATTACTAAATAAAAGCAAAAATGTAAAGATTAAAAGCTCATAGTTATCCCCTTTAGGAAATGCTTTATTATCAACACACAAGTAAGAATCCCTGTAGCTACAAATAAATTACCAAAGAACAATTCATAGATGAGACTGGAAAAAATATATAAAACAGAATACCTTTGTTAAAGGTGGAATTTTGAAGGAAACTCCTGGTTGGC
The DNA here is from genome assembly GCF_905171775.1 of Rana temporaria. Taxonomy (NCBI): domain Eukaryota; kingdom Metazoa; phylum Chordata; class Amphibia; order Anura; family Ranidae; genus Rana; species Rana temporaria. The sequence continues at coordinate 99,534,261 of NC_053495.1, read as the reverse complement.
AGACAGTTGATTCAATATTAAATCCTTCTTCGAAGAGATCATTAAGAACCACTCTTAGAAAACCTGTTTTTGTGTATTGATTCAGTGCATTTAGTCACCTTAACTTTTATAATGGAGAAAATAAAAAAACTATATTGGGACATCCCCCTGATTCAACCAATCACAGTGCTTTCATCATTAATTCTTGTTCTTTCCTAGTTGTAGCCCAGAAAGGAATATATCTTAAATTAAGGACAGCATAATAAAACTATATGAACAATTAGTTATTTCTAAATAGTCAGCAAATTTGAACCAGATGTGATGTCTTATTAAACTACTTTCAAGCACTCTGTATGAACCTAGAAAAAAAGCAAAGCATTATGTATGAACCCAGGGTACTGCTTTATAAATTGATAAAATAAAGACACTGACTATAAAATCATCTGGTCATCATAAAAGGCTGGCAATGGGAACATAAGTGGCAGGAGAGTTTGGAAAATGATAATAACAAGTATACCTTCTCACAGCTGAAGTCCAAGGGCAAGTCTCTTTGGCAGGGTCTTTACTTCCGAGTTCCCAGAACAGCTGCATACATTCCAGCTTCCTCCGGACACATTTCAGTGAGGGGGGCAGTCATTTTCTAGACTATTTATCTTTGGAGAAGTCCTACAGTAAGTTCCAAGTCACCTCCAGGGCCCTGCCCCACTGAATCCTCACAGAACAGCAACCCAATCCATAGGTTGCTTCAGGGGCAACAGCCTCCCTAAGGCTGGAAACTCTTCTACTGGGGAAAGACAATCTTCTCAGGGCTCCAGACTATTTATCAGCTTCCTAGCACCCTCTGGGCGCACCTTCCCGGGGATTGGCTAGGCTCTAGAAGCTTCTTCTAGAGGCAGGGGGAAGCAATCCAACTCCAAGCCTTTAAAAACCTGAATACATCAGGCCAAACAATCTCTGCTCCCTTGATTACAGAAGGAGACAAAACTAAACTGACCTAACAGCCTAAGTAGGAGGGCGCTACATTTATGACAATATAATTAGTTGAAGGAGAGAGAATTTTTATGTTTTCCTGGAGAGTGAAGGTTCCAAAATTCCCTACCCTATTGAAAGTGTTTTTAAAATAGAGAACAAAAAGAATCATTGTTTCCCTTCTTTGAAAATGATTGTGGTAATATTATTTGTTTTCAAGCTGACTGTGAAGTATACCAATGGTATCCATCTTTCAGTTTCAAGCAGTTACATTGGCTGTTCTAACAATAGATCTCCTGCGATACATTAAAGTGGAACTTCATTCTCTCAATCAATATTGACTATTTTTAATCCCCATGCTGCTGGCATTAGTAAATAGATAGGAAAGTACATCATATTTACTTGTTTTAAACTTTGTTTTGTTTACAGTTTTTCTGGTTTCTTGCCTAGGCAAATTATGTCATCCAAGGAGTCTTATGGAGAGGAGGGTTTTCTCAGCTAAGCACGCCTTCCTGCTTGTAGGCCTTTGATTTCTCAGCGAAATAAAGCAAAATAAAGCATAATGCCATGGATGGATGGATGGATGGATGGGGCAGTATGCTTTAAATATTAATAATTACTCAAATAGCATTTTTGTTTTGTGGTATTCAGATGCAGTGTACAGTTGTATTCAAAATTATTCAACCCCCACTGAAATTGATTGTTTTGCCAAGTTTGACATTGATTTTGATCATCCTGTCATCCTGCTTACAATTAAATCAAAGAGGCACGTGTAGGTCAGACAAATATAACATAACATTTATAATGAAATAACCACAAATGTCTTTTCTGTGCTCACATCATTATCAGTTTTATTCAACCCCCAATTGACATTCAATCTTAGTACTTAGTACAACATCCTTTTACAGTTATAACAGCTTTTAAACTTGAAGCATAGCTTGACACAAGTGTCTTGCAGCGATCTACGGGTATCTTCGCCCATTCATCATGGGCAAAAGCCTCCAGTTCAGTCACATTCTTAGGCTTGTGCACTGCAAATGCTTTCTTTAAGTCCCACCAGAGGTTCTCAATCGGATTTAAGTCTGGTGACTGCGATGGCCACTCCAAAATGTTCCAGCCTTTAATCTGCAACCATGCTCTAGTGGACTTGGAGGTATGCTTGGGATCATTGTCCTGTTGAAAGGTCCAACGTCTCCCAAGCCTCAGGTTTGTGACGGACTGCATCACATTGTTATCCACTATCTCCTGGTACTGAAGAGAATTCATGGTACCTTGCACACGCTGAAGCTTCCCTGTACCTGCAGAAGCAAAACAGCCCCAAAGCATGATTGACCCCCCGCCATGCTTCACAGTAGGCAAGGTGTTCTTTTCATCATAGGCCTTGTTCTTCCTCCTCCAAACATAGCGTTGATCCATGGGCCCAAACACTTCTAATTTTGTTTCATCAGTTCACAGAACACAATCCCCAAACTTATGTGGTTTGTCCACATGATTTTTGCATACTGAAGTCGACTCTTCTTATTCTTTGGAGACAGCAAGGGGGTGCGCCTGGGAGTTCTGGCATGGAGGCCTTCATTACGCAGTGTGCGCCGTATTGTCTGAGCAGAAACTTCAGTACCCATATCTGACAAATCTTTTGTCAGTTCCTCAGCAGTCACAAGGGGACTTTTCTCCACTCTACGCTTCAGGTAGCGCTCAGCAGTCGAAGTCAGCATCTTCTTTCTGCCACGACCAGGTAGCGTTTCAACAGTGCCCTTTGGCTTGAATTTGCGAATGATGCTTCCTATGGTGTCTCTTGGTATGTTTAACATCTTTGCAATCTTCTTATAGCCATTGCCCTTCCTGTGAAGAGTAATCACCTCTTCTCTTGTCTTCCCGGACCATTCTCTTGACTTCATCATGTTTGTAACCACACCAGTAAATGTCTAGAAGGAGCTGAGTATCACAGTCATTTTAAAGCTGCCTGATTGGTGCTTATTAGGCTTTATTGCTGCTCCCTGACATCCAATTGATGTCTTTTTAGTTGCATATGGTTCTTTAAGAAGTCCTTGTAGGATTTCATTCTGAATACAATTACAAATGTACACTAAAATCCCTAAAACCCTTTACAGCATTGGGGGGTTGAATAATTTTGAACACAACTGTAGTTCTGCTTTCAGATTTTTTTTTCTCCAACTACCAGCTTCCTTAGATTAGGTTTTTGATGAGAGTGTGTTCTCTACCATACCTGCACAGATATCTTCCACAAAATGCGGGGCTTGACTTGGCTTTTATTAGAGATATTTGTATTAGCATATTACAAGTGTACAATACACAAAAACTACCAAAGACAAAAACGAAAACACAAATAAGAACAATCTGCCCACGCAGGGGGCGTTAAGGCAAAGGGAACATATCTCTTGAAGCCCGGGCAAGCGGTTACCAGTATAACAAGATTACAAAGGCGTGGCTCAAGTTCGAGAAAATTAATATCAGTGTTTGCTGACAAAGCTCATGGTAGAAGGATGTCCCCAGACAAAAGACTGCACCTCAATTATGAGCAATACACAGAATATGAGACTGACAAAAGACATTAGGATCCATCAAGCATGGAGGCTGTAGAGGGGTCAGCCAGCCATTTTGCCCACAATTTATCACTATTTATTTATTCGAGCAACCCCTATTACCATAGGTATACAGGGATACATTAGCATTGACCAAATGTTTCCAAAAAGTAATGGAGGGAGGAGTAGCTTTTTTCCATGACATAGTAATAGTCTTATGAGCATAAAAAAGGAGGAGACTGATCATGGTCCTTTCTGCCACAGTGGGGACCAACTTCTCCACCAACCCCAGTAAACAGAGACTCCTAGAGGGAACAAGAGAGGCTGATATTTAGAAACATAGTTACATAGTTACATAGTTACATAGTTAGTCAGGTTGAAAAAAGACACAAGTCCATCCAGTTCAACCACAAAAAACAAAATAAAAAAACACAGTAAAATCCTATACACCCAACTCCATACCCACAGTTGATCCAGAGGAAGGCAAAAAAAAACATGACTCCCAAAAGCAGAGGCATGATGGGAATAGTAGTTTGGCAACACCTGGGGGGCCACAGGTTGAGCACCCATGGGTTACAGGCATCACAAAAGAAAATAATTTATCATAGAGCATGCACTATAGCTGATTATATGATTAAAGCTGTAAGAATGCAAAAGAAATAGCAAACCTATATTGTGAAATAGCCAGTGGGGTTTACAATATGACAGTACATGGTTTAGTATCTAAGAAAATGTCAGTGAAGGTCTTGCAAAATGTAGAGTTTGACAGCTGGATTATTTTTAGATTCACAGTGATGGGAAAATATATAGGCACGGCATGAAGAAATAAGAATAAGATTTGTATAGACATTCACTGACAGAAAATTAAGCTTTTAGATAAAAAAGAGAAATGATATACTTCTTGAAATGAAAAATGGAATTATTAAATTTTTCCAAAAATAAAATTAAACTTTTCTTTTCCGAGCTGTTACATATCTGTCTCACGGTAATAGCGTCTTTAGTTTAGTTTTAAAACTGCTTTTTTTTTAACATTCTGGACACTGTTCCCCATCCGTCTAGCGCAGTGTTTTTCAACTTGACTCCTCAAGGCGCCTCAACAGGTCATATTCTCAGGATTTTCCTCAGATGAAACGGCTGTGGTAATTATTAAGGCAGTGAAACTGATCAAATCACCTGTGCAAAATAATGGAAATCCTGAAAATATGACCTATTGGGGCGCCTTGAGGACTGGAGTTGAAAAACACTGGACTAGCAGATCGAATCGAATGGCAGTCAGATGTAAATGGACAGGCAGCACATCTGACAGCACATAGGGGAGAGTGGGCTGTTTCTGTGTCCGCTCTGCATAAGTGGAGCAGACATGGACCAGTCATTTGCCTGTTCAGGAGGGATAAGCAAACAGATTTCCCACTGGGTAGGCGGACTCCTGGCAGAGTTTGCCTCATGTGAAAGGAGCCTTATGCCGTGTACACACGATTGGTCAAACCGATGAGAACGGTCTGATGGACTGATTTCATCGGACCAAACCAATCGTGTGTGGGCCCCATCGGTTAATTATCGATAGGTTAAAAAAGCAATCTTGTTTTAAATTTAACCGATGGATACCTAATCGATAGAAAAAAAACAATCGTTTGTAGGCATGTCCATCGGTTAAAAATCCACGCATGCTCAGAATTAAGTCGACGCATGCTTGGAAGCATTGAACTTCGTTTTTTACAGCACGTTGTTGTTGTGTTTTACGCCACCGCGTTCTGACACGATCGTTTTTTTAACCGATGGTGTGTAGGCACGACTGACCATCAGTCAGCTTCATCGGTTAACCGATGAAAACGGTCCATCAGACCGTTCTCATCGGATGGACCGATCGTGTGTACAGGGCTTTAGAGAGTGCTACATTTGTAAAAAAAAAAAGTATTTTTTAATAACCCTGCTGGACCAGATTTTAAAACACAGTATCATAAACAGGCAGGGGGAATCATTGCATTTTGATTACAAAACCGGATCATTTATCAGTTTGGCAAGTTTTATAAAAAAAAAAACGTCTAATCAACATGCAGCGAACATGTAAGGTATTTAAAATATACTGCCTTTTTATAAACAGGTAACAAATGATAAATGTTTTTGTTTTGTTTTTTAACTAGTGCATATAAATGAAGCCAATGTCTATTAATTTTTTATATTCAAAGCAAACTCATCGATCCATCCACCATGCACAACTGCACCAGATTTTGTAGTCTCAAGTTTTAGTAAATCAACCCCCAGGTCCCCATGCTTTACTTTGTTGAGAAATCACTTTAAAAAATACCCCCTATCATTTCTAGCCATGGCCATCTTGAGTATGGGCAAAGGACTCATGTAGCGTTTACTTCCAGGGAAACATCTGCCCTTTGACCTTTGCTCAGGCATGCAGACAGAGTTTTAGGATCTTTGGATCTGGAAGTTAATTTTAGAGAAAGTCACGTGATCTGTGACGCAACACTTTGGGAGGAGACAGGTGATGTTCTGCTTCTAGTCATGGTCAAGATTCTAAGTACCTGTGTTTATCTTTGCTGAATATTCTGATTTTAAATGTAAGTTGCTCATTTGAAATAAATATTTTTTACAGAATTACTAAACTATGGAGATCTCCTTTTTCTTCTATGAGTTTTATATGGAGGAGAGTGGGGGAATTTAAACAGGACGTTTTTAATATTAGAGCACTGTTTTCTTATCCACCAACACTGCTGCCTAATCCTGCCATCCCTGATACTCCAAGGGCAAGACTGTGTGTTTGGAAAGGATCCTTGGATTATTTACCTGAAGAGTCATTAGACCCATTGGGGTCTTTATCTGAGGTGAGAGGCTGGGGCACAGCTATGGTGGATCACGCATGGAGTGTGATTACACATTTAGGATTTGATGAACTATCTTGCATTTGATCACTGCACCTTTTACTTCCATATGTCTAGATGATATTGAAGATTGAGGATCCTTATTCACTTTTGCATATGCACTTTTGTACACTTTAATAAAAATTTTGACTATTTATGGATTTGTTGTTTATTGGTTTAGTTATGTGATGTTTTTGCACTACACACTTTTTCGTATCTACTGAGTTAGCGCCACATTCCTTATTTTACATGTTTAGGCAAGAAAGCCCCTCATGCCCTGCTCCAGATGAAAGGAAATATACTCATGAAGACTCCTGGGATGTATGACATCATTTTGACCTAGGCCAGAAACCAGTAAGCAACTGACACAATGTAAAAAATGTTTTAACCACTTAAGGCCCGGAAGGACCAACTTCCTGACCAGGCCATTTTTATGCGAATCTGCACTGCGTTACTTTAACTGACAATTGCGCAGATGTGCAACACTGTACCCAAATAAAAATTATGCCCTCCCCCCCCCCGCACAAATAGTGCTTTCTTTTGGTGGTATTTGATCGCTAGTGGTTAAGAGAGTTTAGTTTGGATTTAATTGCTCTGGGCACCCTACTACCAACAGATTTGATTGTAAAATAGTTTCAATTTCAATTTCTAATGGATGTTTGCCTTAAACCGGATGTCTGACAAAAAAAAAATATTAAAAGCCAGCAGCTTGCACTGGATCTCCACCCTATATGTTTCACCTACGGCCTGAGTTAAGGTAAATGGCGGCCTCTCTGCGGTGTTCCCCATTCGGAACGGCACGAGACAGGGGTGCCCGCTCTCGCCCCTCCTGTTTGCTCTGGTCTTGGAACCATTGCTGCAGAGGGTCAGGGCGAACCCGGACATCAGGGGGGTTGCAGGTGGGCTCCCTTGAACACAAACTATCTGCCTACGCAGACGACATACTTTTTGATGTCGTTGACCCCTTTTTCTCATTGCCGAACCTGATGAGGGAACTGACCGCATATGGGGAGGTCTCCAATTTTAAAATAAACCTCACGAAATCGGAAATTTTGCTGATCACCGTGCCGCAGACTTTGGTGTCTTCCCTGAGAGATTCCTTCCCTTTTAAATGGTCCACCTCCTCTATAAAATACCTAGGGATACAACTCACCAACCATCATGACTCTTTATATAAGCTCAATTATATACCCCTCCTCAACACTATCACCCAGGACCTTCGGACATGGGACAGGGCTCTTTTCACGTGGGTGGGCCGGACGAATATTCTAAAAATGGTAGTACTGCCACGCGTTCTATTCTTTCTGCAAATGGTGCCTATTCGCCTACCGAAACGTTTTTTTGTAGACCTTTTTACCAAATTTGTGTGGGGGGGCAAGAAACCCAGACTGGCAATGTCTATACTCCAACGGGCTAAGCTTAGGGGGGGCCTGGGCATACCAAACATCCCTCAATATTATCAAGCATTCGCATTGCAACGGATTTTGAACTGGAAATTCCACAGGTCCCTTAAGCTATGGGTCCCTCTAGAGAAAACTATGGCTGGGCGAGACTTGTCTTATGCGCCGTGGGTGCCCGCGGAGGACAGGGGGCTCTCGGAGTGGGTGTCTCCCTTGACGACGCACTCCTTGAGTTTGTGGGATAAGCTGAACGCCAACATGAGCCTGGCGCCCAGGACGTCTCCTCTGGCCCCAATATGTGGGTTCCTGTGGTTTGCCCCTGGAGAGCTAAGGGCTTCCCTTGGTACTTGGGTAGGCGACAGGATTTGTAGCCTAGCAAAATTTGCGGAGGGGGGTGCTTTGTTATCACTTGACACCTTGCGAGAGAGGTTTGGCAGCTTCCCCTTCGATTTCTGGAGACACCGCCAACTTGAGACCTTCATAGCTAAAAGCCACAAGATAGCACAGATTAGATCCACTTTGACGGAATTTGAAAATATGTGGGCCACGGCGGACCCCCTGCCCCATGAGGTCTCAGCATTATATGGGATGCTGGGGGATGCGTCACCTTCCTCCACTCCCCACTTTATAAGGGAGTGGGAGAAGGATCTACACATTGAATTTACCAAGGAACAGCTTCATCACTTATACCGTTTAACTCACTCGAGCTCTGTAGACTCTAGGACCCAAGAAAACAATTATAAGCTACTAACACGGTGGTACAGAGTGCCCACTACGCTTGCAAAGATTTTTCCTACCTCCTCCGAGGTGTGTTGGAGGGGATGTGGACAGAAAGGCACGTTCCTACACATTTGGTGGGAGTGCCCGGTGCTTCGGCCGTTCTGGGATGTGGTTAGCAAACATATCTCTGAGGGCCTGGGGGTGGATATCCCAGCACTGAGTCAACATTTGCTGCTCCACGTCCCTACCGGGTCACTGTCCCGTTATAAGAAAAGTGCTCTCCCCCACCTCCTCAATGCAGCCAAATGTCTCATACCAATTCATTGGAAAAGCTCGCATATCCCTGGCGAGCAGGACTGGTTGAGGAAGGTGGGGGAGATCATGGAGGCAGAGAGCTGGCTCGCTGAATGTAGGGACACCCGGGAACGCTTCAATACTACTTGGGCGGAATGGCAGGCACACATCCACGATACTGCCCCGTTATCGTCTAGTTTAGATGAGGCTCTGCTTACCTTGGCGGACCCCTCCTTTGGGAGACTCGTCCAGGCGCACCGCCAGCTGCCTAACCAGGAGGCCTCCTGATTACGGATATATCCCACCTATGCCGCCGGTGAGGGCTGATTCTTTCACTTTCTTCCCTTCTGTTTCTCTCTTTCTGGCTTCTCCTTCTTACTCTAACTCCCTTGTTTATTCTCTCTCTCTGTGTTAGTCTACTGTTTGTTTGTTTTTTGTATTTTTTGTAGTTTATGATTAATGTCATGCAGGCATGTGATGCTCAGGTGTCCAGCCTTGCCTCTGGCTTTTGAGATGTTCTTGGAATGTTCTTTGTTTTTTCTTTTTATTAGACTGCCCCTGGCGCTCTTGGCTGTTCCAAGAAGTATATTAGTGCCATTATGGGAGCTTAATTAGCATCTGTATAGGGGCGGGGGTTTGGGACTATCCCACTCCCCGCTAGTTGGGGGGGATTGCCTGCTCAATTGGACCGAATGTCCGGGGTGGGCGGGATGCCCCCTTCCCCATGCCTGTTCAGAGCCTCATCCCAGATGTAATGCCTAAATGTGCCTGGATTATGTTATGTGGTGTTGTTCAACTGTCAATGTATCTTGAATTTGTTTGAATTTTAAAATAAAATACAAATTATATAAAAAAAGCCAGCAGCTACAAATACTGCAGCTGCTGACTTTTAATATTAGCACACTTACCTATTTGGAGTCCAGCGCCGTCAGCAGCAGAGGACGAGCGATCGCTCGTCACTCTGCTGCCCCCACCGCCATCCTCTGTGAGGGAACCAGGAAGTGAAGTGCTCCGACTTCACTGCCCGGTTCCCTACGGCGCATGCGCGAGTCGTGTGCGCCGTGCTCACTAGTCCCCGCTGTGTTCTGGGAGCTGTGTGTTTTCCAGAACACAACTGGGGTACGGGATCTGACGTCCTACCCGCAGTCTACATGCAGACTGTGTGGCCTGAAGTGGGTGTAAATACCTGTCTTTAGACAGGTATCTGCACCCCCTCCCCCCTGAAAGGTGTCAAATGTGACACCGGAAAGGGGGGTGTTCCGATGAGCGGAAGTTTCACTTTAGGGTGGAGCTCCGCTTTAATTCATTCACCATTATAATTGAAATCTGGAAAAAGTGCATAAATTGGCTAGGAAAATGTGTGATTATACAAGTAAAATATGTGAGATTAAATCAGAGGATAACGCATATTTATCAGCATAATAAGACACAGTCTGATTGCTTTTACGATAATTGTATGCTTATATATGAGCAAAAGGATATTTGAATCTAAAATGGGACAGTATTATGTACCTAAAAGTCCCAGTAATGCTGTCTGCATATATTTAAAAAAAATTCCAGTCTCATGTGAATGCAGCAGTGTGATATTTTTGTCTAGATTGGCATTGTCATTGAAATGGCTAGTAAATTGTGTAGAGCCAACTTACAATACTGCCCAATCCTATTACAGTTATTACAGTTGAGGAGAGGGTGAGACACCAAACAGGTACAATGTAGACAAATAGTACAAAAAAGGAAGCCAGGCACAAAGGACCCATGACAACTTTGTTTAAACAGACGAAAGCTATAAAATATATTTCCATATTCAGTTGTAATAGTTCCAGATATGTGACAAACAAATGCTTCTATGTACTCTTCTATAATACATTTTTCTATGTGACCTCAAATCTTCTTATACAACTTTAAACGTGCTTAATTGTTCTTTTAAAGCAAACCCCACCTTTACTTCTACTTATATTATCGGTCATTATAGGATTACGTTTAGCTCACCTGTGATGTTCTTTGCAAGCTTTGTGGTGTTATTCACCTAGGAATTTAATTAAGTGGATAATAAACTGGAAGCAATAATTATTTTTATTAGCATTTTGCCTTTGTGGCCTGAAGGTGATGGGAGTAAGAAACCTTAAAGTGCAATTAAAGCCAAAACTTTTTTTCTTTATTTTGGGTGGGTTTTAACCCCTGTCAGCTTTTATTTTGCCACCAATGTCCCATTGGGAAGATTTCCCTTTACTTCCTGTCTCATGGTCACAACAGGAAGGGAGAGGAAATCCCTCAAAATTGAGAGAATACCTGGTTGTCAACATAACTAGTGTCCCTGTGAGCTGGCTTTTTTCACAGTCAGCCTGAAATATGATCATTTACATGCCTTTACTTTGCAGTTCGTTTTGCACAGAGTGGCCCCGATCCTGGTCTTCTGGGGTTCCTCGCGGGTGTCGCGGCTCCTCCCCGCAACAACTACACACAGACATGCGAGCGAGCATGGTGTGTAGCTGTTGCGGGCGCGCTCCCGTCATACAGCGGCGGGCATAGCCGCCGCTGTATCACTCGGCCCCACCCCCCCCCGGCTCACCGCGCCATTGGATGTGATTGACAGCAGCGCCAGCCAATGGCTGCGCTGCTCTCAATCCATTCACTGCAGCCAATCAACGGCCGGGCTTCGACTCGAGGATGATGACAGGGGCGAGCGCGGGACTTTTGTACGGTCAGGTAAGTAAAACGGGGGCCTGGGGGTGGGCGGCATCATCTGATTTTTTTTCACCTTAATGCATTCTAAAAATTTTTACCTTTACAAACCCTTTACCTTGATTTAATTGCCTTGGATGGCATTTAAAACATTTCTGGATTGCATTAATATGTGGTGCCCGTTAAGGCTTCACATAGCCTTTAACTATTCTGCCACAAATAAGAGTCTCATAGACTTATGCCGCGTACACACGATCGGTCAAACCGATGAGAACGGTCTGATGGACCGTTTTCATCGGACCAAACTGATCGTGTGTGGGCCCCATCGGTTATTTATCCATAGGTTAAAAAAAAGCAATCTTGTTTTAAATTTAACCAATGCCTACCAAACCGATAGAAAAAAAAAATGAGCGTTTGTAGGCACGTCCATCGGTTAAAAATCCAGGCATGCTCAGAATCAAGTCGATGCATGCTTGGAAGCATTAAACTTCGTTTTTTTAGCAAGTCGTTGTGTTTTACGTCACCGCGTTCTGACACGATCGTTTTTTTAACCGATGGTGTGCAGGCAAGACTCACCATCAGTCATCTTCATCGGTTAACCGACGACCATCAGACCGTTCTCATCGGATGGACTGATCGTGTGTACGCGGCATAATACATAGAACAAGACAAAGGATCATTCCAAAAAATGTATCTCTTCCATGTACATACTTTTCTGCACAAAAAATATAGATAGAGAGCAATGACGTGTGTTACATCATGTGTTAACAAGCATAGCAATGTAACAACCTGTTCATTTAACCATAGTGCACCTCAAACTAGACCTGAACCTCTGTTCAATGCAGCATACCACAGCTCCAGGTTGTGCATTGCCATGTGTTGTGGTGCACTGCAACACAGGTGTCTTGCTGTAATGTTGGGATTCCATTCAAAATTAATAGCACTGCAATGCACTAACAGGTGCATGGTGCATAAATGTGTGTTACCACAACGCAAGGGTGTAAAGCCAGCCTAAAAGAGTTGGGGGCTACTTAGCAACCATCCCCAGTTAGGGTGATAATCAATTTGTTCAGAAATGTGTCAAATAAGCAAATAAAGAATGCAGCTGTATAGACTATATAATATATACCATGGTATGCAGCGTTCAGTGGTTAGGAGTCTGTAAAGTACATCACAACATATTAAGTTCAATGGTCAGGAGTAAGTAACATGCAGCACAGCTTCAAACATACAACATAATGGGCAACTGTATGTACTATCTGGTGTTAGTGGGAATAGTATGTACTTTTCCCTGGTGTCATTGAATTAGTACGCTACTTACATTTGTGTCAGTGGGAGTTGTAGGATGACAGGATGGCCCTTACATTGGTTTCAATCGGTGTAGGACATCCATTACATTTTTGTCAATGGGCGTAGTTTGCCCCATTCATTAGTGTTAAGGTCTCATTCACATGGCTACTAAAACCTGTATACTATTAACAGGCCAATTTTTTCAGCATCTCTGGACTTCAGGTTCTACATGCAAGCAACCCAGATGAAGTGTTTTTACATGAAACGCGTCGGATCGTCTCCACTGCCACCTCACCATTGTATACATGCGTGATTTTAGCAGCTTACATGTGAGTGTACCTGCTGCTTTTTAAATAAATATTGTTTTCTACTAAACTGGATTACGCTATGTGGCCACTTTTCTCCCCTACTCTTTTCCATTATTAACTATCCTTGGAGCAATATTGCTGAGGAAGCTTGCCTTTCCATCGCATGTCTTTCCATTTGTCGGAGCATTATCCATCGGTCAACTAGAGGTGTATATCAACATACCCCGTGCTCACAGGACTGAGGACCGCATTTACAAGCCTGTTTAGACCTGTGGTGATATATGTCACCACAAGTCCACCCTTTCTGGTAAGCCTTCATTTTTCAACTGGTGCTGGTTATTTCTTACTTACAGAAGAAAGGTTTTCCGTGTTTACATCTTTTACCTTCACCTGGTGGAATCCATCCCTTTGGACTGTATTATGTTACACCCGGATACAGGGCTGGACTGGGACAGAAATTTGGCCCTGGACTTCATCCAGACTGGCCCACTTTGACAAATCTCTCCCATGGCGGCCAGACAACTCCCACAGCACCCCCCCCCCCCCCCCTGGCCACCCAAGCCCCCTCTCCCCCTTCACTAGCCACTAGCCGTTCTACTTTATTAGAGTAGAACGGCTGGTACTACTTTTATAGGCAGTACCAGTGGGGAAGCTAGACATTATTTCACCGGGGCAAAGAATCAGTTTGGTGCCCTTATGGGACAAGATTAGGCAGAAGTAAGAAACTCCCAGGCCATAGCTGTTGAGTCAGCTGTCTGTCTCCTCCCCCATGCTCCTCTGTCATCCCCCTTCTTCTCTGGTCCTCCCCCTGCTTCTCTGTTCCCCCCAGGTGAGCGCTGCGGGGTGGGAGAGGAGGTGAGCGCTACGGGAAGGGAGAGACAGAGGAGCGGAGGGGGGGGGGCGGCAGTCCACTGTCACTGAAGCCGGCCCACTGAGCCATCGGCCCACCGGGAAACTCCCTGTAGTCCCAATGGCCAGTCCATCCCTGCCCGGATATTTATATGTAACAAGCATTTCCATCATTCATTTGGTCGAGTGCAATTATATGAACTAAAATTATATACACTCATTTTTATTGTTTAATTTTGTCACATTTAGTGTGTCTATTCCATCATCTATACTTACCATGTATATTGTTACGATGTACATGATTTAAGCGCTACACTTTATTCCACCATTTTGCTTTTGCTAATTTATTCTTTTTTAGCTGTGTTAGCAGCTGATTCCCTGAGCAGCGCAGTGTATACCACACTTCCTAATACTTATGGATAGCCAGTGTGTTTCTCGTAACCATGACTTATGCCGCGTACACACGATCGGTTTGTCTGATGAAAACGGATGGACCGTTTTCATCAGACAAACCGATCGTGTGTGGGCCCCATCGGTTTTTTATCCATCGGTTAAAAAACTAAGAACTTGTTTTAAAATTATCTGATGGTTAAAAAACCGATAGAAAAAAAACAATCGTCTGTGGGCACGTCCATCGGTTAAAAATCCACGCATGCTCAGAATCAAGTCGACGCATGCTTGGAAGCATTGAACTTCATTTTTCTCAGTACGTCGTTGTGTTTTACGTCACCGCGTTCTGACACAATCGTTTTTTTAACCGATGGTGTGTAGGCACGACTGATGAAAGTCAGTCCGTTTTCATCGGATGAACCGATCGTGTGTACAGGGCATAAATGTTCAAGGTATGTGAGAAGTTCAGTTAATGGCCTAATCCAAACTTTCTCAAAACCATATATTTTAAGGGGAGATGAAAGTGTGACATATATGTCATCAGATAGAACCCTTATCCTACTTTAGAGTTCATTAGAGCTTAAGTCAAAGGTTATTTGGCAGGATTTTTCTACATGTTAAGAAACATTCCAAAATATTTTTTAATACAACACAACCCCCTTGTAGTGATTATATCAAAAGTCCAATATGGCCTCCTAAACAATGGTGCCATGGTTACATAGTAAACAAAACATAATTTGACTACATTGATTACATGAAAAGCAAATACACACCTACTTTTTGGGTGGGATAAAGGTGGGAGACGTATAGCGGAGATAACAGAGGGCTAAGATTGGAAGGGCTGAGAAGACGAAAGGACATAAAGAGCCAGGAAAACAAGTTGTCTATTGGAGCACATTGACCGCTAGGTATGCAAATTAGCTAGATACGCGAATTCCCAAACGTACGCGTGGCCGACGCAGTAAAGTTACAACGTTTACGTTAGGCTTTTCCCGGCGTAAAGTCAAAATTTTAAAAAGTTACGTCGTTTGCGGAAGTCGTCCGTGAATGGGGCTGGACGTCTTTTACGTTCACGTCGAAACCAATGACGTCCTTGCGACGTCATTAGGAGCAATACACACTGGGATATTTTACGGACGGCGCATGCGCAATTCGTTCGGCGCGGGAACGCGCTTGATTTAAATGATACACGCCCCCTACCCGCCGAATTTGAATTCCGCCGGGTGATTTACGCTACGCCGCCGCAACTTACGGAGCAAGTGCTTTGAAAATACAGCACTTGCCCGTGTAAGTTGCGGAGGCGTAACGTAAATCAGATACGTTACGCCCGCACAATTTTGCGCGGCTGTATGTGAATCTTCCCCATAGCTGACACCTCTCAGACAAAAGTTTTATTTATTTTTTTGGTAAAGTATGTAGTCGTATAGTTAAAGCAGCTATTTCTTGGCTTATATTTAGACTTGCCATGTTAAAGTATGGCCGTCTTCCCGCGTCGAATACATTTTTTTTTTTTTTTGCGTAAGTCGTCCGGGAATAGGAAAGGACGTAACGCACGTCGCCGTTCAAAAATTACGTCATTTCGCGCAAAGCAAGGCGGGAAATTTCAAAACGGAGCATGCGCAGTACGTTCGGCGCAGGAACGCGCCTAATTTAAATGATAGATGCCCCATTTGAATTAGGCGGGCTTGCGCCGGACGGATTTAAGCTACGCCGCCGCAAGTTTACAGGCAAGTGCTTTGTGAATAAAGCACTTGCCCATAAAACTTGCGGCGGTGTAACGTAAATGCATTACGTTACGCCGCCGGAATTCTACGCAAATCTAGCCCTTAATTTTGGTAATTTAAGTTTTGAGTTTAAATGAATTCTAACTGCAGTATGAGTTTGTTTCTCTCTCAAAGATAATAATACGCATACTGGTATCATCTCATGAAACCATCTCTATTTCTTGTAAATGTCTCAGTTATAACATATGCTTAAACATAAATTCATTTTAGATCTATCTTTACCTTAAACATAAGTCTTGGTTAAATTCCCATGGTATAACATTTTTGTCCATGTGTTTTTTATTAAAAAGTAATTTGAGCCTGCAAGGTCTGTCTGCTGAGAGAGAGATCACGTGTTCAAATTCACACCTTGTTATTTCCAGTCTGTTGGGCCATTGAGAAGCTATTTGCAAAGTGGATAAAAATGTAGACACAATGGTGTTTTTGTAACTAGAGCTTGTGGTTATTTCCTCATCATCTATATTATTCATATTATTGAAATATTTATCCATATTCTGTGTTTATCACCAATTATATTTTTATATTGTTTTGTACTGAATTTTTTGTAAATAAATATATATATTTTTGCACATATTTTTGTATTCCTTTCATCTTCAAGTTAGCGTGGAAAACAAATTTGAGTTATTTGTTGATTTGTGAAAACAAGTGGAAATCTCCTTCATCATAGATTTTTGCTTTTTTTCATAAATATAAAAATGTTTAATATTTCAGTATAAACATTCTGACATATTGTTTTATGTTATATAAATTGATAATCCTTATCATAAATGTTATAGTTTTTGGTGAAAAAACAAAATCTATTATCACATAAAAATCTTCATTTTCTATTGTGCACTACATTAGCTTCAGTGGAGGGCAGGGGAGACATCAGGGGTGACACATATATGTTAAGTGACCCTTCTCGGCGGCAACCCAGTGGGAGGGGATACTTAAGGGGCAGACGCTGTTTTCCGGGGTCCTTCGCCTTGTGGCCCTCCTGGCACGAGGTAAGTGTGCATGATTCCAGCCCCGGGACCACGTAGGTCCGAGGCTGTATGTATTCCTATCAGGTAGGCCCAACTATGCTGGCTGGGGGCCTATGGTTCTACAAGGGATCCCAAGCTGTCCATCCAAGCAGGGGAAGCTTCTTAGAGAAGGAAACCGGGGGAGGACCTGCCCTGGAGGAGACAAGCAAAGCAAGCTGATGTCTCGGGATAGGCCTGGTGACCTTGTTTATGCAATTTGTCTTACAGCCCGCCGGATTGGCTTAAAAGGCTCTTTTGCTGTAAGGCAGGAAGTTCGGGACTGAAATCCTGTGGCAGAGACTGTTTCTATACTGTCCGTGCATCATTCTGGCTGCTAGGCCATGTGGGAGGGGTCTATCCGGGTGAGCAATACCCACTCAGGAGTGAGTGGCGAATACTGGAACTTTGAATATTTTGTTTCTGCATCCTGTTCCACGTACCTGAACCTTCCCCTTCTCTCTATACTCTCTACTTCCTTCACAAGTTTTATGCAGCGAAAATAAAACCTACAATTGAAGGCTTTACATCTTGTGTGGACATTGCAATTTCTACAGACTTCTACATAATCATCATCATCGTGATAGTAGTACTTTTTTTTGGCTTGTTTTTCCTGCGACATGCATAGCAAAACTCATTGGGGCAGATCCTCGTACCTTTGCGCCGGGCGCAGCGTATCTAGGATACGCTACGCTGCTGTAACTTATCTTTTATTTTTTTAATCCACAAAGAATCCGGCGTGTTTTATTTAAATACGTCGTGACCCGACGTAAACAACGTTTTTTTTGTACTGCGCATGCGCCGTTCGTGGGGGTATCCCAGTGCGCATGCTCGAAATTAAACCAGAACCAGCCAATGCTTGCGACGGTGACGTCATTCTACGCAAATTCCTATTCGCGAACGGCGTAAAAAATTCAAAATTGTACGCGGGAACGACGGCCATACTTAACATTAAGTACGCCTCATAATAGCAGCTTTAACTATACGCCGGAAAAAGCCGAACTCAAACGATGTAAAAAAAATGCGCCGGCCGGACGTACGTTCGTGGATCGCCGTAAATAGCTAATTTGCATACTCGATGCGGATTTAGACAGAAACGCCACCTAGCGGCCGCCGAAAAATTGCATCTAAGATCCGACGGCGTACTAAGGCCGAGTACTCACGACCAAACATGTTCGCTCGAAATGTCCGACGGGCTGTTTCCGGCGTACAAGGCTGTTTTTTCATTTGGCCCGCTGGCTTGTACACACCAGCGGACCATATTTCCCTGCGGACCTGAACGCGTGCACGTAATCCACGTTTGACGTCACTATAAAGGGAAAGGCCAAAGTCAATGGCGACGCCCTCTGTTCCGCTTTTGCTAGTTACGGCTTTGCTCGTGTTAGTGAAGGTTTGGTTAGAGCTGATTCGCGCTTCTCGGTCTCCAGGCTTTAGCAGGTAGTATTTTCTCGTTCAGTGCGTGTGCTTGTGGGTACGTAGTTGGCATTTGGGTACAGGCGTGCAGTTCGTTCTGCTTTGCAGATTCGTACTGTGCGTTCGTATCTGTGTGTCGTGCGTTCTTTGCAGGTACCGCTGGATTTGATTGTGCTTTCTGTTGGAGTGTGTTCTTGACTGACCAGCCGGCCGGTTTGAAGCCATGATGGAGCAGCAGCGTCAATTTTCGCGAGTTGGTGCTGTTTATGGGATGGCTGCTGGATATGTTCATTATTCCAGTACTTTGGCCAGAAACAGGGGGCGGAGGCGTTTCTGGACCAAGAATTGGTTGCGCCAGCGTGACCAGTTCTCTCATATGCCTCTGCTTAGGGAAATCCAGGAGAATAATCCTAATGACTATAGGAATTTTCTCCGCATGACGGACCCCGTATTCAACAGTCTGCTGGATCTTCTGTCCCCCTATATCACGAGGCAGGACACTGTGATGCGCCAAGCCATCACGGCCGAGCAGAGGCTTATTGCCACGTTGCGGTACCTGGCGACTGGGAGGAGCCTGCAGGACCTCAAGTTCTCGACAGGCATCTCTCCGCAGGCGCTTGGGGTCATCATACCGGACACGTGTGCTGCCATCATCAAAGTTCTGCACGAGGAGTATATTAAGGTAAGTTACCTCATTTGAACCTCACAATGTGTCTTTAATAATGTGGCAAACTCACTTTTTATTTTATTTCCCAGATATGCTGTGTGTTTAACTAACGTTCCCTTTTCTCCCTATGCATGTTGATATCAGCTTTTACATGTTCTTTTTATTTTGGCCTACCTGCATATTTTGATCTTACCCAATATTAACCTGTCCAGCATGCTATCTTCGGGCCAACCCCCACCTTGCCCCTTTTTTTTTTTTTTTTGTTTTCTAAAAACAGTTTAAACACCCCCCACCCCCCCTTCAAAGTGTTTTTGTCCCCATCAGAGGGCTGTGGAGTCTCTTATTAATTAAGTGGGCCTATATATTTGTGCCCCGAAATTCTCCCTTCATAATTTGAAAATGCTATTTTAAAAATGTAAAGTTGCACAAGGATGCTTGTAGGATTATGTTTGCAATGTTTATGTGCCAAAGTACTAAATCTCTTTTTTTGTTTGTCCCCACAGCTACCCTCCACACCACAGGAATGGCAGTCTGTGGCTTCCCAATTTGCCGAGCGGTGGGATTTTCCTAACTGCGGTGGAGCAATAGATGGGAAACACGTCCGCATAGTGCCCCCACCCCACTCGGGGTCCTACTATTATAATTACAAGGGTTATCATAGTATCGTGTTGATGGCGGTGGTGTCGGCACAGTATGAGTTTCTATATGTGGACGTGGGGAAGAACGGCCGGATGTCAGATGGGGGAGTGTTCTCTTCTCACGGACTGATTTCTATGATCGTCTCCAAACTGGTGGTCTGGCACTGCCACCAGATGAAGATAATGTGGAAGGACTTCCGTTTGTGTTCCTAGCGGACGAGGCTTTCGGCCTTGGACCTCACCTAATGCGGCCTTTTCCCCAGAGGACCCTCACCTCAGAGAGGAGTGTGTTCAATTTTCGGTTGTCCAGGGCTCGGAGGGTAGTCGAGAATGCCTTTGGGATCCTCAGCAACCGGTTCCGCCTGTTCCTGACATCGATACATTTGGCGGAATATAAATTGAACACCATTATATTTGCCTGCTGCATTTTGCACAATTTTCTACGCAGGCACTCCCAGACGTACCTAGCCTCCATGGGCTCTGAGGCAGGACTACCCTCAGAGAACATTCCTGGCCTGGACACTGGTCGCGCTGGCTTGGCCCCCCAATCTGCTCGTGAGGTACGCGACAAATATGTTGAGTACTTCATGGGTCGGGGGGCCATTGCTATGCCAGATCATATTTCTTTCTAATTCGGCCCCCCAAAGAAAGGAATATTCTCACAACTAATAAATAATTAGACCATTGGACTTTATACAGTTGTTTGTCATTACTGCTTTTTCTCTATTTTTCTGTCTTCCAGGTTCTCTCCAAAAATAGTGCACTTCTAGTGCCAAATTTACTTACTCAGATGTATTAACTAACCACATTTGCACATTATTCACTCATCTACTAACTGGGTATTCAGTCTAGAAATAAGAAGCCACTCATTTTGCTGCTTTTGATGTCACAATTAAATTTTTTTATTTTAGTAATTTTTCAACAAGAAATGTGTATTTTTTTGCTGAAAACATTTCCTGCAAATATTTGGTACAAAATATTGGCTTTGAATTATTTATTTTTTTGTCTTTATTGACAGTGATTAGCAATAATACTGATCGAAACACAATGTAAGAATAATTTCACTGAAACTATACGCCAGAATTTTTGGGCTTGTCTCCTATATATCTATCTCTAGAGTTAGATATATATATATATATATATATATATATATATATATATATATATATATATATATATATATATATATATATACACACTTCTAAACAGAAGTTTTTTAGACTTTGGTTCAAAATTAAAGTTATTATTTAGTTTGGTTTTCAATAACCCAGAATAATTTATGTAGAAATTTTTTTGGTTATTTTTTAATGTTTTTTTTTTTTTTTTTTGTATTTGTTTTCGAAGACATTTATTTACATTTAGAAATGTTTGGGTATTTTTTTTATACAAAACATTTTTTCGCTTTGTATTTGTTTGTGTATAATTTTTTCAACAAGATTTTAACACAACAAAAATTTTTTTTTTTTTTTAAAGAAAATTCGTTAACTTATTTCTTTAGGTGAGATTTCTTGTTCGTTTTGTGATCTGAAACTGTAAACATTTACAAACCAAAAAAGATCAACACCAAACAAAAATTTAAAAAAAGAACAGCAGTCAGTCATGGATGGTGTGCTTTCACACTGGAACACGCCAAAATTTCTAAATGCACACATTCAGTGAAAACTCGCCAAATGTCATTGGTTAAACAGACAAATGGCCACATGTGCTATCTGACATCATGGGTGATCAATGTCTGTGTTTTGTGGGAGCAAACCCTTCTTCCTCTCAACTACTTGAGGATCGAGGAGGGGTTTGTACCCACAAAGCACAGACAATAGATAGTCTGTGATGGCAGATAGCACATATTGGCACACTGTGTGTGCATTTAGAAATTTTGGCGTATTATAAAGTACAAAAATTAAAAAGGGTTTTGTGGGCGGGGGATGGGCGGGGGATGGGCTTCTGTGGTTCAGTCTTTGACACGGCCCATCATGTCAATGATATTTTTGTAATTCTGTTCGATGACTAGCATCCTTTGGCGCATGTTGTCCATTTCCGTGCTACACTCAGAAATGACATTTCGCACATTCTGCTCCATGACTAGCATCCTTTCCCGCATATTGTCCATTTCCGTGCTGCACTCCATTACTTGCTGTACAATTATAGAAGCACTTGCACGTGAAAAATGTGCTACACCATCTTCATCCCCTAAAAAGAAACAAATTGGCATTCAAAATATGTAAATAGTTTCCAGCCTATCTGCATATGTTTGGCCCTATTAATATAGGGGTGACACTGACCTGATGGCCTGATAATTTCCACATCCCCAATTTCTTCATCTTCTATCACTCCTCCTTCTTCCACCACCTCCCCATCATCTTCGACTCCTCCTTCATCCATCAATCCACCTTCTTTCAATTCGCCAAATTGTTCTTCCGCCACTTGCCCTTCATCTGCTATAAATTCTAAGTCCAAAATTACTTCTTCCTTCTCTCTTCCTTCCTCCTTTCTTCCTTCCTCTTCTCCTTCCACATCCTCTTCTCCTTCCACATCCTCTTCTCCTTCCACATCCTCCTCTCTTCCTTCCACAGCCTCCTCCTCCTCAACATGTGGAGGTGTTTGATTTTGTGGGTGTCTGGCCCTCTCTGCCTCCTCCAATTGCTGGCGTCTTCTTTCCCCTATAAGAAATAAGGAAAAACAAAAGGTATACTCATCAGCACACAGATATTGGATATCATAAATCGCACACATTGCATAGACGATACATTTATGATGATTTTTGTTTGTTTATTCTTTCAGCAATCCTCCATTTTTGGCGTAGTTCTAGGCCAAGCTCTGATCCTGCCCCTTTTTTGCAAAGAAGTGACACACATGGATGTCCCCCCAAAACGTTAATTCTCGTCGACCCTCCAAATAAATATACTTTGATTATTGAGACACAGGTGGTTTGCATTTCCAGATGTGAAAACATCAGCTTTATTTGCATTTTGGAGAATGAATCTTGTTTGCCTGTCACATGCACTCAATTTAATTTCTGTGATTTTGCTATTCAACAATGTTGGAAAACCAAGTTTGGGGCCAGTCAGCCATGTCCAGGTGTGTTGTTCCTGGAGTAACGTCGCATTTTTGCTAAACAATGTCATATTACGCGTGTTTACTATTTCACGAAATTTGGTAAGGGTTGTTATTTGACATAAACACAATACAGTATCTACACGTGTTCAAAAGTACAAGCAAGCCAAGGAGGCAGATGTGAAAAAATACATGTCAACACATTATTGCAGACATTCCCCCCCCCCCTTAAATAATATGGACTTACTTTTACGCAGAATTTTGAGGATCTTCTTCATGTGATGTGGCTCCCTCAATTTTAAATCGGACCAACGCTTCCGGAGTTGCTCCTTGGACCTGGTGACACCAAACATTCTCCTCATTCTCCTTGCCACCTTGTCCATTATGTGTGACTTTCTACGGTTCGGTGTTTTGTAGGGCCCACATTCACCATCATAATCCTTCCTCCTCATGATGTAAACCAACTCCACCATTTCTTCAAACGCCATATTAGTGGCTTTATATCTTTTAGGCCTGGATCGGGACGGTCCTGCCTCTGTCCCTTCACTTGCGCCATGAGAGCTCCGTGCCCGCTCGTGTGACATCGCCATCTTTCCTTCCCACAGAGATTAGGGGCGTGGAAACGAGGAAATGTCCCGTCAGGGGCGGAGATGAGGGCGGGGATTCTTGCATATGCGGAGTGTCGCGAATGCCAACAACGTATTGACGTAGGTTACGCGGAGAATATTCGCGCGATTCCAGAACCTACACAGTTAACGCCATATTTACTTTTTCAATTGATTAGGGGCATGGCAAAGGTGACGAGGGCGGCGTTTCATACATACGCGGAGTGGATAAAAGGCGCTTGACGTGATTACGTAGGTTACGTGTTAATTCAGCGAGCGTAACAAACGAGGATTTTGAGAGAGGCAGGTAAGAAATTTAAACATGGGATCAGCAGCGGGCTATAAAATGTAGAGCCATGGGATGGGGGTTTGGTCTGTTGGTTGCACAGTTTTATTAAGCTATTATGTCTCTTGGATACCAGAATGTGATTTTCGTACCCAAATGCTTTTGTAGACATCACAAAATAGAGAGGTCAAAAATGCTGTGACTCATTATCAATTATGTAGGGTGTATTCAGATCAGGCCAAGTATTGTTCTGTGTTGGTTGGACAGAGGTCATTAGGAAGTTTCTTTCATGTAATCAATGCTGAGGGGCAGGATATCTACACATGCAATAGTGCCTTGATGAATGCTGTCATTTGTAATAATTGTGTATGGTTCTAGATTTCAATTATTTACTGCAATGTAACCAAAGGGGCGGCATGTATAAAAATAATGTTAGCTACAACCAACCAATGGGGCCAAGCTGGCCAGCATTTTCTAAACAAGAGACACTGTGTTTGTATTTCTATATAGGTACTACTTTTTAAACAACATATTCTATCAATGTAAATGCTGAGGCTTTTTTTAATTGTGTTTTTGGTTTCTTTTTATTTTTTCAATCTAGAATAAAAATCACTAAATCATCATTTCCCAATGGATCTCCTGCAGACCCAAGAGATTATCCAGCACTTGCTGGATAAATTTAGGGAAATGCCCATCCTGTGGGATTCAAAGCAGCCCACCTACCACAACAAGGACGTACGAGCGGCAGCACTTGAACAGCTAGCAGCATACATGAGGACATGGGTGCCAGAATGCAGTGCCAACATGGTGAAGGATAAACTTGCCAACCTCAGGGGCACATATAGGAGAGCGTACAAAGCTCACCAAAAGCAGCTAAGATCTGGAGCAGCAGCAAGACCACCAAAGGAACCCAAGCTATGGTATTACAGCCAGATGTCATTTTTGCGGGATCAACTGGAAGGCAGGCCATCAATGTCAAGTCTGAATCCCAACTTCCCCAGATCACAACAGCCCTGCAGAGTCGGATGAAGAGGGCCTGGCTGACAGAGAGGCAGATCTGCGCCTCTACGATGATGAGGTATAGTAGTTTCATAACTATTTATGTAATAATATTAATTATTGTTTGATTCTTGACTTGATATTGGTTAATAAAATACAAGCTGGGAAGTAAAAATCTAAAGTCGTGGGCAAACAAATAGGTGTCAGGGATGACAACTGCAGGGGTCAGAGGGTGAGTCTGTTTTCAAGTTTAAATTCAAGGCAAAAAATAAGATTCAAGCATGAAAATGTGAGTGATTATATTCCTAAATATATTACAACATGTCCCTTTTTTTTACACAGGAAGAAGAGACCAGCCAGGAGGTGGCAGATCCTCTCCTCACTGACAGCCAGGCCGAAGGGGTCAGTGGCAGCCAGGAGGAGGCCGGGCCCAGTGGCGTTGAGCAGCTCCCCAGGACAAGCACCACCAGCCAGGCTCCTCCCCTTTATATTAGGCCACCAGGCCGTAAGAAGAAATTGGGGGCAGTGGAGGAAGCCAGCCTCCAAATGATTAGGGAGGCAAGTGCCATCATGAGGGCCCCCCTCAACCCCACTGAGGCCTACAGTGCCTCCGTGGCACATGATCTCAATAAAGGCACGGAGGAGCAGAGGCAATTGGCCAAGGGCATCATCAACCAGGCCCTTTGGTGGATGCAGAGGGAGCTGCTGACCCCAGACACTGGGCTATGTGACCCGGCCCGGCTTGCTGAACATCATACTCCTGCTGCCACATCATCCCCACCTGCAAGGGCCCAGGGAAGACCCGCTGTAAGGCAGCCTGGAAGGAAGGTTGCAAGGAAGAGGAGACGTTGATGCCCTGCCTTCCATTTGATCCCCCACAAATGGCATCTTGTTTGGACTACCACAGCTTGGGTTCCTTTGGTTATGTGCTGCTGCTTCAGATTTTAGTTTGTGTGCCTCCTGAGGTTGGCTAGTTTAGCCTTCACCATGTTTGAAATGCAAGTTTGCATGTATGTTGCTAGCTGTTCAAGTGCTGCCATTCTGTTTTTGTTCCTTTTTATCATTTGCTAAAATAAAAGCCTTTTTGTTGATTTGAAAAACGTGCCTATTGTTTGTAATACTGTGGGTATTATTTTAGGCATCAAACATTACAAACAAATAAAATGTTTAATCTAAAATATTCACTAACTCATGGGGGGGGGGGGGGGCATTTGGTGTGCCAACATGGTAGACAATTTAAACAACCTTCAAAATAATCCAGTTAAATATACAAACAAAAGCAAAATCAAAACTATTTCCTATTAAAATATTCTAAATGGTGACATAACTATAAACACATAAATAAAGTGGGAAAGATAAACATTAAACATTAAAAGCAAAAAATTAGACATGTGGAGGACCACTAAAAATATGATACGTCGGGCCAAGAAAAGATTGCTAAAATCTTACTACATCACAGCTAACAAATGTCACTTTTCAGTATGGAACAATTCAGTTGAAATAACATGAGCTAAATAACTGATTATTTATAGCAAGAGAAGAATGAATAAAACGACGGCATCAAGCGTTGTTTATTGTGTGGTTTGCTTCAGTGTTCTATTGCTAGAATTAATCTTTCTATTGACGAATGTGCCATATCCCAAACAAACGTGAGTTTTACCTGAACGAGCGCTCCCGTGGCCTCATTTAGTCTGAGCATGCGCGGGGTTTTTGTACGTTGGTTTTGTGTACTCACCACCAAACATGTCCGTCCGGACAGGATTTGAGCGGACGGTTTTAAAACAAGTTTGCAAATAAATGTCTGCTGAAAAACGGCCCGGCGGGCAAATGTACGGTGAAATTCTGTACGCTCGTAACTACACACGACCAAACATGTCTGCTGAAACTGGTCCGCGGGCCAGTTTCAGCAGACATGTTTGGTCGTGAGTATGGGGCCTAAGACGTACGCCTGTCGGATCTAGCCGAGATGCCGTCGTATCTTGTTTTGAGGATTCAAAACAAAGATACGATGCGGGAATTTTGAAATTATGCCGGCGTATCAATAGATACGCCGGTGTAATTTCTTTGTGGATCTGCCCCATTGATTTCAATGGGCTGCTCTACATGCAGCAAAGTAGCTCATAAGTTTGCACATTTGTGCGTTTTGCTGCTTGTTTTTCTTTTTCACGTGGCAAAATGTGTGTTTGCTTCTGCGTTTGGGGTGCTATTAACAATTAATGGAACTGTTTCATTTTAGGTGTATAAAGGTGGCCATACTTTATGCAATCTGATTGTACAATCTATGTACAATTTTCTATGTAACCATTCAATCTGTATTCAATCAGGCAGACCCTTGCACTACATCAAGGGTGTCCTACCCATGACCCTCGGGGCACATGTGGCCCAAGAAGGTTTAGAATACGGCCCGAGCCTGTCTGGAGGGACGCCGGGGTTTCCAAACAAACGTAGCAGCTGCGGTAGCCTATATTGACAAGCCAGACAAATGCACACCTGGAGTGATGCCGTGAAAACATAGTTGACGGGTGAAGTGTGTATGTGCTAATGAGGTCAGCTGGTGGTCTGCTTTCTGTGTCTTACAAATCTACATACCAGGAAGTCATGACATTTTCTATAAACACAGCAGGAGCTTAACTTAAAACGTTTGTTACTAAAGCACTTCATATTCCTGATATGTACCTGCTGTATCATGTACTTGTATGAGAAAGTATCCTGATTTTTTTGTATTGCATCCTTTGTGTGAAATCCCTGGTGTTCCTGCCAGTCCCTCTGATTTCCTATTAAAAACTGACCACACTAAGCAGGAGAGCACAACATGGTCAGTTCTCTAGCTATGCTGGGAACTCAGCCTGCTCTCCTTTAATGATCTGACTTGTCCTGACACACCACCGCTGCACATCCATTCACTGGTAAGCTCAGGGTGCTGATGCCTCTCCAACCCCAGCTCTTATGCAGCTGATAACAGAGGGAATGTGATCATTTATTTAAAAAAAGGGGAAAAGGGTATTTAGAATGTTTTTTTATATCTATACAAAAATGTTTTGCCTTTCATTTCTTTTTTAAATGAAATGGGTTGCTTTACAAGGTGATCCTTTACAATCACTTTAAGCCCTTGTTCTAAAAATCGAAGAAAGCATTTATTTTTCTGAAACAGAGGTACAATAATGGTATATTGGTGCATAGGGGAACTGTAATTTAGAAGAAGAAAAAAAAGGTGAACCTAGTCTTTATCATTTTAAAACCTCTTTATTATTAAAGTGGTTGTAAAGGCTGAAGGTTTTTTACCTTCATGCATAGAATGAAAAAATCTTCTGTGTGCTCCTCCACCCACAGCCCCCCTAATACTCACCTGAGCCTCGTGCACATCCAGCGAAGTGCACGAGAGTTTCAGCTGTCCCAGGACTCCCTCTCCTCATTTGCTGAGACAGCAGTGAGTGCCCATTGACTTCCACTGCTGTCAATCACAAGTAGTGAGCCAATGAGGAGAGAGCAGGGGGTGGGGTCCAACCGTGGTTCTTTGCGTCTTATGGATGCATAAAGCACCGGTTTAGGAGTGAGCTTGCAGTGGTGCCCCCAGGGAAAGAGGCTTTCTCTAATGGCACTGCTCGAGGGGAAAGAGCCAGGAGTGCCAGCGGGGGATCCGAAAAAAAGAGGACTGGGGCTACTCTGTGCAAAACTACTGCAAGCCAAGCTTTATCATCACTTCAAAAGCAAGGAAATACACTCACATAAAAACAAGCAGAATCGTCACTGTAATTTAAAATGATCCACAATACAATCCCATTAGTGTGCCGATGTGTGCGTTGACGTTAGCATGTCTAACTAATTTTATTATTTTTATTTTCTCAAAGAAGTTTATTAACCACTTGACATCCGCCTGCCGTCAAATGACGGCGGGCGGAATGCTCTATTGTTCTGACAGGACATCATATGACGTTCTGTCTTTTAAAGCCTCTAGGGCGCGCGCACCCGTCGCGTCACTGGGAACACAGTGCGCGTGCCCGGCTGCCGCGATGGCCACCGGGCACCCGCGATTGCCCAGTAACTGTGCAGGGACGTGGAGCTCCATGTGTAGGGAGAGAGGAGACCGATCTGTGTCTCTTGTACATAGGGACACAGATCGGTCACCTCCCCCAGTCACCCCCCTCCCCTCACAGTTAGAACACACCCAGGATACACATTTAACCCCTTCCCCGCCCCCTAGTGGTTAACCCCTGCCACTCACTTATGGATCATCTCACAATTTATTTGTTTTTTATTGTGGTTTCTTATTGATACCCTCCTGAGTGTGTATATTTGGTATCAATTCTGCACATATTGTACACATATTTTCAGCAAAAGTTGATTTCAGCGCATCACTATTTTTTCCTTTTTTTTGTATCATTCTGGTTTTGTACACCTGTGTGTGTGTATGCAGCGATGTCATTTGGGTATTTTTGTTGTTTTTTTTCCTTTCAAATTTAATTAATAGTTAGCGCTGTAGTACATTTCTCACATTTAGGCTCCATTCACACCTAGGCGTTTTTACGCCCGACACCCGACGCTATTGCAGCCTGAAATACGCTGGAGGGGTGATTTAAGCCTCCTGGCGGTATACCCGAGCGTGACTCGGGGTTGATTTTTTAGGCTGAGATCGGTAACCCCGAGTCACGCTCGGGGTAGCTGTGCAGAGCCTGCAGCGTGCGCTGGCTTACCTTCTCCTGGATCCAGCGATGTCACCGCGCTGTGTGAGCGAGCGGGACCTCGCTCGATTCACACAGCGTCCTCCTGTGCCGTCGATCTCCGTTCCCTGCGACGTTACGACGCACGGGAGCGGAGATAGGCGCCAAATTCAAAAACGTAAACAAACACTATACATACAGTATACTGTAATCTTATAGATTACAGTACTGTATGTAAAAAAAACACACCCCCCTTATCCCTAGTGGTCTGTCCTGTGTCATGCATGTCATTTTATATAATAAAAACGTTTCTTTCTCCCTGCAAACTGTAGATTGTCCATAGCAACCAAAAGTGTCCCTTTATGTCAAAAATGGTTTTAGATCAGCTAGAAAACAGCGATAATAAATTATAATCACTTGCAGAATTGTGCGATAGCGATTTGTGGGGAAATTCGTCATAAAAAAAAAAAATAATGACAGCGACAATTCTGCAACTGAGCAAATTCCAGTGATTTTGAGTTGATTACATTATTGAATAGTTTTTATTATAATTATATTATTATTTGTTATAATTATTTATAATTATTTATTATATTATAATTTATAATTTTGTTTTTAAAAAAATTTCATACCCGGGATGCCTATTAAACTCTGGTTTGGTCAGATTTAAGTGAATTATTCCTAAAAATTACAGGCCTACAGTATAAAACACCAAATTTCCTTGCAAATAATTGTACCGCTTTCAGCACCTTTTTTCTGAAAGAATCATACCGCCAGGGAGGTTAACATTGTCGGCTATGGAGATGGTTCACATCTCCACGCCGAACGCCGAAACGCTGTACGCCTGAAGCTCAAAACAAGTCCCGGACCCTTTTTTTTCAGGCGGCTTCGGCGTTCGACATAGCCGACAATGTTAAATCACCCCTCCGGCGTATTTTAGGCTAAAAAACGACGCGTTTTGTAGCGGCAAATCGCGGGACAAAACGCGACAAAAAAGATTCGACATTATAGAATAGATTCGACATTACAGAGAATAGATTTCGACATTTTAGAGAATAGATTAGACATTATAGAGAGATTATAGATTTAAGTAGTCATACAACATTAGAATTCTTGTAGGCGGAATATTCGACCGGAAATGTACGATTCGGCGTAAAATTTCGATGTTCCGTCGAATATTCTTTAACCATTCGACAAAAACCAAGTATATCTGGATTTTCGGACGAAAGCTATTCCCAACGAAAAACGAAATAAATCAAAACGATTTTCGGGAGTAACTAAATACATTTATTTTTATGACGAAAACTAAATTACGAAACGAAATATTTCAGTGTGCACATGTCTATAAAACACCTGTCTCCAGTATATTTCCACAAATTCTCCCTCATTAAAAATAGTCTGCTGCTGGCTAATTTTACACTGCTGTAAAATCTGTAACCTCTGTTTTGGTTTGTAACTTTTAGGTAACCTTGCAGTAAAGCGAGGAACACAAACTCCTGTAGCATAGATGGTGCCTATTGTATTAGGGTGTGCACCACTGGCGGCTGGTGCTCAAAATTTTTGGGGGGGCGCAAACGAAAAAAAAAAAAATTGCAGCCTCACTGTGCCCATCACATGCAGCCACTGTGCCATCAAACGCAGCCACTGTGCCATGCCACCAAATGCAGCCACTGTGCCATCAATTGTCACCACTGTGCCATGCCATCAAACAGCAACTGTGCCATCAATTGTCACCACTGTACCATGCCATCAAACGCAGCCACTGTGCCATGCCACCAAATGCAGCCACTGTGCCATCAATTGTCACCACTGTGCCATGCCATCAAACAGCAACTGTGCCATCAATTGTCACCACTGTGCCATGCCATCAAACGCAGCCACTGTGCCATCAATTGTCACCACTGTGCCATGCCATCAAACGCAGCCACTGTGCCATCAATTGTCACCACTGTGCCATGCCATCAAACGCAACCACTGTGCCATCAATTGTCACCACTGTGCCATGCCATCAAACGCAGCCACTGTGCCATCAATTGTCACCACTGTGCCATGCAACACAGCAACTGTGCCATCAATTGTCACCACTGTGCCATGCCATCAAACGCAGCCACTGTGCCATCAATTGTCACCACTGTGCCATGCCATCAAACGCAGTCACTGTGCCATCAATTGTCACCACTGTGCCATGCAACACAGCAACTGTGCCATCAATTGTCACCACTGTGCCATGCCATCAAACGCAGCCACTGTGCCCCTCAACTGTTGCCACTGTGCCAATTGTCACCACTGTGCCCTTTAATTGTCACCACTGTGCCCCATGATGCCACTGTGCCCATTGTCACCACTGTGCCCCATGATGCCACTGTGCCCATTGTCATCACTGTGCCCCATGATGCCACTGTGCCCATTGTCACCTCTGTGCCCTTTGTCACCACTGTGCCCCATGATGCCACTGTGCCAATTGTCACCTCTGTGCCCTTTGTCACCACTGTGCCCCATGATGTCACTGTGCCCCTTTCCCTGTAAAAAGCACTTACCTGAGGATTCCATGTGCTCCCTCGATGTCTTCTGCCGCTGTGGTGAAGCTTCAGCCAATCAGGTTCCTGATAACCAGAATCCGGGAACCTGATTGGCTGAAACGGCCGTTTGTCTTATACAATGAGCGCAGATTGCCTGCGCTCAGAGTATAGACAGCTGAGAGCCGGAGAAAAGCCTATCAGAGCCGCTGGCTTTGATAGGCAGTTCCCCTCAGCCAACCAGCTGCCGCTATTCGGTTAACCGGCGTCCCGCATCCGGTTATCTGAATAGACCAGGCAGCTGGCAACCAACAATAACATACATTTGTGCACTTATGCACGAATGTGTGTTATTTGTTTGCGAGAGGGGGTGGCGCTGCAGCGCCCTCTATAGACGGCCGCCAGAACTGCGGCTAAAATGTCAAAATGACATTTTAGCCGAATAAAAGTTCTTAAAGGGCCCGTTTTTTTTTTTTTTTTTGTGACTGTGGGAGGGGGGGCGGCGCCCGTGCGTCCCTATGGACGGGCCACCACTGGTGTGCACCCCAAAGCTCAAAGCCAAAGTGAATGGTGGGTGTGACCAAATTGCATCCACAGTGGGAAGGGCTGAAAGGGGCATGGTCAATTATTGTGCTTTTACTAAACAAGAATTCTATGCACACACAAACTACTTACAACTGTAGGAAATCAATACAAGATACACATACCTCCCAACTTTCTGAGATGGGAATGAGGGACACCTATCAGCAAAAGTATGCAGGCATAGGACACACCCTTTGCCACGCCCCCTTAAAGGAGAATTGTACAAAAAAAATAAGATTGGTTAAACCCACAAGTGCTTTTTTTAACACTACTATTTCTTTATATTGGCTTTTGGAATTTACAAATGCAGCAATTTAGAAATCAGATGAAAGGTTTAGCACTGGGAAACACTTTTTGATAGATAAAAAGTGCATTTTATATACATCTGTATAGATCAGACCAAAATGAGGGACATTACTCCAAATCAGGGACAGTCCCTCGAAATCAGGGACAGTTGGGAGTTATGGATACACAAAGTATTACAGATGTACATACAACACATGCACACACTATGGGTAAAGTAGTTACTCCTGCGCTACAGTGGAACTATGTGTGCAGTCTATGTCCTTACAATTCCTACAGAGTGGGGGTAAAGCGTAGCACTAGAAGAGGGGCAGGGAATCCTATCAGGAAGCATAAACAATGCCCCCAGGCCCAATGGCAGAATAAATGTCTGAATGTCCCCTCCCCACACTCTCCCTCCACTTGCAATTCACAATAGGCGCACAAAGGGAACCCAGTGGGTACTCTGACTCTGTGACGGCAGGCGCACAGCAACAAGTCCGCCTCAGTGCCACTGAAGAACCTAGGAGCTCAGGTCAGCTGCAGAGCAGAGGAAAAACACTCACCAGATTAAGCTTGTTTGCAGTATAATTCAAAAATGGCGTGGAATCTGCCAAGTGTGTCACACACAGGCGCAATACATGAAAAGACCACTAAGTGACGCCAAAGAGCCGCCTAGATAGGACTGACAAAGCTGAAATAATATCTGCAACACAAGCAGAAATATCTGCCATGCAGGGCTGCACATAGAGTAAACTCCACACATTCTAGCCCAGCTCTCTCATGTAGAATGGCCACCAATGGGCAAGCAGGACAAGTCCGCGACAATTACAATACTGTATTTAAAATGGAACTAAGGGCCAAATCCTCAAAAGAGATACGACGGAGTAACTGCTGTTACGCCGTCGTATCCCTGTTCCTAACTATGGAACTGATCCACAGAATCAGTTTCCCATAGTTAGGGAGAAGATCCGACATGTGTAATTGAATTACACTGCCGGATCTTAGGATGCAGTACCGCATCCGCCGCTGGGGGCATTTCGTGTCGAAATGCCGCCTCGGGTATGAAAATTAGCACTTACGGAGATCCACGAAGCTTTTCTGCTTCGTTTTTTCTCCGTAAGTATTAAGTTGCATACGCAAAATTAGGGCTGCTTTTACATGGTGTAAAGTTAGTACACCATGTAAAAGCAGACCCTTCTGTCTAGCGACGCGTTTTTTTTTTCGAATTTGAATTTTTTTTTTCGCGCCGTATCTTTTTTTTTTTCCGACGCAACTTTATTGACCCGTCGCAATCCACAAAGCCCGGCGTAACCTAATTTCGCGCTATGCACGTCGGGAAAATGACGTCACGAGCATGCGCAGTACGGCCGGCGCGGGAGCGCGCCTCATTTAAATGGGAATCGCCCCCATGAAATGAGGAACGCCTTGCGCCGGCGGAATTTAAGTTACACGGCCAGAAATTTCTAGGTAAGTGCTTTGTGGATCGGGCACTTAGGTAGAAATTTTAAGGCAGTATAACTTAAATTAAAATTTCGCCGTTACGCCGGGTCTTTGTGGATTTGGCCCTAAAGTTCTGCTGTTATTCACCGAGATGAGGCAAGCTCTTTATTACAGAAAGAGACATGCAATGCCTCTTCTACAGAGAGATGTACCTAAATGACTGCTCTCAGCATTCCCTGATTCCCCCGATCCTTGTGTGCCAGGATGACTAGCTTCCACGCATGTGCAGGAGTGATATCATCCCACAACAGCCAATGAAAATGGCCAAAAAACAGCAAACAGAAGAAGATGCTAGCGCTGGCGACAGACAGGGACCATTGGTGAAAAAGTAAATTATAGCTCCCTTTAATTACGCTTTAAAAATGGTGACTGGGGGGAGGTGGAGAGACAAATGTCTTCAAACACCCTCCTCTACATATTTAAGCCTTGGTTCACACTAAACGCAGTGCAGATTCACAGTGAATTCGCTGCGGCTTCCACGCCGCAGGAAAGTCGCACCCCATTGGATTGCATAGGTGTGAACACCCATGGGATCATTTTCTGGTGCGGACAACAAAGGGGTCCTGCACGAGTTTGGTGCGAATGCGGTGCAATTTGAGCCATACAAATCCATGGCTCAAATCGCACCCCTGAGACACCGCATGTAATTCGCACAGAAATGTGCTACGATTCCTGTGTGAATTACATGCGGTGTCCCACATCGCATCAGTGTGAACCTGGGCTAAAGTGCAAGGCATCTACCTAACAACCTTCATTAATCAGAACAGTTGCAATATTTAAAGTGGTTCTAGAGACTCAGTCCAGACTCAGAAAAGATCGTGACAATATGGTCAGGATCCGCGCAGGGGGGCAGAGCAGAGAGATGGTGACTGACAGAACCTAGCGATCAGCGGTGTTTGATCGCTCAGTTCTCAGCCTTAAAGATGACAGGGGACCGATGTTGCATCCACCTAGGTAAGTATGATTCAAGCAAAAAAAAAATGTAATTCTCATACTTCTCTTTCAATGCATAAAATGCATTTAGGTGAAAAATATTCTGCATGCAGCTCCCCCCTCCAACAAAAGCATTGCACAGAGAAGGTAATTGTAAGAAAAACATGTTTATTTAAAAAAATACTTATAACTTTACAACCACTTTAAGGTGAAACAGGGCACTCTCCCTTCACTCACTGTGTAAGAGCATACCTCCAAGGGGGTCTTCATGCACTTGGTCACACCTGCACAGAACGCCACTACCCTGTGGCTAACTCCCTGCCTTGTACCCAGCGGGAGCTACTAAGGCTGGGTTCACACTACGGTTTTCCCGTCCGTCAGCCGCATACGATTTATATGAAAAAACGTATGCGGCTGAAACGGACGGGAACGTATGGCACCCCACATATGTACGTTTTCCATTGACATTAATGTTAAAGGAAAACGTATGCGGTTGCCATACTGTTTTAAAAACGACCGCAAAACCGTGGTTGAACACGGTTTTGCGGACGTTTAAAAAACGTTTTGCCAGCAAATCGTACGCACCCGGATGCATCTGAGTGCATACGATTTGCAATGCATTTTCTATCTATACGTTTTCCCGTCCGGGCCCGTACGTTTTCAATACTGAAATCGTATGCGGCTGACGGACGGGAAAACCGTAGTGTGAACCCAGCCTAACAGAGGATTCATTGCCCAATGTATTTTTTCAGGCCAGCTCTGAGTTTTCCTATCCTACAACGGGGTCTAAGTACCAGGGATGGACTGGCCATTGGGACTACAGGGAGTTTCCCGGTGGACCGATGGCTCAGTGGGCCAGCTTCAGTGACAGCGGACCGCCGCCCCCCTCCGCTCCTCTGTCTCTCCCTCCGCACAGCGCTCACCTCCTCTTCCTCCCTGCAGTGCTCATTTGGGGGGGGGGGGGGACAGAGAAGCAGGGGGAGAACCAGAGAAACAGGGGGGACGACAGAGGAGCATGGGGGGGACCAGCAGGAGCGGGGGAGGGGACAGATAGCTGACTCAACAGCTATGGCCTGGGAGTTTCTCACTTCTGCCTAATCTTGTCCCATTGGGGGGGCACCGAACTGATTCTTTGCCCCGGGTGAAATAATGTCTAGCTTCCCCACTGGTACTGCCTATAAAGCCTCGTACACACGATCAGTCCATCCGATGAAAACGGTCTGAAGGACAGTTGTCCTAGGTTAACCTATGAAGCTGACTAATGGTCCGTCGTGCGTACACACCATAGGTTAAATAACCGATCGTGTCAGAACGCGGTGACGTAAAACACAACGACGTGCTGAAAAAAACGAAGTTCAATGCTTCCAAGCATGTGTCGACTTGATTCTGAGCATGCGCGGGTATTTAATCGATGGTTTTGCATACTAACGATTGGTTTTGACCTATCGGTTACCATCCATAGGTTAAATTTTAAAGCAAGTTTCCATTTTTTTAACCTAAGGTTAAATGACCTATGGGGCCTACACACGATCGGTTTGGACTGATGAAAACGAGCCTCAAGAGTACCAGTACCAGCCGTTCTACTCTAATTAAGTAGAACGGCTAGTGGCTAGTGAAGGGGGAGAGGGGGCTTGGGTGGCTGGGGGGGGGGGGCGGGAGTTGTCCAGCCGCCAGAGGAGAGACCTGTCAAAGTGGGCCAGTCTGGATGAAGTCCAGGGCCAAATTTTTGTCCCAGTCCAGCCCTGCTAAGTACCAATGTGGAACCTGTGCCATTGGCTAGATTGTAAGCTTCAATGAGCAGGGCCCTTTAATTCCTCCTTTATTGAATTGTATTGTAACTGTACTATCTACCCACAAGCGATAATGCCGCGTACACACAATCATTTTTCAGCATGAAAGAAAACGTTGTTTTTCAGCATGTCTAAAAAACAACGTTTTCCCCACTTCATCATTAAAACGACGTTGCCCACACACCATCGCTTTTAAAAAATGGTCTAGCAAAGCGCGGTGACGTACAACACATACGACGGCACTCTAAAGGGGAAGTTCTATTCGCCTTTGGGCTGCTTTGGCTGATTCCGTGTTAGTAAAAGACGATTTGCGCTTTTTTGTCTGTTACAGCGTGATGAATGTGCTTACTCCATTATGAACAGTAGTTTTACCAGAACGCGCGCTCCCGTCTCATAACTTGCTTCTGAGCATGCGTGTTTTTTTTTCGTCAGTTTAGCCCACACACGATCATTTTTTACAACCTGAAAACGACGTTAGAAAATGCAGCATGTTCGAAAAAAAAAAATTGTCGTTTTTCAGAACCTGAAAAACGATGTGCAGCCCACACACGATCATTTTAAATGATGTTTTTTTAAAACGACGTTTTCTTCATGCTGAAAAATGATCGTGTGTACGCGGCATAACGGTTTGCACTATATAAATCCTGTATAAACATAATTGGCTGAAACAGCAGATGCACAATCAGATATAAAATAAAAATAAAAAACTCTCTCAGGAGAAAATAAAGGTCAGTCATCGCCTAAGGACACTTACAAAAAATGGAGGATACCTGTCAGTGAGAGGGGTTAAATGGGGGTCCTAACAGTCCAGTGGTCTAAGCTTATGTCTGTGTCCTGTATGATCAAGAAATATAAACAAAAAAGTTTCTAGGCCTTGTTCACGTGTACAAAAAAACAGCTGTTAGAGGTGTCTGCCATTTTTTTATGCCTCTAAATGCAATTTTTATGTTAGCCTATGTGGCCATGCACATTAGGCATTTAGATTAGTATTGTTGAGAGGCATAGAAAAAAAGGAATATACCATAACTGTATTCAGAGAAGAGCAATTGAGCTTAATTTACAAGTAAAGTGCATAAACACATGTAAATACGCACATATGAGCATAAACATATTACACTGGCCAGAATAAATAAAAACAAATGAGCATATTTGGAACAAAAATTCATATCGCCCATATGCATGAGGCCTTAGGGTAGCAGTGGAGCGAGGGCTGTGAGCAGGGCTTTTTTCACAGAGAATAGGTGCAGGAACTCCTCCCTTCTTGACTCCACCCCCTACCCACCTCCGAGCACCGTTCCCTGGTTCTACCCCTTACCCACCTCCGAGCCCTGTTCCTTGGTTCCACCCCTTACCCACCTCCGAGCCCTGTTCCTTGGTTCCACCCCTTACCCACCTCCGAGCACCGTTCCTTGGTGCCACCCCTTACCCACCTCCGAGCACTGTTCCTTGGTTCCACCCCGTACCCACCTCCGAGCACCGTTCCTTGGTGCCACCCATTACCCACCTCCGAGCACCGTTCCTTGGTGCCACCCCTTACCCACCTCCGAGCACCGTTCCTTGGTTCCACCCCGTACCCACCTCCGAGCACCGTTCCTTGGTTCCACCCCTTACCCACCTCCGAGCACCGTTCCTTGGTTCCACCCCGTACCCACCTCCGAGCACCGTTCCTTGGTTCCACCCCTTACCCACCTCCGAGCACCGTTCCTTGGTTCCACCCCTTACCCACCTCCGAGCACCGTTCCTTGGTTCCACCCCTAACCCACCTCCGGGCACCGTTCCTTGGTTCCACCCTTTACCCACCTCCGAGCCCTGTTCCTTGGTTCCACCCCTTACCCACCTCCGAGCACCGTTCCTTGGTGCCACCC
The DNA here is from genome assembly GCF_905171775.1 of Rana temporaria. Classification (NCBI taxonomy): domain Eukaryota; kingdom Metazoa; phylum Chordata; class Amphibia; order Anura; family Ranidae; genus Rana; species Rana temporaria. The sequence continues at coordinate 99,495,394 of NC_053495.1, read as the reverse complement.
CTTACCCACCTCCGAGCACCGTTCCTTGGTTCCACCCCGTACCCACCTCCGAGCACCGTTCCTTGGTGCCACCCCTTACCCACCTCCGAGCACCGTTCCTTGGTGCCACCCCTTACCCACCTCCGAGCACCGTTCCTTGGTTCCACCCCGTACCCACCTCCGAGCACCGTTCCTTGGTTCCACCCCTTACCCACCTCTGAGCACCGTTCCTTGGTTCCACCCCGTACCCACCTCCGAGCACCGTTCCTTGGTTACACCCCTTACCCACCTCCCTGTACCACCCCCTTTAGCGAAAACAGAGCCATGTATCATTTTGTGGTGCTAAGTATTTTGTATGGATTTCGTTAATGATAACAAGAAAGGCAGTAAAATAGATCTAGCAACAATGGACACCCTAGCGACAATAGAAGCACCCCAGCAACAATGGACTAAAAATAGCCAGCATCAATAGACCCTTCAGCAGCCAACAAAGATTAGACCCCTCCCTCAAGAGTAGATCCCTCCCAGCAATGATTGACCCCCTGCAACAAGACCCACCGCCAGAACAATAGACCCCCCACCCGCAACAATAGATCCCTCCCAAGCAACAACAGATTCCCCAGTAGCCAGCATCAATAGACCCTTCAGCAGCCGGCAACAAAGTCCCCTCTCTCAACAGTACATCCCTCCCAGCAATGGCTGACCTCCCAGCAACATAAGGCCCACCCCAGCAACAAAAGACCCCTCACGAGCAACATAAGAACTCCCTAGCAACAATATACTCCCTTCCTTTCGCAAAAATAAATCCCCTCCAGCAACAATAGATTTGCTAGCAGCCAGCATCAATAGACCCGCCAACTCACCACAGCACCCCTTACCTTTACATACATTCAGTTATGGAGGTGCCGGAACTGCGTTCCCGCTGAAAAAAAGCCCTGGCTGTGAGGATGCCAAGTGTTTTTTTGGGTGTGACATCCACTTTAACTGCTTTCCGACCGTATAACATAGATTTATGGCGGCAAGGCTGCGCCAGATCACCTACTAGGTACGTGATCTGACACTTCCGGGTAGGGGGCGTGCATGTGCTGCCAATGACCCGGCCCAGCAGATGTCGATCACTGGGTGTCAGCACCCAGCAATCGTCATGATTTACACAGGACAGAGCCCTGCCTATGTAAACAAGGCAGAGCCCTGTCAGAGGGGGAGTAATAGATTTTCTTTCCCTGCAAAGCAAAGAATAAAATTGATTACTTCCCCTAGTAAAAGAACCTCCCACAGTACATCAAAACACAGGCTAGGCACACATTTAACCCTTTGATTGCCCTAGACGTTTAACTTTTTCCCAGCGAGTGTCATTAATACAGTGACAGTGTATATTTTTAGCACTGATCACTGTATCAGGCCCCTTGCACACGTGGGCGTTTTTCATGCGGAAATCAATGGGAAAGCGCGGTAATACTGCCCGCAACGCGGGCGATATTTACCCTTTTTCGGCCGCTAGCGGGGGTTAAAACCTCACCGCTAGCGCCCGAATATCGCCGTAAATACGACGGTATAGCCGCGCTACAAATAGCACGGCTATACCGTCACCACGGCTGCACGCCTCAGTGTGAAAGCAGCCTTAGTGTCACTTGTTTCCCTAAGTGTCAGTTAGTGTCTGAATGGCCGCCGCAATATCACAGTCCTGCTATAAGTACTAAAAAAAAAAAAAAAATCTATAAAAAAAATTCCATAAATCTATCCCATAGTCTGTAAAAGCTATAACTTTTTCACAAACCAACCAATATATGCTTATTTGGATTTATTTTACCAAAAATATGTAGCAGAATACATTTGGGCTAAATTTATCAAGAAATTCTATTTTTACATTTTTTTATTGGATATGTTTAATAGAAAAAAGTTATATATATATATATTTCTTTCAAAATTGTCGGTTTAGAGTGTGAAAAAAAAAAACACAGAGGTGATCAAATACCACCAAAAGAAGGCTCTATTTGTGTAAAAGAATTAAGGACATGAATTGTATTTGTGTACAGTGCCGTACGACAATTGTCAGTTACAGTAATGTAGTGCCTTTTATCAAATTGCCTGGTCGTGGGGGGGGGGGGGTAAATCTTCCGGAAGTCAAGTGGTTAAACCACAAACTCCATGCATTTTATGTTCCTGTGACTATAAATAAATAACACCTATTCTCTATACAGCCTTGAATTATTATATACTGTATATGATTTACAGTCACATAGTACAGTAAACATAAGGTTGAATGTATAACTGACTCCTCTATGTGAATATACAAACCCTCCACCATGTAAATGACTGACTGTGACTAACAGTCTAGCAATGCGTGAGAGACGAGAGGCACATGCGCAGAAAGTGGTGGCGGAGACGCGCTCGGGAATAAGCGTGTGTGGAAGGATATCAAGCTGTGATTGGTTGGTCAGGTGACGGTGCACATGCGCTGTGCTGTTCGGCTGAAGGAAGATGGCAGCTTCTGGGAAAGCTGCCCTTACGAGAACAGTCGGGGCTGTAAAGCCAATTCTCAGCAGAGACGTGGGAGAAGCAAAACGGAGGGTGCGAGACTTGTACCGAGCCTTCTACCGGGAGGTGCCCAATACAGGTGAGCCTGGCAGGAGAGGAGGGCGCCTCTGTTCCCTCCGACCTTGCTGGACGGTCACCTTGTGAGAGCTCTCTCCTTCCTGGAGGGGGACATATCGCCCTGTGCGCTGTGACTTATCGCCCTGTGACTTATCGCCCCTGTGCGCTGTGACTTATCGCCACTGTGCGCTGTGACTTATCGCCCCTGTGCGCTGTGACTTATCGCCCCTGTGCGCTGTGACTTATCGCCCCTGTGCGCTGTGACTTATCGCCCCTGTGCGCTGTGACTTATCGCCCTGTGCGCTGTGACTTATCGCCCTGTGCGCTGTGACTTATCGCCCTGTGCGCTGTGACTTATCGCCCTGTGCGCTGTGACTTATCGCCCCTGTGCGCTGTGACTTATCGCCCTGTGAGCTGTGACTTATCGCCCTGTGCGCTGTGACTTATCGCCCTGTGCGCTGTGACTTATCGCCCTGTGAGCTGTGACTTATCGCCCTGTGCGCTGTGACTTATCGCCCTGTGCGCTGTGACTTATCGCCCTGTGCGCTGTGACTTATCGCCCCTGTGCGCTGTGACTTATCGCCCCTGTGCGCTGTGACTTATCGCCCCTGTGCGCTGTGACTTATCGCCCTGTGCGCTGTGACTTATCGCCCCTGTGCGCTGTGACTTATCGCCCCTGTGCGCTGTGACTTATCGCCCCTGTGCGCTGTGACTTATCGCCCCTGTGCGCTGTGACTTATCGCCCCTGTGCGCTGTGACTTATCGCCCCTGTGCGCTGTGACTTATCGCCCCTGTGCGCGGTGAATTATCGTGCAGTGACTTATCCTGTGACCTAAGTCACCCTGTGTGCTGTGACTTACCACCCTAGACATATTGCGCTGTGACTTGCCGCCCTGTGTGCTGTGACTTACCACCCTAGACATACAGAGTATAATAATCGCACCCCATATCTGTAGCTGCCTGCACGACCGGAATCATTTATTTTCATGTTTTTATTCTAATGAACCAGATCCCCTCTACTGCAATGATTCATAGTTTGCCCATGAAATGACTTCAAACCACCAGAATCTTTAAGTTCTGAAAGCCGAGACTCCGGGGAATACAGAAAAGGTTCATGTCACAGCTGGTTGTCAAACGTGCACAAAAAAAAACGTAATCCGCTTTATCAAACTCGTGCAACTTTGACAGCAGGCATCCTGCTCGACTCCATTGCGGCTTGCCTGCGACTTCGTTAACAGATGTCAATGCAAGTTGTGACAAAGTTGCCCCAAAGTAGGAACCTTTTTCAAAGTCACTGTGACTTGCCGCACCAATTAGGACGGTTCCATTGTCATTAATGGGATGTGACTTGGAACACTCAAGTCGCATGACAAGTCACGGCAGAGTGAACCGGGGCTTAGTGCGCGCACACACAATATAATTCACAATTTGTTGGTAGAATATAAAGATGAAAATCTAAAAAATCTGGCAAGTCCTTAAATTGCGCATGACTGTGATATGTTCCCAAAATTCTCCATAGGTGACGCTTTAAAAGCCATAAAGGGGTTGTAAGGCCCCGTTCACACCTAGGCGTATATACGCCTGTAGTGTGAACGCCGCTGCGGCCCCGACACGCCAGAGGGATGCTTTAGCATTGCCCTCTATGGAGATGGTTCACATCTCCACGCCTGCCGCCTGAAAAAAGGTCCCGGACCTTTTTTTCAGGCGTCTTTCGGCGTTCGGCTAGGAGATGTGAACCATCTCCATAGAGGGGGTCACAGGCTGCATTCACAATCGCGGCGTTTTGTCGCCGCGTATCGCGGTACAAAACGCCGCTATTTGCCGCCGCAATTCACGGGACAAAACGCAGCGATTCAGTACGCTATAGTGTGAATGCAGCCTAAAGGTTTGTGTTTTTTCACCTTAATGCTTCCTATGGCAGTGAAGTGGTTAAGCACTTGAGCTCTGGAAGGTTTTACCCCCCTTATGATGACCAGGCCATTTTTTGCTATTCAACACTGTGCTACTTTAACTGGTTATTGCACGGCCATGCAGCGCTGTATGCAAACACAATTTATATACATTTATCTTACAAATAGAGCTTTCTTTTGGTAGTATTTGATCATCACTTTTTTTTTTTTTTTGCTATAAACAAAATCATACATTTTGTGAAAAAATGATATAATATATATATATTTTATATTTTAATTTCTGTATACATTTAGGCAAAAATGTATTCTGCTACTTATCTTTGGTAAGGGAAAATCCCACAAAGTGTATATTGATTTGTTTTTTGTGAGAGTTCTAGCGCCTAAAAAATATATATTGGAATTTTTATATATTTTAAACTAGTAATGCCGGCGATCAGCGACTTATAGCGGGATGTCAGTCAATCTGATAGTTGGTGGGAGCTGATGACTAACTGTCACTGACATCTCCAGTGGCATTAATACAGATCAGTGCTAATAAAATACATTGACACTGGCTAGGAAGGGGTTAACATCTGGGGCAATCAAAGGTTTAAATGTGTGTAAAAATGTTTACTATGTGTAATGGGTGCTGATTTTACCAAGGGATATGGCGGTTTTTATTTCCTGTTTTGCAGGGGGGGAAACGGCACATCGCCGCTGTCAAAAGGAGCTTTGTGTTGTTTACAGGTGGCCTATTGTAATGCGGAAAGGTTGTCCGGAGAGCGATGGTTTACTATGCAGTATTGGACCTGCATGTCAGCTTTGTTTATTCCTCGATTCTGACCTGTGAAACATTGCATGTAAGCACTTCTATATGTAAATCTTTTCTTCCTTTTTCCAGTACATGTTTATCAGCTGGACATCAGTGTGAAGCAAGGACGGGACAAGGTGAGGGAGCTATTTCAGAAGAATGCACATGTCACAGACCCAAGAGTGATTGATTTACTTGTAATCAAGGTAAAGACTTACTTTCTTTTTATACTCCCGTCCTGATCGTATTCTAAAGCTTAAGGTGCTTCTGCTTTTTATACTTTTCCGCTAGATCTGCATGATTTTGGCAAAAATTTATTGGAATAAAGATCACGATTCTCGTGACGTAACATCTTTGACGTTATACAAAAAAACGGGCTAACTTTACTGTGTTTTTTTTTTTTTTTTTTTTTATTATTCATTAAAGTGTATTTAACCGCTTAACGACCGCCACATGTACTTATACGTCAGCAAAATGGCACGGACAGGCAGAACGACGTTCCTGCACGTCGCTGCCTTTTCACGGGTCGGGGGTCCGATCGGGATCCCCCCCCCCCCCCCCCCCCGGTACATGCGGCAGTCAGTAAGCCTCAGGGAGCGATCCGGGATGAGGGCGCGGCTATTCGTTTCTAGCCGCCCCCTCGCGATCGCTCCCCGGAGCTGAAGAACAGGGAGAGCCGTATGTAAACACGGCTTCCCCGTGCTTCACTGTGGCGGCTGCATCGATCATGTGATCGCTTATATAGGGAGACACGATCGATGATGTCAGACCTACAGCCACACCCCCCTACAGTTGTAAACGCACACTAGGTGAAACATAACTCATTCAGCGCCCCTGTGGATAACTCCCAAACTGCAACTGTCATTTTCACAATAAACAATGCAATTTAAATGCATTTTTTGCTGTGAAAATGACAATGGTCCCAAAAATGTGTCCGCCATAATGTCGCAGTCACGAAATTAATCGCTTGATCGCCGCCATTAGTAGTAAAAAAAAAAAATGCAATAAAACCATCCTCTATTTTGCAAACGCTATAAATTTTGCGCAAACCAATCGATAAACGCCTATCGCATTTTTTTTTTTTGTTTTTTTTTTTACCAAAAATAGGTAGAATACGTATCGGCCTAAACTGAGGAAAACATTTTTTTTATATATATATATATATATATATGTGTGTTTTTGGGGGATATTTATTATAGTAAAAAATATTGAATTTTTTTCAAAATTGTCGCTCTATTTTTGTTTATAGCACAAAAAATAATAACCGCAGAGATGATCAAATACCACCAAAAGAAAGCTCTATTTGTAGGGAAAAAAAGCATGTCAATTTTGTTTGGGAGCCACGTTGCAAGACCGCGCAATTGTCTGTTAAAGCGACGCAGTGCCGAATCGCAAAACCTGGCCTGGGCATATAGCTGCCTAAAGGTCCGGGGCTTAAGTGGTTAAAAAAAAAATGCATTTGAAAGTCCGCTACGCAAATACAGTGTGACATAAAATATTGCAACAACTGTCATGTTATTCTTTAGGGTCTATATATATATAATTTAGCAGAGAGAGAGGTATATTTTTTTATATAAATAACTAAATGTTACATTGTTTCTCTTTATCTTGTGATAAACTTGGCAGGCTGCCTGGATTTTTTTTTTTTAAGCTATCAGAAGTGAGCAGAGAACTCTCTGCACTTGTTTTTTTTTCCCAAAAAATCCAAGTTTATTAAAATGTATAAACAGGCACATAAGTATTTGTAACAATGGGTCAACATTCCCCATACATTCTTTGGCAAAAAACAAACAATTATGGTTATCCAAATTCGCTCCATTCCCTTCAACAGGTGTATCCCCCGGCATTAACATACAGAGATAAACCTTCCGACCCTGTACATCAAAGAAAGCAAGAAAAAACACAAAAGGACCTTCTGTATGGATCGTACATCTGCTAGGTCCCAAATGACTTCCCCCCCCGTCCTTCCCCTCTCATTCACACCCCATGCTTTGACGCCTCTGTACTCAAACTGTGCATGTTTCACCATCTTCCAGCCACCTGTCCCATACTTGAGAAAATTTTTGCGGTCTCCCTCTATGTGTATAAATCATTTTCCTGTAAGGGAGAATAGCATTTACATCCTTTTTCCAATCCCTCAGCGCCTCCGTTTGCATCCATACCTTGGCCACTGCCTTCCTAGCCAGGAATAACGTTTCATTCATAAAAATTGCTTGGTACTTCTCTATATCCACATCGGGCAACAGTCCCAACAAACACAATTTTGGGTCCATTCCCACCGGGGATCCCATGTTATCATGTAGAAATTGAGTCACCTGCAGCCAGTATGCTTGTACATCCGAACAGTGCCACATCATATGGTAGAAGGACCCCTCCTCAACCGCGCACATGGGACACCTAGGGCTCCTATTGGTCCGAAACTTCGCCACTCTCTGTGGCGTGATATATGCCTGGTGTAGTATATACAGTTGAGTTAACCTGTCTGACATCTTAGGGGACGCAGCTTTAACCCCCTCCAGCACCTCTTCCCATTCCGTGTCCTCTATGGGGCCTACGTCTCTCTCCCACTTTAATTTGGCTGTCTGCGCTATCTTGCTAGTCCTACGTCTCCTAATGACATAGTAACAGTTGGATGTGAGCCCAGTGGATTCCCTCCCAAAAATCACATCCAACACCTGTGGGGCACTCACTTCTATACCAGCTGGGCCCAGCTGGGCTCTAAGTGCGTGCCTGAGTTGCAAGTATCTAAAGTGGAGTTGCGGCGGAAGGGAAAATTCCTCCCTGAGACTATTGTATGGCTTTGGGCCCGTGTCCAACATAACCTGGGAGAGATACAGTATCCCATACGCAGCCCATACCCCTGCATCTGGGACCGTGTCTAACTCTGGCAAGGAACTATTTTTCCACAGCGGGGTATGTGTATGTATGTGACTCTCTCCTTGTTTTTTAAGGCCCACATCCCATACCTTTTGATGGTGCGCAAGCATTTCCGCCCCAAATCTAGTGGTCCTGCATCCTCCATGACCTCTTCTAAAGATTGCCTGTATAGGAGTATGTAGAGGGCTATCCGGCTTATTACAGACTAGGGACCTATACCTCTGCGACTCTGACGTGTTAAAGTAGTAGAAATGCGACAATTGCGACGCTATGTAATAATCCTGCAAATCAGGGAGTGAACACCCTCCTTCTGTATTCGGATTTTGCAGTGTACTCCATGCCAGCTTATGCCTGCCTGCTCCCCACACAAAAGAATTTAAGATAGCTTCCAGTTGTTTAAACGTCTTAAGGGGTATATAAAGGGGAGCATGCCATACCATCTATAGGATTTTGGGTAGTAGGATCATCTTGATCAAGTTTATTCGTCCCATCACCCCTAGTGGTAGTTTCGCCCATGCCTGTGTTCTAGCTTTAACCACCGCAAATAGCGGTTCCACATTCAGAGGGACATAATCTCTAAGATTCCTTGTGACCATTACCCCTAGGTATTTCACTTCAGCCACTCTCTGTAGTGGTAAGTCATGCGACACTGCGGGGGGGGGGAACTGATCCAGAGGGAGAATTTTGGATTTATCCCAATTAATCCGTAAGCCTGAGAATCTCCCTACCTCTTCTATAATATTCAGTGCTGCTCTTAATGAGGGGCCCTGGTCCTCTAGATATAGAATTGTGTCATCCGCATATAGGCCGATCTTTTCCCAGGTGTCTCCCTTCCTGAGTCCCACCACCTCCGAGCTATGTCTGATGGCAATCGCCAATGGCTCCGCTGCCAGCGCGTATAACAGCGGAGACAGGGGGCATCCCTGTCTCGTACCTCTCTCCAGGGAAATCTGTTCTGATAGCCACCCATTCACGAACACCCTTGCCTTGGGGGTCTGGTAGAGTAGCTGCACCCATTTAATGAATCGCGGGCCAAATCCATAGCATTTCAGACATTCCCACAGGTATAGCCACTCGACTGAATCGAATGCCTTGGCTGTATCCAAAGCAACTACCACCCGGGTTCCTACATTGTCATGCTGCGCTTGAATGTTCATAAATAGCCTCCTGATGTTCATTGCTGTGTTCTTTCCTGGCATAAACCCCGTTTGGTCCCCATGAATCAGTGATAGTATCACCGAATTCAATCTAGATGCCAGTATCTTAGCTAAGATTTTAATGTCCACCGGAAGCAAAGATATTGGCCTATAAGATTCCGGGTAGTAATGATCCTTGCCCGGTTTAGGAAGAACAATTATCTGTGCTTCCTGCATGGAGGAGGGGAGGGTTCCCGATTCAAATATAGAAAGGTATAATGCCCTCAATCTGGGGATTAGTGTTTCTGAGTACGTAGTATAAAACTCTAACGGGAGGCCGTCTAGACCAGGAGCCTTGGACTTGGCCAGTTGCGATAACGCCGTGGCTATATCCTGGGTGTTAATTGGAGCTTCCATCATCTGCACTTGTACCCGGCTCAACTTTGAAAATTGTAGTGTGTGCAGATAGGCTTGTATTTCCTGTGGCGTGTGTGTACATTGAGATCTGTATAGTTCCTCATAAAAATGTCTGAACCTATCAGCCACCACTGGGGGGTCCGCAACAATCGAGCCATCCGGCTCTTTCAGTGAGACCACCACTGGCGGCCTATCCTCTAGGTGTGCCAAATACGCCAACATCTTCCCTGCTTTCTCCCCATGCTCATAAATTCTTGCCTTACTGAAAAATATACGCTGTTTGGCCTTCTCCATATGTAGCTGCGTTACCATCCTGGTCTGCATTTTTACCTTGGTCAAATTCTCTATAGTGGGCTGATTATTAAAAGCAGTCTCAAGATCCTGCAGCGCGCCTTCTGCACTATTCATAACTACTTTGGAGTTCTGTTTTAGCCTACGTATCCTAATGTCTAGTACTTTACTCGCCTGCGTCTTGAACGTATCCCATCGGGAATTAATATCTGTGTAACCCTGGCCCTCCGGGAGCAAAAACTGTAATTCCCTCTCTATGCTCTCATGATCAGTCAAGGCTGTCAACCAAAAGGGGTTGAGCCTCCACCCCCTCACAGGGGCCCTGTCTGGCAATGATACCTGTACCCAACATGGCGAGTGGTCGGACAGAGCCCTAGGAGCAAACCCGGCCCCCCCCACCCTCGGCAGCAGGGTTGCCGAGACTAACACGTAGTCAATGCGAGACATAGTAGCATGGCTGGTTGAATGGCATGTATAGGCCCTACTCTTGGGGTTTCTTTGTCTCCACACATCCACAACCGCAAATTCTTTCATCAGACGTCCCATTCTGGTCAGACCGGGGGGCCCCACATGTCCTCCCGGCATTTCTGGTCTATCCAGGCTAGGGTCCATGACCATATTGAAATCCCCCATCCACACAGCCGGCACCGTCGGGTACTTGGCCATAAATGCCAACCCCAGTGTGACGACTTCCGAGCTGTATGGAGGGGGGATATAACATGCTATCAGCACCATATGCATTCCCCCTATACGTACATATAAGAATAAATACTTCCCCTGCTGATCCGACTCCAGTGTAAGTAATTCAAAAGGGGTGGCCTTTGACACCAGCAATGAGACTCCCCTGGAAAAACTGAAATGGGTACTATGATAGGCCCATCCAATCCACGGGCGCTTCAGTGCAGACTGTAGATGACCGGTAACGTGCGTTTCTGTTAAGGCAATAATGTTCGCTTTTTGCGCTTTAAGATATGCTAGGGCCGCCGTACGCTTAATTTTGTTTCTCACCCCCCTCACATTCCACGTTAGAAATTTAATAGAGGTCATGGTACCATGAAAACTAGCTTTCGGGGTCGGATCTGCAGCACAACAATCTCATACACCTGTGAATCTTTCATGAATCTTTGGATATCCCATTTTCCTGTTTTAACATATTTACTTTGCCATATCCCAACTATAAACCACATACTCCAATACAACAACCGTTCAGGGACCAAACAGTGGCCCTGGTCTTTCGTAACTCCCCACCCCCCACCCAGCCCAGCACCTCCCCAACATGGTGTGAGCATACATTCCCCAACCAACAGGACCCATGTGAAAAAGAAAAAGAATACTTCTTCCAGCAGATAAATATGTCTGGAGGCACGGTTCTTAGGTCCTGTGTGTATCATGGCTAGACCATTATACACTCGTCTAACGGGACGATTATTCACTGAGCAATGCGTGGATTCGATACTGGGAAAACATAACATCTCCCAGATTGTATTATTCATTTGCTCCTCTGGCTCTCCAGAACCTGTGCTCTGTACCGTCCCCACCGCTTTAGTATGCTGTTGCAGGATCCTTGTCTTGTCCACTGCGGCATGAAAACATGTCTGAAAAGGGGCTTCCAGCCCCCCCTCCCCCCGGATCCCCGGAGGGGTTCAACACCAAATCTCAGGCCATCCCCGATGCAGTCCCACACTATTCCCCGGGCCCCATGTCCAAGATCCCATAAAACAAAACCATTTTAACACCCCCTCCCCCCGAAATGGGGGATGAGGGACAGTCTAAAAGCAATGTCCCAGTCTATGAGCCACTTATTATTCAGCAGCAAGTCCCATTTGCAAACCTCTATACAGGATAGGGGGGGGGGGGGGTTTTGCCTTCCCCCTCACCACGTGCAGTCTATCCCCGTCCCCCCCGTGTGTTACTCACAAATTTTCCATAGCAGGCCTCACTCCTGTCTCCCTTTCCGATCCAACCATTCAGCTGCTGCTGCTGGGGTTTCAAAAAATAGTACACGTCCATCTTCCTCCACTCGCAGTTTGGCTGGAAATAGCATGGCATATTTTAAATGCAACACACGCAGGCGACGTTTCACATCTTGAAACTGAGACCTCTTCTTCTGCACTTCAGTAGAGAAGTCCGGGAACACTGCTACCTGGACATTTTCCACCCGCATATTCCCCTTCTCCCGGGACAGTCTCATGATTTTATCCCTGTCACGAAAATTCAGGAACTTAGCAATAAATGTGCGGGGAGGGGCCCCTTCAGGAGGTGGTTTCGCTGGGATCCTGTGTGCCCTCTCCACCGCAAACATGGCGGAGAACTCCTCTCTCCCATATATTTTAATTAGCAATTGTTCCAAGTAGTCTGCTGGGTCTCTGCCTTCTGTGCACTCCGGTATCCCAATAAAGCGCAAGTTACAGCGGCGGAGTCTGTTCTCCATTTCGTCTTGGTGCGCGTGTAGTTGTTGAAGTTGGCGCTGCACCCCCTCCGCCGCCCGTTGCATAGGATACAGCACATCCTCCGCAGCACCAATACGTTCCTCTGTCTCTTTGACCCGATCCCGGACCGCAGACAAATCTTGCCTCATAAGTGAAATGTCTATTTTCACTTCATCAATCTTGGTTGTCAGTGTCCCTTGCAGTACCGCTATGGCCTCCAGCACTTTAGCCGTCTCCGCCGCGTGGCGATCCGCTCCCGGAGGCTGGTCGGCGCCATCTTTGGCCTGCTCCTCTCCCCCATCGTGGCGGTATTTAGCCAGTTTGTCCGCCGCAGCAGCTGCTTTCTTAGGTGGGGACATGCCTCCCTCCTATCCCTATGTTTCCAGGTATTGTTCAGGGAGTTTTGCAGCAAAATTAATCAGCCAGGATACTTTGCAGGATTGTCAGCCAGAGGAGCTCCTTCCACCCACGTCCTACTCCATCGCTTGCCAGGCCACGCCCATTACTCTCTGCACTTGTTACATAGAATCGGGAAATGCTGTTTTAATATCGTGAGGAGAGTTGAATCGAGATTTTGATTCTTTAACGAGTAATCATGCAGCTCTACTTTCCACCTAGTGAACCTTTTTGTTAAATAAATGAAAAATGCAAATTATTATATATATTTTTTTTTAATCCCAAGCCCTTATCTATAGATCCGTTTTTTTTCTTCCTGCAAATATGTTGAGAAAGATCAACAATTTCTAGGGGCGTACTTATTTTTTTACTTGACTACAACAAAAATTATAAGACCTATGCACATACTTGCAGTTAGAGCACGTTGGTACCTAAACTACGGCCCTCCGGCTGTTCAATAAACTACAATTCCCATCATGCCTAGTCATGTCTGTGAATGTCAGAGATTTACAATACCTCATGGGATGTGTAGTTCCGCAACAACTGGAGGGCCGTAGTTTGAGGATCCCTGACCTAAATGCTGATTGTGCCACATTTTGAGTATCTCTGAACACAACAAAGTGTTGGGGATAGTAGGATTATCCTTAAGGGCCAGTTCACACCAGATTCCGTTCAGTTCCGTGTTCATTTTTTTTCTGCACTAAAAATGCATGCACAGTGTTTTCCATGTATTCCAATGGCTCTAGTTCACACCATGCAGTCAGTTTTCGGTGCAGAAACTGACCGGAACTTACTGTATTGGTGCAAACAAAATAGAACTGCATCGGGTGTGAACTGGGCCTTAGGGTTAGTTGTTAAGTAGATGAGCTATAAAAGTTGTTGGCCTAGTGATCGTTTTGCGCATTGTAGTGTGTACACAATTTTAAGGCTTCATATATTTAGTATCGACTTTGCACAATCTCATCCTTTTTATATTTCATATAAAATTTGTAGATCATATTGTGTTTGCATTTGGTAAAATGTAATGTATTTTAACTGTAACAGATTTAAAACAAATTTGTGCAAACATCATACAACATAATTTGCTTGCTATAGGGGCACTTGTCCATGCAGGATGTTCGAAGCTCAAAAGGGTGCAAGTGCTTCTTTGCCGCACATGGGGCAGCCCATTGAAATGAAGGGGCTGTCCTATGAGTGTCCTATTCACGATTACAGTGTAATGGGGGCCAATGGAAGAACTGGGAGAGATGTGTGTAAGACGATCACTGATGTCACACGTCCAGCCCCGCCCCCTACAGTTAGAAACACATATGAGGTCACACTTAACCCCTACAGTGCCCCCTAGTGGTTAACTCCTAAACTGCAATTGTCATTTTCACAGTAAACGGTGCATTTTTATAGCACTTTTTGCTGTGAAAATGTCAATGGTCCCAAAATGTGTCAAAATTGTCCGATGTGTCCGCCATAATGTCGCAGTCACGAAAAAAATCACTGATCGCCGCCATTAGTAGTAAAAAAAAAAAATTATAATAAAACTATCCCCTATTTTGTAAACGCTATAAATTTTGTGCAAACCGATCTAATTATATATATATATATATATTAGGGTTGTCCCGATACCACTTTTTTAGGACTGAGTACAAGTACCGATACTTTTTTTTATGTACTCGCCAATACCGATACTTTTTTTTTAAATGTGTCCCCAAATGCAGCCGTGTCCCCCGTATAGCAGCCATGTCCCCCGTATAGCAGCCATGTCCCCCGTATAGCAGCCATGTCCCCCGTATAGCAGCCATGTCCCCCGTACAGCAGCCATGTCCCCCGTACAGCAGCCATGTCCCCCGTACAGCAGCCATGTCCCCCGTACAGCAGCCATGTCCCCCGTACAGCAGCCATGTCCCCCGTACAGCAGCCACGTCCCCCGTACAGCAGCCACGTCCCCCGTACAGCAGCCACTGTCCCCCGTACCTACTGTTATCACCGCGGCGGGGAACATTACAGACAGCGTTCGTTTGAACAACTGTTTTCCCCGCTGCGCATAGACGATCCGTCCAAGGGGGAGTGTCTATGCGCAGCGGGGAAAACAGCTGTTCAAACGAACGCTGTCTGTAATGTTCCCCGCCGCGGTGATTAACGTGGCAGCGGCGGTGGGGGAGTATTCTATTTTAGTATCGGGGGTATTAGCGGGAGTACGAGTACTCCCGCTAATACTCGGTACCGATACTGGTATCGGGACAACTATATATATATATATATATATATATATATATATATATATATATATATATATATA
Organism: Rana temporaria; assembly: GCF_905171775.1. Classification (NCBI taxonomy): domain Eukaryota; kingdom Metazoa; phylum Chordata; class Amphibia; order Anura; family Ranidae; genus Rana; species Rana temporaria. The sequence continues at coordinate 99,480,281 of NC_053495.1, read as the reverse complement.
TATATATATATATATATATATATATATATATATATATATATATATATATATATATATATATATAAAAAAAATTGTGACTGCAACATTATGGTGGACGCTTTTGACACATTTTTGGGACCATTGTCATTTTCACAGCGATCAGTGCAATAAATATGCACTGGTTACTGTGAAAATGGCAGTGAAGGGGTTAACCACTAGGTAGCGCTGTAGGGGTTAAGTGTTTCCTGCATTGTGTTTCTAACTGTAGGGGGGATGGGCTCTATGTCGCATGACACTAATCTCCGCCCAGAGTACACGGAGCCGAGATCAGTGTCATTCTCACTAGGCAGAGCAAGGAGATGCTTGTTTACACAAGCATCTCCCCGCTCTATACCTCCGTGAGAGGATCGTCCGCAGGACCCACGGTCCGACTCAGAGAAGGCGGCAGGGTTGTGCGCTTGCGACCACATGACAGGCATTTAAAGGGCCACGTACAGGTACGTGATAATGCCTGTCCGTGCCATTCTCCCGACGTATATATGGCGTGGGCGGTCCTTAAGCGGTTAAAGTGAATAACTCAACACCAAGTTCACTATATGGACCACTTATACATGTTCATGATTTCACCCCTTAATCCCCTCTTCTTAGGGGGGGAATAAATTCTGTTCTTTTAATCTTATAGCTGAGCTCCTCCATGCCTTTATCAGTTTGGTTGCTCTTATCTGCACTTTCTCCAGTTCCCCGATATCCTTTTTGTGCCCGAAACTGAACTACATATTCCAGATGAGCTCTTACTAATTTGTACAGGAGCAAAATGTTTTCTCTTCCCTTTTACTACCCACATCTGGCACCTTTCGAATACCTGTCTTTGACAGATACCCTGTCCCCACTTCAGGGAGACTGGGCCGCGGTGAATCAGACAGAGCATTGAGGTCGGTTTGTAAGTTGGAGACATCCTGTAAGAATGTTCTTCCACAGCAAAGCTTGGTGTCATCTGCAAAGACAGAAATGGTACGTTTAATCCCAGATCTTGTATCATTTTATAATTATGCTAAAAAGTAAGGGTCTGAACCTTGGGGTACACCACTAACACCCCTAGACCATTCAGAGTGAGAATCATCAACCACTACTCTCTGAATATGGTCTTATTGCCAGTTTTCCATCTATTTACAAAAAGAAAATGGAAAGAGAGGTCTGATGTGTACAGAGGTGTGTGCACCTGAAGTAGAGCTGCACGATTCTGGCCAAAATGAGAATCACGATTTTTTGGCTTAGAATGAAGATCACGATTCTCACGGCGTAAAATCTTTTACATTTATACAAAAAAAAATTGGGCTAACTTTACTGGCTAGTTTTTTTTATTTTTTTATTTATTAAAGTAATTTTTTCCCAAAAAACACTACTGCGCAAATACAGTGCAACATCAAATATTGCAACAACCGCCATTTTATTCTCTAGGGTCTCTATTAAAAAATTATATAATGTTTGAGGGTTCTAAGTTTCTAGCAAAAAAAAAAAAATGATTTTAACTTGAAAAGAGCTGTCAGAAAAGTTTGGTGTTTAAGTGGTTAAACGTTTCTAATTTACATACAGATGTTAAAGGAACACTAAAGGTACAATTTTTTTTTTTGTTTAAAAATAACAAACATGTTATACTTGCCTCCACTGTGCAGATCGTTTTGCACAGAGTGACCCGGATCCGTGTCTTCTGGGGTCCCTCGGCGGCTGTCTCGGCTCCTCCTCGCAAAAGCTTTCCACGTTCATGCGAGCTCCCTCGCATGGTGGAAAGCTTTTGCGAGCGCGCTCCCGTGATACAGCAGCGGCCATAGCCGCCGACTGTATCACTCGGCCCCGCCCCCCGGCGCGCCGCGTCATCCGCTGTGATTGACAGCAGCGCCAGCCAATGGCTGCGCTGCTATCAATCCGCCCAGCCTAGCCAATCAACGGCCAGGCTGGGAACCGAGCAGGATGACAAGCACGCGCCCGGGACTTTCGAACGGTGAGGTAAGTAAAACGGGGGCTTGGGGGGGGGGGGGGGCGGTGCTGTCAGATGTTTTTTTACCTTAATGCATAGGATGCATTAAGGTAAAAAAACTTTTACCTTTACAACTCCTTTAATTCCTTTGGTGTAAGTCAGTGTCTCTCAATTCCAGTCCTCAGGCCCCCCCAACAGGTCAGGTTTTCAGGATTTCCCTCAGATGAAAAGGCTGTGGTGATTACTAAGGCAGTGAAACTGATCAAATCACCTGTGCAAAATAATGGAAATCCTGAAAACCTGACCTGTTGGGGGGGCCTGAGGACTGGAATTGAGAAACACTGGTGTAAGTCAATGTTTAGACTTAACTTTCCACTGATAAAGAATGTATTCAAAACTTGGCAGGCTGCCCAGACTTTGACTTTTGGCTGAGAGTAGAGAGGAAATTCTTTTCATGCCAAAGATTGTGAAACCCTGTGTCAAGAATTGCAACAGGAAAAAGATCGCGATAACGATTCTTGATGATTAATCGTGCAGCTCTAACCTGAAGTATACTGGATGTGGAAGAACTGAACTGTGGGAAGTAGAAGAGGTTACTTGTATACGGCTAAGCAGTATTGGTTCTATCGGGCTCTGCAGAGCGCAAGTGAAGGACACAGTTTAAAAAAAAAAAAAGAGGATAGTAAGATTTGTTTTATCACATCCTACTTTGTACATTCTATGCCTTCAAAAACATTTGTTGGCTTTCTGTAAACCCATGAATACCCTAGTCCATTTCCAGGACAGCAGCATTTAGAAAATGCACACTTTGACAACAGAATATTGGCGTGAGCAATTAACCACTTCAGCCCCCCCCCCCCCCGCACCGTTTGGCTGCCAAATGACCGGGCTACTTTTTGCGATTCGGCACTGCATCGCTTTACTGACAATTGCGTGGACATGCGACGTGGCTCCCAAACAAGATTGACGTCCTTTTCCCCCCACAAATAGAGCTTTCTTTTGGTGGTATTTAATCACCTCTGCGGTTTTTATTTTTTGCTCTATAAAAAAAAAAATGTTGTCAATTGTTTATTGGTGTAAATTTTGGAGGGGAAAAAAGCAATATTTTGTACTTTTTGGTAAAATATCTCCAATTTAAAAAAAAAAATAACAAATTTTGTTCCTCTGTTTAGGGCGATATGTATTCTTCTACATATTTTTGGTAAAAAAAAAAAATCACAATAAGCGTGTATTGATTGGTTTGCGCAAAAGTTATAGCGTCTACAAATTAGGGGATAATTTCTTTTTTTTTTTTTTTACCAGTAATGGTTGCGATCTGCGATTTATTTATTTTTAAATCCTGACTGCGACTTTATGGCGGACACATCGGACACATTTTTAGGACCATTGTAATTTTTACAGCGATCAGTGCTAAAAAATGCACTGATTACTGTGAAAATGCCACGGGCAGTGAAGGTTAACCACTAGGTGGCGCTGAAAGGAGTGATTCTAACTGTTAGGGGGAGGGGCGACCAGTGACACGTCGGCGATCACAGGGAACAGTAGATCCCTGACATGTCACTAGGCAGAACAGGGGAATGCCTTGTTTATAAAGGCATCCCCCTGTTCTGCCTTTGTCGGCCACCCGAAACCTTGAGTTGCCGGGACCCGCGGGCGCACTCACGAGGCATGTGGTGGGCGCACGCGCCCGCTGGGTGGCAAATTTTAAAGGCACGTACAGGTACGCCCATTTGTCTGCCTGTGCCATTCTGCTGACGTATATCGGCGTGCAATGGTCGGCAAGCTGTTGATGAAGGCTGTCATTATTGACGTGATGTTTTGACTTCACTGCTGTCTGAGATGCTAATCCAGAACAAGTACAGAGGTAAGTACACTTTTCTAACACTATAGAATACTTGTTCTGGAACTGTGACTGAAACATACTAATGTAAAACCAAGTCGGGCATCTAGCATTTTTAAGAGGCTTACAATGATTACATATTTCAGTCATGACAGTCGCTTTTAATCCTACCTCTGCTCCAATACATTGTAGGTGCATCAAAGTTGTGCAGAGTCTTAGACTCTAAAAGCAGCCACAGCCTAAGTAGAAAAGCATGTTGCAGAGAAGGATTGTAGCTCTGTCTGGAAGCAGTGGTCTCTCTTCAGAGGTTACTGTCCCACTGCTAATTTAAAGCTAGAGCTCCTTTAGCAAAGCTCACGCTTGCTTCAGTAAAAAGATATCCGATTTACTATTGGCAAAACATTTTATTTTTGCTCGTATATATATATATATATATATATATATATTTTTTTTTTTTTCACCTGTGTCCCATTGTGATTTCCCCTCATTTTCTGTCCCATAGCCAAACAGGAAGTCAGAGGAAATCTCTGCAAATTAAGAAAATTCCTCTGGGGCCCCCTGGTCACCAGAACGAATTTCCCCATTGGAAGATTTTCCCTCTATTACTTATTCTGGGGACGACCCAAAATTTGGGATTTCCTTTTACTTTCACTTTCAATGATGATGGTAAACAGGACAAATGGAGAGCGTGAATCTCCCCAACGGGGGCCCTGACAAGCGTCCTACTCCCTCTCCAATCTATCCAAAACTAGAAAAAAAATTGCCTTTAGTTATACTTTAAAGGGTTTGTAAAGGACATTTTTTTTAAAATCTTCATAGCTTCCTTTACCTTAATGCAGTGCTGTTTTCATGTCCTCATTGTTCGTTTTTGCTCTCAAGTTGCTGTAATTCTTCTCTGATCTCCACACTTCCTGGTTGTCTGTTTCCTGATAACCACAGTGCTGGGAGCTTTTCACTGTGGTCACTAACTTCAAGGAGGTGTGATTTAGTGTGTGTCTAAAACCCCACAGCACCAATCGGTTTCGTTTTCCAAACCATCACTGCCCTGTATTGGCTCTGTGCAGCAGAGAGGCAGGAAACAACATGCAAAAACAAAACTAGAAACTGCAGGTACATTATATGATTGATTTTAATCGTTTTTAAAAGGAATCCGTTAACTATTATGTCTAGAGGTCGAACGATATATCGGCTGGCCGATATATCGGCCGATATTTGGCGTTTTTTAATTAATCGGCATCGGCCGATTTGTGTTTTAAAAAAGCCGATTTAAACTTCAGCACCGCGACTTGCAAAAAGCTTCTGTAATAGAAGTCAATGCAAGTTGCCTGAAGCTTCCGTAGAAGACTTCTCTCTCTCCTGGGCAGCCTGCCAAGTTTTGAGAAAAGATATACAATGTTGCTACTTATCAATGAACTGAACTCCATGTAGGAGAGTTCTCAGTTTAACCATTTAAAGGCTAAATCTTTTTTGACACTTGTTGCTTACAAGTAAAAATCCTGTATTTTCTGCTAGAAAATTACTTGGAACCCCCAAACATATATTTTATTTTAGCAGAGACCCTAGGAAATAAAATAGCGATTGCTGCAATATTTAATGTTACACGGTATTTGCGCAGCGGTCTTTTAAACACATTTTTTTGGGGAAAAAAAATATACTTTAACAAATAAAAAAAAATAACTAAACAGTAAAGTTAACCCATATTTTTTTTTCATCCAAAAGTTTTCATTACCTGTGTGTGTATATATGTATGTGTGTGTGTGTGTATATATATATATATATAGTGTGTGTGTGTATATATATATATATATATATATATATATATATATATATATATATATATATATATATATATATATATATATATTATACACACACACACACACACACACACACACACACACACACACACACACACACACACACACACACACACACACACACACACACACAATAAAAACTTTTGGACAAAAAAAAAAAATATGGGCTAACTTTACTGTTTAGCCCAAAAGCGCCTGAAAAATCGGCTTAACATATCGGCCCAAAAAAATCGGCATCATAAATCGGCTATCGGCCGCCGCGATTTCTAAATATCGGCATCGGCCAGAGAAAAACCCATATCGGTCGACCTCTAATTATGTCTCTATACCCTGTAAACAGTCATTTCAGCATAACATTTTTTTTTATTTACAACTCCTTTAACCACTTTCACCCCCTTCCTTCCCAGGTCAATTTTCAGCTTTCAGCGCTCTCTCACTTTCAATGACAATTGCGCAGTCATGCAACACTGTACCCAAATGAAATTTTGTTCACACTAATGGCTTTCTTTTGTTGGCATTTATTCACAACTCATTCAATAATAATTCAATAAAATCTAATTTTGTCATAAATTTAAGCCAAAATGTATTCTGCTACATGTCTTTGGTAAAAAGAAATTCCGTTAAGTGTATAATTGGTTTGTGTGATCATGTACAGATGTGCGCAGATGATCACGGACATATGTATGCAGATGATCATTGGGACATATGATTTTACTGGGACATATGTGGGGGACAGGTGTTTTTACTATGAGGACACTATTTTAGTGACGTGTGTGTTTACACTGTGTGGGGACACTGGGACGGTGATCAGTGTGTAAAAAGCTGTAAAAAGACGCTCATACTAGCTGATCACCGGCCGGCTACAGCGGTCAGCTCTCCTCTCTGACAACTTCTGTGTGAGGAGAGCCGATCGCATAGCAACCGCCTCTCTATATACATCACATGATGGCTGTGATTGGACACAGCCCTCATGTGATCAGGAGGGCCAATCGCCGAGCCCTACTGCCGATCGGAGAGGTGCTGTGTCCGGGTGAAACGAGCACATCGGGATTGTGCCGCTGTGCTGTCGATTTCCCCCTTCCTTCTGAGTGACATTCCTGAACATCCACTCAGGAGGAAGCACCCACCTGTATATGTGCAGTGGGAGGTGGTTAAGTGCTGTCAGAACTCTAGTATCGTTTTATAAGTCTGTTTTTTCAGTTGCTTAAAATATTCTCAGTGATAGAAGCAAGTGGTTAAATGACTTCCAGCCTTATATATTCATGTACTGTGCATCATGTACAGATGTGCGCAGATGATCACGGGCATATGTATGCAGATGATCATTGGGACATATGATTTTACTGGGACATATGTGAGGGACAGGTGTTTTTACTATGTGAGGACACTATTTTGGTGACGTGTGTGTTTACACTGTGTGGGGACACTGGGACAGTGATCAGTGTGTAAAATGGTGACCAATGGTAGTACTATTCTCAGGGTCCCTTATGTTTTTGTAAGGTATGTTATGAGCATTTCTCTTTATTGTTTGCAATATTTCCAACAGTTATCTGTTTGTTTATTTTTAGGGTAAGATGGAGTTAGAAGAGACCATAAAAGTTTGGAAGCAAAGGACCCATATTATGCGATATTTCCATGAAACGGAGAGTCCACGACCCAGTGACTTCCTTGGCAAATTTTATGCGGGTCAAGACTTTTAATTTAACCTTTTGTCTGCACCAATAAATGTATGCTCCAGATATTTGTTTGTATTTTGTTTTTATTTGTAAAATATATGTACCGTATTTTCCGGCGTATAAGACAACTTTCTGGATGCAAAAACATGCATCCAAAGTCGGGGGTCGTCTTATACGCCGGGTACAGTCTCCGTACTCACTTTTTTTCCCCAGCGCTGACAGTCTAACATGCTACGATCGCGAGCCTGAATGATTTCAAAGCCGCGCCTTCACTGCAGAGTGTTCTGTGATAGGAGGAACAAAAATCTTCCCAGCAGCGCCTCTGTTCTTTGTTCCTCCTATCACAGATGCCTTCTCATCCTCGGACGAGATGAGAAGACGTCCGTGATAGGCGGAAAACATAAGAGGCGCTGCTGGGAAGATTTTTGTTCCTCCTATCACAGAACACTCTGCAGTGAAGGCGCGGCTTTGAAATCATTCACGCTCGCGATCGCAGCATGTTAGACTGTCAGCGCTGGGGAAAAAAAGTGAGTGTTATTGCACTGAGGTGGGCAACAAGTTCAGGCACAGTGGGGGCAAGTGATGGCAATGTGGGGACATGTAATGGCACAATGGCAATGTGAGGGGCAAGTGATGGCAATGTGGGGGCATGTAATGGCACAGTGGCAATGTGGGGGCATGTAATGGCACAATGGCAATGTGGGGGCATGTAATGGCACAGTGGCACAGTCTGGGCATGTAATGTAATGGCACAGTGAGGAATGTAATGGCACAGTGAGATTTGAAAAAGCCTGTTTCTGTCAGCGGTTCTGGCTCCCCCTCAGCTTCCAGAAAGACAGTAAGAAGGGGGTAGTCTTATACAGCGAGTATATCCCAAAATCAAAATTTTTCCTGGAAAATTAGGGGGTCGTCTTATACGCCGGAAAATACGGTATTACAAAATAATTAAAGAAGAGTTTATGACCAGGTTACTTTGCTGGGAGAAAAAAAATAAAAAGGTAGGATGAAAATATAAAAGCATGAATCAAAAGTATGAAACTGAAATGTATGAAATAATTAATATTAGATATACTTGACATAGAGGCTGAGGTTCTCTCCCAATGGCCCTCTAAATCAGATGTATCAATTTATTTACTAGATTTATATTATACAGTATGTGATGGGACTGTTGCATTTTTGAATTGTAATTTTCTAAGTATTCTTTTACATTAACTTTTTCAAACCTCTATTACACATTTATTCAAAGTCCCACCTTTTTTCTGCAACCTTGCTGTGTTGCAATTTTGCTCCCATTTCATCAACATGACAGGGATGGAGGTGCATGACTCTACCCAGTCATGACTTCTTTTAAAGTCCCACTTTCCCAAATCCCCCTGTAACAATCTCTATTACACATATGTTTGATCCTGAAAGTCTTTGGCATGTAGAATTCAAGATGTTTCAAGCTAGGGATGAAAATATTCTAATAAAAGTAACATCATGATTCTATTCTGGGAATTTCTACGTTTCTATCTCCTTCTGTAGTAAGAAAAAGCATTATGGCTGTTAGGGTAATCTCCTCTCAAAATGTTATTTTTATGGGTATAACAATGTAATTCCATAGGAAGTTAGATGTGTTACCCTTCGGCTCCCAAGTATCCATACACGTTTGCCCCTTGCAGTGTGTGGATGTGCAGTGCATGTTTTAACATGCATTGAAGTGCATTTTTTTTTCTTTTACATCCTGTCATCAGAGTAGCTCGCTGTCACCATAGTGACACTGTACTACTCTGGGGGAGTTTTTTTTTTTTTTTTTTACACTGTTATTGCTTATACACTTTATTACTGTATATGCAATAGTTTGACCTGTCATGAATGTGATAACAATTCATGAACAGCTTGCTTATGGTTGTGATCTGTGACTGGCTAAGCTAATCACATGGTGCAGGTAGCCAGGTACCATGTGATTGCTTTGGGTAAATCACAGATCACAACAGTAGGCAAGCTGTTCATGAATGGAAATCCATTCATGACAGGTTGTTATATTGTTATCGTGATTGCTATAACCAATTGTAGCGATCACATGATACCGGATATCAATAACAGTAATTCCCTGTGTCCGAGGAAGCCTGTCAGACAATGAGTAAGATACAAAGAAAGAGATGGAGCACATCAGCCCCTAGTGCAACACCATTTATTGAATAGAGATACAAAGAAACACTCGCATTGTGTTCTTTGAACAAAAGCATTTGTAGTTGTGCTGTGATATGTTTCCGACACATAGGGCTCCAGGCAGGGTTCAGACAGAGTGTTGATAAGTAGTCCCAGTGGGATAACGTTCAGCCACGACAAGTTGTATGTGAGCCGCCCGCTCATAACGGAAGTCCTCTGATAAGGGAACCTGACTGGACTCCACAGACACTTAATGCACAAGCTGGAACAGCTGACAAAGTGATGCTGATGGTTGCTATAATGCATTTTAGAAGGTGTGGCCTCTTTCCTCGGGTCTCGAACAATAAGTAAGGCCTGGCGGCTGAAACAGATTAGTATATTCATAGTGTACTGACCATGTAGTTAATAGACTTCACCATATCTGGATGATACTGAGTTGCTGGCTGGATCTTATTTTCGGATGCTGTATACTACATAAGTATGGAGACAGTACAAGCTTGGACACCAGTCTTCCCAGCTCCTGCATGGGTCCTGGCTTGAGTAATGATTATCTGTGTTCATTGACATATTTGGTATCTTTTATTTTTTTTCAGCATAAAAAATTACAACTGCTATCTTTTCATTCTACATATCCTCTGTGTTCAGAAAATAAGGTATATAATGCTCTGGGGATTTAAATTAACGTTCTAGCCAAAAATGCAGATTTTAAGTGTGTAAAAACTATCCAAGTAGTTGTAAACCTCAGAACAAAGCATATTCTTCTATAGTGTGTTCTTGTCTCAATTGAGAGAGCTTGGTGTGATTTCTTGTTCAGTATAAAAATGAACATCTACATATGATCCAAAATAACCATTGATTGCTCAATCTGGCACTGGGCTTATGACAAGCAGTAAATAATGATGGACTGAACAATCAATGGTTATCCCGGATTAAATGTGGTTGTATGCTTTTATACTGGACAAGTTATTTTTGTGTTGTCACGTATGTTAAGGCTCATGTATGTATCATCCTAGTGCCTTATCTTCTTTTGTGTGTACAATAAGTGTGATTTCTGTCTGCTGCTTTGTTCCTCTGCTATTAGCATGATCTATTTCTGCCAAGTTTTCCTGACACTAAGCCTAGGTTCACACTGCTGCGAATTCAAAATCGCAGTAAAATTCGCGATTTTACCGCGATTTCGCGGCAGCAATTTAATGTAAATCGCGGCCCAAAATCGCAAAAAGTAGTACAGGAACTACTTTTTGAAATCACAGATGCGGCGTCGCACTGATTAGGACAGTGCCATTGCCGCCGATTTGAGATGCGATTTGACATGTCAAATCGCATCTCAAATCGTTCCAAATCGTACCCAGTGTGAACCAGGGCTAAAGCCTCGTACACACGATCCGATTTTTGGCCAACCGAGCATCTGACTTTTGTCAAAAGGGCGTGTCCCTGGATTTTGTCTTGCATACTAACGGAACACAATTGTTGACCAACAAACACAAACGTAGTGACGTACTATGTGGAATTTCATCTCTTGAGCACCACCTTTTGGGCACCTTCTGCTAATGTGTTTGGTGAGCATTGATTCTGAGCATGCGCTTTTGTACTACGGAATTTTGTACAGACTATACAAAAATCTGACAACAGACCGTTTTCCACCGAAAATTTACTATCCTGCCATCCAACATTTGTCTGAAGGAGCGTACTAACGGTCAGATTTTAGGCCAACAGTCTGTCATCAGACAATCCCTGTCAACAATCGGATCATGTGTACACGAGGCTTAAGAGAAAAAAAGATGACAGGAAAGGGACCTCCAGCTGATTGACAGCCTCAGCTCTGTTCCTGTGTGAAGGGGGGTGTGTCCCTTCCCTCCAATCAGCTCTCCACCCTGAGCTCTGCAGAGTGTAACTTCAGCGCTCTGCTTTCTTTTTTTTCCTGACAGCTTAGACAAGATTTATAAATTGTGCACAGATGTAAAGAAGACTGCAGATAAATAGGAACAACTTATGTTGGAGGATATGTTTCATTTATGTGTATCACAGAGGCCAGTCACTTCACTGGGTATATGTAAGGCCCCTTTCACATGGGTGCCTCTGTTATACAGATTCTGCTTGCTCACTGGGAGATCACTCCATTGATTCTCGCTGAGCAGGTGGATGACAGGTCTGTCTCTGCTCACTGTGCAGAGATGGACCTGTCAGAGTCCCACTCTCCTCTATGGGGAGACCAGATGAAATTGCACCTCCTGTCCATTTTCATCTGATCCCATTCGTCGGGTGGATGAAAAATAGGACCATAGGTTAAAGGGGATGTATAATAATAAGATGGACTGTGACTGTTGTTTTTAAATAATGTTCTGTTATGTATTTTTTTTTTTTTATATATATATATATATAATGTATATGTGTTGTACTGATTTGTTTTAAAATAATAAAAAAATTATAATCTAAAAAAAAAGAAAAATAGGACCACCATCCATCTGGATTTGGTGGGCAGGATCAGATCGGATAGCGGCGGAAGTCAGCAGACATCTCACCACTGACACCTGACGCTCCATAGGGCTGAATAGAGGGTTTAGACAGGTCTGCCTGAAAAACTGACAGGCGGACCTTATCGGACAGTCTGTGTGAAAGGGCCCTATGGATTTTCAACCACTTTAAAGTATGCATATGTCATACCTATGGGACAACTACTACTAGAGTGATTCTCGCATTCCACAGCAGTGCCACAGGTATGGTATACGCATACTTACATATAAAATATATACCTTAAATTCAGCTTTAAATCATGTAAGTTGTATATTTTTCTGCATTTTAAAAAGTTTTATTTTATTTCACATTTTACTACCTTCCGTTAAACCATGTCTAAAGATGTCATGTCAGCAAGGTACATCCACAGGAACTTCCTTTCCTAGGGTGACAACACAAACTCTGTTGTGCTGTAGGTTTGTTACGCTTTCCTGCCTAATGATATCATCCCCACTAAACTGTTGAAAGAATGTGCCGATATTGTGGCACCGTCTATCACGCACCTCATAAACCAATCAATTAAGGAAGGCATGGTGCCGACCCCGCTGAAACAAGGCATAATCAAACCAATTCTAAAAAAAAAACTACCCTTGACCCCAAAGACCCAAATCATCGTCGACCCATAACAGGCCTAAACATTTTCTCCAAGGTAATGGAGAAAGCAGTTGTACAACAGCTACATTATTTAGACACCCACAAACTACTGGATTCACTTCAATTGGGTTTCCGTCCTGGTCACGGGACAGAAACAGCACTTCTCAAAATATGGGATGAAGCTCTCGAAGCAGCAGACGAAGGAGAATCTGGTCTTCTGGTACTATTGGACCTAAGCGCAGCTTTTGATACAGTAGACCAGGGATATGCAATTAGCGGACCTCCAGCTGTTGCCAAACTACAAGTCCCATGAGGCATAGTGAGACTCTGACAGCATCAAGCATGACACCCAGAGGCAGAGGCATGATGGGACTTGTAGTTTGGCAACATCTGGAGGTCCGCTAATTGCTTATCCCTGCAGTAGACCATAAATTATTGCTGACTCGCCTAGCTGAAGTAGCAGACTCAGATCTACCCTGGTTCTCCTTTTTGGAAAACCGATCACAAATAGTGGAACTAGGTCCTTTCACTTCTGAAAAACGTACAATGTCATGCGGAGTCCCTCATGGGTCACCCTTATCGCCCGTACTATTCAATATCTATCTCCACCCTCTCCTCTAAATCATCAGTAACCAGAAGTTGCTCTACCATTCCTTATGCGGATGACACCCAACTCTACTTTCGTATCAGCAACAAAAAGGATCATTATCTCGGACTAGAGAAATGCCTTACTTTTATAGAAAATTGGATGACGGAGAGTTACCTTAAACTCAATGGCTCAAAAACTGAACTTTTTCTGCTCCACGCCAACCGAAAGAGACTTCCCACGGCAACATGGACACCCCTGCTCATTTTGGGACAAACCATCGTCCCAAGCACCAAAGTCAAAAGTCTTGGAGTCACTTTTGACTTCAACATGACAATGGATGCACAAATAAGCTCAGTAGTCAGCGGATCCCACCATCTGCTGCGCCTGCTACGTAGACTCATTCCCTTTATCCCAAAAGAAGACATATCAGTCGTAGTGGGAACAATAATCAACTCCAGACTCGACTATGCAAACGCCCTTTACCTCGGACTCCCAAAATACCAAATCGCTCGTCTACAAGTCGTTCAAAATACGGCAGCACGACTTGTGACTAGAAAAAAAGCCTGGGAATCGATCTCTCCCTCCCTGAGATCCCTTCACTGGCTGCCAGTAAAAGACAGAATTACGTTTAAGGCACTTTGCCTGACACATAAGTGTGTTCTAGGAAGTGCCCCCCCAATATCTATGTAAAAAATTAAAATGTCACAACCCCAATCGCGTCCTCCGTTCTACTAACCTAAATCTACTCCAGATGCCCAAGGCCAGATACAAGTCCAAAGGAGAACGTAGATTTGCAGTCCAAGGACCTAGACTATGGAACGCTTTACCAACCAGCATCCTAACAGAAGTGAATCACCAGGCCTTCAGAAAAAAAAAAAAAAACCCATCTATTCTGAAGGCAAAAGATAGTAGGGGATGGATACCAAGCGCCCTGAGGCGATTAAGTTTGCATGTGTTGCGCTATACAAGTTTTTCACTCACTTTGAAGTTGGACCGCAAACAACCATGCTAAAGCATACTGTGCTGCAAAATTCCAATGAAGTCACTGTTCAGTCATTGCTTGAGTGCACACAGTAGAAAAGGAAAACCATGCATACAGGTTTTAAAATCTTTATCATATAAAAAGTTATCACCCAACAGCATGCAATTATGACCTTGACAATTTTTGTCTTTCCCTAAATACACTATGTATAACTATGAAGATGTGTAATTGACTATACTGATAAAATTAAAGGGGCAATTTCATAATTGTATTTAAGATCTTATTAATGAAAATGGATATTTAAAGGCACCTATAGGACAGCACTACTATTTTATTTCGAATGGCTTCAGATTCTTTGGGGTAGATTCAGGTAGGGCTGCGCACTCTTACGGAGGCGCAGCGTTCCGTTTTCACGCTACGCCACTGTAAATTACTTGCGCTACGCTTCATTCACGAAGCAGTAGCTCTGTAATTTGCGTGGGCGTTCCGTAAAAGTGGCCGGCGTAAGCGCACGTAATTAAAATGATCCCGTAGGGGGCGTGGATCATTTAAATTAGGCGCGTTCCCGCGCCGAACGTAGTGCGCATGCTCCGTCGGGAAACTTTCCCGACGTGCATTGCGGTAAATGACGTCGCAAGGACGTCATTTGCTTCAACGTGAACGTAAATGGCGTCCAGTGCCATTCACGATTCACTTACGCAAACGACGCGGGAACGACGGGTATACTTAGCATTGGCTGTGCCTGCTAATAGCATGAGCAGCCTTACGCAGAAACCAACGAGCGCAAACGACGTAAAATTCGAACGCCGGCCGCGCGTACGGTTGTGAATCGGCGTGAGTATGCAATTTGCATACTCTACGCTGACCACTACGGGAACGCCACCTAGCGGCCAGCGTAAGAATGCAGCCTACGATACGACGGCATAAGAGCCTTATGCCAGTCATATCTTAGGCTGCAGTCGGCGTATCAAGCTTTCTGAATACAGAAAGTCGATACGCAGAGTAGCGCCTGCGTATCTATGGATATGCAGGCGTAATTGCTACCTGAATCTACCCCTTTGATTTTAATCAAATAGCTTTTCGGTGGGGAAACTAAACGAATACATGAAGTACATGTTACTTGCCAACCAGGTCTCAGATTGTGCTTTACAGGGAAAATGTTATATATTTTGTTGTTTAGTTGGTGGTGTTTCTATAAATTTTATAATATTGTAATATAATTTTGCTCCAAGGAGAGGTTTTTAAGCAGTACCAAGCTTGGTAGCATAATTTCTCATTTGCCATGCAGCTAGGTATATTTGTGATGCCTTACTTCTGGGAAATTGTGCTTACATTTTACTGTATACATACGCCTACTTTAGGGAGTGCTTTTTACCTGCCTCTCCTCACTATTTGAGTCATCTAGAAGGTGAAAAAAAAAAGTGGCATAGTGACAGATCTACTTTAGGGATGTGTACCCAATATAAAGTGCTAACACCTGCTTTCCATTATACATTAGACCAAGGCCTTCACAAAGCCAGTAAAAAGGTCTTGCAGAATGATTTGTGCCATTAGGGATTGCTTTTAGCAGGATCAGTTTTACATTTTTAGCGAGGACCTACTTACTGCTCAATGTACTTTTGGTTTGTCACCCATTCTGAAAACAAACCTTAATCTAGGCTTACCTGTAGAGGTAAAAGTGGGTGTACAACCACTTTAACCAGTGGGAATGTAGCTGCCAATTATACAACCTGTATGGTTGCAGGTGTATAAATGTGTATGTACAGTGCCTTGCAAAAGTATTCACCCACTTGGCTTTTTACATATTTTGTTACATTACAGCCTTTAGTTCAATGTTTTTTTTAATTATATGCGATGGATCATAACACAATAGTCTAAGTTGGTGAAGTAAAATTAGAAAAATATATACATAAAACAATTTTTCAGAAATAAAAAAAAATGATAATTGGCATGTGCGTATGTATTCACCCCTATTACAGACAAGCTCTACGTTTTCATCCAATCTTCCCATAGAGAACAGTGGGGCTCTGACACGTCTGTCCCTGCACAGTGAGCAGAGACGGACCTATCATCCACCTGCTCAGCGCGGTCCAATGGAGCGATCCCCTGCTGAGCTAGTGGAGTCCGTCCAGCAGATCCGCCCCGTGTGAAAGGGGCCTAACAGTAAAGAACCATTTACATCCAACTACACTGAGTGGCCACATGTCTTCTTCAGCAACCCGAGACTGAATTGTTTTTTTTTCCTATGTTAGAACCTGTTTAGATATTCGTATATTGCTATCATATCTCCTCTTAAGCGTTTCTTCTCCAGGGAGAATTATTGTATGTACAGTGGGTATAGAAAAAAAAATCACCCCCTTTAAAATTATCACCATTTGCTTCTTTGCAGGCTGAAATGAAGACGGACACAGTTTTTTATTTATCCAGCTGTATTTACTAGTGAAATTTATACATTCAAGTGAAGGTTATAACATCAACATTTTAGATTTTTTTTTTAAATCACGGAGTTGGAAAAAGGATCACCCCCTTATGTCAGTATTTCGTTGAACCACCCTTTGCTTTAATAACAGTCTTTAGGCTTTTGGGGTATGTCTCTACCAACTTTTCAATATTTGCCTACTCTTTGCAGAACTGCTCAAGTTCAGTTAAATTTGATGGTGACTGTTTGTGGACTGCAGCCTTCAAGTCATTCCACAGATTTTCAATGTGGTTTAAGTCTGGGATCTGACTAAGCCATGCAAGGACATTCGTCTTTTTCTCCTTCAACCACTGTGTGGTCCCTTTTTTCTGTGTGCTTTGGGTCATTGTCATGTTTGAAGGTAAACCTTCCTATCGACAACTTTCAGGCAGAGGGCAGCAGATTTTCCTCAAGAATTTGATGGCATCTTGCCCCATCCATTTTTCTTCTATCCTAACAAGTGCTCCAGTCCCTGCTGTAGAGAAACACCCCCCATAACAGGATATTACTACCATAATGCTTTACAGTAGGAATGGTGTTATTTGGATAGTGAGCTGTATTGGATTTCCGCCAGACATATTGGAGTTTATTTACTAAAGGCAAATCCACTTTGCACTACAAGTGCCGTTGCTGTAGATCTGAGGGTACGATCTGAAATGAGGGGAAGCTCTGCTGATTTTATCATCCATTCATATGCTAGCTAAAATGCTTTTTTTTTTCCCTTGCATGTCCCCCTCAGATCTACAGCGACTGCACTTTCAAGTGCATTTATAGTGCAACATGGATTTGCCTTTAGTAAATAACCCCCATTGTTTGATGTTGAGGCCAAATAATGAAATTTTAGTCTCATCTGACCATAAACACCTTTTTCCATGTGGAATCTTCAAGGTGCATTTAAGGTGGTCAGATGAAACCAAAATGTAATTATTTGGTACATGATCCAGCACAGGAGAGCCACTCTGCTGCCATGTAACTAAGTTAAGCGGTTCATTTATGCCAATAGTCTGTCAGCTTTGCTTAGTATTGCATGCTAAGGCTATGGTCTACTAGGACCCCCAGATCCTTTTCCATCCTGGATTTCCCCAGAGGTTCTTCCCCTAGTGTGTAACTTTCATTCATATATTTAGTCCCCAAGTTCATTACTTTAATTAATAATAAACTTAATTTGCCATGTCGTTGCCCACCCCTTTATTTTATCAAGCTGTTCCTGTAAGGTTGCTATATACTGTTGTGAGGTTAGTACCCTGCCTAGCTTTGTATTGTCAGCAAACACGGAGATTGAACTATTTATGGTAATTAAACAAAATTTTCCCCAGAACAGAACCCTGGGACACCCTGCTCACAACTCCAGACCATTCAGAAGATTTATTATTTATCATGCCCCTTTGGACACACTCCTGTAACCAGTTCTTTTTTTTTTATCAGGTACATACATTATTGTCTATGCTAAAAGACTACTACTAATGATACCTTTTTCATCAACAAAGTCTTGAATTTAGTCTCTTCCCTATAGTGACTAAGCATCTATCCATGCATCTAGCTTTTTTGTCCCCTATGTCCACTTTCTATCATTGATTGCAGTGTTGCATGAATTTTTGGATGTTATACAGCTCTGGATTTTATCCTTTGTTGATTTTGTTTCAATAAATCAGAGTGCGGCAGTCCAGGAACATTTCAGTCTGCACCTGTCAGTACTACAGGGCGGGAGCACAGCATAGGTCGCAGGGCTTGGAGCGGTACTCTTTTCCACAGCAGACCTGCATTGTAAGTGAGGATGGAGAGGCCCTATCCACAACCTGGAGTACCTAAAGAAAGAGGAAAACACTGACTGCTGGGAGAGTGAGGGATAAGGTAAGGAAAACTACCTATATATTTTTTTTATTATATATTATACATATACACATATATTGTGACAGGGTACACGACTCTGTGTATGTCAGTGAGAGGTTGGAAAGGGCAGCTTTCCCTGTCTTGGAAAGGGTTAAGCCTGGCCCAACAGGTAAACCTCCTCTCTCTCGCTCTCTGTCTTTTAATTAGCCTGCATCTGATAGTGTGGGGTGGGGAGAGAGTGAGAGCGAGATCCAGGCTGCGCTGGATGGACACAGACTGGAGAGTGTCTGCGTATTCATGGAATTAAGGTCTGTCAGAACAATTGGTTATATCGGACTGTGGTTTTTGTTTGTTTATACTAGAAGCCGGAATAGCCGCCCTAGTAAAGCGTAGTGAAGGACGCTCTTGTTTAGTTAGCCTCCTAAGGTGGAGTAGGGCTATTATATTGTTTTTTCTTTTCATTGGACGCAATAAAGCTGCATTTATTCGCCATTTCTGTTTAAAGACCAGTGACTTTCCTACAAAATATATATATATATATATATATATATATATATATATATATATATATATATATATATATATATATACACACACATACACACACACATA
The DNA here is from genome assembly GCF_905171775.1 of Rana temporaria. Classification (NCBI taxonomy): domain Eukaryota; kingdom Metazoa; phylum Chordata; class Amphibia; order Anura; family Ranidae; genus Rana; species Rana temporaria. The sequence continues at coordinate 99,461,264 of NC_053495.1, read as the reverse complement.
CACAGTCCCTGACACAAGTCTTGTCACTTCTCTATTTTGTAGAAACTCCTGCTATTAACCTGACTTTTAATTAATCAATTGGTGTTAGAAATAGCTCAGAAAAAAATAGCTTAGAAAAAGCTAAAGCCCTCCCAAATGATGTTTAATGCACTGAAATAAATTGGTTTCACTGAAAAAAGATTTATCATTTAATCAAGACAGAAAGGTCAAATTTTGGCAAGACAAAAGTTTTGTCACCTATACAGAAATTGAACAACTTTACTGAAAATCCAAAAATATGTCAGCAAATTAAGTAGTGGTGCTGTGAGATCCAAATGTAATATCTTGTATGACTTCCATGAGCTTGAAGGACAGCATCCATGCGGTTTGGCAAGGATTCATGCAATTTATTGATGAAGTCATCAGGAATAGCAAAGAAAACAGTCTTGCATGCCTCCCAGAGTTCATCAATATTCTTTGGTTTCGTCTTCCATGCTTCCTCTTTCATCCTACACCACATATGCTCAATGATGTTCATGTCTGGTGACTGGGCTGGCCAATCCTGGAGCATCTTGATCTTCTTTGCCTTAAGGAACTTTGATGTGGTGATGGAAGTATGCAATGGAGCACCATTCTGCTGCAAAATTTGGCCTTTTTTATGGTTGGGAATATAAGGGGTAGCTAAGATTTCTTGGTATTTTAGACTATTGATGTTGCCTTCCACCCTGCAGATCACTCGCACGCCCCCAATACTGGATGCAACCCCAGACCATGATTTTGCCTTCACCAAACTTCACTGTTTTCTGGGTAAATCTCGGCTCCATGCGGGTTCCAGTAGGTCTCCTGCAATATTTGCGGTGACTGTGGTGTAATTCAACAAAAGATTCATCGGAAAAATCCACCTTCTGCCACTTTTTCAGAGTCCATCCTTTTAGCAGGCTGTAGCCCTTGGCAAATGCCACACGGTTTTTCAATTGTCTTTTGTTTAGTGCTGGCTTATGGGCACCGATTCGACCATGGAGGCCATTTCGAGACAGAATCCGACAAACTGTTCTGGTTGACACAGGGACTTCAGGTGAACAGGTCTCGTGGAGCTCTGCTGCAATGGAAAATGGGCTGGCCTTGGATTTTCGAAGCCAACAAACAGTCCTCTCGAGCAGTTGTCTTGTGGGGCCGGCCTGACCTGGCCTTGTCCAAAACGTCTCCAGTCTCTTTAAATCTTTTTTTTTTATCCTCTGAACTTGACGCTGAGACACATTGAAGGTGTCTGCCACATCAGCAGTGAATCTGGTCTTCAGCCTCTTGATAATCAACACTTTAGTCTCCGGGTGAATCCTAGGCATGTTTGCAGAGGTCTAGTTGCAGTTGAGAAGGTCCTACTGTACTGGTGTTCTTTTTATACACACCTGAGACCTAATTGATCCATTATTAGTCACAGGTGAAGCTCATATGACAAGGCGACAACACTTATGTTTTGGCAAAAATTTACTCAATGGGCTTTACCAAGCTGTGAATATTAGAATACTTTTTGTCAGTTTCGTTTTGCACTGAAACATTATTACAAAAGCTGTTGGGATTAAAATGACCCATTTCTTGTAACAAAATCTTGATTAGAAATATATTTTAGCGGCACTTCAGATCAATTTGTACACAAGCGACAAGACTTTTGTCAGGGACTGTATATATATATATATATATATATATATATATATATATATATATATATATATATATACACACACACACATACACTTGTTCTTGTAAAGACTGAGGCACATTTTTTAGATCTTGAAATAAAATGTAAAAAAAAATTCTAAAATGTAATTTACGTGTGACAAATATGCAAAAGAATAAAGAAAGCACTGTAGTATATTAGAGAGTTTCTCATCCAGATGGAAATTTTATCCAATTAAAATTAACCCAAGCCTAAAAATGTTTGGTTTTGTCATAGCAACAGGCAGGGATCTTAGGCTTTTTAAGGTGGACAGGGTATTGCAGCTCAATAGTCTTTGGTGTGGTGGCTGCATTTGTTTTCTTTTTTCAAACTTGGTTTTTATACTCACCTTGTAATCCTGCAATTTACACTTCCTGTACCTGACTGGCAACATCACTTCTCCATGAGTTCTATAGGAGGGTGCAATGTTCAACTCCTGCAGACTGGTCAGTGTAAGCACCTCATAGTGGTGTGAAACATATCAGCTTTTCATTGATCCTTTGCCTCTGATGTCTTTGTACCAGAAGAATTTTTAAACCATCTTCAATAAAAGGAGTCAACAGAGTGCGGCCGTCCAGTCTTTTCTTCGATTAATTTCTACATGCAGAGCCAGCACCCGTTTCCATTAGCAGGTGGGATGCATTATAAAACGTCTGCCTAGAGCAGGGATCCTCAAACTACGGCCCTCCAGCTGTTGTAGAACTACACATCCCATGAGTCATTGTAACACACTGACATTCACAGACATGGCTAGGCATGATGGGAGATGTAGTTCCTGAACAACTGGAGGGCCGTAGTGTGATGGAAGTGAAATAAAATGAATATTTTATTTTATGCTATTTTGTGTTATAATTGCTTTCCTCCTGGGCTACTCAAATGTTACATATGTATGTGTGAAAATATACTACAATACTGTTATCCTTACATGAAGAAACAGTGTTTTAAAAGTTACAAGTACATCTTAAACTTTGAAAGGAGGCAAAAGAGCTATTCAGATGTCATTCTTCCTCAAGCTCGTCACTCCTAAACAGATGGCTCTAAAACCCCCTCCTCCTCGCTTCACTTATGTCCATAAATGATTATGACTTTGAAGAGAAAAACCCTTGCAGAGCTGACCAAGGACCCCTGTATATGGACATTCCAGAATGGACTTACACGAGGCATTTGTGCTAATTGAAGAGTTTTGAAACATGTGCCACGATGCCAAGTACAGACGTCACAGGGGGCGTGTAAATGGGACTGAACTGTATAGACTGAACCAATCAAATATGCTTGTGTGTGTGTGATGTCATGTTTTTAAAAAGGAGCAATAAAGTGGGTTCGGTCTCTATGCTGGCTGAACGTTGAAAGGTGAGGATGTAGAGTTTTTCCTCTGGTCTGCATGTCTCACTATTATGATTTGGGTCAACGGCAGAAATGGGTTTCGCCCTGAGAATTGCATCAGGGATCAATCTATTTCAGTAGTTTGAAGACCCATGGTCTAGAGAAATGTTCTTTTGTTGGTCAGTGTATCTGCCTGCCCGTACCTCCGATGCTGACAGGCAGTTACTGAATGACAGGAAGCTCAATGGACTAGAAGAGCGCTCACCAGCGCCCTCAAAGCTCATTGAGAACTACAGGCGTCAGCTTTTCTTGTAGGCATTCATTCACAGAACTCTGTAAATGAATGATGTGGCTGCACTCTTTTCAAATTCTGACAGCAGGTATGGGGAGAAGATCCTGCCTTGCTGTCATAGGGAAGGGTGGGCTACATGAGCAGGGGGACATGTTTCACCCTAAAAACAGGTGGAATGTGTAACATGTTCCCAAAATCTGAACTTATCCAATAAAGTGCAAGGCATATGCACTAATCAGAAATTAAGTCTTCCTTACATTTTTATTGTTATTAGTCAGATTATGATAGCATATTGTGACAGCAAGTTAAAGAAATTTAGAGAAAATAAAAGGCACCCTGGTGAACACAGCTGAACTAAAGGCCACAGCGATTCTCTAGTTTTGAATTTCTCTTGTTTCCAGAGAAAGCTTAACTACAAGTAAAATCATCAATGGAGTGAAAAAAAAAAAAAAAAGACCTTACAAATACAGATCAAGTCGATAATCAAATGTTTTATTGCACTGAATGAACAATATAGATACTCCCCAGGGGTGAAACACTCAGCACCCAGGGTTACAATAAATGTCAGCAGCCCATGACCTCTATCCCACAATCCAAACAAAAAATAAAAACCATTTTCTCTATTTCTAGTACTCTAATGAAATCCAAGCTCCTACATGCATAGCCAGTGAAGGCAGAGCTCTAAAAGAGCATACACGGTGGTTAAAACTCCAACTGCACATGCACAGTACAATGAAATCATTTCAGTTAAGCTGGCTGTGCATGAGATGTTTGCAAACCCACTTGCAACCCACGCATCTTGGCTTACATAAAAGGACTTGATAGGAAAGCCAACACTTTTAGGACCATGTACATCATTAACTATTTTACACCACATTGATAAATCCTTGCACAGCCAATTGGCATACTAGAGAACCTGTGAACTTGTGAACTGGTCTTTAAAAGTTTCAGACACAAGTGGTTTATTTTTTGACAGAACTGAAATATTAAACTGCTGTCAAACTGAAGCAAAGGGCGGTAGAAGAGTATGCCCCCATTATAGCATCCTACTAACTGTGCAATTAGTTTTTTCAAAGGTCACCTTTTTATAAAATGTACCATATTCCAATAAAACATAGCAAAAATGTTGAAAAATTATGATAAATGACAATCTGGAAAGTTAGAGAATTTATAAACCATGATTTTATAAATATGACAAAAAATTGTAAAAAGAACAAAGTTCCCAAAAACATGGTCCACGCAACTATTTGGCCATTTGTAAAGGACTCCACTTCCCTGAAGAAATACAAAATGTAACTGCCTATACTTCTGTGTTTATAATAAAAAAAACTAACACAATAAACAGTATAGCAACAGGGTTGTTTTTTTTACAATGCACATTTTTTTTTCAGATAAACAATCATAAAACAAATATGGTACAAAAGATAATCGTAATTACCAAGACAGAATATATACAGTACATGTGTTACATCAACTAATTAAATACTCCACGGGTAAAGAAAATAAAGGGGTGCTTCTAAATGGTGAATTAAATTGTTTGAATTATTTTAACCTTAAATTATTAACTTTACACACTAAATTATCGCATATTTATGTTTGGAATTGTAAAGACCTGGGCACACAGCATTTGTTCACCTTAGAACTGTATTTCTCCACATACAAGTCAATGAGAATACAAAACCAGCTTGATGCCACTTAGGGAAAAAAAGTCAAATGCAGATGAGAAGCATGTCTGAAGCACACGTGAAAGAACGATTACACAGTCACTTAGTAGTTAGCAATTATTACTTGTAGCACTAGGATCAATAAATTGAATCCCAATCACAACACTTGAGTTGGTTTTCAGTTCCTACCACACACTAAAGACAAGCCTGTACGTTATTTGTCTCTCATTTTAATTGGTCCTCATAGGTGTATGTAAGCATGGGAGACAGAGACCTTAGATTATAAGCTCCTTGAGAGCAGGGACGAATGTGACTTTACAATACAGTGCCTTGAAAAAGTATAAAACATAAATGTATTTTATTGGGATTTTATGTGATAGACCAACACAAAGTGGCACATAATTGTGAAGTGGAAGGAAAATTATTAATTGCGTTTCAATTTTTTTTTTACAAATAAATATGTGAAAAATGTGGTGTATTCAGCCCCCGAGTCAATACCTGTAGAACCACCTTTCGCTGCAATTACAGTTGCAAGTCTTTTTGGGGATGTCTTTACCAGCTTTGCACATCTAGAGAGACATTTTTGCCCATTCTTCTTTGTAAAATAGCTCAAGCTCTGTCAGATTGGATGTAGAGCGTCTGAACAGCAATTTTCAAGTCTTGTCAGATTCTCAATTGGGTTTAGGTCTGGACTTTGACTGGGCCATTCTAAGGCCCCGTACACACGATAGAATCCATCCGCAGATAAATCCCAGCAAATGGGTTTCTGCGGATAGATCCTATGGTGTGTACACGCCAGCGGATCTGTTTCCGCGGAGAAATCTCCTCTGGGATGGATTTCAGCAGATCGAATATTTGCTGTGCTGCACAACAAATCCATCTGCTGGAATCCATTCCAACGGATGGATCCGCTCGTCTGTACAGACTTACCGGATCCATTCGTCCAAAGGGATTCCCCGCACGCGTCGTAATGATTTGACGCATGCGTGGAATTCCTTATATGACAGCGTCGCGCCCGTCGCCGCGTCATAATCGCGGCGACGGCGCGACACGTCATCGGCAGAGGATTTCCGCGCGGATTTCAATGCGATGGTGTGTACACTCCATCGCATAGAAATCTGCGGAAATCTTTGAGAGGATTTATCCGTGGAAACGGTCCGCTGGACCGTATCTGCGGATAAATCCTCTAGTGTGTACGGGGCCTAACACATGAATATTCTAAACAATTCCATTGTAGCTCTTGCTGTATGTTTACTGCTGGAAGGTCAACCTCTGCCCCAGTCTCAAGTCTTTTGCAGACTCTAACAGGTTTTCTTCTAAGATTGCCCTGTATTTGGCTCCATCTATCTTCCCATCAACTCTGACCAGCTTCCCTTCCCTGTCCCTGCTGAAGAAAACCATCCACACAATATGATGCTGCCACCACCATGTTTCACGATGAGTATGGCGTGTTTAGGTTGATGTGCAGTGTTAGTTTTCTGCCACACATATAGCTAGATTCACAAAGAGTTAAGCCGGCGTATCAGTAGATACGCCGTCGTAACTCGGAATCTAAGCCGTCGTACATTTAACTGTATTCTCAAATTAAGTTACACTTAAATGTAGCTAAGATACGACAGCCTGCGCCGTTGTATCTTAGCTGTCTAGTTCCGCCGGCCGTGAACGCTGATTTACGCCTAGAATGCGTAAATCAGCTAGATACGCCGATTCACGAACGTACGCTTGCCTGTCGCAGTAAAGATACGTCGTTTACGCAAGGCGTTTTCAGGCGTAAATTTAGTCGAACAAATAGCTGGCCTAGCCAATGTTAATTATGGACGTCGTTCCCGTGACAAATTTTGAAAAATTTTACGTTGTTTGCGTAAGTCGTCCGTGAATGGGGCTGGACGTAATTTACGTTCACGTCAAAACCAATACGTCCTTGCGGCGTACTTTGGAGCAATGCACACTGGGATATGTCCACGGACGGCGCATGGGCCGTTCGTTAAAAACGTCAATCACGTCAGGTCACGAATCATTTACATAAAATCTCAAAAATATTCCAATCGCACACCTTCCAGGAAAATAGCCAAATAAGTAAAAGGGTGCTGAAACGATCACCAGCTGGGAACCGGAAAGCAAATCATACAAACATATTCGCCAGCACACCCAGGATCATTTAAAAAACGTCCAAAAATGTATTGCATATTAGCGATCCAAAAAGCATTTTTGGATCGCTAATATGCAATAAATTTTTGGACGTTTTTTAAATGATCCTGGGTGTGCTGGCGAATATGTTTGTATAATTTACATAAAACACGCCTCCCTGTTTCTCATTTGAATTAGGTGCGCTTAGGCCAGCCCATTTACGCTACGTCGCCGTAACTTAGGAGGCAAGTGCTTTGTGAATACAGCACTTGCCTCTTTGACTTACGGCGGCGTAGCGTAAATACGATACGCCGCCTCAAAAATACCCCGCCCTACGTGAATCCAGCAGATAGTGTTTTGCTTTTAGGCCAAAGGATTACATTTTGGTCTCATCTGACCAGAGCACCTGCTTCCACATGTTTGCTGTGTCCCCCACATGGCTTCTCACAAACAGCAAATGGGACTTCTTATGGCATTCTTGCCGCTCTTCCATAAAGGCCAGATTTGTGCAGTGCACAACTAATAGTTGTCCTGTGGACAGATTCTCCCACCTGAGCCGTGAATCTCTGCAGCTCCTCCAGAGTTACCATGGGCCTCTTGGCTGCTTCTCTGATTAATGCTCTCCTTGCTCAGGCTGTCAGTTTAGGTGGACGGCCATGTCTTGGTAGGTTTTCAGTTGTGCCATATTCTTTCCATTTTCGGATGATGGATTGAACAGTGCTCCATGAGATGTTCAAAGCTTGGGATTTTTTTTTTATATAACCTAACCCTTTAAACTTCTCCACAACTTTATCCCTGACCTTTATGGTGCCGTTTGTTCACAAAGGTTCTCTAACAAACCTATTGGGCTTCAAAGAAAAGTTGTATTTATACTGAAATTAAATTGCACACCATTTAGGTGACTTCTGAAGGCAATTGGTTCCACTAGGTTTTAGTTAGGGGTATCAGAGTAAGAGGGGGCTGAATACAAATGCACAACACACTTTTCAGATATTTATTTTCTAAAAATTTGGAAAACCATTTATAATTTTCCTTCCACTTCACAACTGTGTGCCACTTTATATTGGTCTAGCTTAGTTTTTGGCTATAACATGACAAAATGGAAAACAATTCAAGGGGTATTAATACTTTTAAGGCACTATATTGTCAAACTTATCAAGCTTAATAAATCTGAAATCATGCAGTTCTACACAAACCCTTATTTTATTGAATTAAATAGTTATTTTACTACTGCAAGCATTTATTTTTTTTATCGGGAATCAGTATTTTACTTCTACCCACTTTCCTAAATACATACCTCACACTCGCCTGAGGGCCTAATTTTTTTTTTCTGCCAACACCTCTAAAATAGAGGCACCCTTCAATGCTTGCCATTACCTGTCAGTCTTCATGTCAATCCCTGCATCCCTGTGGAGCCTCCTTGGATCTTAAACGTTTAATCCCAAGCTGTCCATTGGGGCTAAAATATCCTCCCAAGTCAAGATTATACTTAATTACATTGTGAAGATAAGCCTTGCCCCTTTAACGCAACTTTCAAATACCAGTTATTTAGTGGGCAGTAGAAGCTCTAGTATTTAAGAGCTAATGATTGGGGAGGGCCTAACAGGAGGGAGCAAAGCCTAATTTCTACTTCACTAAAAGAGGAGACCCCATGTGCAGCCTGGACTTAGGCTCCAAGGAGGCAAACTGGAAGTTACCACAAGGTGCCTACATTTTTACTGTAACCACCGAAATGTTTTAAAGCGGAGGTTCACCCTAAAAAAAAAAACTTTCTACCATGCCATTCAGCATACTAGCGTCAGCTACAGTATGCCTTTATTTTTATTTTTTTCGCTGTACTCACAGTTTAATCCATTAGTTTAGTTTTAGACTCCCGTGGGGAAAGGCGTTCCTATGCAGAGGGGAACATGATTGACGGCCGGCTATGGCGTGTCACGCATTCCGAAAATAGCCGGAGTAGGACTCGGCTCTTCACGGCGCTATACGGCGCCTGCGCACAGACTAGGAGCTGACTGCGCATGCGCCGTGAAGAGCCGAGTCCTATTTCGGCTATTTTCGGAACGCGTGACGCCCCATAGTCGGCCGTCAATCACGTTTCCCTCTTCATAGGAACGCCTACTCCCCGCGGGAGTCTGAAACTAAACTAATGGATTAAACTGAGTACAGCGGAAAAATAAATAAAAATAAAGGCATACTGTAGCTCACGCTAGTATGCTGGATGGCATGGTAGACAAAGAATTTTTTTTTTTTAGGGTGAACCCCCGCTTTAAGCAAGGTCTGGTTAATACTCAACATAGAAGTCCAGAGACAATGTATGTCTCTTCTGCATTAAAATGTATTCACATGTAAAGGTGACCAGCGATGTGTACTTGAATGTGCATCATCTCTCAAAGGCACAAAGAAAATAAATTCTAAATTCTCAAATTTTTTTTTATAGTGCATATACTGGCAGCATGAGGATTTCTGGCACACAGCATAAATATAACCATGCCTTTTCACAGTTGTGTAGATGTAAAAATTTTTAACAACTATCAATTAAAGCGCAAGTCCAGCTGGGAATTTATTTATTTTTTAAAGTCAGCAGCTACAAACACTGTAGCTGCTTACTTTTAATAAGCACACTTACCTGTCCAGCGTGCCCGCGATGTCGGCCTGCCCGAGGCCGATCTATCCTCTGGATCATGTGCTGGCGCCGCCATCCTCACTAAGAGAAACAGGGAGTGAAGCCTTGCAGCTTCACTGCCTGTTTTCTACTGCGCATGCGCGAGTCGCTTTGTGAATGGGCTGATGTCCTCTGGGAGACACACAGTTCCCAGAAGACAGCGCTCCACCTCCCGGGAGGCAACATGAGGAGGAGAAGAGAGAAGATCACGGGCGAATGAGAAGTGGCAGATTAGGACGATCTGCCTAGCAACAGTGATTTCTAGTAAGTATACATTTTGTTTGAGCCTTTCTGGCTATTTTAAGGGTTAACCTCTGCTTTAAGTGATAAATGATCAGTGCTCAAAAATTAGAACACAGGAATTGAGTCCATAGACAAATATTATAAAGTTTTAAATACATATGTTATCTACTGGCTGTATAAACAGAAAGTAGATACTTTGATGAATTACATCAGAATTAAAGAAAGCCAAAAGAGAAGGGAATATGTCCCGGCAAAACTTTATAATGTTTGTCTATGGACTAAATTCCTGTGTTCTAATTTTTGTATGCATATATTATATACTTACATTTATCTTTATAAATCATAAATAATTCAACACCACTTGCTCCCGACGAAACGCGTAGAGATTTACTGTGTATATTATACAAGAGTGCTGTAACTAAGTGGTTGTTTTTATCTTTGTAACGTCAATTTAACATGCAGTCTTTCTGAACTAAGACCTCTTATATTGATATTGTTTTAAGATTTTGTAATAAATATTTTTTTTGATAATGGACAGTTTTGCATACTTAATTGGTTGGAGTTATTGCCTTTAAAGTCCCGCCAGAGGGTTTGTTCTTGTTTTCTGATGTACTCATTAGGGATGTTGGCAATCTCCACCTTTTCCTCTAAAAAAACAGAAGCGGATGCAAACAGAACAGAACTAAAAAGGAAGATGGAAGTTAACTCATATAAACAAAATCCGTTTTTTCTTAACAAAAACCATGACTGAACGGATGACGCCCATGTGAAAGGGGCCTAAGAAAGACAGTATGGTCACAATACAATACTATAGTTTGGAGGCCCTGTTCATGAGAGACTACAAGCTAATACTAGACTGGATGCATTGTTCCTACGTAGCTCTCTATACTAAGAAACACATCTATAGTCTTTATAGGTCTTTGACTATACATGATACCTGTACAGTGTTTTCCAGTGGCCTCCCTTGAGAACGCAGTCTTAAAGCAGCTGTTCTCAGGAGCTCCCCAACTGCCAACTATTAATCCAGATAATAATATACAGTAAGTGACAGGTCACCCCCTTCCCTTGAGGTCCTCTAGATTAACTCAAGAAAAATCTAAATTATAAAAAAGGAAATGTACAAAGATAGGCACAAGGTGATACCAGCATGAATCTTATTGTGATTCATCAATGCAATTGCAAAAGTTTTCCTCGATTTTGTGACTTTTGTTTTACTTTAGTTGTTTGTTTTTTATAGGGTACAGAGGCAGACATCGTGGTCCTTACACAGACCAGAAATAAACTTGTAAGCAAGACATAGCTTATCACTAGACACAATCACTTATTTCAGCCTTCATTACAGTGATTGGAAAGGAACATTTTCTTTTTTTAAATAAACATGTCTATACTTACCTTTTCTGTGCATTGGTTTTGCACAGAGCTGCCCCAATCCTCCCCCTTTGGCAATCCTCCCCCCGTCGAGTCCCCCCCCCCAGCAAGCGGCTTGCTATGAGGGCACATGTGCATGCTTGCCCCTGAGCTGGATCGAGCTGGATCTTTGGGGAGCTACATGCAGTTTTTTTTACCCTAATGCTTAAGTAAAAGGCCTTCTGTCTTGTTGAATGGAGCAGGTACACGTCAGGATAAAAAGAAGTATGGTCATGCTTCTCCTGTGGGTCAGAGGAGTGCACTTAGTTCTGCACTCCTGTGACCCAGATTATCTAATGTCACAGAGCCATTTGAGATGATGTCGAGATCTGCCTTGATGCCAGACCGGCAGCTGGCTCAGCTTCTCAGCGCGCCGCTACCCCCCTCCCTCCACAGTTCGGTGTTCCAGTGAGCACTGGAGGGCAGAGCACAGAGCAGTGTAGAGCCAGCGGGGGGACTTCTGCAGCTCGGATCAATGCCGCAGGCATCGAGGTATGCATGTTTTATCTGGATCACACGCACTTCTCTTTTATAGGGTCAATTAGATAAACAATAAAAAAAACCCTTACAGAGCAAGGTCCAGTTTACTCCAACTGCCAAAAAAATTAATTCCTTAACCCCTAAGAAAATCTAATATTCCCTGGATAGATGCGAATGGGCAGTTGCATTTTGTGCATTTAGGAATGCATCCAGCTCTTTTTCTAAACAATTGACTGAGCCGGCCAGAACTATTTCTGGAGGGAATCTATTCCACATTTTTATTGTTTATACTGTGAAGAAGCCTTTCTGTATGCAGAGGTTGCAGAGTGCCATCTATCTCCTTTAATGACCTTGAAGTGTATAATTTTGCACCAAGTTCACCACTGTATTTATACAGTAGATAGTGATCTTGTCCACCTTTAATAATTAAAAAAAAAAATTAAGGGAGAATAAATTCAGTTTGGCTAATCCTTCCTCGTAGCTAGGGTCCTCCATGTCTCTTATCCGTTTAGTTGCCCTTCTTCCAGTTCGTTTGAGAACTGATGCCCAGAAGTGAACTGCATATTCCAGATAAAGTGTTACTAATGCTTTGTACAGGGGCAAGATAATGTCACACCCTCGCTGCTCTCTCTCTGGAGCCAATACTTCTGTTAATACAAGAACTTATTTTGCTGGCTTTAGAAATTGTAGCTTGGCATTGTATACAGTTAAAGAGTTACTAAACCCTATTTTTTTCCCCCATTAAAATAACAAACATGTTATAGTGGTAACATATAGGTTATAGGTGTAAACAGTACTTTTTCACAGAGCAGCCCAGATCCTCCTATTCTCGGGTCCCAAGCTGGTGCTCCTGGCCCCTCCCTCTTGCTGGGTAACTTCAGAGCGGGCAACTTTCTCTGAGGGCACCCAAGCAGGCGCGCTCGCTCCCGAGACGCAGCAGTGTCTCCATTTACACACAAAGTTGTGGCTCGGCCCCCAACCCCTCTGTCTCCTGATTGGCTCACTGGCTGTGATTGACAGCAGCAAGAGCCAATGGCTCCAGACACTGCCAAAAGCCAATCAAGAGTGCGAGCTCCAGAGAGCCAATGTTCTTGTGGACATTGCTGGATCAAGAGGGGGCTCAAGTATTAGGGGGGGCTGCTGCACACAGGTTTTTTACCTTAGCATGAAGGTAAAAAACATTGTGCCTTTACAACCCATTTAAGTCTGAGATCTGCTAGAACACCCAGATCCTTCTTGATCATCTGTTTTTCATTGGAATGTATAATATATGAATGTTAATAGCCCCCATGTGAATGACTTTATATTAATCAACATCATTTACCACATAGTTGCCCAACCAAACAGTGCAAAGTTTTGTATACCAACAATGCAGCTTTGGACTTCAGCAGTGTAAAAACATACAAGACAGTACAAAGGGAGTCCTCAGCCCAGTGTCATCTTAAGAGCATTATAGGCCCCCGGGCAATACAGTGCACTGGGGCCCTGTCTACACAATCACGCACGAGAATTACCGACAAAAATCATAACATTTACTGGCAGAACCACGTTTTTTACTGACACTGCAAAAAAAGTACCTAAAATTACAGTTTTCAGTGCCCAACAATGCAAATGTCAGTATTTAAACTATAAACATATAGCTAGTGCTATTAGAAATGTGTTTAAGTTAAACAAAAGTACAAAAAAAAAATGTCTTCATTGACATGAAGGTTAGGTTACTATAACCCAGCCAGCACAGAGTTTTCTCTTACATCAGAGTCTGCAGGATTCCCCCTTACAGTGAAAGGGAACTCTTATGCAAAGGGGAACGCTGCAGATCATGATCTAAGGGGGGAACTCCAATGTGGAGGGGGGCTATGGTGACCAGAGACAACCTTATATCAGAGTCCACTGCTTTCTCTTTCCCACTTACATCAGGGTCCGCAGACTGAGTTCCCCCTTGCATTGTAAGGGGGAATCCTGCAGACTCTGATGTGGGGGGTACTCTGGTGACCAGAGACCACCTTCCTTAGATTAAATACACTAAGGTAAGGGGGGGTCACTAATATAGGAGGGGGAACCTTTATATCAGTGCCCCCTTACATTTTTGCATTCACTCCCCCCTTACATCAGCAACCCCCGCACTCGCGGAGGACCGGATCTTCTCTGTGATTTCCGCGAACTGGGCATGGGCAGTTCTAACCCGTCACTCTCCATAATTTTTTACTGGGGTTGCTGGGCAGCCGGTGGGGCCCCCCAGGCAAGCGGGGCCCCCGGGCAACTGCCCAGCATGCCCAATGGAAAAGATGGCCCTGCCTCAGCCCACTTTCAATCTAGCCACCATGAAGAAAGAAAAAAAAAATGAATGTTTCAACTAATCTGGATAAACACAGTTTTATAAACCCCTGTATTTAAGCTGTTCTGTGTCACAGGCGTTTCAGAAGATTTGAAAAAGATTATTTTTTTATTATTATTTATTTATGATGGCTAACCCTGCAAGTGTGCTGGGAAATCTCTTTGTACTGTTTTCTATATTGTCCTGCCCATGTGCACCCTTTCCCTTCCTGCTAGTTTCAAACAAAGCATAGCAGCTGCAGTCATTGCTTAAGAAAATGTCCACTGCCCTTTCACACTGGGGTGCGTCAATTTCGCGCTGCTATTCGGCCGCTAGTGGGGAGCGCTTTTACCCCCCCCGCGCGCTAGCGGCCGAGTCAGGGTTAAAACCACTGCAAAGCACCTCTGCAGAGGCGCTTTGCCAGCGGTATAGCCGTGATGCCCCATTCAGTTCAATGGGCAGGAGCAGTATACACACACACACCACTCCTTCACCGCTCCAAAGATGCTGCTAGCAGGACTTTTTTTTACCAACCTGCTAGCGCGCCGCAGCAGTGTGAAAGCCCTCTGGGCAGCAGCGGCCGTTTCAGGTCGTGTTGCAGGCGCTATTTTTAGCGTTATAGCGCCTGTAAAGCGACCCAGTGTGAAAGGGGTCTAAGTGGCGTGCATATGACAGCTTCATTACTTATAGGGATGGAGATGCATTATAAAACTTGCATCTTTTTTTTTTTTTACTTAAAGGGAAAATAGAAAAACATGGGGGAAAAAGCATTTTACATAACCATACCTGTCCTACATAGTCTTTCATTTTACACAATTGTATATTCCCAGGTACAAAAACCATCTAAAAACCAAATATATAACAAACACATACTAGATCAAATAAATATTTTCTCTAGCTATCTTTGGATATTAAAAGCCAACACGAAAAGCTAAAGAAACTGAAAATATTATTGTCACAGCTACTAAAAATCAACATTACAATTATTATACATGGTCCCAGACTATGAACACTAAAGTACAGCAGTTTTTCACAATAACTTAGCATTTTAGCCCAATAGATGAAATGGGAAATATGAAGTATTGAAAGCATTTGGTTGGGCTGTTTTGAGAAGAGGACACCTTTTTTTCTGGAGAAACAACACTGGGAGAAGCAGCACTGGAAAAAATAATAATAATAATAATCTTACACTGGATTGCTATGAAGAAAAGTAGGAATTTCACAGGAATAAGGAATGAAAAAAAGATTTTAAAATGATTATTTCCATGCTTTACTATTCACGCCCTGCAAAAACAAGATTAGTTCCACCCAAAAATAGAACTTCCACTTTAAGTGATGGTGACCCCCTGACATGCCACATACAGCATGTAATTTTTTTTTTTTGGGGGGGGACAATCTTTTTAGAGGCATCCAGCTCCCACTTCCTCCCGGGGTGCTGGAAGGAAGTTCACCTCTCCCCCCATACAATCTTCTGGGACACGTCCCAGGTCCCAGAAGACTGCACGGCCACTCGCAGCATGGCTCGCGCATTTGCAGTGCATGCCCAGTCAGAATGCTGGCGCCGCGGAGAGGAGCGGGGCTTCGTTTGCTAGCATCACTGGACCGTGGGACAGGCGAGTGTCCGATTATTAAAAGTCAGCACCTACACTTTTTGTAGCTGCTGACTTTTATATGGGTGGAACCCTGCTTTAAGTATTTAGTGTCAGCATACCAATTTTTATTACACTTAATTTAGCCTACATTGTAATATTCATTATAGTATTTATATTTGCATAGAGATGAGCCATGCATATTAAGGCTCTATTGCATACACAAGTGTTTTTTAATTACGGATCTGAACACAGCTGCATTGTTTTCAATGGAGCCATTTCACACAGGTGTATAAATATGCACTGCATTCAGATGCATAACACAGTAGCCAAAAATCTGACTCTAATAACATACTTTATGCGCTTTACAAATGTGTTTGTAAATGTATAAATTAAAGTGGTTGTAATCCTCAGACATGAAATATGAACAAGACGTAATCTCTCCATCGCCGTTAAGAGTACTAAGAGTACTAAGAATTTCTGTCTGCTGCTTTGTACTTCTGCTACTGTATCTGTAAGAGTCACTTCTGACAAGTTTTCCTGATTCCAAGAGAAAAATAGTGGCAGGGGAGGGACCTCCAGCTATTTAATAGCCTCAGCTCTGTTCCTGTGTGCTGCGTGAAAGGGGGGGGGGGGGTGTCCCTTCCCTCCAATCTGCTCTCAGAGCTCTTCTCGCTGAGCTCTGCAGAGTGCCACTTCAGCTCAATTCTGGACTTTAAAAACAGATGTAGAGAAAACTTCAGATAGGTACAACTTATGTAGAAGGATTTGTTTAATCCCTGTGTATCCCGAGGCCAGATACTTTACTGGGTATTTAGAAGGGTTTACAACCACTTTAAGTCTAAACAAAGGGGAAAAATTCATGGATTGTATACGCATAAGCATCTTTACGTGTTTAAAACATATTTATACTTAAGTATTTTACCGATTATTACACAGGAACTTTTCTCTTAGAAAACACGTGGAATACCATCAGTAAGGCCCCTTTCATACGATCGGACCATTCAGGTCCGCCTGTCAGTTTTGACGGCGGACCTGAACGGCCGCTCCATACAGTCCTATGGAGCGTCGAATGTCAGCGGAGACATGTCCGCTGACATCCGACCCGCCAAAATCAGACGTACGGCGATACGTCCCCATTCACCCATGGCGGATCAGATCGAGTAATATCTGATGAAAACGGACATGCTGTCCATTTTCATCAGATCGCTCCATAGGAGACAGCAGGGCTGCACAAGCCCCTCCCCGCTCAGTGGGCAGAGAGGAGCTTGTCATTCGCCGGCTCAGCGGAAAGATCGCCCGCTAAGCTGGTGGACTCCGTAGCGAAGTCCGCCTGTGTGAAATGAACATAACATTTTTACAGCCGTGTGAAAGAAACCTAATAAGGCTTAATGGCTAAAATGTAACAAAACGTACGATAATCTTAGCGGAGATAAGGATTTAGTGTGGATTTTAGTTGCACTGGATTCCTTGCTTTGTTCCCAATGGTATATTACTGGTTTTAATAAAACACACTATGAACATTATGCTGCCTTATTAGAACAAAACAAATATTTTTAGGAAGACTGAAAGGGATTGTCCACATGGGGAAATTTCTATACCAAAGCCCTCCAGACCATTCAACAGTTTAGGTACAACCAAGATATAACAAATGCATTTTTTTAAGACTAATGGGAAGCATAGATATTTTACTTCCATGCTAAAAATCAATAAAATAAAATCCTTTCATTTACACACAACTGATTTTTTTTTTCCCCATAATCTTCCAAGATGGATAAACAGCATGATAAGAGACCAACATATGTCAATCAAGACTCCTGGCCCTAATGATCAAAACAAACCACAAAAATCAAATATGTTCCTTTATACATATTACAAAATAACTTTCCCCAAAATAGTGCGGAATATAATATTAAAATGAGAATTTCCCTTTTCACCACTTAAATTATCAGCAAAAATGTGATGTCCATGGCTTAAAGATCAACAGTGCATAAAGCTGGATTCCGAGTCCAATGGCCCTTGCAAACAGCGCAGTCTAGAAATCCATTCTTACATTTGCTTGTATCTTTTATTCTTGTAGCTGAAGTGATGCTTGCATCTGACTCCTCATAACTAGAGAGCCAAAAACTTCGAGATGTGGTGAGCAACTTATTTGTATCCACTGGAATGAGAACCAGGCTTTTGTTAGACTACTACTGAAAACTGCCACATGCCTGGAAGAGATATCAAATCTTAAATAGAACGGGTAAGGTGTTTGGTGACAGCCAAAAGTACTCAACCAAACTATACTGCATGTACCCCATGAAGAAACCAAATAACACATCAGTCACATTGTGTCTACCTAGCATGACTCTAGACAAACTAATCACAATAGCCCACAGCATTACAAGGATCCTCACTGGCACAGCCAGTACTAGGTGGTTGAGCATAAAGCGAGATACCATTGCTGCTCTTGTAGCATGGCCCGAAGGAAAGGAATACTTGTCAACAGAGAAGGTGGCAAACATATCCATGCGGTTTTGTGTTGGTCGTCGACGCTTCACTAATCCTTTCACAGCTCCTACAAGAATGATATCCAGTAGTAGCGCTGCAGAAGAGAAAAGATACTTGTTGATTTAAATTAAAAAAAAAAGTACAGTATACACATTTATAGGAATATAGTTTCCGGATTTTTACACAGTTGCTGGTCATGAATTCATACACAAAATTGGGATCATGTTGAAGAGGGGACCCAATGCTGATGGGCCCCAGAACTCTATTTTTTGGCCATAAAGCAGCTACAAGCTTCCTCAATGCCCCTGTGTAATGTGTGATCCCTAAGTCTAGTTTAACAGAGCTCCCATCTTTGAACCTATATAGCAATTAATAAATGGAGGGCAGGTATTGCCTGGAGATAATAAATGGAGGGCAGGCATTGCCTGGAGATAATAAATGGAGGGCAGGCATTGCCTGGAGATAATAAATGGAGGGCAGGCATTGCCTGGAGATAATAAATGGAGGGCAGGCATTGCCTGGAGATAATAAATGGAGGGCAGGCATTGCCTGGAGATAATAAATGGAGGGCAGGCATTGCCTGGAGATAATAAATGGAGGTCAGGTATTGCCTGGAGATAATAAATGGAGGTCAGGCATTGCCTGGAGATAATAAATGGAGGTCAGGTATTGCCTAGAGATAATAAATGGAGGTCAGGTATTGCCTGGAGATAATAAATGGAGGTCAGGTATTGCCTGGAGATAATAAATGGAGGTCAGGTATTGCCTGGAGATAATAAATGGAGGTCAGGCATTGCCTGGAGATAATAAATGGAGGGCATGTAAGCCATTCCTCCCTAAAGATACAGAGACATACCAGAACCGCAGCACAACCTCCACTGTGTCTCTGCACCAAATCCAGCAAACAAAAATGGTCACTGCTCCAATCAATCAATTTCTAGCTTTTTAAAGCAAAGTGAACATGGATAGTGAATTTCACAGAATATAATATCTTTTGTATTAAAAGGTATGGACCACACTTCATAGAGGGACAGACAAGCCATTCTGGCAAATGTATGCAACCAAAACCTTTAAATATAAACTGCTAAAACAGTGTAGCATTTTTTTTGCACCGACTAGCTGGTAAGTGGGCTGGCAGAAGTTTGTTTTACATTGCTTTGTGTAATGCCCGTGCTTTAAAAAGCTAAAATAAACTGATTGGAGCAGTAGGCAGTTTTTTTTTGTCAAACTTCCACAGCTTTATAGAATATTGTTAGTTGGAGTGGGTGCTGGCAATGGATCGGGATCCTGGACGCAAAGTCCTTTCTTCAACCGGGCATCATCAAGAGGTGCGCTGGCTAACCCAAAACAGCCAGCAGCATATCAATGACAGGAAAACATGGCGGTGTAGGTCCGAGTACTGCCAGTAAATAAGAGGATTTTTGCTGGACAGCGCTGGATCTACTGGGTGAGTGAGTGAGTGAATGAGTGAGTATCTGAAATGGGTTAGCCACAACACCAGATATCTGTATGTTTCAGCTCTCAGACATGCTGCTTCGAAATGCAGGGAAACATTTTTCACTGATCTGAACACAGGTGTGAGTACAGAGCCCTAAAATAACAATAGAAAACTTTACATTTGAGTGCGTAATTTATGCGCATATACACGTATATTACAACACTGGCAACAAGAAGACGAAGCATGTTTACGCACGTACTGAATTTTGCTGGCGTACACTGAAAAACTGGCCAAAAAGCAGGGGTCGTCTTATACGCCGGGTCAGCTGCTCGGATGCCTGCTGGATGTGCGGTAATACTGTATGGCGGTTCTTTTGAATGGCCCGTGTGTACACTCGGCGAGCAAGGAAAGCTTGCAAGGAATCTCGTCAGGAAAACCGATGTTTTTTTCCTGACGAGATTCCCAGCCGTGTGTACAGGGCTTTCCAGTTCAGATGATCTCTGCCTTCGCCTTGGGTCAACATCACAGAGACTTTCTTCTGCGTTCCTGTTGAAGACTTTGCTTGGCTGACATGACTTGAAAGGCATTCGATACAGTTTCCTATAAACAATTACTATACAAACTAAGGTCTGTCAGCATGGGCCATAGGGCGAGTGCATGGATTGAAAACTGGCTACGATAAATGGGGAGTACTCAGAATGGTCTGGTGTGGAAAGTGGGGTTCCCCCAGGGTTCTGTTCTGGGACCAATCCTATTTAAAATGTATTCATAAACAATCTGGAGGATGGGATAAACGGCACAATCTCAGTATTTGCGGCGGTTACAAAGCCAAGCAGGTCAATAACTTCTACGAAGATCTAAACAAATTAATGTTATGGGCAATTACATGGAAAATTAGGTTTAATGTTGAAAAATGTAGGATGGAAAAGAACCTGGGGGGTCTTATTAGGATGACAGGCTCAGCTATGGCATGCAATGCCAAGCTGCTGCAAGTTAAGCCAATAATTTCAGAGATAAAATGGTAATTCTCCCACTATACAAGACTCTGGTCCTGCCGTACCTGGAGTATGCCATCCAGTTCTCTTCACCAGTCCTCAGGAGTGATGTGCTGGAACTGGAGAGGGTCCAGAGAAGGACAACAAAGCTAATAAAGAGACTGGAGGATCTCAGCTATGAGGAAAGACTGCAAGCATTGAACTTATTCTCTCTGAAGAGACGCCTAAGAGGGAATACAATTTCAATGCACAAATACCGTACTGGTGACCCCACAATTGGGATAAAACTTTTCAGTGCAGGGGAATTTAAAAAGACATGCGGCCATTCACCAAAATTAGAAGAGAAGCAATTTAACTTTAAACTGCGTAGAGGGTTCTTTACTGAAAGAGCGGTAAGGATGTGGAATTCTCTTCCACAAACAGTGGTTTCAGCGGGGAGCAAATAATTTCAAAAAATGATTAGATAAGCACCTAAACGACCACAACATACAGGGATATACAATGTAATATTAACATAAAAGCACACACGCAGGTTGGACTTGATGTCATTTTTCAACCTTACCAACTATGCGACTCCTGGGCCCCATACATGTGTATGGGCTGTCCCCCCTGCCTGCATGGCACCAGCGATCGGACCACTGATGCATTGCTTTACAGGCTCCAAAAAAATTTAATAAGAATGATAAAAAAAAAAAAAGACAAATATATATGCACATAAGTCATAACAACATGACACTCAAAAATATAACATGTATAAGCAGAGCACAGGATAAAGCACAATCTTCAAGAATCTGGCTTAATACATTTTTAGGCAGCGGTCTGAAAAGTTTAGTACAATCATTTTGTAAGTCTGTTACCTAAATTTGTTATTCAAATTTTACTTACCAAAAAGCAGGTTAAGTATCACCTCTCTGCCTGCTGAACTATCACTTTTGTACAGGCAATAGATTGTGCAACAAATCCAAGGTATTCCATGGCCAGATATCTCCACTAGCTTCAGCAAAGGACGTGCACTGCCCCATGAAGATCCATCCCTGGCACATACACCTATTTTCTTAGAGAGCCAGAGGTCAATTGCCAACAATGATCTTAGTGCAATGCCAAGAAATGATGGGTTTAGCTTCATGCAATCCTCCTCTGGAAGCTGCTGCTGCTGAGAGGAACTTGAGTCTTTCACGTGAACCGGACTGTCTGAAATTCGAGGTCTAATTGTAGGCATTTCTGAAGTACTTGTCCTATTAGTTAGTAGAGACATGAACTCAAACCTTTCATTAGAAATAGAGGCGGTGGTGTTGGCTGCTCTTGCAGTTCTTGGACTGGGCATTTCTGTTCAGTGCAGAGGTCCTTCTGTACAGGCCTAGACAGACCAAAGATGTTTTTTTACATTCATTATCATAAAGGAAACACCAATGAAAAGTGTAAAAAGCTGAACTCCAGGATGTACCCTATATTTTCCATAGGAAGAGCTTTCTTTTACTGACATCTATTAAGATTTTTCAATAAAAACAAACAAAAAATAAAAAGACATAAAAGTGGTACATAAACAAAGCGGTAACATGAAGTATCAATACACCTTGTACAAATATTGCTCCCCAAATATAAAGTAAGAATGGCAGTAGCCTGAAAGTGTGAAGTGATATGGGTAAAGCAAGACTCATTGAATACCTATTTGTAAATGCAAAATTAAGCATTTGTAAAGCCCCTTTCACACTGGGGTGGTGGGGGCGTCTGCGGTAAAGCACCGCTATTTTTAGGTGAGCTTTACTGTCAATTTTGCTGCGCTATTTGGCCGCTAGCAGCGCGCTTTTACCCCCTGCTAGTGGCCGAGAAGGGATTAAAACTACCACAAAGCGCACCGGCGGTATAGCCGCGGTGCCCATTGATTTCAATGGGCAGGAGCGGTGGAGAAGCGGTAAACACACCGCTCCAAAGATGCTGCTAGCAGGACTTTTTTTACCGTACTGCTAGCGCACCGCTTCAGTGTTTCAGGGCGCTTTGCAGGCGCTATTTTTAGCCTTATAGTGCCTGCAAAGCGCCCCAGTGTGAAAGGGGTCTTACAAAAGTAAGTTTTTTCACAAAAGTTGTTAAAAAAAGACAACATCTTGGCAATCGAATAACTATCCTATCATGCAGCCCATATCCTAACACTTCTATGACTCAAATGAAAGATACAAGCAAGGGGCCTGGCCCAATCTGCCACGCCCTGCACTGTTCATCTAGAGCCTACAGAAGCTCAACAAAGAGGGGAGGATGCAGGTAAAAACAAGAAAATACAAGAAATAGAGATAAGAGAAATGGAGAAGGGAGGAAATCAGGCACCCCAGGGGCTTTAGGCTGTAGTACATGGAGATTTCACAGTTCTAGGAATTGGGAGGTCATTTGAGAAGGCGGGAAGTGTTCCATCCATGGTTGCCAAATCCGTTGAAATTTGTTGTACTTGTCTTCAAGAATCACCATCAGCCTTTTGTTGATGAGCATGCCGTGAACCCGATTTTTAACATCTTGGAAGGTCAGAAATGGCGTTTTCTCATGACTGCCCTATAGTTTGCTTTGTCGTCATAAAATTGTGAGTAATTAGGGTTCGTTCCCGATGGGTAATATCTGCTATAGGTTTATGTAAATGTGCTTCCCTTTCCGTAAATTTACATGAAAGACCGTATTAACCAGTGTGTATACCCTCCGAAGATTTAATAGGGAGATATTAGGAGGTATAAAGAGCATGAAAGGAAGACGTGAGATAAACCCCCAAGTACAACAGTGAAGATGTCCCCTGGAATGGAAATTGCGCTCGCAAAGAGCCTTAGTGGGAATCAGGCAAAGAAACATTCAAGGCCTGTGATTTGGACGGGTCGATATGAAGACCAGATATGGTCGCAAAGTTGCCCATTAAAGAGAGGGGGTTTGGCAAGGTTGTGTGCGGAGAGAAGGAGTATATAAGCAGGTCATCTGCAAACATTGCCAACTTGTGGGTTACGCCCGCCAGCTCCACCCCCTGTATAGTCGGATTAACACATATATGGTCTAGTAAATCTTCCAATCGCACACCTTCCTGGGGAAACGGCTCAAAAGTACAAATATGGGTGCTGAAGCGATCACCAGCTGGGTACTGGAAAAAAAAAGTTTTAATGCACAGAAAACATCACAAGAGGTGCAACGTTTCGAGGCCGCATAGGACCTCTTCATCAGGCAAGTGCTCACTTGCCTGATGAAGCGGTCCTATGCGGCCTCGAAACGTTGCACCTCTTGTGATGTTTTCTGTGCATTAAAACTTTTTTGGACGTTATATACGATCCGTGGTGTGCTGGCGAATATGTTCATGTAACACATATATGGGTCACTAAGACTACCAGTGCGATGATAGATAAATGCAAGGACAAGGGGCAGCCCTGCCTCTAGCAATAGATAACGTGGAAGACTCATAACTCATATTTCACCAAGGCTGAAGGGAAGCTATAAAAAATAAAACAGGGCAAAAACCTCTCGCCTATCCCTCTATGATGTAACACTGCCCGCAGGCAAGTCCAGGAAAGGGTATTAAAGGCTTTGCAGAGGTCCAAAGAGAGCAGCATACATTTGCCGTGATCTCTGGCATGCATAGTGGGCAAGGAGAATTGTACATTGGATTTTATCCGAGAATTTTAGTCATTCTAAGATCAACATTCAGCAAGGATATCGGGCAAAAAATAGCCCAAGATTGTCTGTCCTGATTTGGTTTAGGTATCATTATTATGATGGCTTGCAGGATATTGGGGGCAAGGCCGTCTCCTTCCCTAAGGCTATTACACATTGAGGTTAGAGGTGGCACAACTATATCTGGTAGCTTTTTGTAGAAAAGAGCTGTGAAGTCAACTGGGCCCTGGCATTTTCGGGCCTTCAGCTCCCTAATAGCCTGACGCACCTCTAACTCCATAATAGGCGCACCTAAGGCATCTCGCTGTGTGTCCGATAAAGCAGAGAGGGAGGAGTTGGCTAGGAAGGTATAAATGCCTAAATTGGGATGGGCATCCAAGGCTGCATATAATTTAGACAGATGATGTTGGAATTCGTCAAGGATCTTGAGCGGGTTAGCAGTCTGCACTTGGAACCTGGTTTTGAGTGAAAAAGCAGAGGGTCTGGGAGCAAAGGATTTGAGTTTATTGGCCAATATTGAGGCTTATTGTTATTAGCAATTTTTGTTTGATCCAACAGAGGTGGCGTTTCACTCTGTCCGTCAAACATAGGTCAAGATCTGCTCGAAGACGCTCAACCCTGTCACGATTCAGTCGGGAGGGGTTTTGCTTCAAAAGAGCTGTAGCTGCATCCAGCTCCGATTCCTGGCATGCTATGTGGCCTAATCTCCCTTTCTTCCCCTTAGTTGCCTGTTGTATCAAATGACCACGGATGACAGCCTTATATGCTTCACACTGTGTAAGGCAGAGCCTGCGTTAGGAGTGAAATATTCCACTGATTTAGTGTGAAGTTCCTCCACTACATTAGAGCGAGACAAAAGGGAGTCATTGAGGCACCAGGACATCAGCGGAGGTTTAAGCAAGAGACCTACATGTGACCAAGATTGGATCATGGTCTAACCAAGGCACTGTCAAGATAGAGGCGAATATAGTTTGAGGAAGGAATTGCCTTTGGGTAAATACATGGTCGATGCAAGAACAGCTTGCATGTGGGTGGGAATAGAAAGTATTGTCTTGCTATGCAATGAAGCGCCCTCCAAATATCCACAAGACCATATTTATCCAACAGGTCGCTATATGCCTTAAAGAAGTTGTCAGACTTTGATGGACCAGGAGAGGAGCGATCCAGTTTAGTGTTAAGAACCAGGTTAAAATCGCCACAGAAAAGCAATATGCCAATCAGAAGAGATTGGATTACAGCAAACAAAATGGGACAGAAAAGGAGCTCTCTCTCATTTGGTGCATAGGAGTTACCCCGTGTCCTTTAAAGTACCAAGCAACAAAATATAGCGTCCCTGTGGATCCGCTATGGACCTGAAGGGGACCCGTATATGGAAAGCCACCATTACCCCCACACCTTTTGACGGCGGCTGAGGCATGATAGATTTGTGGGTTATAGGCATAAAAAGGCGGGACTGACGAGGAAGCGAAATGCGTCTCTTGTAAACATGCAATGTCTATTTTGTGGGAGTGGAGGAACCGGTAGACCTTTGACCTCTTCTGAGACAAATTGAGACCCTGAGAACTCAGGGAGAGCCAATTAAGAGCTATGGACATTGAGAGTGCTGGGGGGAGGGGGGGAAAGAAGAGACCCCCAGCACGGGAGAAAAAGAAAAACACATAGACAGAGCTTTAAAAGCCCCTACAGGTCATCAGTATAGTTAAATAGGAATAAAGGGGCCTAGAATTATTGATCTCACTCGTGTGTATGTCGGGGTGGAAGATTTTAGAAACTTTGGTTTCATTTTAATTCATTACACTTTTTTGACTGTTTTGTTTTACAAAACTTTTAATTTCATCACATAGTCCCCAATGTGGTGTATGTTTTGTGACAGGTTCCCTTTAATGAGACATCAGGGCCTAAAAGATCCCTGATGTCTCACCTGCCCCCCAATGAATCTAATGGAGTGCAGATCTTACTCCATTAGATACTTCCCCAGCCATAGCAGGGACAGCGACACCAGGACCTGGAAGTGACGTTTTACACATAGTTTTACAGGTCAGTATCAGGAGGGGGAGATTAGTGAACAGGTGTTGCTGATCTCCCTCCCATCTACCTGGCGGCACCTGCCATGCTGTTCCCAGGTCTGCCAATGAGCAAGAGGAGCTTGGGAAACATGGTGGGGGCATGCGAGGAAGAGGGAAACAGCCAGCAACAGGGATGTGTGGATTGTTTCTATCTGCCAACCAAAGCCACCGCCATAGTTTATGCAGCACTGGTAGTAAAGCCCAAATCAAGGATATTAGAATCCCCCCTTCTACCCCAAACTCCCACCGCCCCCCCCCCCCCTCCCTTCAATTAACTGCTAGTATGGAAACAAAAGAAGAAAAAAAAAACACACATGCACAAACACAAACTATTCAAAAGCCTATTTAAAGAAGAACCAAAGACAAAACATTGCCCCCCCAATTTTGGATAGAGTAAGGAGGGATAGAGATATAGATATAGATATAGAGATATATATATATATATATATATATATAGATATATATATATATATATATATATATATATATATATATATATATATATATATATATATATATATATATATATATATATATATATATGAGGGAGTTCCTTGTTGTCACCACAGTCACAAGAAATAGTGTCCCCACAGGGAAATATCCCGTTTATTACTGTTCTTTACTTTCTGGGTTCCCTCTTTGGGTGTCAACATCACTGTTTTCTTCATTTGCACACCTCTATTGGCAGAGGTAACACTTCCAGTGGCAAGGTCCCTTCTCATAGGCTCCAGCGGAAGGAGAACTCATGGGGGTGGTGAGGGGACCAGTGCCTAAGAAGGTAAGGAGCAGGAAAAATGTCTGATCCCCCGGGCAGGTGATTAGCTTTGCTCACAGGTGAAACTGTCACTTTGATCCATTACACTGAAGGATGACTTAGGAAAATCTAGGCTGAGCAGCAAGCTAATTGATGCACCATGCGCTATTTACATTTCATTTTTCCTGGAGTTGGCTTTAATACTATCCAAGTCATTGGCCCATTGCAGGAAAGAATGAGGAAAGGCAAACTTGTTCTGGGTCAGTGACTCAAACTGGTGAAGCAGGAATGGCAGCAGAGAGCGATTATTAGCAGAGTGAGACATCAGTAATGACAGACTCCATGTTTAGCACAAGAAAATAACTGACAAGTTCACTTTATAAGTGGTTGTAAACCCTCACATATCCCCAGTGAGGTGACTGGCCTCAGATGATACACAGAGATTAAACAAATCTCCCTACCCAAGTTGTACCTGACTATATCAGCCCTCCCTTCTCTACAACTGTTCAAAGTGCCGATTTATAAAGCTTGTCCGAGAGTTCAGAAAAAAGAGGGTGGAGAGTTGATATTACACTCTGAAAGCTCAGTGAGTTCAGAGCTGATTGGAGGGAAGAGACACACACCCCCCTCCACACAGGAACCAAGCTGAGGCTGCCAATCAGCTGGAGGTCCCTTCGCTGTCACCATTTTTGACACGAGGGCTCCATTCACATCTATGCAGTTTGCTTTTGAGCGTTTCTGCAGTGCTTTTTACCACAATTTTGCAGCGTTTTTTATGCTTTTTTGGCAAATTTGAAAATGCAAATCGTGTGGAAAAAAAACGCAATAAAAATGCACTACATTATACGTTTTTCTGCAGCTTCTCTATTGAACCAAAAAAAGCACTGTGTTTCTGCAAAAAGCATTGGTGTGAATGGAGCCTTAGTGCTCTTAACCTCCCTGGCGGTATGATTCTTTCAGAAAAAACATGCTAAAAGCGGTACCATTATTTGCAAGGAAATTTGGCGTTTTATATTGTAGGTCTGTAATTTTTAGAAATAACTCACTTAAATCTGACCAAACAAGATTCTAATAGGCATCCCGTGTATTACATTTTTTTAAAAACAAAATTATAAATTATAATATAATAAATAATTATAAATAATTATAACAAATAATAATATAATTATAATAAAAATTATTCAATAATGTAATCAACTCAAAATCACTGAAATTTGCTCAGTTGCAGAATTGTCGCTGTCATTACTTTTATTTTTTTATGACGAATTTCCCCACAAATCGCTATCGCACAATTCTGCAAGTGATTATAATTTATTATCGCTGTTTTTTAGCTGATCTAAAACTATTTTTGACATAAAGGGACACTTTTGGTTGCTATGGACAATCTACAGTTTGCAGGGAGAAAAAAAGGTTTTTATTATATAAAATGACATGCAGGACACAGGACAGACCACTAGGGACAGGGGGGGTGTGTTTTTTTTACATACAGTACTGTAATCTATAAGATTACAGTATACTGTGTGTATAGTGTTTGTTTACGTTTTTGAATTTGGCGCCGTTCTCCGTCCCCGTGCGTCGTAACGTCGCAGGGAACGGAGATCGGCGTCACACGGAGGCACTATGTGAATCGAGCGAGGTCCCGCTCGCTCACACAGCGCGGTGGCATCGCTGGATCCAGGGACAAGGTAAGTAAAAAGTGCCTGTGGATCTAGCGAGGCAAGCCCGAGACTGACTCGGGGTTACCGATAGTAGCAAGAAAATCTAACCCCGTGTCAGTCTCGGGAAGACCGCCAGGGAGGTTAATTGAAAGAAGTACACACTAGAGAGGGATATGCTTTGTTCATAGTTCATGTCTGATGCCGCGTACACACGACCGTTTTTCGGGATGTAAAAAATTACATTTTTAATGGTCTAGAAAAAACAACGTTTTTTTCAACCCAATCGTTAAACCAGCCTTGCCTACACACGATCGTGAAAAAAAAATGCTCTAGCAAAGCGTGGTGACGTACAACACGTACGACGGCACTATAAAGGGGAAGTTTGATTACACTGGCGCCACCCTTGGGGCTGCTTTTGTGTTAGTAAAAGACGATTCGCGCTTTTCAGTCTGTTACAGCGTGATGAATGTGCTTACTCCATTACGAACGGTAGACTTACCAGAACGAGTGCTCCCTCCTCATAACTGGCTTCGGAGCATGCGCGTTTTTTTCACGTCGTTAAAGCCCACACACGACCATTTTTTACGACGTTAAAAACGACAACGTTAAAAACTACGTGAAAAATTAGAGCATGTTCTAAATTTTTAATGCCCATTTTTAACGTTGTGAAAAATGCTCTGGAGGCCACACACGATCGTTTTAAATGACATAAGAAAAAAACGTCATTTTTTAGAACACGAAAAACGGTCGTGTGTACGCGGCATGAGGTTCACAATCACTTTAAAGTGGAATTCCAGATTAACCACTTCATCCCCAGAAGATTTAGCTGCTCAATGACTAGGCCATTTTTTGCGATATGGCACTGCGTCATTTTACCTGACAAGTGCGCGGTCGTGCGACGCTGTACATAAACCTTTTTTTTTCGCGATAAACGAAAGAAAATCGTCAAATATTTGAAAAAAAATAAAAACACAATATCATTACTTTTAGCTATAATAAATTTCCCAATTTTTTTTTTTTTTAACGATTTTTTTGCCAAGTTTAGGCCGATATGTATTCTACATATTTTTAGTAAACTTTTGCGCAAAAGTGATAGGGGATAGATTTATGGCATTTTTTTTTTTTTTACTAGTAATGGCGGTGATCAGCGATTTTTTTGGGGACTGCGATATTGCGGAGAGAGATTTTCATACTTAGTATGAACACACGATCTGTCTCCTCGGTCTAGTGCTGTTAGTTCAGCAAGTCTTTAGGACCGATCAGGTTAAAGTGGTTGTAAAGGCAGAAGGCTTTTTATCTTAATACATTCTATGCATTGAGATAAAAAACCCTCTGTGTGCAGCAGCCTCTTAATACTTACCCGAGCCTCATCTCGTTCCAGCGATGTTGCATGAGAGACTCAGCTGTCCGGGACTCTCCCTCCTGTTTGGCTGAGACACAGAAGCAGGTGCCATTGGGGCTGAGCTGCGGCTCCATGTCTGAATGGACACACAGCGCAGTGGCTCAGCTCAGGTGCCCCTACAGCAAGCTGCTTGCTGTGGGGGCGCCAGGC
This sequence comes from Rana temporaria, assembly GCF_905171775.1. Lineage (NCBI taxonomy): Eukaryota > Metazoa > Chordata > Amphibia > Anura > Ranidae > Rana > Rana temporaria. The sequence continues at coordinate 99,430,884 of NC_053495.1, read as the reverse complement.
ATGAGGGAGGGACCAGGAGCACCAGTGAGGAACTCGAGAAAAGGAGCATCTCGGCTCTGTGCAAAACCATTACACAGGGCAGTTTTACTGCGGCAGTTTGGCTCGGCTGGGCAAAGTGACGTTACCTAATGTCCCTTTTTCTTTTGGCCACTAGGGGCACGCGCGCTTGCAGTGTGTGCCTGGCGGGCGCGATTAACACACAGATCCCGGTTCTTTCAGGGGAGTAGAGACAGATAGTGTGTTCATACTAAGTATGAACACCAATCTCTCTCCTCCAAAACAGTCCCATCCCCCCCTACAGTTAGAACACACACTAGGGAACACATTTAACCCCTTTCCTTGCCAGTGACATTTACACAGTAATCAGTGCATTTTTATAACACTGATCGTTCTATGAATGTCAATGGTCCCAAAAATGTGTCAAGTGTCCAATTTGTCCGCCGCAATATCGCAGTCCTGATAAAAATCGCAGATTGCCGCCATTACTAGTCAAAAAAATAATAATAATAAAAATGCCATAAATCTATCCCGTACTTTGTAGACGCTATAACTTTTGTGCAAACCAATCAATATATGCGTATTGTAGATTTTTTTTTACCAAAAATATGTAGAAGATATATCGGCCTAAACTAAAAGGAAAAAAAAAATTTTTGGGGAAAAAAAATGGGGAATTTTATTATAGCAAAAAAGTAAAAGATATTTTTTTGTTTTGTTTATAGCGCAAAAAGCAAAAACCGCAAAGGTGATCAAATACCACCAAAAGAAAGCTCTGTGGGAAAAAAAGGAGATAAATTTTGTTCGGGTAAGGCGTCACACGACAGCACAATTGGCAGTTAAAGCGACAGTGCCGTTTTGCAAAAAAATGGCCTGGTCATTAAGCAGCCAAATCTATCGGGGCTGAAGTGGTTAAAGCAAAAAAAATAAAAACACAAGACTTTAGTATCACTTTAAGTGGCTCTTGCATCAAGAACATCCTAATTATTAGCCCCGATCTAGAAGAGGTAGGTTAAAAAATACCAATAAAATAAAGCTACTTACCGACGACGATCCCAGAGTCTGGTCCACTCACCAAGGCTCCAGTCAAGTTGCTCAGTCGTCGAGCGGAATCCTGGGAGTTCGGAGGATCTTGGCAGAATATGCTACTTCACCGTGCACTAGGGGGAGGAAAACGGGGTCTAAGGTAAGGAACATTTATTTTTACATGGGGGCAGGGAGAGATGGTAAATGGCGGTTTTTGATTTTGGAAACCGATCTCCCAGGATGGAAAAAAAACAACACTCCCTTGCAGTTGAGCTGCCCCCACTCTGCAAGGGTTAAAAGCTTGTTTAGGTCTAGAGGGCATAAAAGCAGTTTTACTAAGTGGAAGCCGGTGTTCTCCACTCCTCCCCTGTGGCAGTGGGCTGGGCTCTGATATTGTGGGAGGACCTGTGACCACCAGGCTGAAGACAGGAAGATGCTGCAGGGACTGGTCTTCCTGCAGAAGTAAAAAACTGCTTTTACAGCCCCCAGACCTAAACATGCAGTTAACCCTTGAAGTGCAGCCAACCCTGCCACCACCCCTTTTGACCAGCTCTCTATGGAGTCGGTTCACGTATCTCCTGGGGCGGCTGTGGAGCGCACTGTACAGAAAGGCACGTCTTCAGGGCCAAATTCAGATACAGATTCATCCCTGAACTGGAGAATGGGGACGCACCGTGTTCCTGTGCGATCCGCAGCTATTTCTAGTGTAAACCGAGCCTGAAAAATTGCAATAAATAATAATAAAACTTTTTTTTAACCACTTCCCGCCTGGTCAATGGACAATTGACGTCCGGGAAGTGGTTGTGAAATCCTGACTGGACGTCTATTGACGTCCTGCAGGATTTAATGCCGGCGCGCGGCCGTGGGGGCGCGCAGCGCGGCGATCACTGATGCGGGGTGTCAGTCTGACACCCTGCATCTCCGATCTCAGTAAAGAGCCTCTGGCAGAGGCTCTTTACCACGTGATCAGCCGTGTCCAATCACGGCTGATCACAATGTAAACAGAAAGAACCGTTGATGGCGCTTCTTCACTTGCGTCTGACAGACGTGAGTAGAGGAGAGCCGATCGGCGGCTCTCCTGACAGGGGGGGTTCGCGCTGATTGTTTATCAGTGCAGCCCCCCCTCGGATGCCCACACTGGACCACCAGGGAAGCCCACCCTGGACCACCAGGGAAGGGCAGTAAAAAAAAAAAAAAAGAGAATAGATGCCAATAAGTGCCCACAAATGGGCACTGACTGGCAACATGGGCACAAGTGATGCCCAGCAATGCCATTAGTGCCACTCCTCAGTGTCCATCAGTGCCACCCCTCTGTGTCCATCAGTGCCACCCCTTCGTGTCCATCAGTGCCACCCCTCCGTGTCCATCAGTGCTCACCTATCAGTGCCCATCTGTGCCACCCATAAGCACCCATCAGTGCCACCCATGAGTGCCCATCAGTGCCGCATACCAGCGCCGCCTATCAGTGCCGCCTCACCGGTGCCCATCAGTGTCGCCTCATTGGTGCCCATCAGTGCCACCTCATCGGTGCCCATAATCAAAGTAGAAAACGTACTCATTTACAAAACAAATTACCAGAAAAAAAATAAAACTTTATTTTTTTCAAAATTTTCTGTCTTTTTTTAGTTGTTGCGCAAAAAATAATAATCTCAGAGGTGATCAAATACTACCAAAAGAAAGCTCTATTTGTGGGAACAAAATGATAAAAAATTGTTGTGGGTACAATGTAGCATGACCGCGCAATTGTCATTCAAAGTGCGACAGCGCTGAAAGCTGAAAATTGGCTTGGGCAGGAAGGTGCGTAAGTGCCTGGTATGGAAGTGGTTAATAATAATAAAAAAAAAAACACTGACATTGTCCCCACATGTCCCCCACCCCCTTAAAAAATAAAAGCATTGTAAAAAAAAAAAAAATGTAAAAAAAAAAAAAAAAAAAACACATGTGCCACTGTCATATGAGATTAAAAAAAATTATCGGTAATGGCGAGTACTTGAAAAAAAGTATCGGTACTCGGTCCTAAAAAAGTGGTATCGGGACAACCCTAGTATAAATCTTGGCCGGATCAGCAGGACCTGCCCAAGATTCGAACGTACCAAGCTGATCGATCAATTAACTTGGGTACAACCAGCCTGCCGGATTCTCTTGCGATTATTGCCATCGATAAGCACCGTCTTCTCCCGGCAGGGGAATGGCTTCTCCTGGAGATAACACTGTCCCGGCAGGAGGGACTCCCACTTTAACACGGTCTGTGTTGATGGGGGAATGGAGCGAAATTCACTTTTAGCGTGGCTGCGGGGCGGCGAATGCCCCCACTGCCTATGATTGGCTGTCCTGGCGGAATAGCTCAGGTGCGTTCAGGATTGATCGCTATCATCTATCCAATCAGGCCAGTCCTTGTACTACACACCTGTTGGGTCTCTTTCTGATTGTACAATCAGATTGTAACCTGTGTGGGGAGATGAATCTGTTACTAAATAATACACTGGGTTCTCTTGTTAATAAAACCAATACACTTGTCTATAATCTGGGGATGATGACAGATAATGTGTGACACTGTAAGACACCGTGAGATGTTTTCTGACAATGAATGTCATATATGGATAAATAGATAAGGGTAATTCAATTAGAAACAATAGCATATGAAAGGGACATGAGCTATCTATGGTGATAGGTGCAGGATGAGTGTCATGTCTCTCACTCACCTCGCTGTGACTGCAGCCAGCAGCTCCTCTTGCACTCCCGTCCCCTCGTATACACGTCCCCTGATGTCACACAGCGCAGCCTCCACGTCCTCACCGTGCTGGGAAACCTTTGGACAAAGTGGCCTAACAGCGGCCATGCTATGGTTGGCACTTCCGTGTATTAGAGAATAGGAAGGCGTAGATGTGCTGTGGAAGAGGACACATTGTGATTGGCATACAACCCTCTTTTCTGATTGGGTGAAAGGAGCCCTTGACACCTGTCCGCAGCCGATATAGCCGCAGGCCTTCAGAGTGCAGCTATCCGCCCCCTAGTGGTACCTGGAGGTATTTAGGTGCCGATATGTAAGGAGAGAGGAGCTTTGCCGGGGAGGCGGGTCTTATCTGATGAGATTCTCTCACTACATCATACATTGACAGCGAAATGATCTGTACTGCATGTTCTTACATAAGTTCTGCTACTAAGCAGATATCATAGTGCCTTTTGACTGAAATGTTATGCTTCCAGTCCAGACAACCTGCAGGCCCCTAACCTACTGCGCTCCAGTATCATAGTTGCTAACAGTCCTGATTTGCTCCGGACATTCAGGGAATTCAGATCCATGTCCCTGTCTGAGCATGTCCCGGGCAGAATCCCAGAAAATAGGCTTTGTCCTGGTCAGGGGTCGACTGGGCAGGGGGGATCTGATCCCCAATAAAAAAAAAAGCCGTACCGATCTGTCGTTGCCCGGTGTGTCGTGAACATGGTCAGATGATTGGCAAAAAGGTAGTAAGCTGGGTGGGCTGGGAGTCGGGACTGGGTGATGGAGGGAGAGGGGGGGGATGTAAGAGAAAAATTCAGCCAGCTACTGGCTGAGGAAGTAGCAGTAGGCAGACTGCACCGCGTAACAGCCAATGGGTGTGCTGTCTATTACTGCCCATGGTGTGGCATGGAGCTACTGTGGAAAGAAGCTTCAAGTGATTGAGGTGAGGAAGAACACAAGGGGTTATTTACTAAAGCTGGAGAGTGCAAAATCTAGAGCAACTCCACAGAGAAACCAATCAGCTTCCAGGTTTGGTTGGCAAAGCTTAATTGAACAAGCTGAAGTTAGAAGCTGATTGGCTGCCACGCAGAGCTGTAGCAGATTGTGAGTGCACCCGTTTTAGTCAATCTCCCCAATGTGTCATGGCCAAACAGTTCTAGAAGCTCACTCTCTCCGCAAAGAAAGTGTCTTATGGCCGAACCTGTACGTATATAATACGCAATAGGCATGTGCAAAAGGGAAAATTTCGTTTTGTTTCATTTTAATTCGTTATTTAATTAATTTTGTTAAGTTAGGTTCGTTACATGTGTTAAATTCGTTTTCGGAATTCGTTCGTTTTCGACCGAATTTCGAAATTCGGGAATTCGTATGCATCCGAATGTCCAATAAATGAAAAATTTGTCCGAATTTCGATTCGGAACGAAACGAAATGCACATGCCTAGTACGCAACAGG